>NC_136666.1:7409137-8040387 GCF_903797595.1 Erithacus rubecula
AACTCCAAGGACTCCTTTGGCACCCAAGGAGGAAGCTTAAAATACAGCCAGCATCTCTGAGCCTTTTTTGCCTATCTTTGTCTGAAAAAAAAAAAAAAAAGAAAAAAAAAAAAGAAAAGAGACAGCCCTTCGAAACAATCTCTTTCTGTGTAAGCTGTTGCCAGAGTCTGAGAGAATAAGCCAGGGTTTCTGTGCCAGCCCATTCACATGGCCAGGTGAAAAGAAACTCATTCCTTTACAGCCCGTGCTGCCCCACACAACATCTGCTGAGAAAGTGGGATGGGAAACACCAAAAAGGGGAGAGGAGAACAGCCGAGGCCGTCAGGTTAGAAGGGCAGCCTGTTCCCACCAGGGAGTCCCTCTTTCACTCGCAGACAACTGCTGCATTTGACATTTCAATGGGAAAATGGGAACTGAGGCAGAGCAGGAGGGAGGGCCACGGAGGAGGGGGCGGTGGGAGAGCACATAAAGGGACTGGAGTGAGAAAGGCGAGGAGACAAAAATTCTGCATCTCTTTCATTTCTGCTTTCAGGGTGTTTTTTTCTCCCCATAATATGACAGCCAGGAGAAAGAGGAGAGTTTCTTTTAAAATCACACAGATAGGCATGAGAGGGTTGGTCCTGCTAAAAACTTCAAGATGAATCAATTTTATGGAGCTTACAGACCAAAATTTTTTTTTTTTTTTTTTTTTTTTTTTTCCGGGCATCCCTTTTTTTGTTTGTGTTTTCAATGAGAAGGAAAAAGGATTTACATAAAATAAACAAAAAGAATGAATAGAAGCAAACCCTGCCATGGGCACCAACAGTGGATGCTTTTAGAAGAGTTACATGAATATTGTTTCAGTGTTCAGCATTGTCTGTGTGTTCAACACAGACACATTCATCCTGGGAAGAAATTCTGGGGTCCTGATCACTCCATACAAACCCCTCAATGAGAGCTGCATGCTTTTTTAAATCTGCTTTATAGAAACTTTCATCCAAACACATCAGAGTAATTTTGTAAAGGCTTCAAAGCAGCCCCGTGCCATGAAAGGGTATTATCTTCATTTTACAGAACAGGAAACTGAGGCCCAGAGGGAATCATGCAGGCAGCATCCAGAAATGAATCACTGGCAAAGCCTGGAATAAAACTGGTTCCCTGGAGCACCACGCTCATCTGCAGTGAATGCAGAAATGGCTTTGGCTAAGTAAGAGTCTCTCTGCTAGGTTTTATGTCAAGCCCAAATATGCAAACCAAAAATAATACAAACAAGGCTCAAATCAAAACAATGCTTTCACATCTACAGTCAGTGGACGTGGATTCACAGAGAGAACCAGTCCAGGTGCTGGGGAACACAGAGGAACCATTCAGGATTTGGAGAGGGGATATGTGAATGACAGAGGAGAGCCCAGAAACTTCTCTGAGGGGAAACTCAGGGAGGACAGTGAGGTGAAACTGGGGTTCTGCTTGCACAAATCACAATGGGAAATGAGATCTTACATCCACAGTTCACAGATCACAGAAAATGGTTTGGGTTGGAAGCAACCTTAAAGATCATCTGGTTCCATCCTCTCTGCCACAGGCAGAGGCACTTTCCACTAGACCAGGTTGTTCCATGCCTCATCCAACCTGGTTGCCTTTCTCAGTAAGAACTCCCAGGAATTTCACTTATGGTGAGTGAGGGAGGCAAAAACCCACCGAGTTTGCAGGATTAACACCATGCTCAACACTCGGCACATGCTGAGCAGCAGCCAGGGCTGGGTGTTATTTGCTTGGGACCAGGGTCACATGCAGCAGAGGATCTCCAAAAAGCCACAAAGCTCCCAGTGTCAGGGCTATAACTCACAAGTGAGGATTAAGAGGTTAAAATGCTTTTGTGTTCAGCTGGAATCAGTCTAGAGAGAGTTCAGCATCACTTACCCTTTTGTGTGTCAAAAATATCTTTGATCCTTCTTGACTGCTGTGACTCAGTATTACTTTCTGTTTCAGCTCCCCTCTACACACACACACACCAGTGGGTTCCTGTTAAAGGGCCAGTTTGCACTGGGACAGATTTTGGGGTGATGAGACAAAGGCATGGGTGCTTCTCAGTCACCCTGGTCAGTGTGGGATGTGTCACATCACAGTGACAAGGCCAAGCTGGGTCTGCTTCCCACCAGCCCAGCCCCATGACTCTCCAACCTCTGCAGTGACCACTTCCATTCTATACATCAGAACATCTGAAAATCCATGAGCTCCATCAGAAGGCATGGAGAGAACAAGTTATTTTGGGGTGGTTTGAGGGGTTTGTTTCAAGGCAGAAGACTCCCTACAAGCACCTCTGGACTGCATGTTTCTATTTTCCATCTGCAAAGCAGGAGAAAAAGAATTCCCACAGAAGCTGCCCACATTGAAACCCTGTGAGGAAGACAAAGCTACAAAGCTGCAAAGTACCATAAGAGGTTAATTCTCTCCCTGTGCCTCACAACCAGCTGTCAGGGAGAAGACAGCAGGAGATAGGAAAAAATGAAAGTCCTTCTCTAACTATAAATAGTATTGCCCATATTATTATTGCAGTTATAAAGCATGTTAGGAAAGTTTCCTATGTCACAGTATTTCCCCTCCCCATCCTTCAAACCCCAGGAGAAGTAAATAATTGAGTGACAACAGAGCAGAGCCACTGAGGGTGTCTCAGTGATGAGGACAAGTCCAGAGGACAAATCCATCCACCTCTTACCATGTGGGGCTGGAGCCACTTCTCTGTGCCCAGCACTGAAAGGTTTCTCTGTTCTGGCTGCCACGTTTTGTGACACACACTCAGACACCAGATACCCACAGGGTAACGCTGAGTAATGTGCTGGCTGCTATCTGCCTGCTGAAAGGGTGATAAGAGGCAGCCAGAGATAGTCCTGCTTCCCAAATTAGATAGCTAAATGATCGGGCCCTTAGAAAAATAACACCACAAGCCCTTCCCCACCATTACCTTTCTGCTCACAGATAAGTACTGAGCATTGCTAAGGCAATGTTAACTGCAGCCTCAGCCCCCAGTCTTTAAAAAGTCATGACTCAGACAAGATCATGAAATTGGTTTAGATTTAATGTGACTTTTTCCATTAAAAAGCTCATTTGAATGAGCTTTGGGTTTTCTCCTTGCTGCTGGACTTGAAATGGGTTTTAAAACTGAAAACGTGATCAAGAGACAAGTTGCTGTTCCTGCAGCTGTTGGACTTCAGAGAAATATTTCCATTTGCAAAGGTACAACTTATTCCCAGTCCAGAGATGTGGCGACAACGTGTCTCTGTCAAAAGCATTCCTCAGGCTAAGTGAGGCATCTTCTCTGCCCTCGGCTCAAGCCAAGTTTTTAAGCCCTAGTTCATATATACTCCCCCCAAAATAACTGCCTCAGAGTCACAGAAGTGTGTTAGCTCAAAGCACTGCTTGATGATAAATTTGCTTTTCTGCGGCAGCTGATGCACATATTCACAGCAACAGCTTGTGGCTCCCTTGCAGCTCAGGATATTCTGTGAACTGGTTTTGGCCAATGATTTCTGGCAGAGGCAGGGCAGGTGGGCTCTGAGGAGAAGCAGTGACACCTGTACCCATCCCTGCTGGATGATTCAGGGCACCAGAACCACGTTCCTGAGATGTTTGGCCACTAACTTGAAATTCCTTCCACTGCCTGCAGTGAGGGTTTGTCCCAGAAACAATCAGGGAGGAACCTCAGATGGTTCAGGCTGTTTGTAATCTTGTTTATGTCTAAGGTCCTGTCCCCACTGCCCTCTTCCACAGCAAGGAAACAGTGAAATAGGGTGAAGGGTTTGTCTGAAGAGGGAGGGAAAAAAAGAAAATACCACCCCATATGTCCAAATGGAAAATCATTAAGAATTTAACAATAAAAGAACCCTGGATTTGGTGACACTCATCACCTTTATCTGCCTTGGATATAAAATACTGTAGACCCACCACTCCCAAAAGCAATGAGATTAAAAATCTGGGGTTCATCACTTACTGAAGACCACATGGATGACAAAGCTGAGATCAGGCTTCAGCCAAACCTTCCACTGCACCAGTGCTGGTATCAGCAAGCTCCTGGAGCAAGGGCCATTTTTGTACAGCTCTTAACACCAGCTCAGCACTGTTCAATTTTTTATCCTGGGAGGAAAGCTCTGGTTTGCCAGGTCAATCCTGGGCAGTGCTGCACCAGCCTGTGAGCTACAAGCACTGAATTTGGAACCTTGTCTACCTGTGGCTCCTTAGTCACACCCTGAGAAACCAAGGAGGGGGAGGAAAAAAAAAATCTGAGAAAAACTTTTAAATAAAAATATAAAGTCACCTGTAAAATGTACATGGGTACCTTGCCTGTTTGCTGCTGCAATTAGCAATATTTTCAACTGAATTTAAAGCAGATGAAAGCCCTGAAGGGTAAAGCCTGCTAACTTTGCCTCCCACCTACCCACCAGCTCCAGAAATAAATCTTGTGGGTTTGGAAACTGCTCTTTCCCCACCTCTAACCACAGGCTTGTCAGTCCCCACCGAGCCTCTCTATTTCATTAATTTCTGGATCTTTCACACACACACACAACTATTCACACACACTCACAGAGCTGCCCACTTACCAACCTGACAGGTGAAATTATTCCCTCCCTCTCCAAGCCCTCCTAATTGCCTCCCTTGGGTTCTTGTGGAGTGCAAACGTCACTGGCCAAATATTGAGTTCATGCAGTGTCACTGTGATGCCTTTGATTGCTGCAATCTCTGTCCCACAGCTCAGCCCCCACTTTCCCTCTCATTTCACTGCTAGGACCCACATGCAACTCTCCAGCCCAGCTTTAAATCATTGTGCCAATTGCCCTCAGCCATTTAAAGATAGTTTTCTCAAGGAACCATTTGAAAGTGGATGGTGATTGGTTTTTTTTAATGTATTTTTTTTCTAAAGCACGTTTTGGGTTTTTTTTGAAGCACGTTTTTAGAAGTGCTTTCTCTTGACAGCTTTCCCAGAAATTATTGGTGATTCAAGACTAAATTAATTCAATATCATTAAAGCAGAGTCATGATATAAAGCTTATTAAAAGCTTTACAATATTTACCACCTTAAATCTTCACTGCTGGAGGCTTGTGATCGCTCCACAGCCTCTGCATTTCTTTTCGTTTTATTTTTTGGAACAAAAGTGAATTTCATGGTGAATTTTCAAAAGTGAATTTACCCTTCACAGTAGCGTTGTCTTCACAAGCTGCTGTTGTTTATGTCTTGTGAAATCCAAATGAAGATCCATGCCACCTGCAAGGAACAGCAATGATTTTAATTGGATTGTAGGAACTATCAAGAGATAAACAAGCAACAAAAATAATTAGCATCAGCAGATCCTTTTTTTAAACTGGGACCTGCAACACTTGCTGCTGAGTTCAGGATACAAACCAGCTCTCCCCAAAGACTTTTTGAACCTCATCCCCAGAAGTGATGGGATCTTAAAAATTTAAGAATCAGCAGAGAGACAGAAGAAACTGCATAGCAATTTGACTTAACCAGAGAAAATGGGAAAAATAAATAAATCTGACTTCTGCTGGCTGTGTGTTACTCAGAAAACAGCAGTAACAAATTGAGATTTATTAATGTACAGAAAATTTATCTAGCCTGATATTTTGCAGAGTAAATTAACAAACAGAATTAATTGACTAATTAATAACAAAATAAGCTACCTTCAAATTGCTTGGATAAATGATAGTGGTGAGCAGCAATTGTATTTGTTTTTCTATTTTAAAGGTGCAGATAATAAAAACAAAGTATGCAAACCCACGTGCTTAAACCTGGGCTCCTGAGGATATATTTGGTCATCCAAAGTCGTTATTCTAATTTTCAAAATGTTCTTAACAGCTCAGCAGCTTTGAAAACCAAACCATACTGTTCGAAGCCAACCAGGAATTTTTGAAATTAATTATTTAAAAGGACATGACAAAAAACACTGAAAATGAACAGCTAAAATATCAAAGCACCCAATGACTTCCCAACTGATTTCTTTCAACAGTTGAATCTGTTGGTTGCAGATTGAACAGGGAGTCAAGAAATCCCATTTCTATTTCCAACACTGTCTGTAATGATGTTTGGGAGTGTTTCTTCTAGGAAAGATCATCTTCCAGTGCTTCCATGCTGGCTATCAATTTGTCAGTGTTGGTTTATGGCAGTGAAGCTTTGCATTAACAATCATGGAATCACTTAGGCTGGAAAAGACCTCTAGGATCATCAAGTCCCAGCACTGCCACTGCACTTCACCACTCACCCCCATCCCCAGCCACCACATCTATGTGGTTTTTTTACCCTTCCAGGGATGGTGATTCCCCCACTTCACCATCAGGTAAAGGCAGAACCAACCCCCTGTAGCTCAGAGCATGGGCTGGGTGTAGGGACAGCAATTTCCCAGCACCATCACCCCAGAGCTTGGCTCCAGGGGATTTTCACAGCCCACCTGTGCTTCTGATGCCACAGAACAGACTGCAGCATCCTCTTCAGCCTCTAAACCAGCACCCTGGTGACTGCAACAGGCCATTTAGGATACAAGCAAGACCAGCTGCTACTGCTATGAATTTATATTCCTCCTTTGCACAAGATGCACGACCCTTATCCAAGAATATGGAAGCACTTTTGCTCCTCCAGACAAATACCTAAAGCTAGTCAAAGGTGCAGGAATGCATACATTTATCCCAGCTGTGAGCTGTATCTGCAGATTAAACACCATTTGTTCTGGGTCTGACAGAAAAGTGAGCTGGAGAAAAATGTGTCAAAGACAAGAAAAAACCCAAACCAGTCAGGCAATGGCTAGTAACTAAAAGCTGGCTCTCACCACAGGTGTCTCATTTCCCCTCAGGGCCACCTCCTGCTGTTTGTGTCCCCCTGTCCCCAGAGGCAGCAGGATGGGTTAATGCACACACTGGAGCAAGCCATGCTCCCCTTCCTTTCCTCCTCCTCCTCCTGCTAGCAGAGGCAGACCAGCCACAAAGACACTTTTCTCCACCACACCTTCCTTCTTTCCCCATCCCAGCTGTATAATGGTGCTCAGAACACCCCAGAAGATGCTTTTCACTGGGCAATGATGGACACATGCAGGACACTGCAATTAGCAGCTGACTCCACACCAAGGATAATGAATGAAAGAGAAAATGGGGAGGCAGAAGAGAGGATTTTCAGCCTCAGGTGTTCAGGCACTTCAGGGTAAAAAAAAAACCAACCAAAAACCCATCCTTGTCCTGTGTTTCTGAAAGGCTGGAGGAGGCACAATGTGTACAGACACAAAGGGAGACACAGCTGGATCCAACATGTCTGTACTCATCCCTTTCCTGTAAGCACCAGGGGAGCAGAAACCTTTCTGCAAGCTGGTCCCCATCCCCCAACACAGGTTTTCCCTTCCATTCTTGCTGCAGTCACATCTTGGCCACCCTGTTATGTGATGCCCAGCCCCACCAAACTGGGATGAGCTGCTGACATAGCTCCACAAAGGCTCTGGAGCACATCCCTTTTCTAAAGGGAGATACACATGCACTGATTTGGAAAAGCAAAGGCACCCAAAAAACCATCTAACTGCTTTTGGTTACTAATGTGGAAACAGGAGCCTGGCCAGCTCTTACAAAATACACTTTTGACACTGATCTCCCAAACAGGAACAGACTTGTTCTGGCTGTCTGTACGTGTACACACACCCACACTCACAGATGTGAGGGAGAGCTCAGCTGCTCTGGGCTGCAGCCACAGCACCAAGCCAGCCTCCATCCCCATCACTGAGCTGCCATGATCCCCCCCTGCATAATTCCTGGGGGACCAAACTGCTGCTCCTGCCACCAGCCCGGGTCAGGATCTGTCCCCATGGCTCACAGAGGCTGGCAGGACCAGTGGGGAGATGGAAAAGAAAGAAAAACTGAGGAGGAACAGATGAGATCTACATCCATCAAGATCAACGAATTGCCCTTTTTGAGAGCTGTGAGTGCTCCAAGTGCAAATCTTTCAGTTTGTGACAATAATCCCCCCCCCCCCTTCCTATTAATAAAATATAATAGCAACTCTGAGAATAATGGCCTATTATCTGAAGGCTTAAAATGACAGAGCCATCAAAAGGAAGGTGAAATATAGGGCTGGGGAATCAGCTTGGGCAGGGAGTTACAACTTCCCTGCATGGCATGTGGGCAGAGCACGACAGATTTAGTGGTTTCTCAGAAAAAAACACAAAACATCAGTGTCTTATTATTTAAAATCTATCAAATGCACGTTTTCAAATTGTTCTCAGTGCACATATGTCAATTGTTTGCTCAGCTCAGAGAAATGCCCATGACCTGCCATCCAAGCCTGTGGAATAAACAGGTTGGATGGATCCAACTCCTGCCCCTCCTACACTGCAGCTGCCACGAGGTTTGCAGGATCTGCCCCTGGGAGCCATGGGACAGGTGGCAGCAAGGACAGCAAGGATCATGGAGCACATTTTAGTCCCTGCCATTAGAGCAGGTGCAAAATGCTATTTTTAAAGATTTTGCCTCATAGAAATGGATAGAAAACTAAATTTAGCTGAAAAGGTTAACTTCACTTACAGGTTTAAACTCCAACAAAATTTAAAAGTTTTAAGACCAAAAATTATGTCTGACCTTTTTTTTTTTTTTTTTTGTCATTGTGGGGGTGGAGGTTTGGAACCAAACTACAACTAGTCTAAATTTTAAATCTACTTTTTAGAATACTTTTGTAAGAATTTTAAATTTAAGGAATGTTGTCCAAAAAGTTAATCATTTTACCCTTTTTCTTCTAAGGGTGCTGTCATTCTTTCTTCTCCCCTTATCTTTTGTCTGTCTCTCCTCTTCTCTCATCCTTATCCAAAGGTTAAATTCTCCTGAACAGTCACTCAGTTACACAACCACTAACAAAAAAACCAAAAAAACCCAATGGATCCTTTCTGACTCTGATATCTAATGCAAAAACTGCTTATGGCTTAATGATGCTCCTCCATGCTTCATTAGCTTTTATCAGTGTGGAAATCAGGTTTCATTCTGATTTTGCAGACCTGTCACTGGAGATGGGTAGAGGAGAGCAGGATGTGTTCCTGGTTTCCTCAGTGTCACTGAGCTTGTTGCCATTGATTTTGGAGGTGTCAGAAATGTCACCCACAGAGATTTTCAGTGATAGGAGGCTGCTGATTTTCTGATCCAGCCCCAATTAGCAGCTGCCTGATAATTGTTGACATTGGAGAGCTATGAAGCAAATTGGGGGCCTTGATCCAATGAACCATAAAAATAAATAATAACCATAAAACCATGTCTGTGCTGGAAAACCTCCCACAGGGACTGCCAGTGATGATGATGAGACATTACCTGGAAGGGAGAGCTCTGCACCTTGATAGGGAACAGAACTTTTTGGCCCTCTCTGTGGGAGGGTGAGGGGCTGAGCAGGCAGTGAACCACCACTGTTATCCTGCCTTGTAACCCAGTCAGGGCTGGGATGTTGTGGGTAGAGCCAGCACTGGATCTCTGCCCATGGGGTCTTTCATAAAGGCAGGGTTTGAGCCCTCCTACAAAGTTCCAGCCTGAAATGATCTATTAAATGTGGTGGCAAAGCCAGGGAATATCTTGAAATTTTCCTTGAGCACATCTGTGAAATAAAACATGACCCCACACAAAGAGGTTTTTGCTTTGATTCACCTTTCCCATCACCTTATCTTCACTATTGCTTTTGCATGCATAAACTATTAAAAAAAGAGCATATATGCCAAAATAATTTTCACATCAGAACTTCCTGAGTTATAATTGCCTTTTCCCAGAAAAGCAGACTGTGACAACTCACTTGAGTCAATCTCTGCTTGTAAAACCAATCTTGATTTTTGCCAACCCCTGGCTGTGGTCAGTTCTTAATCAGCCACCAGGCAGGGAGCAACTCACCATGCTTTTAAGATCTTCACTACTGAATAACACAGAAATCTGTTTTTTTCTTCCCATCTCTGAGGCCAATCCTGTGTAAGTTGGTAGGACCAGAAAGGTTTTCAGTGCTTTATTTAATGTCCAGTCCTCCACACCTCTGTGTAACAAACTCCCATTGCTTTGAACTGAAAGGAAAAGCCTGAAAGTTTTCTTAGTGCTGCTCTAGCTTGTAAAAAAGGGAAATTTTAATGATTTCACTGCCTCTACCAAGCTTAACACACCAGAACTTGCAAGGAGCTGAGATCTAGGCAGAAGCTGACAGAGTATGAAGCTGTCATCCACAAACAGGCTATTGATGTTTTCTCCAGAGCAGCCAAATTAATAAAATACCAAGTCCTTGCCCTTGTTCTACATAATTAATTCAACACTGAGATGGCATTTCATTTCATCAAGACATATCTTCTTTTTCAGCTGAAAGAACACTGAAGTTATAATGAAAACTGGTCAATATATCAACTACCAGCATTTTTTCTCTGTATTTCTGCTGGTCCCTGATAGCCAAAAATGAGCTGATGCTTTCCCATCTTGATCTTCTTACTCCCCATTTGATATTCCTATTGACACAGCATTCAAACAGGCAGGGAGCTTCTCAGAACAGAGGAGTTTTTAATTTTCCTTACATTTCTTCACAGGAGAATTGGCTGCATTTTTTCCCCCCCAACTATAAGTGTGTTTTCATGTAAATAAAAATTTAGAATTGTCACAGGAGAGCTGACCATCTGGTCCTGCTTCCTGACTCTGATGGGGATCAGCCCCAGCTGCTTCAGGGAAGGTTTGTTCCCAATCCCTTTCTGTAACAAACCAGTTTGCATCCCAAACCAGGAGGGCTTCCCTCCTCTTTGAGGCTTAAAAAGAAATTTGAAGCTTTTCAATTTTTTTTTTTTTTTTTTTGCATTTTACAAATAATTTACAAATATACAAATAAATCTTTTACACTGTGCTCTCAGAAGGGGACTGCAGTGAACAAGGGTCAGCCAGTTTTTGTGACAGCAAAAGAGGGAATTCTTGCAGCCCCAAAGCATTTCCAGCCTTCTGTGACAAGTTTAACAGAGGCTTCATGCTGTAGCAGATACATCAATATTTGCCACATCTTAGGCAGGATTTGATAAGTTCATCTGCCTTCCTGTCACATATGAAATACCCCAGCCCTTTCCCAGGGGCTGCTGGAATTGACACTCTGGTCCCTGATGGGGGAAGCAACTCCAGCACTGCAAACTTGCAACTTTGCTTTGTGTAAATCACATCACAGCTGCAAAATCTGGGAATAGAAAAGAGTAAAGAGGGGAAAAAAAAAACCAAACAAAAACTTCCCACCACACACATCCAAAGTTTAAATACTCTTTGTCTCCTCCCACTAGTAAATGTCACTTGACACTCTCACATCAAACCCATCATCAGCCTGAGTGTTTAAAGAAAACCACTGCTGGGTTGGCCTCACAAATCTGTCCCTAGCACCACTTTACAAGTAACCCCTCTATATTAATTATTCCTAAGTATACCACAATGACACATTAAATTTGCATTCTAAAGCCTAGTTAAAGCCTGAACAAAAAAAGAGAAAGCACTGCACAGAAGAGAAATGTATTGTTTTAAATAACTACCTACTGCTGAGCAGGGGCACAGAGCATATTTGGAAGTGGTAAAACTGCTGGAGAGAAGCAAGGATGTTTTGGAAACGCTGCATTTGGGTCCTGCTAACCCTGGAGCAAGTGAACAAACATATATTGAGGTTGGTATGAGGTGGTTACAAGCATATATTTGCATAGCCTGGTGATCCCTGGAGTTGGCAGTTCTCTCTGCCTTGGTCTCAGCAAACACGTGGAAAAGGCAGGTAGCACAAACCATTCCAGAAGCTGAGCAGCTGCAGAGACCATCCAAAGCTCAGGGAAACTCTAAATCAAGTGAGCAAGTGCTGGCCCTGGTGTCTTTTGCACAGACAGTGTTCCAGGATGATTTTACCTCATAACAGACACCATCAAAGCTAAGCAAATCACTTGCATAATTACGTGTATTTGCACAGTGCCATCCACTGCAGCTAAGGTCACTTGCCTATTATCATTATCCCAATTTTTTCATCAATGGAAGCTTGTATTTTTATTTGTGATTCATTCTGTAGCAATTGTTAAATGCAGTGCCATGCTAGGTGTGCTTTTAACACTTGCTTTATTGCCTCAACATGTTTCACATAGGGTGGGAAAGGTGTCTGGCTGCATTCACCCTTCCCATCACATGGGATGTTGCTATTAATTATAACTTCTGTGTGATTAATCACGTGATATTATTATTTATAAAGCAGTCATCCACATACCAGTTATAAAAGGATCAAATCTTATCATGCCCTGATGAATCAGAGTTCAGTATATTTCAGGTTCATAATCAGCTGGCAAAGACTGGCTTATAAGCAAGATGCTGTTTATTTTTAGATTAGTAATGAACAAACACCAGGAGTCCATAGGAGAAATAAAAAGCCACTTCTCTGGGGAACAGAGTGACCCTAGAGCTGCTGCTGGAAGCAGTAGTGTGGACACACCACCTACTGCCCATTACATCACACCATCCAGCCAGAAAATGGAATTATATGAGTTTGGCCTCACTGACCATCCCCCTTTGGGGGTATCACCAAGATGCTTCCTTGGCACTAAATCATAGACAGGGTCATAGACAGGAGCTACACAAGGAAAAGGTGGCAGGGAATGGAGAGGATCCATGGTCTGTATTGCATGAGATGAAAGGGATTGCAGGAGGTGATGGGCTGATCCACCATTAGGCAGAACTTTACACAAGCCACAGCAATTTGGGAAGAAGGAAAGAACCTGCTCTGATGCATCACAAGTCTTGCTGGTCTCTAAGCCACTTTGTTAATCCCAAAAAACAGAGTGAAAAGGTGAAGTGTGACAAGGAGGGGACACTCAGGAGCTGCACACTTGGCTCCCAAGGCAGCAGTCACTGACAAACAGGTGTGGCTGCAGCTCAGTGTCCTCAACTCTCCAGGGACTGCAAAGGACACAAAGCCTCTGACCTGCAGGGCACTGGCTCCAAAGCCAGACAGATTTTGTGAATGATCAGGAGTGATTCCCATTTGTGCCTTTAAGTACAATAAATAGGAAAGCCTCCCTCCAACTCTTAGCTGACAACAGCCACCCTTCAGTACTCAACTGCATCATTTCCATCAGCAGCCCTGCACCTTGGAGAAGAACAAATCCTGCAGAGTCAAGGTGAGACCTACTGGGGTCACCATACCCAGCTCTCTATCAGCAGCCACAGCCATGAAATACTTCCCTGGAACCAGCTCTAGTACTAACAAAAGTCTGAAATCCATCATTAAAATCATAATTGAGATAAATCCAGGGATAGACCCCATCTAGTCAAGCTGGAGCAGGCCTGGGAAGGTCCTTCCTCCTGGGAAGGGGATGTTTGCACACACCTAGCCCACAGCACATCAGCCTTTATCCTGCCACATCATCAGGTCAGACCCTCCAGCACCTGCCTAAATAGAATCACTGAAGTTGGAAAAGGCCTTTAACACCATTAAGTCCAATCTTTAAAAAGGGAGACAAGGTGATGGCTGTGAACCTGGCTCTTCCAAGAGCATCCCAAATTTAGGGCTTCTTGCAATAATCATGTCCATCTACTGCTCCAAGCCCCTCTTGCTGCTCTCAGCAGCCCGTGACTCATCCCTCAGAGAAAGGCACACACAATTAAGAGCATCTGTCAGTGAAGCCACTGACAAATGTCTCTCACAGCTCTGAGCACACATACTTTGGTCCAGAGCTTTAGCAACTCTGGAGTGTTTGGGAAATGCATAACCCCCAGCAGCCTCCCCCAGCTTGTTTATCCAGTAAGAATGTTTAATAAGGAGCCTGTTAAAAAGGCTACAGTTGTACAGTATTCCTTGTCTGTCAGGCAATCAGGTTGGATTATGGTGTTGATCATTAATTATTGGGGAGGAGTGGGGGGAAGAAGGCCTGGTGTAAATTAAAAGCAAAACCAGAGCTCATTAGGTACATAATAAACATGGAATAAAGACAAAGGAGCTTTGCTCCTCCCTGTAACCATACCTGGGATCAGGGCTCTCATGCCAATTCACAGTGCTGCTGTCTTTAAATAGTATTTCAAATTCAATTGCTTGAGAAATGTATCCACCCCTTTATACCATCCTTAATGTTGCCCTGGAGACCTCCTTGATTCCAGAGATTTAGCATGGATTAGCAGAGTTCTGGGTTTGAAACACACAGGCATGGTCTCTGGAGCCTAAGCCAAGAGGCCTCATCCCCTCCCTGCACCCACTGCAGCACCCTCTCATCCAAACAAACCACCCCTCACTTCTTTCCAGCTTCCACAGGTGCAATGCAGGAAATCCCCTGTAACAAAAATAAATTAAATCTTTTCCCAAAGCCTTCCAGGGGGAAGCACTGCAGAGCACAGCAAACTTCTGGCACACCCAGGGCTTTCAGTGATCAGTTCAGCAAGGACATTTGGCCAAAGAGTGAGTTCAAGCTCACCTCTGGACAACCCTTCCACAGATGGAAACCTCTGACTCACCCCAGGTTCCCTGGCTGCTCCCCACCCAGCCAAGGAGCCCAGCCACTCTGTCATCCCCCTGGAGCCCTTCAGTGCTCATTTCAAGCTTCCCACCCTGTTTTCCAAACTAGGATGGGATCCTCCTGGCTAATTCCAACAACAACAAAAAAAAAAAATCTTCAGCAGAAGTCTCAATATCTTGGTGTGTGAAGCCAAATCTCTCTCAGTAAGTGAGCACAGCCCAGAAGACCCCCAGCCTCAGGAAATGTTTGCTGCCAAACTCCAGGAGAAGCTGCACCATTCCTCAGGTCACTGCAGAGTGCCTTTCCATCATACCATCTTTTCCCAGGGCTGCAGGGAAAGGGAAATTATTTTTTTTTTTAAATCAACAAGAGCAAAATCACAGTTTGGTCTTTTGTCTCTGAGCTGCCTGTCATTGTGCAGCCAGAGGTGAGCAGAGTTTAAAGGAAAGGATTTATATGCTTGGCCTGCCAGACAAAGCTCAGATGCTTTTGCCAAGGTAAGACATAAGAAAAAGATCAGTTTCCCACTCTACTTTTACTCACAGAAGAAAAACCAGGTTGATTTTAATTAATTTTGCTCATGAATGAGCTGCACTCCCTGGGTAAAGCTCATAGAAACCTCACATAAGGTTAACAAAAGCAAATCTGTGAGCAGCTCAGGTAAAACAGAGCTGACACCACTGTTTCTTCTGGGTTCTTACGTGAAAAACAAGCACAATTCACTGCACACATCAGCTAGCAGGGATCACTTTCCTCCTAGACACCACTGCATTGTGCCCTGCCCATACACAAGTGTCAGCAGAGACAAATCTGACCCGAAATTTAATGAATCTGGCTAATTCATTATCTGAAAGACTCATGTGTTTCAGTTTTGTTTCATCCTGATTTTTTTTCTTCCTTCCAAGCCAAGCACACCAGATGGCCAATACCACTCTCATTGCTAGCTACTAATCAGCCACTTCCATATGATATTTGCCATGAAGAATTAATACAATTAGGTCAGGATGTAAAGACATCATATTATTCATGGCAACAAGCCCAGATTTACTTTTTATTCCTCCTGCAAGTGCCTGCAGCCCGGGTGAGGTCAGAATCCAGGTCCATTTGCACTGCAGGAAGCTGAGCTGCTCCAGGTCTCATTGCACAGCACTTCTGCAAATGCAGCTCTGGTTTCCCTTCCCTAAGAAATACACTCAAATTCAGTTTCAAAGGGAAATTTTGCTAAAAACTTTGCTAAAATATGTCCAGGTACACACCTAACCAAGGGATGATGCTCTTGTGACATTTCTGAGCTGTATTTTTCAATATTTATTTCCCCTTCTTTTTCAGTCACTACAACAGATGCAAGAAATAGTGATGGAGAATTCCTAAAAAGTGATGGATAATTCTGCTGGCCAAACCCTTAGAGCTGGGAGATCACAGAGCAGAGGAGGGAGAACTATGCCATGTCATTGCAGCCCATAATGGTGCTCCTCCCCAGACTGCTCACCCAGAAGGGAATAAGCAGATGAGCTATTTGTCACAGTTTTGTTATTTTTCTTGTTGTCTTCTCCTTTTTTTTTTTTTTCCATATCAAAGTAACTGAAGTATAAATATGTTTTCCTCCAGTAGAGGGAAGCTGAGTGGCAGGACCCAGATTTGTCTGGGAAGAATAGTTCTTCTCTGTCCCCTCTCTGGGTACATCCCCAGGTCTCACCCACAATGCATTTGATTTTCAGGGTCCCCTTTCTCCTGGTTTAAAGCTGTGAGCAAAAGTGGGATTGCCCAGTGACACGAGAGATCAAATCCTGACTCTTCACGCTGATAAAAACACCCAATCATGACTTTGGCCAAGTCAATGGCTTTATTCCTGTTCCATAAGGGCATTCCCTGCCCTTAATCAAAAACTGAATCCCACACCCAGGGAATGCCTCTCCCAGAGCTAGTTCCCAGCAGGGATTTGCTGTCTCACCCTGCAGCCAGCATCCACCAGCCTGCCCCAAGGCAAATCCTCTGCAGCACACCACCCTGGCTCTGCTCCACTCCCCCCAGCTACTTGCACTTCCACACATCTGTGTTTACTCCACAACCCATAACAGAGTTGTTTTCCCTGGAAGGGCTCCATCACTGCCTTTCTCCTGCTGCCTACCATGTGTCCATTTCTTTATATATATATATATATATATAAATTTTTTTTGCCCAAAGAAGGTCTGGATGTTGCTATTTTCAGCACCCTCCCCATGTGCTGGAGGCAATTCATGCTTTGGGACACATGGCAAAGACTGCAGAAATATTTCCTGTTGGTCCTAGGAGAGGCTTCCCTAGCAAAACCACATTACAGTGCTTCAAAGACCCCATTCCCCATGCACAGCCCAGCACACAAGGCAGATGCAGTACTCAGAGTTTGCTTTTGACAGCACACAAACCAAAAGCCCTATGGAGACCCAGAAAGCAGAACAAGGTCATCACATCCTCTGCAACACAATTTCTGAGGCAAAACACTCTCCTTGTTACTACATTCATGCTGTTAAACAAGGGGAATATGACCTTGCTGCCTGGTCCCTCAGGGAGCACACTAACCAAAATTCACTGGACAGGGAGCCAAACCCCAAACCTGTATCTGAACAGGCACAGTCACAGCCTCCAGAGCTGGCCCCTGTCCTGCTGTCAAGCAGGGTAGGGAAGGCAGTCCCAGGACTGTCAGCCTTCACTCCTGCTCCAAACACACTCATTTTTCTCCTATATGACAGCAGGATGACTGAGGTGACATCTCATCACCTCCCTGCAGCAAGACATGAAGGGGCACTAATTCACTGAGCAGGACCAACCTCCTGAACTAACATCCTTGGCAATCAGTAAATCCTTTCTTGGCCTCTCCCATTCCACTTTCTGACCCTGAGAGACAAAAAGGTTAGTTTAAACCTTTTTTCTTGTTATTAATATCATTATTGTACAGCAGGGCAGAGAAGGCTGAGGCAGCAGTGGGGGCTGAGTGGATGGGAGGTGGCAGGAAGGATTTGGGGTCTGCAGGGAGCTTGCAGAGCAGCACACAGAGGGGGACAGTGCTGGATCCCAGGAGCCTTTCCAACGTGGAAGCAGAATCTTCTTCCCCTCCTAAGGGACAATATTCCTTCTGTTCTGCACTGAGATTTCCCCAGTGCCCTGGCTGAACTGGGAGTGCTTGGCTGGGACTGGAGGCTGCTTGGGGCCAGGCCCCAGAGCAGCACGTGTGCATCCCTCACCCTGCCTGTCCCCGAGCAGGGAGGGGGTCAGCCCAGGAGAGGGGCTTTGAAGGCTGACAGCCTCAGGTGTGAGCCTGTGACTGAGACATTCCTGCAGAGCTGGAGCAAAAGATTTGTTACCTGGAGAGGGCTGATGCTTGATGAGTGATATCTTCATCCAGCTGTCCAAAAGCTGCCTGCAGGCAGCTTCAGCTTCATCAGGGCCAAGAGTCTGAATGCAAGACTAAAGTCCTTAGACATCTGTGAAAGAGGGAGAGGATTGAGGGGAAAAAAAAAAAAATATCTGGGGAAAGGGTGCGTGTTGTGTTTCCGTGTCAGCTGGCGAGGAGCTGTGGAAGGTTTGCAGAGCTCCTGCACTCCTCAGCGTGGGACCTGCAGAAACGTGTTCCCCTCCTCAGAACTGTCACTAACCTGGCAGCCAGCCCTCCAAAGGGGGATGGCCAAGCAGCCACAGCTCTGGAAAACAGACAGCAGGAGCTATGGAGTCAGAGATTTTATGATTTCCAGAACTCTTTTTCTCTTCAGTGATGAGGCATTCCTGGACAGAGAACACCAGGTTAACACAGTTTTCCTGAGGAGCCCATCCCAGGCTAGTCACAAGTACCCCATGTACTGCTAGGTGGAAATCAGAGGGAGGACTTTGGAAGAGAATATTTGGGTGCATTTTGGCAAGGAGCAAGAGCCTGAAGGAAAGCCCATTGTGCAGGAGGGATGGACTCCTGGGTGTCATCCCACCCACACTGCTGGAAGGCCCTGCAAGCACAGGGAAATAAGCACATTGCTCTGTGCCCTGCTCCCCTTATCTTTAAATCCAGGCTGGTTCATTAGCACCACATTTTTAGAGTCAACACATGAGGTTTAATTTATTAGTGCCCATAAAACCCCTTGCATTCCAGGGTGGGAGCACAAACCTCACTGCTGCCAGAGCACGCCTGTCCCTTCTTGGTGCTCACCAGGCTGCAGCACAGCACTTCATGGGCAGCACCAAATCAGGATATTTTACCAGGGTGTAGTTCACTTTTCCTTCCTCTCACATGGCTTTCAGGCTTCATAAAACACACCTCAGAGAAGCCCATCTCCCCTCCATGCAACCACAGCAACAAGACAAGATCTGCACTGTGCAGATCCAGCTCTCACTGGAGATGCAGCCCAGACTGTGGCACCTCTGCTGCAGGGGTTACTGCTCATCCCAGTGGCTGCTGGAGATGGCTGGGACAGGAGGACACTGCTGATAACTCACAGTGCTTGGCCATCAGATGGGAACAGTTTTCTGTTTTGCTCCTTACCCAGCCTAGATCCCACTCAGGGCATCACCAGGAGCCCTGGGACATCAAAAGGAGCCAAGGAGATTGGCCAGAGACAAGGTGAGAGACATGAGACAAACACTCCCTGCCTGCTCTCTGTCCAGGAATACTTTCAGGTTTGGCTAATCCCCTTTCAGAAATACATTCAAGCCCTGTTTCTGAAGGTCCTCGAGGCAAGACAGCTTCAGCTCTAAACCTCTGGCTACAGAGTGAAACTTAACCACGCTCAATTTACCTCCCCACCCGAGGGCATGTCAGTCCTAGACCAGCTTCTGGAGTTTCAGGTTTATGGCTCAGCAACATGAAGGACAGGAAAATGGATGATCTTGCATCTTATTTGAAAGACACAAGGTCAGAGGGGTTTTCCTAATCTACATCAAGAAGAGGATTGTAGATGGCGTTATGGGAAAGGGCAATTCCACTTGTTTGCAGCACAAAAGATGCTGGGAATTTGCTTTCCAGTACATCCCACCAGTCATGGGGAGATGCAGGGAACCAGAGCAGGGTAAAGATGCATGAGGATCACAGAAGATGAAAGAAATCAGATGCAGCCTTGTGCTCTACAGCTGGATGCCATCTCACAGGTCTTCTATTTCTGAACACTCCCAGTTCTTCCCCAGCAAACATTTCCACTTGATGCAGTGCCCTGAAAGTCATGTCTGGAGGCTCAAGAAACCCAGAGGAGCCCAGGATTTGCACAACTCACCCCCAGCCATGCTGGCCACAGCAGAGGGGTTAAAAAGCTCCACATATGGCTCTCATTGCTCTTCCTTTTATTCTGATCATGCCCAGCAGGCAGAGAGCTGGAGGAGGTGGGGAGAAGGAAGAGGGTTGGGAGAGGGTTAAACCTGAGGGAGGCAGGGAACAGCCTGGCCATGGGTTTTGAACACAGCCAGCAAGAAAAGCTGCTCACCCACCCGCCTCAGGGGACTATCAGGGGACTATGGTGACTTTCATCTCCAGGTCAGTAGTTCAAATCTGGCCCAAGTCAGGGACAGAAAAGGTATTATGTGAAATTAATTGCTGCTCTCAAGTCCAACTCCTAGTACATGTGTGTCCACTTCAGTAAAACTTGCACCAGCTAAAGGCCACTTGAGCAGAAGGGCAGAGAAGTGAGGGTGGGGGAGCTCCTGCCTCATTCCCAGATGGAAACCCCCCTTTGGTGAAGGTCAGGGTGATCAAACAGTGCTTGTCCTGCTCCCTCCACACTTCCAGAGCTATTCTTCTCACACCACCTGTGCCGTTGCAGAGAAATCACTTAGAGATTTCTCAGATTCACATACATCAAGTCAATAATTCAGAGTCATGGGCATGCCTAACATGATGCTGGAATCTTTCTTTTCCAAGGAAAAACGCCTGAGATAACAAGATGGAGTTAGACATGGAGATTTATAGGGCAGGGACAGAGTTTTTTCTCCAATTTTCACTGCCCTTAGCACAGCAGTCCCTCCCCCATGAGCACAGGACTAAGAACCCATCCCTGCTCTGAAGCACGGCCAGGCAGCACCACTGTGCTCCCAGTGAGAACCAGTGCTCTCCTGCAAAGAAAGCAAATTAAAACTTCTGAGGAAAAGCCACTCACTAAGATGTTTAAAACAGAAAGCAAAATTTCAAAATACTTGGGGGGAAAAAAAAATCACATTCATGCTAAAATGACTCAGCTGTTTTGACAGAGCAGGAAACTACCGGACACAAATAAAAACAAATTGTCCATGTTTGGCAAACCAACAGTTCACAGCAATTTTACTCTAGATGGTTCCTCCATAGCAACACTTGGGACTAGGGGAAAACACACCAAAACCTGCCTTAGCTGTTTCTGGAGTGTCTTTAAGGCCAGAAACAGCTGTACATACAAAGGAACATTTTTTTTTCTTCCTGGACAGTGTACTCGCAGTCAATGAGCAATGACTTCAAGCACTCCCAGCATGTGTTTCCCACTTTTAAACCGGACAACTCACACCTCTGCCCATCTCCTACACTGGGGCAGGGCTGCCCCCAGCCCCTAAAACACACTCACCCCCAGCTAATGCTCCCCCATGGCCCACAGCAGCTCCCTCATGCCATCCAGAAGCATCACCACTTTAATTCCCCTGTCAGAAATGACAGCAGATGGTCTCATCTGGGAAATGTGGCTCATCCCTTGAGTTAGAGCCCTGCCTGCTCGCCTCTCCCAATTAGGAGCAAATCTGCCTCCTGTCAGGCAGCAGCTCACTCTGCCCCTACAGCCCACCCCATACCGGCTCCCATTTAAAAATAAAAGATTGCCTTTTCTGAGCTGCTTATTGCTGCCTGCACCGACAATAATTCTGTGGAAATTGGTCGTTGCCACCGCTGATGGCCATTAGCATGCTGACCTGCTTTGACTTCGCCATCAGCTTTGAATATCAAATCAGTGATTAACGACTTCCAGTAATGACCCTGCCAGGAGCATCCCTGTGTTTCTCCAAGAAGGTACCCTCTGAACTAGATCATTACAGGAACTTGTCATTTGTCAGCAATTTAAAAGCTGATAAGTCAGCAGCACGCACTTGGGGATGAGGCTGTGCTGCTTCCCTTGATGTCTGTTGTGTTTTTCCTCTTTCACCAGCAGAGACAGATACAATTCATATGCTTATGGCCAGTATTGTTTGCTTAACAGCACCTGAGAGAATAAAATGAGGAGATTCACTCCTTGCTTGCCCTCTTCTGACCCTCTTTCTGAAAGCCTCTAACATTGATCATCTAAGGCTGGGATTCAAAAAGCCACCTAAGTCCAAAATTTGTCGTGCAGTTATAGCTCAAAGACACAATAAAAAAATATTGTCACACACCATTTCAACAAAAATGCATTTTTCCAGCTCCAAAAATATTGGCAGGTTAATTCTGACAGCTTAGGTGTCAATGTTGTGTTAAATAGCATCCAGCTCCCTCTGTGCCTGCTTCCTCAGCACACAAAGGTAAAACCAGTGCAAGTCCTGCCCATGGCAGAGATGACACAGATCATGTGCACCACTGACCAGTTCTCAAAGCCACTATTGAATACAAGACATAGTCTCAGAGACAGAGTGCTGTGCAAACCACACCTTTGGTCTGCCCAGGTACCTTGGCTGATCATAGAAAAACAAAACTTACACAAAGCCTGGGCCAGAAAACCCTATCCAAGGGTTTTAAAACATCCAGTCATCCCTTTGATACTTTTACAGGGCTTTCTAAAGAGCTCCCTGGAGCTGCATCAAGCCCAAGCACTGCAAAGAGCAGGTGAGCCATGCTTGGAAGCTGCCTTCACATCTGCAAGTGCTTTATGGTCCTAGAGAGGAAGAAAGAGGAAGAGGGGATCCTCTAATGAGGTTATTGCCAGTGTCTGGTACTGCAGCAAGGCTGCACAATGTCTGCTGCACTCCTTCCTCCTACAGGAAAGGAAAACCCTTTGTGGGAAGGATTTAAAGGGCTCTGAGACACCAGAGGTGCCACCCCTCAGAGCAGAGTCAGGGCCATGGAGCAGTTAGCAGGCAAAGGAAAAGTTTCAGGTATTCTCAGCAAACCAGCAGCAAAATACACAGCAAAGAGCCTTCAGCATCAGATGAGCTTGTGTGTTAACAGTCTAAACTTACCTGGCAGAGCTAATTTAGGCTTGCTGGACTGCATTTGGTGCAGAGCCTCTCCATGCCTCAGTTTCCTCCTTATTTACAAAGGGTTAACTCTGACTCCAAGACAATCAGAAGTTCCTATTTCCTCCTATTTCCATCGGTAATAGCCAGGTCCCAGGAGGAAGGAAACCATCAGGCAAAAGCCATCACTCACATCAGCATTGCCAGCAGGCCCAGAGACACAGAACAAAAAGCTGCTCTCCCTGACCCCTTTTCCACTCAACGCTGACAGAGTCTGAGACAGCAGCAAGAAGAGCTACCCCAAGCTCAGAGACACCCTCATCCTAGCCCAGGGATGAGCCATATCCTCCTGCAGCCCCCAGAGACCCCACCTTCCACCACACCAGCCCCTGCAATCCCTGCAGGCAGCTCTGCATCTCACAGCTGACACACAGAGCCACAGAAACATCTCCTCACAGCCTGAGCTTCCACACACTCCTCTCCCAGCCCCACTCACTTGTTGGGAGGAGCACAAGAAGAAAGATGTAGCTCTGGTTTTTTCCTTACAAGTAGTTGAAGTGAGCAGACACTCATCAGGAAACCCTGCCAAGGCTCGCATCTCTTACCTGCCTCTGGGAAACCTTCTCCTAGGTACTTTTGCTTGTTTCATTGCAACTTCAACCCACAACACATCTCTCTTGCTTCTGTTTGTCGATTCTTCCACTTGCCTCATAACACACTTCCAAATCATGATCAAAAAAACCCAAAACAAACAACACCAAACAAACAACAGCAGAAAGAAGAAATCAATAACCAAAGCCTTCCCCCCTTCCAAACAACAGCTATTTTCTTTTCCAGCCTCCCTTTAATAAGTTGGGTGAGGAGCAGGCTTCCTCCAAGGCTCCCATCAGGGTTTCTTATCAATTAGGGTAATTGGCACCCAGCTGAGCCTATCTCCCAGTTGGGACCCATTAACACTCAATCAGAGGAGCCCAGGCCCTGCCCTCCTCCCCGTGAGAGCTCTCCTCTCTGTCAGCGCTCAGGTCTGTGCACGGAACCCTCGGAGGCACTGGGGCTGTCCATCCATCCCGTCTGGGAGAACGATAATGAGTGTGATGAGCAGGCAGTGCTCTCGGGAGCTCTGCTGCTCTCCAGCACTGGGGCCGTGCAATTAGCCTTGCCCCCGTGTCACAGCAGCAGCTTTTGGAGGGAAAGGTGGAGATCTGGGAATTGTGGGGTGCCCCAGGCAGAGCTGCCTTGCTCTTGGTGGCATCAGATGGGGGATCAGTCCCTGGTGCCCTCTGCTAAGCACTAGGTCCAGTATCTCATGCTTGTCAGAACAGCAGCTCTAATTTTCGTGGCCCTGAGTACACCTAAGTCACCTTTTCAAGGGCTTTTTTCCTTTTATCTAATCACAAGGGTCAGAAAGCAAATAGCAGCTACCCGACAGGAAACAAAAGAGCTCCATAATCTTCTTTAACCTTGTGCTTTCTTTAAAGTCTGGATTTACGTTGCTTGGCTCTTTGGAGCTGATGTCCTGGGACACTTTCAAGTGGTTGTACGAGGCAGAGGGCTGGCCCAGGTGTTTCTGTGTCCTCTCCACCACTTCCATACAGTCCCCCAAGGCTGCAGCCCCTCTTAAACCTTGTAGCCACGAAAAACAGAGAAAACAGCTTTCTTCTCCCCTCTCCTTGCCATGAGCTCTCTCCCCACTTGAAGCTGTCAGCATTGTGCTGAACCCCCCCAGCTACTCCCTAAAAACCCTTTAAATCTCCTCTCAAACCCACCCTTAAAATCTCTCTCAAACCACAGGCTCACATGGCTTGGTCTGCATCCACCTGTCCCTTCCAGAGCTGTGTCTTGCTCAGTTGTGCAGCCCTGAGCAAACCCAAGCTGCCAGGCAGCAGCACATGTTCCTCCCCTGTTCTCCTCTGTGATTTATTCCCGTGCCACACATCTCCAAATAGCACAGCAAGGTCTGGTCTACTTTTAATATATACATGAAAATATCCGTGTTGGCGTTTCCATGCGTGTATAAAAGCAGAGGGACAGGGAAAGGGAAATCTGTCACATGACCTTGCAGCTCAGAGCCAGCCAGAAAAGCATTTCTTCTCCCTTGTTTCTGAAAATAACCGGTGCACATTTGACTTCAAAGTAATAAACAGTACAGACATTTTCCAGCCATATTTTTATCACTGTAGGAGGACACAGCAGGAGACTGGGTTAGTGACCAAGTTTTCTCTCTGTTGCTCATGTTCTGGATGAATTGAAGCAGTACTTCCAGAAAAAAAATTATCTGTTCCCAGGCGAAAATCGCTTTTCTTTGCCCCTTCCCTTCTCTGCTTTCTGGGACGTTTGGGGAATTCACATCAGCATCAAGCACTAGTCCCATCTCCCTGCTGCTCCCCAGCCCACAGGAGAGGGAGGAACTGGCATTGCTCTGAGAGATGGGCTCTGCCTCTGCCTGGTGTGTGGATACCATCTGTCTTGAGTGTCTCAAGTAATTTACTTCCCATTTTTGAGGTGTTTGAGCTAATGATACTAATTTATGTCCAGCATATTAGACTCCTAGGGATTCTTGTCGGGACTGACCTTCTGATCACTCTCCTATTTAAGGCTGATTGTATTCTGCTCGTGCTTTGAGATCAGCCATGTTATGCCTGAAGCCTTTAATGACTGTGCTGCTGCTCTTATGAGCAATCTCCTAATTGCCTGCCCTGCAGCCCCAGATGCCAGAGCTCACCGACAGCATCACCCCTGACTGGTCAGCCAGGCACAGCCTGCCTGTGTCCACCGTGCCTGGCATTCCTGGGGGTGCTGTGAAGGTGATGTGGGGCTGCTCAGGGTGTCCCAGACCTCCCCAGCACAAACAGCAGTGAATTCCTACATCAGTGAGCTCATTCACAGGGAACAGACTCTCCCCTGTAAGATCTCTCTCAGGAATTCTGCACCAAACTGTGGCTCAGGGAGTGCTAACTCAGCCGAGGAGAGATGCCTTGCACAACAGATCTGGGAGGGCTCCATTATTTCCATCCCATACAAGAAAAAATTACTAAAGATATGGCCACACTGGCCTGGAAGTAAGAATCTCCTGAGATTTATGGCCATCCTCAACACTCACTCTTTCAGCGATCTCAGGAAAGATATTTAATGCCTTCTCTGTTTTCCCTCCTGCAGCACAGCTGATCTATCACACAAAAATCTGTGGCAGTTCAGGTTGTCCCTTGGGTGATGGGGAGCAGTGCACCCCACTTTGCTCCCTCCTGAGCTGCCCTGCATCAGTGTGGGAACCTGAATCTGTGGCTTAACCACTATTTATGGCAAGGCAGCAGCATTTTCTAAGAGTTGTGTCCTAACATTGAAATAGTCATCCAACCCATCCATAGAAAAACACAAGTTCTGCATAAGGTTTCCTTTCATATTGTATGAACCTGGGATGAACAAGTCTATACTTTTGGATGGAAAGTAAAAAATTATTTATATTCTTCTCATTAGATAAAAAATAAAAAATAGATTAAAAAAAATTTAATAGCTTCACCTATTGCAGGGACTTTTAGGAGGGACTTGGCCAAAGAGACAAAAATACCTCACCCAGCTCCTCCCAAGGAAAGGAACAGGTGAAGGGGCCATCCAGCACCACATCAAAGCAGAGCTCCCCGCTTTGTAGTGCCATGAATGGGACACGTTTTGTCCTCCTAACCAGTGGGTCCCGTGTGCAGGAGGGACACATTGATTCTCCAGCCCGCTTTTAACGCTGCGGCAAAACCAATCAACTTGATGTCATCGCCGGCCTTTGAGACGCTGACTAAGGATGTGTGGAGGGCGGAGGGAACAATACAACCTGAATCCCTCCTTCCTTTCAGCCTGCCCTGCGCTTCCCCTCTCGCCTTGTTCTCCCTCTCCTCTTTATTAACCCGCTTTTGTGGGGCTTTCACCCTTTCTCTCCAATAGTGAAAAAGTCCAAGCGAGCGAATCTCCTCCTTCTCTTTTTTCCCTTTTTTTTTTTTTTTTTTTTTTTTTTTTTTTACCCCTTTTTCTCTTATCCTTTTTTTCTAAGCAGTTCTTGCGAGGGATGGGGAGGCTTTGAGTGCGGTGGGGTCCCTGCCACGGCGCTTTGTTGGCATTGTGCTTGCCGAGCTGTGCAGGTGCAGCGGGGCTTTGTCCGGGTGTTAAACACGGGGTAATTAGCCGGAGGGAGGGGATCGGGCATTGCTGCTGGAGCATTCATTACACAGAGACATCGGGCTCCCGCAGGAACCGGGATCTGCCCAGCCCCGGCTTCTTTCTGCAAGGCAGGAGAAATTTTGGGAGGCAGCATCACCCCCGGCGTGGGTTCACTCACCTCCTCCCCGCTTGTGTTTGCCACAATCGAGGAAAAGCATCTCTGATGGGGAGAATAAATTGCCATCAGCTCTCCGCAGCACTTGCACACCCCGGGAATGGTGCAATGACATATTGGCTCAGGAAGCCGGGGGAAAGACAAAGTCCTGTAAAAGAAACACAAATAATCTGCACATAAAACACCACAGACAGCCCTGGCATGGAGGGTTAATGAGTGAGGGTCTGCCCTGACTTCAGCAGTTTCATGAAAATAAATCTATAATGCACACCATACGCACTTTACATGGCATTCAGTCTGGATGTTTATTTTGAAAGACAAGAGTCTTCACTTGGTTTCAATTGTCACTAAAAAGAGAAAGAAGAGGCATAAAATAAGTAAAAAATGGAAAATCTCTGACCCAAACCCAGGATCTCTATAGCAGCAATTCCACAAAGCACAGATATGTTTCATCCCAGGTATTGTTGTGTGCTTGCTCCGAGGTGTTTGGCACCAGAGCAGCACCTGAACTTTCATGGAGCAAACCCGAGCCCGTGAGATGGGCACAAACCCCCGGGAGCTGGTGGGAACAAAAAGGGAAATTGTTGGGAGTTAAGGACTCCACACTTCCCCCGACCTTGCATTTCCAGGGTGTGAGCCTCTCCTTATCCACATCTCCCATTTGCAAACCCAGCCAGGTCAGAGCAAGCCCCGTGTTGATTTAGCAGCACTTTACATTTACTTTGGACTCACTTTGTGCTGGTGTGAATAACTGCAGAAGTATCAGGCAGTCAGAAGAGCAAAGACGTGCAAGTAAAGCAAAATAAACCATGCAAAAATCTGGAAAGGAACAGTTCCAAAAAGTCACTCAAATATTTTTGATCTGAAGAAATTAAGCATCTCCACTAAGTCCGGGTCTAGGTAACAGTTGCAGATATTTCTCCTACACTCCAGGTCAAAATTTAAAATCTCATCTTTTATTTCCTCCATCAAGCAAAGGATAGTTCAGCAGAGTCCGTGTTTGTGGGAGTTTTCCACAAAGGGCTTCAGGCAACATAAAATTTCTGGCACCATTTTCAGCTGTGTGTCCCAGAGACACTTAACTCTGTATTTAATTCAGGTTTAATAGGCTGCCATTATATTAAATAAATACCAGCTGAACTGATTATTTAATACTCAGTTATAGCTGTTTTAACAGCCATGCAATTGACTGTTACATCTCAATAAACGTATGTTTTTCATCGATCACCTAGTATTTTATTTCACATCCCATAATTTTCCTATATAACTCTTGCACTTTGAAGGCCTTGCTGGGGGTTGCCCCAGTCCTCCAGGCTGGAGGAGCAGCAGCAGTGTGCCCCAGAGCTGCTGCCTTTCCAGGATCTCACTGCAGCTCAGGTCACTCCTCTCCATCTCCTCCCTGTGTTTCCAGGTGGTGTAAAATTCTCCTTGCATCCCTGGTCCAGCTGCTCCATTGGGTACCACAGCTGCATCCCTCCACCCCTGTGCTGGCGTCCCTGCAGGAAGTCAGAGATCATTCTGCTCTCAACAGGCTGTAAAGAGTTTAAACCTTCAAGAGCCTCTAGAAACGTGTAATCCGGATTTTATCCTTTAAAATTCATGGTTCCTCACTCATCCAGTGATGCTTCCCAACTATTATATTTGTGCTCTCCATTATTGTTTTGCCTGCAGCTTTTCTAAAGGTGTTTACTCAGCTAAACAGCATCATCACCTAAGCACTGTCAGGAGTTTGGAAGGGTCATATCATAAGATACTTAAATAAGAAACTGTTTCTAAAAGCTGCAGCCTGGAGTAACAAGCTGTTATAAAAGCACATTGGCTGAGTCTGACAACTGCAGCACAGAATACACAGAGCTGTGTGCAGAGCTGGCCACCCCAAGGAATCCCTGCTCTTCTCCAAAGACAGTGCCAAAATAAAAATGATACATGTACGTGTTTAATTACCTGCTGGTGTTGCTGTAAACAAAATGGGGTTTTTAAGGGATACATTTTATGAAGGCTTTTAGCCAAGCATCCGCAGAAAATGCAGGCAAAGCCATTTCCATGTATTATAGCAGTGGAATTTCCATGTTCTAACAGAAATTTCAGGGGGACACTGCAAATAGCAGGTTATTTGTCTGATTTGTGTATGTCAGTGTAAGGTCAGCGAGCTGAAAATACAAATGTGATTCGAAAAGTGTCAGGGAAAAGAATAGAGAGATATTTTGCACTGTTTAGTGCTGCCTACTCTTTCAGAATAAAAAAGACAAACCACTCCATTCCTGGCTGTCACAAGCTGCACTTTCCTATTCAGATCCCAGCCCACCAAAGCCAGTAGTTATAAATGCTCAAGAGCCAATAAACACTCCTCAGGATTTAGCTCTGGAGAAGCACATGATAAGGAATAGACAATTCTTTGTTATTACCATACGTAGCCCCCTCCTTAAAATGCCCTGACACGATTTCTCAGGCAATAAATCAGCTTTCTTTTGCTGATGTGCTAAAGCCCATCTACATACCATAAAAGCTTCTTTTTCCTCTCCACATTCAATATCCCTATGATGGCTTTAATCAAAAGCAAGAGCACGTGCATGGGGAGAGAAAATGCAGATCTTGCATTTCTGAGAAATAATTCTTTTTGCAACTTAATACTCCTCTGAGCAAGTGGAAAAGTCCCATCCTCACCCAGCCAGCATGATCTGTATTTGCTTTATATTTTCCTGACACAGTCACAGCTCTGCACCGTTCCATCATATGGTAGAGGTATTAATTCACTATTTCCTGCATTATACAATCCCCACTTCCTTTCCAGTTTTCTCACTATAATGATGCTATAATAAAAAACAGAGGTAATCATGAAGTTGGAAAATAGTGCAATTTCTAGCTGGCTGGAACAGAGCACAGCTCTGGAAGCTGCCTTGCTACTAACTTATAACATGAGGGTTTTGAAGAGTGTCTGAATGACCACGTGTGAACCACCTTGAAAATCTGCCAACACAGCACTGCTGGATCTCCAGAGCAGCAGAGCAAGCACTGACTCACTGAGGGACAGAGCCAGGTAGACCAAAGATTCAGCAGCTGGGGGTTGTGTTCAATACTGACAGCAAGACTCCCTCAAATGGGTGGATTTTGAGGTTGAGTTAGGCTCAAGCACAGCAAGGAGTCCAAGATGCAGGAGTTGCCTCTGTTCCCAAATTCCTCCTGCTGCACCACCTGGGTACTGCCACATCCCTGGCACCAGCTTTGCTCCTCCTGATTGCACTGGAATAAACAGGATCTGAATCAGGACATTGAAATGAAGTTTTTAATGAGCAATTTGGAGATAACATTTCCTTTCAGCACACGCAGAGACACACCTTTCCCCGTAAATTCTGCCCCTCATCTGATTTTCAACACTTCATTCACCCACCCATGACAATTCCTTATACAGTTGCCTTTTCCCAAAAGAAGTCCTCATGATACAGTTAAAGATAGTGATCTTCTGGCTGCCTGCAGCTTCCAGAACTCCTAACACCAGGGGAAATGGCATTTCAAAAGCTGGATGCTCCTGGGAAATGCAGCAATGCCAAGGAGACAGCTTGGATGCTTTTCTCAACCAAGCAGAAGAAATATTCTGCTCACACTGCACAGCCACGGGAGCAAATGTGAGGAAGGGAATGCCATCTCCAGAAATGGTGACTATGACAGCTTCTTGTGTAATCAGCTAGATCAGGAATGGAGAGGTTTGGCAGTTACCAAGGGAGAGCAGACCATGGAGAAGGCTGTCTTCAGTACCAAGGGCAGTTTTCAAGGTCTCTGCTCCATGGACCCCTCAAGCTGCACCTCTGGGCTCACTATCATCTTCCATCAGCCTCTTCCAAATGCCTCATTTTATGGCTCACCTTCCACCATGGGGGAGCAGTCAATCAGGACAGGCCTGGCCTTACCCTTCTCCAGCAGAACAGTGGGTTTGCAGAGTAAAATTTACCTCTTCAGCTCCAAAACCAACACAAAATGTGGGATCTCTTTTGTGGACACCAGCTGGAGCCTCCCTCCAAGGCAGGGTTACCCCCTCACTACCCATGAGGAAAGGCTGGGCAGAGATGAAGCAGGGCCAGGGCTCTTGCCAGGCTCTGTGAGCTCACACTGAGCAGCCAGACCTGTATCTCATTCAGAGACACAAAATCCTCCTGTGGAAGAAAGCATGAGAGCATAACCACTGTGCTCATCTGCCTCCTGTGAAACAGGAGCCTGCAGCCCAGCCCTGCCCAGCTCCTGCAATTACAGAGATTTTGGGGGCAATAAACAGCACCCAACTGGTTGCAGCACAGCCCAGAGCACTTGGTTTCCTGTGTCTGGAGTCTCTGCAGGCTTTGCAAGCAGGGATTTAACAGGGAAACACATTTCCACAGGTGAAGCTGAGCTGCAGCTGGGAGGAAGTGGTGCATGTCTGGATGATTGGAGTGCACGCTGTGGGATGGATCCAGAGACACTGGATCTCTCACTGGTCAAACCTGCCAACCCTGACTGCTAGCACAGGTAGAACTGAGCTCCTGGGGAGCAGCAGGGCTACAGTGCAGAGAAAAGTGGCATCCTCACCCCCTGCCCACCATAAAGGAGTGCTGGTTGTCCTGCACCCCCTCACCTAGCTGTCAGCACTCTCCACAGCCCTGTGCACCTGCAGAGAAAATTCCCCATAGCAGAAGCAGATCCCAGACTGCACCAGCTACTCCATACCTTGAACAGAAATGCACACCATCCATCTTCCCTCTGAAGCGAATTTCATGCCACTGCTTCTGCTTTTTGATCCAGTAGCTGTCACCTGAAACAGCCAGTGCTTCCAAGCACAACCACAAAGAGAGAGACTTGCTCGATGCAGCACTATTCAAAATATGCCCCAACACATGATGGATACAGTGTCTGAGTGTTTTGACCTTCAAACCTCTCCCTCAGCTTTTCCACAGTCTGCAGTCAGATATCATGGTAGTTTCATTTATTTGGGGTATGTGGGCAGAGATAGGTGTCTGTTGACTGATGGTATCAGGTTGCATAATTTGCTTTTAATTTATATCTGTCCTCCCAAAGTGTCTAGTGGGTAGAATAAAATAGATCTGAGGATAAAAACAATGGCTTTGGGGCGGGAGGGATTTACAGAACATACAGTCCTCCACTCCCCACACACGTCAGCCTCTGCTCAACACCTGAACACACATTAACAGCTCCTGTGGGCTTCAAACTATCATGTAAGCTAGAAAATTATGCCTAAGTGGTTAGAACCCAACTAGAACTGGTTTTGGAGCAGAGATCAGTAAACAATCATCTGGAATTGTACTAAACTGCAGGCCTGTGCTAAAGGGATGCTCAGGTGAGCCAAGAGTCAAGGCAGTAGAGAGAGAGCAGGTGCAAGAAAGCAAGAGAGAGGCCAGAGACAGGCTCAGTCACAGCACATCATCCTGGGAACTCCTTGGCTTTTGGGAGGGAATGGCAGACCCTGAACAATGAAGCCTGGGACAATGTCCTGGCCCTGGGACAGTGGGTTGGCTGGGAACAGGGACAAGGACAGCGTGTTGGGAAGCAGAACCTGGCCTTTAGGGCAAAAAGAGCAGGAACAAGACCCAGAGGACAGCTACAGCACAGGGCACGTGTGAAAGGTGAGAGCAGCTGGTGGGATTGCCCAGCACCAGTGCCAGCCCTGGCAAGGTTGGTCTGGGACTCGTCCACCAGACAATCTTCCTGAGACTTTGATTAAGACAACAATCTCTTCACTTATCATTGCACAAGTTTGTTGTTTCATTTACAGCTCCTTCTACTCTGCAAACATGAGAGCAGCTTGTGTTTGCAGAGACTGCCAGAATGTGTTAATTAATCCTGAGACACTGAGAATTTTCTCAGCCTTTGTAGTCACACCTGACCTCTGCATCTGCAGGAAATCATTTTAATGCACTTATCACCAGAATTCACTGCAGTCATATTCAGTCATCCTGCCTCTGGCTTGGCCCTCTGGAAGCAGGCACATGCCATCCCTGCCCTCCTAACCTCCCCACACATGTCAGCAGCTCACCTTTCTCCAGGTGAGGGGAAGGATACAGGCACTGCCTGGCACCTTCACTGTGTGGCCACCCCTTTGCATGGGCATATGAGTAATACTAAATTCAAACACAAGGACAAATGATCTCTGTTTGTCCCTGCCAGCATCCCTCTCTGCTCACAGGAAAATATGGCTTTTGCAGCCCAAGGCCCTCCTATACCACAGTGGTGACCAGCTGACTCATTATCTTCCCTATAGTTGCTTTCTAACACACATAAAGCAGCACTGGTGCATTTAACCCACCTGGATTTCCTTCTTTGCCATTTGAGGCTTCCCTGGACTCAGGACTCAGTTTATGACAGGCAAGAGCCCTAAACTGCTTTGCACTGCAGCACTGTACCAGACAATCATTCACACACTGAATTAACTTGTCTGAATCCAGTGAAGATGAGGAACCAGTACGTAAAAAGCCCCATGTAAGCCAAATGTTCATCCAGTTTGATTTGTTTTTAATGCCTCAGCTCACGTCAAGTCTCATCTGGGATCTGACAGCTTATTTCCACTGACTGGGGTAAGCCCAAATATCTCAAAGAGTCAGGGAGAAACATTCAAAATAATTTTAATAACAGCACTGGTCACTCCCATATCCATTGCTCACATTGGAAGGAAGGAACTCTTTTCCTTGCTTATCTCCCACTGTTTGCAACCCAGTCCTGCAAGAAAAGCATGGCCAGCAAGGAAAAATATCCATCCCACCACCTGAACCTCTCCATGCCTTTGATATCTGACTTGACTCACTGCCTCATTACAAAGCACAGCAAGACTATAGGCAAAACTGAAGGGGAGACTGAGATCAGCAGAGAATTTGAGCTCCAGAAAGTATCAGCTGCTTAGAAATAAAGCAATTTAGATGTAAAAGGAAATAAAGTAATTTAGAAGTCAAATAACATAAAGAAAGAAACAGTAAGATTCTGAGTTGGATTAGAATCTTTTGAATGTCCATCAGAGTCTGAATCCTGATCCAGAAGGTGAATGAGCCACCCAAGGGACGTGGCTCTGTGAGAGGGTGAGCAGTCCCAGGGGCCAGGACAATGCTCAGACAGAACAAAACTGAAATTTCAGCAGAGCTAGCCAGGATATAAAAATGATCATATAAAAATGATCTCTCTTACTCTTGCACTTGGTGAATGTTGGATCCCAAGAGTGGGTGAAGGACCCCCAGGCTTTCAGGTTTGCTCCATACACAAGTGAGTCTCAGGAGAGGTGGGATGGGGTGAGCCAAATTAACTTGATTGCCAGCATTTGGGTATCCAAAGCTGGCAACTGTGGGAAACCCTTAGAGACTTCTCCCTGGGGTATCTCCACTAGTTACCTAGAAACCCAGGCTGAGTTTTATGAGCAGAAAATATGTTGGGAGGCATGTTGGCCTTGTCTGCTTTAAAAAAGAGCTATTTTCTCCTTTTCCCCACCCAGCAATTTCATTAGCTGAGAACTATTTATGGGCTTTAACTACTCCTCTCTTCTTTGCAGCCTGGATTTCCCAGCCTTAAGAACATCCCAGCCTCTTCCACTTCCAGCATTATTTCCATCACCCAGAAGCAATCTGTGCAAGCTTCCATGGTATCCACAGGACTTTGTGTGAATAAGAAACCCTTTATGAGCCTACCACCTCTGCATGCTGTGCTGAGACCTTAGAGAAAAGTGCTTGTGAGGCAGACTTTGGTGGGGAGGGGGCGGGTGGGAATGGTTAGGGCTGAGGGCAGCCAGCCCATGATTGAACCCAGCAAGTTTTCCAGTTGATTATCCTCTCCTTTTGTCCTGGCTTGTGCTGAGATTTCTTTGCAGCCTGTTTGCTGAGCATTCAGAGCACAGAGCCCATGAGGCACTGCTGGCTGCTCGTTATCCCTGGGCAGCGAGCAGGGCGCTCTCCCTTCAGCCATCGCCTTGCCTTGCAGGAGTGGTTTCCCAAAGTTAGAGCCTCACTTTAACAAAGCAGGAGGGGGGCTCAGTGGCAGGGAGGAAGGTCAGAGTGTTAGCCTTTCACCTCTGGAGGCCTGGCTCAGGTTACCAAAGAAAGGGAGTGTGATGTGCTCCTCCCTCCCCAGCCAAGCCAGATGTGCTGCACCACGCTCAGCCCAGCATCCCACATCCCTGCATCCCTGCCCATGCTGGGGCTCCACTTCCCGGGAAACTTGGCCAGACCCACAGTTCCATGGCTTCAAATTGCCAGCAGCACCCAAGGCTGTGAAGGTGAAGGCAAGCTGGGAAATATTTCCCCATTTATTTTCCTTGGGTTTGCTGATCTTCCTTCTCCAGCCCAACTTGACCAGCTGAAGCCTTTCTCTCTCTGTCATTCTAAAACTCTCTGTAACAAATGGAAGAGCTAAAAATATAGCAAAAAATACAGTTTAACTACAAACTAGCTAGGATCATCACTTTTCTGTAAGGAACTCTGCTTTATGTGGGCTGAGCTGCTGGGGGATTTATTTCTTTAATTACATCAGAAACAAGCAAAAAGAATTGATTCTGGAAAAAAAATAAACTGAACTCTAAAAGTCATCTCAAGCTCCTCTGACTGTTCCTGGAGATAAGGCTGAGCTTGGCTCTCAGAAATGTACTTTCAGAGAGGAAAATTTTCACTATTCTTCCTTATATTTAACTATAGCCACCAGCTGTGAATTTTTGCAACAGCCTTCTGGGAACAGCATCAAGGACAAAAACACAGCTTTGGAGATGAAGGTAGAGCAGTTTAATGAAAGTTTAAGAAGTGACTGCCAACAGGAGAGGTGGGGTTTTAATTTTATCTGAGATGCATCCTACTTAGGGGTCTGACATAAGTTTAAATTGCTTGCATCTAGAAAGTACTCTGCTTTGGTTCAGAAAGAAGTGAAGCTGAGGTGTTCTTCCAAACCAGCTGATCTCCTGGCACTCTCAAAGAGGGCATTTAAAAGGGACAGTGGATTTGTCAGCACTTCTAAATTTCCTGCTTCCTGACTTAAATAAAAGTGGGATTGCTGAGGTTTGATTCATGGTGAAGTAAACATCCAGATGCTTTTGAGGCCAGGTTGGATGGGGGAAAGTGGGAGGTCTCCTTGCCCATGGCAGGACTGTGGAAATAGGTGAATTTTGAGGCCCCTTCCAAGTGAAACCATGCTGTGATTCTCTGTGCAAGTACCAGTGAAGGATGGGCAGCAGGACAGCTGGAAGTGGGCTGCAAACTGAGTTACCAGACAGCTTCACCCATTTTCAAGGCCAGGCTCATTGACCATGCACAAGATCAGTCCCCACATTTGTGTTCCAGGAGAAGCCAGTTAATCTCAGCTAGATCAAGCTCACCAGAGGCTCATCCCTCCAGCAGCACAACCCTCCAGGGGCAGAGTGACCACTGCCCTTCATGTCCTGTGCAAGCTCAGACTTTCCACAGCCCACTGTGGGTGCTCCCAGCACACCTGCATGTTGGGTACAGACAGCCTAGAGCTGAGCTGGGTCTGGACTGGGGGCTCTGGGCTTTTGAACCCACCCATCTGCCCATGCAGGCACCCCACAGGGGCTCAGCATGGATGAGTGAGTTTCCCCTGCTGCTTTGCAGGAAGCAGGGACCACCATGGCTGTCCAGCAGACACGACCCACTGGTGCTATTTTAACTTTAGGTATTTCTTTTCCCTTCATTTAGGGGGAAAAAAACAAATACCAGACCTTTTGCACCTGGTGAGGAACGGCTGTTTGTTTAGACAGCCAAATGAAGTCATCGCTGAGACACGATGCCCTCACACCCCCTTTAATACTCACTTGCCAGAAAGCATAATGGAGTGAAATGACCCATCACCATCCACAGCTGTCTGATACAACCAGGAATGTTCCTGCCTCCTCCTCAGCCTCATCTCACCATACAAAAGCCAAACTTATCATTGCCACTTAACACAAACAAAAATTCATCTCCCTAGAATGAAAAGGAGGTGGAAATCACCACACAACCAATGTCTTCTGCAAGTTGCTCTGTGAACCTTCTAATGAAGGGTACAGCACCCAAGCCTGCCCTGTTCTGGGGTCTGGCCAAAGCATTACACTAACCCCCAGACCTAGCAAAATTGCCCTAAGGAAGCTCCATGCTCTAACACCACTCCTCAAGACAATTGGAAAACTAAGCATTTTTAATTTGCATTTAAAAACAAAGGCTTCTAATATCCAGACCATTAACTTGGCTATGAGGCTTCGCAGCAAAACTTGTTACCCACTGTGTGTTTTGTTGTCACTAAGGTATATTAAACACTATTAATTGTGATGCCTTGCTATTATGCTATTTGGAGACTTGCCACAAGCCTGCTTCCGCCCAACCTGTATTGTGCTGTGAACCTTGGAGGCATTTTAAACATCTCGTGCAAAATTCATGAATGTGAAAAGGAGCCTGTCTATGTTTCCAACATCTTGAGGGGCTGGGGAGCCTTCCTGAAACCCAGCTCAGTTCAGGGCTCATCCTTAGCAGCTACTACATCTCAATCCAAGCAGCCAAGCCCCATCTCAAGACCTGATTATTACCAAGGTCCATATGCACCTTCCTTCTAATGAATATAGGCTTACGGACATCTCATGCATTATTTACCAAGGTGTGCTTATTATGATTGCAATGATTTAAGGCAGTTTGTTACAGGCACAGCTCTGAGTGATTGCGATCAATAGAAGAAACAAGAACAAGCCAATCTGCATAGAACAGCAGCCCAGCTCCTCAGGGGCTGTGCTTTCCTGCTTAACCCTTCCCAACCTGCCACAAGAGAGGCTTGCACTTGTTTGATAGACACAAAGAGTTGGTTCACTCCCTCTTTGCACTCCCCACTCTGGTCAGGCCTTCCAAGGGGTTCTGCAGCTCCTCCAGTTGTTTGTTGGACAGGATCTCACATGCTGGCACAACATTCCTCGTGGTATTTAAGGTGCACCTTGCATGTGTCTGTACTCTACTCATGAGCATATGTCCTGCCCCCTCCTCCTGGCCCCACTTACAAAACCTCCATGTCTTTTCCCAGACATGAATTTAGAAACAGGCTGGGGAGATCCCAGGTTCAACCCCTGAGGATGACTAAGGCAGAAGGGATGAAACAATCCCGTAGCTGGACACTGATCCTGCCTGAAAGGTGGTGGGAGCTTCCTCAGTGAGAACTGGAAGGAGACAGGGAGAGGAATGTAGAACAGTTTTGTGACTTTCTAAGTTTACAGACTGAGAGGTATCTTTGCACCTGATACCTTCTAATTATGATTCTCTGTGCACCCTGGGAGCTAGAGCAGACCTCTGAGCCAGCCAGGATGCCCCAGTGATGCTACTGCAATGTCCCAGCACAGCAGCATGAGGTCCCAAATGCCAGCAACTCCCTCCCTGTAGCACAGGGAGCAGGTAACTGTGACCTCTGGGCAGGGCAGGAGTGTGGTTTCAGGACAAGCAGTAAACAGTGCTCTGTATTTCTGCAAACCCCTCCCATGAGGTGAGCCTGGGATGTCCTTCCCCACTGAGGACACCACTGGTCTCAGCTCACCTCGCTTTTACATCAGCTTTGGATCGGACCCGGCACACGGGAAATATATTCATTACTTCAAAGGGGAAGCAAACAGGATGTCTGGACAAAGCACCAAATAAAAGGCTAATGACACAAATGGATATTTAATACAATGACTTCCTCTGATTATCCTATAAGGAAACACTTCAAATGCTGTCCATTTTCAACATCCTGCATCATTGCAATGTGCTTCAGAGGCTGGGAGGGAATTTTCCACACCACACATTGGTCAGGTGCCCTTACCTGCCTGCTGCAGACAATTTGGAGCATCATGTACAGCCTGCACAAGTGGCTCAGGGCCCTGGGATGCTCTGCCAAGCAGCAGGATGGGAGCATTCTTCCTCCTCCCACTCAGTGCTCAGCATCCCCAGCACAGTGAGAAGGGTGGCAAGGCATTGCTTTGGTGGCTGATCACCTTACAAAGAAATTCTCAGTGCTACAGAGGAGACCAGAGTTACCTTTCCCCCTCCACTCTATCCCTGGGATAGCCAGCAGAGCACCAGGAGCTGGGGGTAACACCAGCACTGCAAAGCACTGCTTGGGTTCAGCCCCAGACTGGCTGTCCCCAGGTGTGTCCCACAGCCTGAGCCATCCCCAGGGCACTTCTGTGCTGGGGGGTCACTGAACAAACAGAGTTTATCCCAAATCCCTGCTTAGATTAAACCAGACAGGATTTCATTAGCATGGCACTTGTTCTGCTGCTTCAGAAATCTCTGGAGAAAAGACAACTGAAGCCTTTTGCTTCATAGCAACTGGAGGGAAGAGACAAGAAAAATGTAGTTCAGTTAAAAAAAAAAAAATTGTTTCCAGAGTCAGCATGACCTGATGATTGCTTTGGGTTAAACTAAATCCAACCCAATTGGCCAAGAGGCCAGAGACATCAATATGTAGGATTAAGCTTAGATTTCTTTTTGCTGGTGAGAGAAGCCTGAAGAACTTCTCTGTAGAAATTACCTTTCATTTCTCTGTAATTTTTGATGTGAAAAATTCAAGCAAGAGTTGAGCTTTATATGGTTACTAAATAGCAAAATAATGACACCATTAGGAACACAAAGCTGAATGCAGAAAGTTCCTTTCTAGTTTAAACTCATAGGTTTTGTTAACAGTTATTTCATTCCAGTGCCTAGCCAGCACTTTGTTTAAAAGAGGTCTTTGTTAATATTTTGATTAAGTTAATAAACATTATTAGGCAAACTTGCCTCTACACAGCTAAGGAAGATCTCCTAGCAAAACCAGAAGAGAACGTTTGACAGTCCTAAAAATTCTAAGGAAATACAATAGGAAATACAAAAAGGAAATTCCCTCAACATCAGTAGTCTTTAACCATTCCAGCAAAATTAAATACATAAATTAAATGAAGTCTAATTAAACAGCAAATTTTATTACAGGCTATTTTCAAGGCACTGTTCTTCCAATAAAGGAAATCTATGGTCTGGGGAGGAAGAGGAATACTTTGTAATGTCTTTTGAAGTCTGACTTTCTTCCAGCAATTTATACACTGTTTGCTGGGATAATTCCACTGGAAAAAAAAAATAAAGAAAAAAGAAAGGGAAAAACCAAGCAAAACTAAAACCCCTTTAGCACTTCTCAACAACATCCTTGGGATATAATTTGCTTTCCTGATGCAATAAAGAGAGCTGTGACCAATACAGCCATTGCTGGTAATAATCATCAGACTCTGGCATCTCTGTACATGGTGTGAATTATAGTTATTTCTGTACCAGTGATGCAATAGCAGCTTTCTACCCATCTTGAGTTGTTCCTAAGCTCAAGGGAAAGAGGTTCATTCAATCCCATTTTTGCCGTACAGCTGCTTTAGGAAAGAAGCCAGTTAATGTTCCATCCCAGGCCAAGAAAAATAATTTTCAAGGATGAGATAAGACAGAATTTGATCTCGTGTTTACAGCCCCCATTGCAACAAAGGCCAAGCACACAGACCTGTGGGAAAGCCTCTGTCTCACAGAGCATCACCAAGAAGTGTTTGCCCCACCTCCCAAACACCTTTCTGGGGCAACACAAGGGATTAACTGCTCTCATTATTTGATAGCTCAAAGCTCCCTATTGATTCCCAACTACTGCTGACACTAAGGAATTACAATTAGTCGTGGTCAGTTCTCCCACTGGGACAAAGCAGAGCCTGGGGTCCCATGGCCCGCTCACACAGCCCAACACCAACAGAAAGATCAAGATAAACACCTTCATTCAGATTGAAGGCCACCTCCTTCTTCTCCCACAGGAGCCCCAGGCTCCATCAGCTCCTCCAGCCTGGGAAATGGGCTCCTGCTCCTCGCAGGCAGCAGCTGATGCTGGCGCACCCAGCCCCAGCTGCTGGCGGATCGCACGGCACAGGAGGTGAAGTGTCACTGGGGCTCAGCAGCAAGATTGGACCTGCCCTTCTCCAGCTGCATCCGCTGTGCTCTTGGGGCTGGGCCAGCCCCGAGACAGAGGATCTGACGGGGTGGAAAAGGAAATTCTGTGCATTCCTCACCCGCAGCGTCCATGCCAAGTGAAATGCAGCGATGAGCAGCCGGAGCGCAGCGCTCGCCGAGGCGCCCTGAGAGCTGCAGAACCTGCAGCGTTTTACAGCACTGCTGTACAGCAGAGCACAGCAGAAACTGCTGCTGCTCCAGAAACCAGGCTGCCTGGGGGATGAAATCATTATCCTTCCAGTTGTACTGCTGCAACAGGTGAAATGTTAGGAGGAATGCAAATCCCGGGATACACCCTCCAAATACTGAATTCTAGCTTAGAAAAACACCTGCCCCAAAATGTTCTGAGCATGTGATTTTAATTTTCTATGACCTTTTTATGTCTCTCCTTAGCCAGGCACAAAAATATCCTCCTCAGAAAAACTTCTGCCTGGAAATGATGGTCCTTTTTCCCCCAAGTCCTTTTAAAGGGAAGAAAATTGCTTGTCCCAGAAATATGCTGCTATGAACAAGCAGTGCATGAACTGCCTGTTTGGAGGAAGGAAAAAAAAATCGTGTTCTGCATGGGGAATTCTCTCAATGCTTATCCATGCTCATCCCAGCTCTATCTGTATCCTGAGCAACCTGATCTAGTGGAAGGTGGCACTGCCCATGGTGGTGAGGTTGGAGCTGGATGGTCTTTAAGGTCCTTCCAACTCAAATCATTCTGTGATTCTATCCTAACAAACTCCACTGTAATGAAATTAAAACACAACAGCAAGGAAATACAACATAAATGTAGTGTGACCTTGATAATTAACAGTTGAAAAAGTTAGCCTTTGGTTGCCTTCTGCCTCCTACCAGTGCATTATTAACTTTGTACGCAGAAATCTGCCACAAGCATAGTCATGGCTGCTAATCATGGGATTGTGATAAATGCCCTTTAGTGCCCCATCTGCCTTCAGAGGATTTTTGGGGGGACCTGTACTCCACCCCCACAAGAACACCAGCTCCTTTTCATGCCCTAAAGCACTGGGTGGTTTGCTGGGTTGTTCCAGATCCAGTCACATCCCCTCAAGGACTGTTCACCCCAAGTAATTTTGGTCCCATGGTGTAGCTGGGGATGTGTGAAGATGAGGAATATAAAAGACACACAAAGTATGTTCCTTTTATAAGATATGCTGGAGAAGGCTCTGTTCAATATTCATGTCCAGGGGTGCTTGTCAAGTATCCCATGTCCCAGGAGCTGGACTCAATGATTTTTGTGGGTCCTTTCCAACTCAGGATATTCTAATATTCTGTGCAGCCAAACCTTTAAAACTTTCAGCATGAGGGAGCTGGAGCCAGCAACCCTCATGCCTTGGGGAAAGAAGACTCATCCCTCCTAAAACATAACCTGTGCCTTCCCACTCCAGCCTGGCAGCCAAAATCTCAACCAATACCACCACATCACCTCACCCACTCCATCCATGGCTGCTGACTCTGATGGGCCAACAGCTCTGGTCCAGGATGGCTTGGACAGAGCTCAGTCAGCTTTGAATCCAGGCATTTCTGGCAAATGTACCTCTGATTCAACAACTACATTGGGTTTGGAGACTTTTTGGCTTTTGAAAACACACCAGCTCTGCTAAAATCCCTAGGGAGCAGAATGGAGAAGGGTGCCAGCAGCCAAAGGGAAACAAATTGCTCCAAGGCTCTTCCAAGAAGCCGGTCACGCTGTATTGGTATTGGCCACACAATGCCCTCTTCACCACTAAAACAATGTTTCTGCCCCTGCCACCACTTATTTCACTCCAGTATCAGGAAAACACTCATGTCTTTGTGAATCTGTTTCCTGGAAGGGTTCATAACCCTCCCACTGGTACCATTCACTGTGGGACTCATTCCAAGCCACAGGGCAGGTGTGTGGCCCAGGTGTGCTCAGTGGTCACCTCTGGCTGTTGCTGTGTCACATCTGCTTGGAGGAAGGTGCAACCCTCTTCAACACCTATCCATTACTGTGATCCAGGAAAGAGGATGAACTTCAGGAGAGAAAATTCAAGAAAAGTAATATGTGAGGCATCATCATTAGGGAATACTCCAGAGCTCTTGGTACCATACCCACAAAACTAAAAGTGCCTAGAAACACAAATGTGTATTTCTACACTTCTAGTGTGCTAGAGATATAAATTATCCTCAAGCATCTGACTTAAACCACTTCAGCTTTCACATGAGGAGCAGTTTCTGGCTGAGATGACTCTGACTTGAGCAGGTCAAGCTGGGGGCATTGGCCCCACAAGAGAAATGGGTCACAGATCAAGCGTGCAGGAGGTATGTGGTGGGGATGTCACTGACACTTTGTCCATCAAAGGGCTCAGTTAACAGCTGTACCTGATGCCAGCAGCAACATAACAATGCTGCCTAAATGGCTTTTGGTGTTTAAACTTGCTCAAGTGGATTTGTTACTCTCAACATCCTTCCTAAACCAGTGTTCTCTACTAACTGAAAAAAGTCTTTTTCCAGGGCTGATTTCTGCTGAAATTTCTCAAACTCAAATTCACATTCCTCTAGCCAAAATGGCCAATGAAAAACTTTGGGATACATATCAGCAACAACTTGTATTTCTTGGGTAGAGCAGAAACCTCCCAAGGCAGGATAATGCCTGTAGGTGCAGCAGATGGAGCTTATGCTGAGTTGGCACAGGGCTTGCTCTCTTGTTGAAGGACAAGTGACACAAGATCCACAGCTTTTCTTCCACATTTCTTCCCAGAAAACAGTTGGGACCCAGGAACAGCCTTGCAGCACATGTGCTGGGGGTAAACAACTGCACTCCTTCTAAAACAGTGCAAACAGAGCTACAAAAACAAGGACCCAAATCCTTGCCCTAAAAGGGTTTTTCTAGCCCTGTGTCCTGTGGTCCTGTTCCTTTGACCTTGCCTTTCTAACATTAACACATACCACACATTTTTCAAAAAGCAACCAGCAAAATGAGATATTTCACTGCATCTGATCCTCCCAGGGAGAGATGAGAACAAAACCTCCTAATGCACGTTAATCCCATCACCAGAGCACTGCTGAAAGATGCTTGGGATAGGAGCACTGGCAAGGGATAGGAAAGTCTATATCAAGGCTTCCACATCCCACCCCAGCAGTGGCTGCCTATCAATGGCTGGGGAAAACATTCTCAAACAAGATTTTTTCCAGCATAAATCAGTTTGCAGCAAGGCTCAGCCATGATCACAAAGCAGGCAGCAGCATGGTTCAGGCTCTGCAATCTGCCTGTGCAAGGTGTTGCATCAGGCAGGGAGTGGCCTGGCAGTTTTTGGGTGATGGGAAGCAAACCTCACTGCTCTGCACGTTTTGGGTCAAACCCTCTCCTCTGCAGGAACCCTTCTGCTCCATCTCAGAAAGACCCAGAACAAGACAATTTCCATCCATGGGACCCTCAGCCAATGGTCTGGGGGAGAAGAAAGCCTCTGGCAAATCCACTGAAATACAAACAGGGCCTGGATGAAGGATGACACCTTCAACAGGAGGAAGGGAGAGTCAAGCAGCAATTTCCATCCTGGGGCCGGGGCAGGTGGCAGCAGCAGCCGCCGGGCTGCGCACAGACTTGTTCTCATTTTTGTCCTTTGACCTTCTCCCCCTCAGCAGCTGAGCCTTGTTTACTGGCATTTCAGCAGCCCATCTCCTGTTTCCATTAACCCTCAGAGAGGTGGGAGGCAGAGAAAGGAGTGGGTTTGCACACTGGGTGCTTGGTGCCCTGTGTGAAGGGCAGTGAGCTGCTCTCAGGATACACCAGAGGCACAGATTTACCCTGGGGGAAGCATGGGGACAGCAGCCTGGCAGGGGCTTGCTGCTTTGCCTGGTCTACAGCACACTGGGAGTGGCACAGCTGTTATAAGGACTCTGGAGCCACCAGCTTTGCCTCTGATCCTGCACATCTGGGGGGCTTCACTGCTCTGACAATTAGACAGACAGTGTCAAAATTAGCCCTGCTTTGCCCTCAGGCTGTGTTTATTCAGCACAGAGATGAGACATTTTCAGCATTCCTCCACCAAGCCTGACCTTGTAAGAGAATAAAATCTGAAGGATCTGTCCCCCGCAAGTGACACGGTGGAGACTTCAACGCACCTGAACAGCCATGCCCCATGGGTTAAATCCAAGAGTTTAACATAGAAACAAAGGGAAAATGTTGCCCTGCTGACATTGAGAGGCACTGAATTCAACTGATCTGAGCCACTTCTGGCCAAACAGATCAGAGATTAAAGATACCTGCTACAGGCAGGAAGGCACATCACTCATTCTCCCTCTTGGTGACAGTGCAGTTACTACAGCATGGCTGGTACCTACCTGAGTTATAGATCAGGATTTTTGTGGGGACAGTTCTGGGACAGTCCTGAGCCATGCTGGCTGTGAGCCAGGCCAGTGCTGCCCTGTGAATGCCCAATTAATTAGTGCTCCATGGAGCACGTGTCCAGGAAAAGCCTTCCCAAATCTTCACATTTTCAATGCATAGTGAGAAATAAGCTCTGCTGCCCTGCAAAACCATTGAGGTTTAGTTTGGGAGTATTTATATTTATGGAACTTTGCTTTTCTCTTTTTTCTTTCTCTTTATGGAATCTATTGGTAGCAACAAAGAAGAAATTTAATCTGTGTACCACTGCCAACTGCAAGGCATCAGCCCTTGGTTTGGAGAAACCCCACAACCATTCTCCAAGATAAATGCTGATTTTAATGACAAGCTGTTATACAGAATGGACAGATAGACAGACAGACTGAATCTCCTTCTACTCCTAAAGGGTTTCACTCAAGCCACAGTCAGCCAGCCTGGCTTAGCTGTAGGTTTATCTGCCATACAAGGACCTGACAGATAGTGAAGGGCACAGATTTATCATTATCCCTGCTGGTACAGGCTCCCCACCCTGTGCCTGGGAATTAACAAATGGCACAAAGAACAAATTGAGGATTACAAGGACCCCTCAGTCCCTGCAATGTCCTGCTCTGTTGCTGGCCCCAGGGACTGAACGCTTCCCTTCCCTTTGTCTGACCCACACTTGGGCAGCTGGCAGCCCCTCCTGGACCAGACACCCCGCCAGCATCAGGGTGCTGATGAATATCCATCTAATTAGAATTATGGATTCTCCAGACCAGCCCTTCCACTGCAGAAATTAGCTAGTTTATTCCAATAAAGATGCTAATACGAGGGGCTTTGTGAAGGGCGAGAAATTCCCATTGTCATTCAGAAGCAATTTGTAGCGGATTTGAAGCCTTTGAAAAGGTGACGTGCTGGTGGCTGGGTTTGTATAATACCCATCCCTGAAATTCACAGCTGAGCATTCTTCCCCTCCATATGCTTCAGTGCTGCCCAATTTGTATTCCCCTGGTGAGGAGGCGCTGGGGTGGAGCAGGGAGGGATAGTGAGGCAGGGGAGGGTGGCTGGTCTTGGGGAGGGGGGACACCAGCCCTGCACGGTGGGGCAGAAGGGTTTGGGATGCTTGGCTAATCTCCCTGCAATGCACAGAAACAGGGAGGAAGGTCTAAGGTGCTTTCAGATATTTGTATTAATTATTTAATGCTTCTTCAGGGTCTTCATGCCATTTTGTTGGTATTGGGACCCTCCACATTGCTCCTTTGATCTTTGGAGCTCAGACCTCCATTAGTCTTTATTTCTAGTGATTGATGTTGAAGTTAACACTCTCTCCAGAACAACCCCAAAATCCTTAGCTGAACTTTTCTATTGAATTTAATTTTACCTCACCACTCACTCTCCAGAGACAGCCTTCTGAACTGGAGACTCTTCTGGTGGTGTCCTGCATGAGTCACTTGGTGGAAGTGAATTATCTGGGGAGGCCTAAGATCTCCAAATTGTTTGGCAGGTGACTTTTTACTCACCTTCCAGCAAGACCTGCCTCTAACACGGCAAACCTAATCAGCATTTTAGGAACAAAGCACTTCTGCAAACTGCAGCCTAAACTCACATAAAACCCTAATGCCTCCCTAAGCTACTCTTCGTGGATCGCTCTAGGAGACATAATGATGTAAAAATGTTTCTCTAACAGCTGCCTGGAAATGGAAGTAGAGCTCTGTAGCACAGCAAAGGACTATTTTTGTAGAGAGGGCATCCTCTTGCTGCTGACCTTCCATCTTCTGCTCTTTCCATCTCGTGACATAAAGTCAAGGAATGACAGCAGAAGCCATGAGCAGCTGGGGCTGCTCTCCAGAAGCCCTGATGCACTTGACTCCTGTCCATCTCTCTGTCTCTGTAGCTTTATCCATGCACAGCCTGGACTGAATTTCACAGTCGCTGTGGATTGCGTTGCTTCATTAAGTGCCAAGGGTTGCTCTACTGTAAATGTCACTCCAAGGCTCTCAGTCAGGTATTTCAACTCATGCCTAAATTTAAACACAGAATGGCCATGCTGAACCCAAGGGACTACTCCCATTTGCCTGCTGCAAATACTTTAAGGTCAGACAGTTTAGAAGCACAGGTGAGGGAGGAGGAATATTTCCACCTGGTCAGGATCCTGCCTTTGTCCATGGGCCATGGCCCCTCTTAGGAGAGGATAACACTGACCAGGTCAGAGACCATAAATGCTCATTTTCAGCCACAGTGCAAAGTTTCACAGCTCTGGGAATGAGCCCATCAGCAGCTGCAGCCGAGCCAGTACCAGGTTTCGATGCTTGAAGCAAGCATCAATTTAAAACTAATAGGTAGAAGAATATTAATAAATATTAATAAATAGCTGCATAGGCAAAAAGGAGGTTTGGTCCCCAGCCAGGGCAGCTGATGCATCTGTGAGTTGTTGGCTGTGCAGCCTGGCTTGCCATGAGTCCCTTGTGTGACCAGAGCACAGATGAGGATCATACAGAGTAGGAGAGGAGTCTTGGCTGAGCTCAACTTTGTACTCTGAAATAAGCTAAATTCAGCTCTGAAACCCCCTGAGTAGGGATTACAGAATCTGTTTGTGATCACAAAGCGCTACATAATTGTAACTGAACATTTCTTTTCTTATCTTATTTGCAATGTTAATATGAACTTTAATGAAAAGGAGAGGAAAAAAATGTTTTTCAGACATTTTGGCCAGCGCTGAAGCAATGCTTTACATTATCTACTCAGAAAAAATAGCTTCACTAGCACAATAATTTTTTTTAAACCTCTTGAAAAATGGAGTGAAGATAGTGTTTTATTTTTGGTTTCCAACTAGCTTTTTCAATGTGGGGCTCAGAACTGGGGAGTTTTCTCTGGTCCTTGATGAGGACAGGGCCATGGTATCTTCTTCCCAAATGCAACAGGGAAAGGAGAAAGGAACCAATATCACCAAAATATCCCAAATAGGTTGGTCAGGCTCAAGCCAAGGAAAGGTGTAAAGATCAGGACCTAGACCTGGCAGCACATGGTCACAACACCTCCACACTGAAGCCTCCACAGGAAGAGGGGAAAGGGAAGGTTACTGTGCTCCAGGCAGCAAAAGCATGGCCTTGCAGCCCATCCCTCACTCCAGTCTGGTGCTTCCACACCCTTCCCATGGTGAAGAAACCCCACCATGCACCCCATAAAACACAGGCTCTGTCACCTGCCTGCAGGTCAGGTCTCACCTGTGAGTGTCAGTGTTTTGTGGCACTGGAAGGATGAACACATGCCCCTGCTCCCCAGCTCCTCCTCTCCTCGGTGGCTCCACATGCTTCAGCTCTGCAGTTCAGGCTTTTTGGGCCCCCGTTTTAGTGCAGCCCATGATGCACTGAATGCAGGAAAGGGGTTAGAACGAAGGATGCCTTCCCTTGGGGACACAGTCCCCATGGGAGGTTTCCCAGTGCCACCATCAGCCCTACCAACACAGCTGGGTTGTCACCTCCTGAATGGTGCCATTGTTCCTGCCTCCAAAATAAAACAGACACAGGAGGCGTTTCCACCCAAAGAAAACCAGTTTCCACTGGTGACTTCTTCCCCCTTGCTCAAGAATCCTCCCTCCCTTTCAGGGCCCCTGTAGCTTTCCTTTGTGCCTCTTCCAGGATGAAAAGAGGTAGTCATTGATTGTATTAATAATTCAGGGCCTAATCTCACAGACGGGTGTTCACAGCCCGTGAGGTGGCAATCTTTCATCTTGAGATCAGGATCAGCCAGATCTTTTAGAGGTCAAGGAAGATAGCTGCAGCATGGAAAATGCCTTCAAAATAATGGGTTTAGGCAATCCTCATGCATGGATGGAAATGGCAGATGAAAAGCTCGTGTGTCTCACGCTCTCGGTTGCACCTGCATGTCAGCCTGGTGATGCCCACAAAGTCTTGAAGACGATTTCCATCAGTGTCAGTGAGCTGTGATCTCTGCCACATATCCCAAGGCAAGGGGATTGGAGCTGGATGATCTTTAAAGTCCCTTCCAGCCCAAACCATTCTATGATTCTACAGCATGTCCCAACCCATCAATATTCCCCCAGTCACCTGAGCCTTCCTGCTTCTCAGGACAGCATCTGCCTCCTGATAATGGGTCTCGTGCTACCGTTCCCCTTTTCCCATGGTCAAGCTCCTCCTTTAACTGCCACTTCACTTGTGCTGTCATAATCATATCTGGAAGGACAAACTCTACTGGCACTATTTGCTTTGTTTGGTTTGTGGCCAGGAAGGTTCCTGCACAGGCAGAGCGGCAAATTCATTTCCAGGACTAAGAAACTGATCATGGGCACTAAACTGGGGGTTCACCAGACAAGCTAAGAAACGAGAAATCTGAATATGCTGGATCTAATTTTAATCTGGCTGTACTTTACACATGGAGACCAAATTTCCATCAGTATTCTTGGAGTTTCCCTGCAAGGACTCGAACCTCCAAGGAGTCATTCTCTTGGCCCAGGATTCCCACCAGTGCCCTGCTAGCTGCGTGCTGCTGTCACTGCAGGGGTGAAGCTCATGCAGAAGGTGCCCATGGAGGGCCGTTGATGCTCCTACACCTTGCAGGGTGTTTATGGAGGAAATGGCAAGGTCAAAGACGTGCACCTTGCACCTGGAACTGGAGGTGCCAACTCCTGTTGTGATGCCAAACATTAACGGGCAGGCTGATAAGAGCTGGGGGAAGTGGCCAGCGGAGACTTCTGAGGGTTCCCACGAATGCAGCTGTGCTTTGCTGGAGCCTCCCCAATTTGGGCTCCTGCTTCCCAACAGGGCCTGGGCTCAGCACCAACTTGCTGCAATGCTCTGCTGCTGTTACCAAGGCACCTCAGCGCCCCGTGCATTAGCATTCTTCTGTCCTGTGCTTTGTCTTCTCAGGGAAGCCTTTCCCCAGCACAGTGAAGCTGCTGTGGTTGCGGTGGCAATGCCCCCCGGCCCACAGGGGCACAGTCCCCAAGAGCTGGGATTAGTAACGCTCCAGTGTTCGGTATTTTACAGCCCGGGACTCGCGCCCGACCCACTGTGCACACCTGCAGCAAGGCCTGGGCTTGCCATCACTTCTCCCCCCTCCTCTTTGTCTGCTGCATTCACTTGGGCTCCCCTGAACAAGCAGTTTACCTTCTCCCAGGCAGGGTCTGTGCCTGGCTTCCTGTCTGTGCATCATCCCAAGCCTGACAGAAGCTGCTCTGTCTCTGCTGTGGGGTCCAGACACCACAGTATCCAGAACTAAGGACTGATTTGCAAATAATTATTACGGAAGGAAGCCGTTCCTTCTATAACTGATAACTTATCTGGTATACATCAGGCTTTCCCCAGTCTTCTCTCTATTCCTGCTTTAATAACTCATCCCCAAACACGTTGTTCCTTTGTCAGGACTATACACTCACTGTGTCCACATTTAAGAGAAAGCCCTCTTTGATGGCAAGGTTTCTGTAGCAGGGCTGTTTAGATTTGTTGTGATTAAATCACATCCATTTTCTAATTTGTACCTTACACACACTCAAATCCCTCCTTAAGCCTGAGCTGTACAGGCACATTTTGTCTTCAGTGCTGACTTAATCAAGCGGTGGAGAGCTGCTGTGTGCTCTCTGCAGTCGCTGTCTCTTGCACACAGAGGAGAAAGGGGAGAAAGAAACACTTTGCAAAGGGCTGCTATTATCCGTGCACTACGGCGACAGCATATTTAGTGTTTGTGGCTCTGGGGCTGCAGTAATTAATTGTGTGTCTGACACTTTGGTTGGCACAGCCCGGCACCCAGAGCTTTCCCATTGCCCTGGTACCCGTGCATGCCAAAAACAGCCCCCACAGGCCTCTCTGGGAGATGGGTGCTCACCCCAGGAGTGGTGGGAAAATTGGGAGTGAGCTGCCACACTGCCCAGCTCTCGGCAATGCTGGACTAAACTGAGGGGCTCTCACAGCAGCCTGGGGTCTCCAATCCTTCCCCACCACACAGTCCTGCTGAGGATCCTCCTCCCGCCCCCAGTCCAGTCTTAGTCACAATCCCTCATCAATGTAAAGACGCTCTCAGCACCTACACACACCCCAGGGGCTGGAGAGGGGGGATGCCCCCCAAACCCCACTTCCCCTTCATCCCGTCCTGCTGCAGGTGGAGCATCCCCACCTCTCCGGGAAAACCTTGAAATCCTCCTCCACGTCCCCAGCCCTGTGTGCCTGTAGGCGGAGAGGGGGTGCTGGGGGTCGGGGTGTTTCAGCGGAGACCCCCAGCCCCCTCCGCGGGGCAGGGGCTGTGCCTCCCTCCCTCCCTCCCTTCTTCCCTCCTTCTCTCCATCCCTCCCTCCCTCCGCCGCTCCTTGCGAAAGGCGCTGCTCAGCGTGTGCGGAGGGAAGGAGGGAGGAGGGAGAAGAGAAGGAGGGAAGAGGGAGGGGACCTCCCTATCTGGCTCTATCTCCTCCGCTGCCTCTCACATGCTCCGGGAGGGCGATGCGGCTCCCCGCGTCCCGCTGAGCGACGCCGCCTGCACCCCGCCGGGGCTGCCCGCAGGGCGGGGGGCTGCCCGCGCCCCTCGGCCTCCACCCCCCGGCCACCCCCACCTCGACCCTTGGGGGCTTTTATTATTTTATTTCGTTTGGGTTTTATTTTATTCCGTTTTTTATTTTTGTTTTATTTACCCCTCCTGGAAAAAAAAAAGAGAAACAGATATATATATATATATATAAAACAAGCCGCCGCTGCCTGCACCGACCCCCGCGGGGCTGGAGAGGCTGATGCGGCCGCCAAGGTAAGCGGGGCGGGGGCTGGGGGCCCCCCGGCCGCATGTCCCCCGGCTCCCTGCATGGCCCTTCCTCCTCCGGACCTGTTGAGGCTCTCGGTCTCCTCCTGACTCCCCCCACCCACCCTCCCCGTTTTATAAGGAACCTCGATTCTTCCCACTTTCCCTGCCCAGCGCTCCCTGCCCGGCTCGGCGCTAGCTGGCATGCATGAGGTTATTCATTTATCCTCCCTTCTGATGGTTGCCACTAAAGCTGCTCCCTGCTGCGCTAAGTCAGTCGAGTAATTCCTTGCAGACCACTGATGAGAACTGTAAACATCCTCCCCAATATTTCCCCCTTTCCCTTGGATAGCTCATCCCGGGGCTGATCGCGGTTATCCAGAGCGGAGCGGGCACACAAAGCTTTCCCTGAATTCCCCTGGTTGCAAAGTGCTTGGGGGGCTGAGGAGCTCCGAGGGGAGGAAGGCGGGGGTGACAGCTGGACAGATGTGGGACACGGCTGGGATGGGCACATCTGTGCGCAGGGAGAGGACGGGCAGCCGGAGCGTGGCACGGCAGGGGCAGCCACTTCGTTCCTGATGTTCTGAGTCCCTAAAGAGCCCAAAACCTCCTCCAGGAGACGGGGGGACAGAATACAGCCCCCAGACAGGACAGCTCAGACTCACCAGCTAGAGCGGCCCCTGCCCAAACTTCCACTCTGGGACATGCACGTTGCCCTTCCTAAAAATTAGATATATTTATAGAAACCGGGCTGCGTTTGCAAGACAGGTGCTTTTTGTTGTGGTGGTGGTTGCGAGGCAGGAGATGAAAGTTTGGTGTTGTTTTGATGTGATTCTTGATTGCTGCCTGTTGGAGTAATTGCATCGCAATTGCTCAGAGGTAGAATCAATTTCCCCAAATTGAGATTTTAATGGGAGCTCGCAAGCTGCTGTTATGTCATGTGGTTTAAGGCGGCGTTGGATTGCATTTATTTTATAAACTGGATACTTTTGCAGGCGGCGCAGGGATAACAGCACCACCCAGTGGGGCCGCAGCCCCGGCCCAGCCCAATCCCAGTCCAGCCCAGTACCAACCTAGTTCACCCTAGTCCCAGCTCAACTCCAACCCTGTCCTAGTCCCAGCTCCAGCCCCAGCCTTAATCCCAGCCCAACCCCAACCCAACCCAGCCCAGCCCAGCCCAGCCCCGAGCCAGGCACACCCGGGAGGACTCCTGGTGCCAACTCCAAGATGCTTCCCCTACACAAAAACTCCCATTTTCATTTGCCAAAATGCCTACAGAAGTGTTGGATTAAAGTTGTTTGGGTTTGGGGCTTTTTTCCCCATAAGAAGGAATGTCTCTTTCTCAGATATTCAGGACAAAGTTTTAAATCAGCTGAGGCCACTGTCACTCAGTGTTTCACAACTGAGAACACAGGAAAGGCATCCTGTGTTGGGTTGTATTTCTGGCCACTGCTGTCAGGAATTGACAGAAGGAGACCTGGAGAACGTGATTGGGTTTCACAGAGCTTTTTCCAGAGGATCCTTCAAACACCCCTTGCTCAAAGGACTGCAGATGAGACTTGCAAACACTTGATGCCATCTCCCACCTTTAAATAGGATCGAGGAGATGTCCTTAGCTGACCTGTCAGTCAGAGGAGGGGAATTAGCGAGCTATGTTTGCACTTTCTCGAGATGTCAGGAGCTTTTAAAAGCAGCAGAGAAGAACTGTCCCATCACACAGACTGGCTTCAGTCTCTGCTGATAAATACCCACTTCTCTGCAATTCTTCTGGTGTCCCTGCTCACAGCAGGGGGATCAAAACTAGATGATCTTTAAGGCCCCTTCCAACTTGAAGTATTCTGTGATTCTATGATTCTGATCATTTTCTGGCAGTTCAGACTTATCCTTCTTTTCTGATGAGCTGACATTTGGCCATTTGAACTTGCTCTTGGGAACCTCCCAGACCATCTTCTATTTTTCCTTAGAAGGGAGCCCAGATGTGAGGAAGATACACTACAGAGATATTGCTTGATATCTGCCCCAAAGAGGAGACTGGGCCAGGAAGACCAGCTCCCTGCAGAGAATTAAATATACAGATGGTGAATTCCAGCCAACCCTCCAAACACTGCTGAACAAGGGATGGTTACAAACTCCCATGTGTAGGAATTAGGCCTCACCCACCCAGGGCTTTGCAAGTAAGGGAAAAGGAGAGACACAAATGAATGCTGCAAGTTAGAAAAAAAAAAAAAGTTTTTGTGATGAACTCTATTTGCCTGAAAATATTCCTGCTTGTTTTGCTTTCTGTCATGGGTGAGACTGGAAGTTTTCCACCAGCCCATCTTCCCTTCCCCTTGTGCAGCTTAACTGTTTTTCAGCATTTAGAGGTGATTTTTATGGCTGTGGGTTTGGAGCAGACAATCTGAGAAGATTGCCCACTGTGACTTCAGTGGGGCTGCTGATAATCAGTTCATCAGCAGATGCAAAGATGCAGGTCAACAAAGAGTTCTTACATTTCATCTACCAGTGGCACAAAGCTGTATTTTTCCCACCTTTCACAACTGGCCTCTTATTACACAGCCAGGTTGGTGATGTTCACAGGGGCATCTGTGGGAAGGAGGGTTTAGATAAAGCAACAAACTTCTCTATGCACTTTGCTACAGAGGTGGGTCACTCTTCACAGCCCAGCTTTGTGCCATCCCCTCTGCTTGCCCCATCCAGCTAATGCCGAAGTTCAGTGCAGGGCACTAAGGAGATCTTGGGGGAACATTTTCCTGCTCTACCTGCAAGGAAACATTGGTAGGGAAGGGGATTTAGATGCATATTCTGCAGCTTTGGGTGCACAGCTCAGGGACAGTGTCTGCTTGGTCAGCCAGGGAAACTAAAATGATAAAAAATGGAATGTCAAGTAAAAGGAAGGTCTTTAAAATTAATTGCAGATATCAGAGATGGCTCTTACTGCATAAAGATGTTGAGGTATTTTTGGTTCTTATGCAGTTCTTTTGGTTCTTTTTTTCTTTAGTAAGGGAATGGTTCAGCACACAAGTGTTTGTTTTCATTTCCACAAACATTTTGAAAAGGATCAGTTGTCAAACCTCTCCAGACAACAGCTTGGGGGTTTCCATTCCAACTTTCTTTCTTCCTCCTTTAAGGAGCAGCTTGCTTTTTGCAGCTCACCCCAAACACACACATATCCTTGCAGAGCATTTCAGGATTAGCTTCCTGCAGGAGTGATTACGGCTTATCCCAGACAGGCCACGAGTTGAACACCGTGTCCTGAGGCAGAGCAGGCAAAGGCACGAGTGTGGAGATCGTGGTGTGAAAAGTGGCCACACAGAAAGTTCACGGGAGAGTCAGGAGCAGACCAGGAGCCCCAACATCCATTCCTCTAACTACTAGTTGCAGCCCTCAGAAATACCCATGTTTACTATTTTAGCCATATAATTACAGGTAGTGAATGATTCCATTAGGAAGGCTGTAAGGGGAGCCCTCATCTGCAAAGCTCTGGGTTCAAACCAGCCACATTCACTCAGTCCCACTGAATCCCACAGCCATGCAGGGCAGAGAAAAGGAAAGTTCAGCCCAGCTGAGCATCTCATGGGATCTGTGACTCCTCCAGCATCCTGCAAACACCTCAGAGAAGGCTGTGATTTGCATGTCAGCCTTGCACAGTGACACCAAACTCGGCAATCTTCGTGCAGATGACCACGGAGGTGCCTGTGCCCCGGAGCTGAGCTGCTGCAGTGGTTGCATCTCAGTGGTGGGTGGTTTCCCACATTCTGTTTGCAAGAGCATCGGGCTCAAAGCAGCCTGAACAGGGAGTCCTGCATGGGCTTTGAGAAGGAAAGAAATTGGGGGAAATGCAGTCTCCACATTTCCAAGCCTAGATAAGTAGGGCAGAGATCCGAATTTCACACAGCCTCTGGTTCAGTAGGCGATTTAAAGTCCAAATCTTTGATTCAGCTAAACAGAAAGATGGTGTTTATTTCAAAAACGTGTAAGGGGGAGCAGGATTTCAGAAACACACCTTATTTGGGGCCTTTTCCTCCCTGAAGTTATGGTTTGGACACATCTGTTGTTTTCTCCAGCAAAATCCGCTGCTTTGATGAGTGCCAAGAACAGCAATCCCATTTGCAATGCATGATGCAACGGAGCAAAATCAAGGAGAAATTTTTACAAACTGGAGCCAGGGGCATCCGACCGTTGCTTTATGGCAGCACAGTTTTCCCTACACCAAAGGCAGAATTTCCATCAAGGGTCTTATTTTAACTATAATGCCTCAGACTGGATTCCAGGCTATCGTTGCCATGTGTCAGCCTGCCCCAAAAGGGCAATACCAAAGTGCTGCTCTAGGTCAAACCATCAAAGCAGCCTCACAGCAGCTATTTAACAGCTGGGTTTTAAAAGTTCGTAATTCAAATGGATTTTTTTTTTTTTTTTTTTTTTTTTTAGTTAAACAGATCATGTTAAATGTCATCAGTCAGGATAACAGCAGAAATTATGTTTAATTTTGAAATAAAAGCAAAAGTTGCATTGCACGAGGAGAGGGTGGGAGCAAGAGGAAGGGATTTGAGGTCTGGAGCTCCATCCCCTGGATCTCTCCCCCTCCGCCCCCTTTCCTGGGCTCTCCCCAGCTCACAGACCCTCTCTCCTCCCCCCAGGCCCCTTCCAGCTCCAGCTGCCTACACATCCCATCAGCAGGCATTTCTTCTTGGGTGGTAGGAGCAGCTGGCAGGGTTTGGACATATTTGCCCCTGTTTGACATCCCCCACAAAGAGGTGCTTCGAGTCGGCGTTCCTCCCACACTGCCTCTGCTACAGGTCTGGATCCGGCCTGCCAGCTTTCATCTCCTGCCCAGCTCTGCCCACTCTGGCAGCTCCTCTGCACACAGAGCTCCCTCTGACTTTAGTGGACACCGTCTGGGTGCAGCTCTGGGACCATATATTCCAAGACAGATATTCCGTTAGGCAGGCAAGGCCACAGGATTTTTGGATCCCATCTGGGTCCCAGATGGAAAAGCTGCAGTGCTTTAATTCCTGTTACAGCCTGGATAAAGCCCTAGAGAAGCTCCTCCTTCATTTGGAGGCACGGGGGCTCACTCCCCTCATGGAGAAATAGATAGGAGTTTAAAGATATCTTTTGCTTTTTTGGGTATTTATTCCATCTTCTCTTCCTCCTTCTATGGGATGTGTTGTACTGGATCACAGATTCAATCTGTGGCAGGGAGATCATAAACTCTTGTTAGAGACTTTAAGCCACAGTCACTTGAAAAAGCATCCTTAAGGATGTTTGTGAGCTGGAAGAGGAGGTTTCCAAGTATAATTAGAAGAAACGTCAAGGAGAATCCCAGCCTACACCAACCTGCAGGAGGAAAGATGCATGGTCTTACAGAGTTGGAGAAGGGTGGTGTAGAACAACCAGCATCCTTTTATTCTTTATATAATAACCCCAAAAGAAAGGAGATGAAACATCAGGATGGCAAGGGGACACGCCATCAAAGGGGTGCTAATGACCCAAAACAGGGAAGTTATTAAAGCCTACACCCGTGGGCACCCTCATTCAGAAGTGGTGTTAGTTCACTGTGGCTAAAACATCCCTCAAGGGAAATTTTTAAGAGATCCAAGCTAAGTGGATGTCTTCCTCCTGGCCCAGCCCTCTCATGGGTGGCACAGACCCTGGGACGGTGAGGATGCAGATGCAATCTGCTCACCTCCGCACGCTGTGGAGGAAGAAAAGAGCAGGATCTTGAAACCCAGCAGGCAAACGGCGGTGTGCTCCCAGCTGCTGCTCCATCTGATGGTCTGGGAGCAGGCAGGGCTCTGCCAGGGTTGGTGTGGGACTGCACAGAGGGTCTCTAAGGCAGGCTTAAAAGTGAGACCTCAGGACAACCAACAAAACTGGTGAGACTTTGCCCCAGTGAAAGCTGAATATCCAGGCCTGTAGTGGTCTGGGGGTGCAGAAGAGGCAGTGGTGGAGGGCCTGAGACAGTGAAGGTTTTGTTATTCATCTCCATCAGTCCTTGGTGGGCTGGCAGCTGGATTTGGGGTACCTGACAGCCGTGCCCCTATGTAAGGAGTGCCAGCCTAATGATAAGGATCTATGAATGATACTTTCAGTTTCTGAGTCACCTGGGGTTACTTCACCGCTGCCAGTGCCAGCACAGGTGCGGGTGAATGACCTGGAACTGTTGTGAAACTCTCACCAACCACGGTGCCAGGGCTGGGAAGACATGGAGGAGCTCCATGTGCTCGGGGGACACCATTCCCCAGCGGGCTGGAGACCTCAGTGTCACTGTCACAACCCCTACCCTGCACCAGCTGCCTAAAGCCTGCCTGCCTCAGTTTCCCTCCTCTGCTGTACAACAGCCCCTTTACCCCACACTGCCTCTTTTTGAGCGATCCAAAGCGCTCTTGGTAGGCCCATGGGAGAGGGGCAGGGAAGGCACAGTGGGCTTGACGGGGTGGGAGGAAGCCCCTCTCCCAAAAACGCCAAGAGCTGCGATGGGTCGGGCAGACACCGAGAACCCTTCCCATCGCCCATCCTGGTGGGACCAGCGCCTTCGCCGGGGGCACGGCAGAGCTTGGTGCTCCATGCGCAGCCACAACGCCCGGCACGGCTCTCCCGGCTCCCGCTCCCTCACGGCCGCGCTCCCATGGCCGCGCCGCGCCCGCCCCTTCCCTCGGCATGGCCGGGGAGGCGGGCGCGCCCGGAGGAGGAGGCGCAGAGCAGGATGCAGGCATTGGGAGGCAGCGGGATGATTGATGGCCGGGGCTGGGCTGTAATGGGAGGGGACGGAGAGGAGGAGAAGGAGAAAAAGTCTGTGTAATCTTTCAGTGCGGAGCCCGGAGCTGGGGCCGCCCGTGCCTGCCGCGCTCCGCGGAGCCATGCGGGGCTTTTGATTTCGTTTTTTTTTTTTTCCCCAAGTTCTTTCGATTGATTTATTTTTCCCTTTCTTTCCCACCCTCTTCCTCTCCTCCTTTCTCCTTTTTTTTTTTTTTTTTTTTTTTTTAAACTCTTCTTCCAGGGAGAGGATAGTGGTTAAAGCTCGAGCTGGATGGATGGGTATGGGGAGAGGGGCAGGATCCACAGCCCTGGGACTTTTCCAAATCCTCCCTGTCTTTCTCTGCATCTTCCCTTCAGGTAAGGAACAGCCTCTTTATTTTGCAGACTTTTTCCTTGTGTTTCTGGCAGCCCTTGGATCGCCGCCCCCGTTCCCCTGTCCCTGGGCCTCTTTCCCTCTCCCTCTCCTCGCAGCAGTTTGCCACATGTTTAAAATAAGCAAGCGGGGCTCAGTTTTGGTGCGCGCACCCCCAATTCCCCGTTCCCCGAGCGGTCGCGGTGGGTGTTTTTCCTTGACCTCATCTTCTTTGTCTCCCCGCTCCTCATCCCACAAGGAAGGAGATGGTGGAAATCAAAGCGGCCAAGGCAGCCGGGAGGTGTTCCTGACAGCGCCGGGTTACCTTGCCCTCCCCTTCCCTGCTGCCGCGAAGGGCGCAGGGGGCACGCTGCTGGGGGGGACCCACACATGAATACCCCCGTATAAATTTCTGCCGTGGAAGCGGTGGGGTCGCGCTCCCCACGGCGGAGGGTAGAGCCGGGAGGGTGGCGGAGAGGCTCGGGGGGGTCGCTGCGGTGTGATTTGGGGTCGGTGTGGGGTCCGGGGGGCGCACCTGGGCGGGCGGGGGATGCGCGGGCGCTGCGGGCGGCCGCCCCTTCTCCCTTGCCGCTCCTTCTCCCTCGCCGCCCCGCGGCTCTGACGGGGGCTCGGCACCCCGGTTTGCTTGGAAACCCTGCCCTGGCTGGGCCCGGAGCTGTTGTGCTGTCCGAGGGCGGGATGGCAACCAAATGGTCCCACGAGCATCGGCACCCCCGGGCCGGCCGCTCGCAGCCGCCGCGGGGCTCGGCCCCCCCGCCGCCCCCGGCCCCGATGTTTGTATTGTGTCAGAAAAGGGGAGAATTTCAGAATTACAGCTGAAAACGCCATCTGTTTCCAATGAATCCCCCATAGTTTTTCACAATGTTTTTGGCAGATCTCTGCCTGCAAATTCCTTCAAGCCCTGAGTGCTTGTTTTTGTTGGGGGAGGGGAAACCCAGTCCACAGAGGCGGATTTGTTCCTTCCAAAACTCTCCAGTTTCTTTACCTCTTTTTTTTTTTTTTTTTTTTTCACTTGCAAGGGGGGAAAAATGGAGAGAAAGCAGGAGGGAGAAAGAAACGCTCTAAGGCTTAAATCTCCCTATCTTCTTAGTTTAGTAAAACTTTTTGTGTTGTTTTTTTTTTTTTTTTAATTTTAATTTATTAATTTTTAAATCGCCTCTGCCTTTCTTTTGCATAACCGTAGGTGAAGTAGTCTTGCACACACATGCAGGAAATAAATAAATAACTGCTTTACGCCCTTCCTCCCATCTTTGCCCTCTTCGCCCTCTTCCAGGAAAACCTTTTCAGCGCTGCCCTTAGCACTGAGGTGTCTCTCTGGACCCCACTTTTCCCAGCAGGCTGGCAGCTGAACCCCCTGTTTTTTTCTGGAAACTCTGGAGCTGCTCCCATATGTGTTGCTTAACGCCCTTTTCGGAGCGGTTGAGTTGCAAAGCGTCGAGGCTGTGAGATTTACGGTGCAAGAAAGAACTTGATAGGAGATCTGGCTGGCTGCTTTGTTTGATTCTCCCTTCAGCAGTCAAATAAGGTGCAAAGAACTGGCAGAACGAGGCGATCCAGAGCCCGCGGGAGCGGGGCGCAGGCGGAGACGGGGCTCCCCGTGCCCTGGGCTGGCAGCAGGCTGGGGGCTTTTTGGGCAGCTTTGTGGGTGGGAAGGTAGGAAAAAAGGGGGGATTTATTCCCCGCCGTATCCTTTTTCCCTGTGCTTCCTGGGAATTTGTGGGTTCCCAGCATCAAGGAGGCTTTGCACCCCTCCTGGGAGCCCCAGGTGAGCAGGGCCGCTGGAGGCTGCCCAAGCGGGCGCTCGGCGTGTCAGATCAGAGTCCTGCCCTATTTATTTATTTGCTTAACCCCCCTACGCTCACAGCCCGGGCTGGATTCCCTCTTGTGCTGCTCTCACACTGGTGGCTTTGCCCTGCTGCCTCCTGGGCAGCCCCCACCAGTCCAGTGCTCTTGGCTGGGTCCTCTGGCCATGGGTCAGGGTGACCGTGGGGCAGCTGGGGAAGGAGCTCTGGGCAGAGCGGGCCACTGCTCACAGTTCCCTTGGCAGAAATCCTCCTTGGAGCTTGTGCCAAGTCCCAGTGTTGGATGGTCATGGGTGCTCTCCCAGCTGAGACCCTGATCTCCTGGGTGAACCAAACCTGTGCCTCTCAGTACAGGCCGTGCTTAGTTTTCTTGCAGATCCTTTTGTACTTCCAGAATCTGGCCCTGGGTGTTTTTGCCCCAGGTGTGGCAGGCTCAGGTTTGATTTGGCATTCCCTGTTTGTTTCCAGCTTGGCTGTTTTGACTGTAGTACACTCCTGCCTCCATAAAAATTTGGAGTTCTCTGCTCCTGGTCTGTGCAGGCAGTGGATTCCAGATAAGGATCCAACTCTATTGGAGGTGTGTCAGAGTAGACAATAAATGGCTTTTGTCTCAGCAGAAGGGAGGTGATGGCAGCATTAGGCCAAAATTGAGATGGGGGGCTTAGAGGCTAAAATAACCCCCACAGTGCTGTGACCAGGGAGCCCATCCTGGGGAAGGTGGAGGCAGGCGAGGAACACGCCTGTGCGGGATGTTGTCAGGGCAGAGAAGGGAGGGATTGAAACATAAACCTGGAAATATTCTGGCTTCCCTGTTTTGTTGCAGGCTTGGAGCTGGTCTCGTACTTGGAACAGGGAGTTCTCTGCCATTGCCAGCAAGGCATGTTGTGGGGCTGGAAGGAGGCGCCTTGTTTTTAATGTAGATGGGGTGGATATGTTGGGGTTTTTTCCATAGAAAATCGTGGAATTCCTGGCCCTTTGTTACTGGGGATAAGGCAATGTTAAGAGTGATTTTGGGTTTATCATGGGAGCAGTGGAAGTTTCTTTCTCTGTGGCCTGGACAGCTGTGCTGAGTCGGATGTGCACATGAAAGTGCTCACAGGGCTGGGCAACCATAAAAACTTCCTGACCTGGGGGCTCTTCTCGAGCTCTGCCCTGACCTGCTGTCCCTGGAGAGCCACTCTGTGGCCCCAGTGACAATGAGTTTTGTGGTCTCTTTTCTGGCTCCCTGATGGGCACATCCCATAAAGCATCCGTAGGCTCTGGCATGGCAGTGTGTGGCCCAAGCAAGCCCCTCCTCAGCCCGTCAGTCCTTCAGGGGATCCCACAGCCAAGCCCTACTGCTCCCAAGGGATAAGTGTTGGTGAGACAGCAAAAGAGGTCAGGGATGAAGCCTTTTGAGCCATCTGGATGAGTTTGATTTGGTCTGATTTGCTTTTCCTGTTGGAGCAGACACTAGACTTGGAGTAAGGGGGTGTGTAAGAACCCAGGACCAAAAGAGCCTCAGGGTCCCAGGTGGCTTGCCGGGGGCTGGGGTAAGCTCAGGCTGCTGGAATCCAGGAGTGATGTGTGCTGGGGTGATGGGGAAGGGGTTTGGGGAAGGGTGGGGGTTGCTTGGAGATACAGCTGTGGTGGGCAGGTAAGGGGGTGCCCTGGCCTGTGTCTGGCTGTCCTTGCAAATCCCATCCTGACGCCACAGATCAGGAGTGAGCTGTGCAGGCAGGGTCCTGCCTGACCATGCACAGCATCCAGAGTGCACTTGTTAAGAGGAGAGCTCCTAAATGCCTTTAAAAAGCTCTGTAGCCTGCACTTGGCAGCTGCTGGGATGAAAAGAGGATATTTATTCCCTTGTCCATGAGCTCTCAAAATAACAGTGCGTTCGATTGTAGCCTCAAGATTGCTTTGCACTCAAGTGCAGCCCTGGCTGAGTAAATCACTGCTCCACCAGCTGAAATTCCTGCAGCAAGGGGGAGAATTGAATTATAGCCAACTGCAAAACCAGATGCCATCCCCTTGATGAAGTCATCGGGCTCTCACTGCGGAGAACAAGCTGGCTCCGACACACACGCAGCCCTGGCAGGCGCAGACTGAGCCGCTCTGTCTGACGGCCTGGCCGTGCTGTGTGGGGTGGCCAGGGTCTCCTGTCCCCACAGCTGCAGGGACAGCAGGCCCTTCACAAGGGTGTCAGGTCCCACTTTGCACTGCCTGAGCATCCAGAAGTGTTTTGCCATTCAGTTCCCAGTGAGCAGAGCCTGTGCCTGACATACAGGTTTTATGGGTCAGGCAGAGAGCAAGCTTCACTTGAGGCCAAGGAATTTTCTCCTCCCTTGGTTTCCTCTCCTTCCTGGACAGCTGTTGACTTTGGTCCCCAAGGCCTTAGTAATGATCTATGGCATTTTGGGTTTTGGACAAGCTACCTTTTTCTCTTGCTGTGTGACACACTCCAGCTGGCCCTTTCTGAGATGACAAGGGCATGTGGCAGGACATGACTCCAAACGTTGCCAGCCCACAGTGATGAGAAAGCATCACTGTGCGGGGATACGAGTGGGGGAGCAGTGGGACTGGGGGAGTTAGAAAGCTACTTTTTTTTATTAAACTTGAAACCTGAGTCCAGGAAAGGCAGCATTTTTTTCTGAAGGTCTCTGTGGCTGTGAAAGATATTGTGGCTTCCATGGGGGTATGAGCGATGGGGAGGGAATCTGGTGCTGGGTGGGAGCCCAGCTGCAGGAAAGGATCCACAAGATCCCTTGCATCCCCAGGTGGGGCTCCAGCATCAGTCAGGTGTCTTGATGGACTTGTGGGGTTGCTGCCTTCCAGCCGGGCAGCTGCCACCCCACACCCTGCACAAGCCAACGCCTCCGATTGAGATGCCGCAATTTTTTGGCAGACATCTAATTGTATAAATTTGCCTCATCCAGATTTATGTGCTCCGGGCTTCTCTCCATCTTCTCGTTTTGTATCTCATTTACCTCTGCGTTTGAAGGGTTGAAATTTCACAAGAGCACAGCGGGGATGATTATTCCTAGAGGGAATCCACACCTGTGAGCAGAAAGCGTTTCTCTGCCAGCCCTGCCGCGGCCCGGGCGAGGGGGAGGAGGGCGAGGGACCCGCTGCCACACCTGGGGGGCCCCCGGGCACTGGTGGGTGGCAGCGCTGCCTTCAAAGGCACCCTGGGAAAACAGCTTTGGCGTGGGGAGAGTGATGTCTGCTGGAAGCCTGAAACACTCGGCAATGGGGGTGGCTGGCAGAGGTGACCTTATCCAGGGATTGCTGCTGCAGAGGGATGGGGGCATGGGTGGCAGTGGCTGAGGAGGAAGGTGAGGGTGATGCTTCATGCAGGGCATGAGAGTGCAGATTCGTCTCAGCATGCATCTTGGGTGAAAGCCTTAACATCCTTCAGTGTCCTCATCTCTAAACTGGACCCATTTTTCTGAGGAGATTTGCCAGCTCCTGGGAACTGTTGGTGAAAGTGTCCAGGTGCACTCCTGGTGGGGAAAGTCAGGTGTGCAGCTCCAGAATGTTTTCCAAGCCTGCAACACACCGTGCTGGAGAGCCAGCTTTGTTAGTGCCCTTCTGCAGATGAAGAGTCAGAGGAGATCACTGCCCTATCACTTCCCTGCCTGCTCATCCTCATGGAGGAATAAAAACTGCGTCTTCTGAACCGCCCACTGGCACCACTTCCTCTGAGCAGGCAGAAGCCCAACAGCTGCAGCAGAGGCCCGAATCCCAGGAGGAAATTCAAGAACCACGTCTGTAACTCCATTGCTGCGTTGCCTGTTGCGCTGGTTCCCTCTCAGCCCATCGTGCCTGCCGAACTCCCCAAGGTTTGCTGGTAGTTCTCAGAGCAGCACGGCCCCGGCTGGCAGCTCCGCGGGGTTGGTGCCCTCTCGCTGGTGGCTGCTCACCCTTCTCCCTGCGCATGATGCCGGGGTGAGGCTGGAGGAGCAGTGCTGCTGGGGGCTGGGGAGAGCTGCCTCGGCTGGCGCGGAGCATGCCGGGCCAGCCGTAAGCTGAGGCTGGAGCCAAAAGAGCTGACTAAGTGACAGGATCAAGGGCTCCTTCGGCAGCACGCAGCAGTTTGTGCTGTAGCTGCTGAGGACACTGACTCTGCTGCTTTCCTGCCTGTACTTGCCCTGTGTCTGTGCCATGCCTGCAGAGGAGAGATGGGGGGCCGTGAACTCGGCGCTGAGGACAGAAAGGAGTTGGCTGTGGCAGGTCCTCCGGATGCTTTAGTGATTGACACGGGCTGAAACGAGAAAAATCCTTGTGTGTGTCCATCTTCTGACTTCAAGGAACTGGTTTCTCCTTCCCCCAGCATCCTCTTGAGCAAGACAAGGACTGGGTTGAAGGAAGCTGCATGGTTTGAGCTGTGCTCTGGGGCAGATCTAGAATCGCTTTATCGTACACAAAGTAGGGCCTTTGCCTGGATTTAATGCATCTGCTGCTTTTGCCGATGGAAATGAGCACATAACCCCAGCGTGGAAGGTGGCCCCTGCGAGCCAGCCTCCCCACGCACACCCTTGCAAAATATGAGCCCCAGCTCTTTAAGAGAGTCAGGTTTATTTTTCTCCTTCAGTTCCCTCCTCCCGGTCCTCCCCCCACTTCAGTGCAACTGAAACCTGATCTAATCCCTTTGCACATGGGTAATTTATTGGTCTATTGGGCTTTTCTTGATGGCAAATTGCATTGTCTTTCTTCCTGGGTTGAGGCTTTGGAGCAGTTTGCTGCATTCCTGCAGCTCTTTTCTCAGGGCTGATCTTTCACACCCCCTCTGAGCACAGTCAAATCAGTTTTATTGGGCCTCTTTGTTATGCAAACAAGGCAATAATAACCAGGCTATTATTCTGCAAGATTGTGCTTGATTAACAGTTCAAAGGAGGTCGCTGGAAGAGCCCGGCGCTGCCTTCCCGCACAAACGCTTTCACCAAGCTTGGGTCAGGTGGCCCTTGGCTCTTGCTCGCCCCTCGGTGCCCCGTGGGGCTGCGGGAGAGCTGTCCCTGCCCGTGACATCCCATCCATCAGGGCTGCACCGAGCCGCTCCTTTCTCTCCCTGGTGTGACAAGGCGCCGGCTGATCCGTGTCATAAAATAGAATCGCTGAATGATTGGGGTTGGAAGGGGCCTTTAAAGGTCACCCTGTCCAACCCCTCCTTCCATGGGCAGGGATCTCCTCGCTGTTTGTGGGGAATGGGGCACTCACCACCACCTCTCTGGGAAACCCGTGCCAGTGTCTCAGCACCCTAATTGTAAAAAAATTCCTTCTTTATGTCTAATCTCACGAGCCTCATGGGCATCCAGATGTGGCCATCCTGAGGAATGGCTCATGGGGACACCCCCTGGGACGAACAGCACAAGGGGCTGGTTTCAAAGCACTGTTAATTCCCTCAGCTTGGGACTCCTGAAACCTTGCTGGAAGCAATCCCCTGTGCCATGTTTTTAAGGAGAAATGTGATTTTTATTTTTTTTTAAACTCTTTTTGGGGTCATTTTCATGCTGATGGTGACTCTGCCTGTGAGCAGAGCAGCCCACATCTCCTTGAAGCTGGCAGATGTTGCTGGTATTTAGCACCTTGGAGAATTGTGCCTTTCCTATTGAGGTGTCAGCATAAATATGTTTATTTAGATTACTTAAATAAATATGTGTTTAGGAGCCTAAGTCTGGGTGCTCAGATCTGAGGCCAAAGGTAATTACATTTTACTGTGTTCTCCAAAAAGGCCCTTTACTGCATGTGTGAGGCTTGCACATCTACACTTCAATCCATGTATTTGGAAAAACGCGGGATGATGTATTTGCATCACATGTGGGTGATGAAATACTTTCCAGCCCGTTAGGAACCAAAAGGATATTAAAAAACATTGCATAGCAGTGAACACTTTAAAATTAACAGGTCTGGTGAATGTGCATTCAAGACTCCTAAAAGAATTGGCTTTTGCTTTCAGAAATGAATTTCCAGTAATTCTCTTTGTTACAGGAATTACAGGAGAATAGATGAAACGTTAGTTTTGTGAAAGAGCCTGATTTGGGTAAATGAAATCCATGTTATTTGACACCAGCTGAAGGGAGAATAGGGGGGCACTGGTAATTAAAGGCTGTTAGAGTTAGGTGTGTGCATATGTTCAAACACTTAATTTGACATCAAGTAAGGCAGTGTACTGATGGCGAGGGCAGAGCAGTGGGGCTGGGGTTGTGTGATACCCCAGGACCCTGAGCGTGTGTTTAGTTGTTGTTGGGATGTTCAACATCAAGGGATGTTGTTGAGTGGAGAAGCAGGGCTCTCCAAACCAGGAGCTCAGGACAAGGTCACAATTCATTGCAATGTCCTGGTTAAAGGGCTGACCTCGGGACAGTTGTGAGCCTGTCCTTTATCCCCATGTCCTGTCAGGGTGGTAGGTTGTACAAAGAGTGAGGCTGCTGGAGGGAGATCTGATGGTGGGACCCGGCAAACACCTTCCAGCGAGAACTTAAAAGTGCAAACCGTTTAGCTTATCTGGACGATTGACAAGGGACTTGATTGCAGTGTGTAAATATCTTTGTGGGAAACACACTCGTTACTAACGGACCTTTTACTACTTTGGAGAAAATCACTGGTTCTTTTTATGTCCTTACAATGAAGTCAGATAAAATCCACTTAGAACCAAGACCCGTGTTTTGTAAAGGTGATAAACTCCTGAAGCAGCCCGCCTGGAAAATGGGGTGGCTTTTCAGTCAGCACAGACCTCAGGAGTCCTCAGGGAAAGTGTCCCTGAACAAACGGGGGATATGGGAGGGGTCTCCCATAGTCCAGGTGGTTTTCTGATTTTTTTCTGGCTTTAACTTTCTGAAACCGTTGGTTTCAAGATAACAAAGGAAGTTTTGTTGCCCGATTTGAGTGGCACCAAGGCCTTGAAAGAAGATCATGGGGAGGGTTGGGAGGTGGCTTGGAGGGGTTGGATTAAGGCTGCTTTGCCATGGGCGAGAAATCACCCAGACCTGGGGATGTCTCACAGATCCCAGGAGAGCCTTGCTGGGTTCCTGCTTGAGAGGGATTCGTTTCCATGCTAAGTCATCTGTGGTTGAAAAACAGAACCATTGTGAGTCGATGGAAAATAGATTATGCGAAATTGAATAAACATAGTTTCTTGGCCAGGGTACAAATGAGCCTGCACCACTGTGCCAAAGCTGCTGCCAGAGGGGACGAGGCAAGGCTGCTTGGGAGGGGTAAGGGTCGTGTTTGCTCTCCTCCACTGCCTTTGTCAGCTGTGGTCCCTCCCCAGCAGCATGAGGGGTTTGCCATGAGCATGGCTGGGGAAATGCCCGTGGGCAAGGCCAGGCGTGAGCTGTGTGTGAGCTCACACAGTGCCCAGCATCCAGCCGGGGCACCTGGATTTGGAGATGTGGCCTTATATGGGGCCCTGAGCGAAACAGCCAGAAGGGGATGGGTGCCAAAAGTGCAGCGATAACATCGGAGAGCAGAACGCTCCCCCTTCAGGCGAAGGGAGGAAGGAGATGGGCTTCCCTGCCCGCCCTAACATTGGGATTTTTGATTCAGTACCTTATAAAGTCATGTGTGACCCCGGGCAGGGCAGCAGTGAGGGATGCTCAGCACCGGGATGTGTCCAGCACTGGGTGTTGGGGGCTGTTTAGCCTCTCTGTCCCTAGGCAGCCACAGCTCACGCCTGCATCTCCTCATCCAAGCAAGTCCTTAAAGAGCAAGAGGTTGTGGGTTTATTCCTACTAAAAAAATCCCCTCTACGCAGTGGCTGAAGGGCTGGAGCAGGCAGAGTGCTGCTGCCAGGAGTCTGCAAGCTGCTCACTGGATGAGATGCTTTGTGTAGTGCATCCTGATTGATGCCTTACTGAGCTGTGGGGTGTGTGGCTCCTGTGTGTCCAGGGATGTGTCCTCCAGCTTCTCCTGGGGCTGTGCGGGCAGGTCTTGCTGCAGTGACAGCACCTCCTGCCACATGGAACCCCAAGGCATCCTCAAGCTGTACATTAGCATAATAACTAGGAGAGCAATGACTTTAATTGCCTCATGCCACAAGGGTTTGGGATAACCAGCAGTGGTGGCACTGGTCACACTCCTGCGTGCTGTTTTGACTCCTGCCTTCCGTTATGACAGTCCTGGAAAACCACGCTCCTGGGATGAATAAGAGAGGAATGTGACATAATATATACCTTTAAATTTGACCCATACATTCAGAAGACTTAGCAGAAACATGAGCCAGTTTCTCGGGTCAGAACCTTGTTATGGAGTCCCCTATGGTCAATGATGAGTTAAAGGCTTTCCACAGAGCTTCTTGCAGGTTTAAGTGGGATGCTGCCAAGACCAAACAGCTCCTGGGTTCTCGGTGCTGTTGCTAGCATCTGAGTTTATTAAACATGAATTTTAAAACTGTGAGGAACCTGTCACCATTTCCTATTTGCACTTCAGTCTTCTTGGAAACAGGAGACAGACTTGTTTCTCACAGCCGAACTGCTCAGTGTTTTACAGTCTAAGTCTCCCTTTCTGATTTTCCAGCACCAACTCTGTTTAGGTTTCCAGCACTGTGATGTTTAAAACTCAAACATACTGTTTTCCCTGAAACAATACTGGGTTTTGTAACTTTCTTTTTAAACAAATCTGAGATACTTTTGGCACAGATGCCTTGCCAGGCTCCTTCTAAACAAGACTTGAGATAGGAATATATGGGTACGCCTGCAAAAGGCACCATGAAAGCATCTGGAAATGGTGGGGCTTGTCTTCTTCTCCTGCTGCCTTTTCTGCCTGAGCTCATCCTGTTTCCAGTTGCTCCAGGGGGGTCGATTAAGAGGAGAGGAAGGAAAATGCCATGAATTTTAAGTAGTGTGAGCCTGGGTTCACCCAGCAAGACTCCAAATTGGCAGGGGCAGGGCAGTGTCTGCGACATTCAGCGATGGCCATGTGCTTTTTTGCACAGCTGCTTTCAAGTCTGCTCCAGGGAAGCTACACTGCCCCAGGGAGCAGACGTTGTGTGTGGGGGGAAAAAACAGGATCTGAATTTTCTTTGCCTTCCTCCTGCTTGCCAGGAAGCGCCAGGGCTGCGGCTGAGCCCGGCAAAGGCCCTGCAGCCTCTGGCTTCGCCTCCGCCTGGGCAACGCACAGGGTGGGAAGGGGAGGCGGGGGCTCGCTGGCATCCCCGCACCTGCTGTGCCGGTTTTTCTCCTCCACCTCTTGTTCTCTCTCAGCGGGCCGTGGTGGGGAACGGGCTCCCAGGGCTGGGCAGAGCTGCACAGGCGTCAGGAAAGAGGCTTTTTGGCTCCCGTTTCCTTCCAGAGGCACGGGGACAGGGACGAGTGCTGCAGCCGTCACTGCTGTGCCGCTGGTGGTGGTGGGTGGCCTCTGGCTGTGCTGCAGGGTGGGACGTGGCACTGCTCCTGCTCTAACCTGGGCACTGTGGTTGTGCTGCTGCTCGGTTTTTCCAAGCCATAAAGGAGAAAAAAGGAAGGGAGCTTTGTGTTGGTAGAGCTCAGTCTGGACACAGCGCCCAATAACTCACACAGAGTTTATAATGTCAAACCCTAAAAGGGCATTAAAAACCCCGTTGCATCTCCCCCCCACATTAATGATCCTCCCTCATCGCTGCTTATGAATATGTCCCATTCTTCCACACCATGCTTTCCCCCATGATCATTCATCTTTTTGGCTTCAATTGGGGCAGATCCTGTTGGTTTCTTTGGCTTTGATGCATGGGAGTTGTGCCATGTGAGAGGGTCACGTCCGGCCAGCGAGGCCCCGTCACGCGGCCGGGCCGGTGTCATGAGTTTGGGCAGCGGGAGGAGGACGCAGCCTCTGGAGGGGGCTGGAGTTGGGCAGGCCAGCACTGACCCCCTGGTGTTCTCCCCCCTCTCACAGTGACATCTCCATGCAAGATCCTCAAGTGCAACTCTGAGTTCTGGGCGGCCACGTCGGGCTCGCACCACCTGGGCGCGGAGGAGGCGCCGGAGTTCTGCACGGCGCTGCGCGCCTACGCGCACTGCACGCGCCGCACCGCCCGCACCTGCAGGGGAGACCTGGCCTACCACTCGGCCGTGCATGGCATAGACGATCTCATGGTGCAGCACAACTGCTCCAAGGATGGCCCCACGTCCCAGCCCCGCCTCCGGACACTGCCCCCCGGGGACAGCCAGGAGCGCTCTGACAGCCCCGAGATCTGCCACTACGAGAAGAGCTTCCACAAGCACTCGGCCGCCCCCAACTACACCCACTGCGGGCTCTTTGGGGACCCCCACCTCAGGACTTTCACGGACACTTTCCAGACCTGCAAGGTGCAGGGGGCTTGGCCGCTCATAGACAATAACTACCTGAACGTGCAGGTCACCAACACGCCCGTGCTGCCTGGCTCCTCGGCCACTGCCACCAGCAAGGTGAGCCTGTCCCCCTGCACAGAGGTGGGCAGGGGCACAGGGGCTTCAGAGCAGCCTTTCTTGCCTCTGTGTCTTCCCCCGTTTCCACATCTCCGTGGGGAGGGTAAGAGTGAGCTCCTCTGAATTTGAATGTTTGGCCCTCAATATCAGATGCCCAGCCTTCACTGAATTGTGAATTTCTTGCTGGGCACATCCAGCCCCATCATGGTCAGCAGATTGAGGTGCTGCACCTCAGGGGGCCTTCATGGCCAAGCAGATACTGCAAATCAAGAGGACTCCCACCTTGGGACTCCACATTGCTGTGAACAATCAGATCAGGAACGATGCTGGCACGTCTTGGGGGACCCCCCAAGTCCAGAGCAAACCCAGGACTGCCCTCCAGGGAAGCTCCAACTGGCAGGAAAAGCCTGGAGGGAGCTGAGCTCCTCACACTGCCTTCCCCTCTACCCAGGCTTGTAATTGTCTCTGTGGTTTACAGCCAGTCAAGCCATTTTGTGGGGAACAGTCTGTTCAGGAGGTGCAGTCTAACAGACTGAATAAACATCCTGAAGGTAGGAGGCAAACACAGAGAGTCCAAGTGAAAATCTGCTGCTATGATACAGCAGGACTTGTGTGTCACAGCCTCAGGAGGGACCTGGAGCTGAGGGACTGGTGGGCTGCCCCTGGTACAGAAGCTCTAAAGCTACCAGGGTACTTTTTGTGCCAGAGAAAAAGAGAGGCTCAGCAGGAGGCATCTTCTTGCTTTTGGAAAATTGTACCACCCTGTCTAGGAGTTCTGCTTCTCCTGTGGAGAGAGGAGAGAAGCACGTGTAGGACAGGGGCTGCTTCTCTGCTCTGGATGTCATCCCTTTATCCTGGGCTGGCATTGAGGTTCTGACCCAGATAGACCCCCTAAAGATACCTAATGATGCTCTGATGTCCTTACCTGCTAAAAGACATCAAAACCTGCTGAAGCTTGCAAGGAAGTCTGGCTTGAGGAAGGTGGTTCTTAAGGATCCCAGGACCTGCTGGGATCGCAGGATCACCATCTTAATTAGCCTTTTCTCTTCTTATCTGCCTCAGAGGCTTGTGGTGAGAGGGATTAGTCATGAGATCTGCAGCGTGAGCTGTGGGAAGCACTGCTGTGGGCTCTGTGCTGCTGCAGAGGATGGGAACACTCCATCCCTGGAGCTCTTTGTTCTCTGCTCTCTTCTCCAGCCCCACCCTGCTCTGACCAGGTCTGTCTCCCCCTTCATGGAGTCCATGTGGCAGAAGGTCCCCTTTGCCACTTCTCCCTCATGGGTAGAGAGGTGCAAGAGCAACTCTGCAAGAGCTGAATGAGGAAATTTAGTTTGTACTGTTTGTACATGCAAATTCTACTCATTTTCCTCCCCAGGTCTTCCCTCCAAAAGCCAGGCCAGCAAGGGAAGAGCAGGCACTGTGAGGTCCTTTCTTTGGCAAGGCGGCTGTGTTTGAGCCAGCCAGGGGTGAGGAGGCATGTTGGGCTATGTTTGTGTCACAGAACCACAGAGTCATTAAGGCTGGGAAAAACCTCTTAAGATCAAGTCCAGCCATTTACCCAGCACTGCCAAGACCACCAGGAACCATCATAAAGCCCTAGAAGGGCCACCCCACTGAAACAGGCTGAACACATGTGCCTGTGGGGCTGAGATACAGCAGGACATGTTTGAGGGCCCAAGGGAGAAATCCTGTAGGTCTGCAATTGGTTAGGGAAACAAATTGGTCCAGCCCTTGGGATGTAAATGTCATGGGAGTGAGAGGAGAAGCTCCACCGCCTCCAAGGGAGTCAGGGCTCGTCCCTGCAGCCATCTGCCAGCCCTGGAGGGGAGGCAGTGCTGCGTGCACGGGCATGCTGCCACAGGCCTGTGAGCAGGGATACTCCACCCAGCTCCAGCTGCAAGGAAGCTCCTGTGCTGGGCCTGGAGATAACAGGCAGATCCAGGTGGTGCATTCAGTCAGCCTCTGGGTCTTGGGTCTCTATGCAGTGTCCTCACCCTTTTGATGGAGCAGGATCACCATGTCTGGGGGCTAAAAGTCGGGGCCACTTCTTAGGATGAAGGACCTTCCCATGGGCTGAAGGTCACGCTCCTGTCCAGACGAGCATCCAGCCCTTCCACCTCCCACCCCAGTGCTGGTGGTGGCTGTGTGCTCCCAGGTGGTCATCACTGGCTGTAACCACGCTCCTTTCCTCCCCCAGCTCACCATCATCTTCAAGAGCTTCCAGGAGTGCGTGGATCAGAAGGTGTACCAGGCAGAGATGGACGAGCTCCCCGCTGCCTTCGTGGACGGCTCCAAGAACGGCGGGGACAAGCACGGAGCCAACAGCCTGAAGATCACGGAGAAGGTGTCGGGCCAGCACATCGAGATCCAGGCCAAGTACATCGGCACCACCATCGTGGTGAGGCAGGTGGGCCGCTACCTGACCTTCGCCGTGCGCATGCCCGAGGAGGTGGTGAACGCCGTGGAGGACCGGGACAGCCAGGGCCTGTACCTGTGCCTGCGTGGCTGCCCCCTCAGCCAGCAGATTGACTTCCAGAGCATCCGCTCGGCGCAGGCCGGCGAGGGCCGTGCCCGCAGGAAGGGGCCCAGCCTGCCCCCCGAGCCCTTCACCTACGAAACGGCCACGGCCAAGTGCAGGGAGAAGCTGCCCGTGGAGGACCTCTACTTCCAGTCCTGTGTCTTTGACCTCCTCACCACGGGGGACGTCAACTTCATGCTGGCTGCTTACTATGCCTTTGAGGACGTGAAGATGCTTCACTCCAACAAAGACAAGCTGCACCTCTATGAAAGGACACGGGTCCTGGCCCCGGGCAACGCTGCTCCCACGGGAACACATCCCACCCTCTGGGTAGCACTGCTGTGTTTGTGTTGGTTGTGCTTGTTATAGAGGTTTGCTCCTTCACGCGTTGGAGGGAAGGGAAAGGGGAGCAGGAGGCAACCGGGGATGAGATGCAGCTGTTGGAAAACAAGAGGTTGGACGTCAGAGCCACATGGGTTGTCCTCAGACCTCAGTCTCTCTCTTGGGTGCAAGTCCTCCACCTTCCCAGCTCTTGCCTGGGAGGAATGTGCTGCCAGTGGGACCAGCCAGGAGGTTTTGCTGGACTATACCTTGTCTGGACCTTCCTCACTCCCCCTCCTCCTGCTCCCAGTCGAGTGGGTGCTGGGGAACCCTTGTAGCACTCCCCTGGTCCCAGCCGTGCACGTGGTGACTGTGACACTGGCTTTGTTTTCAGAGAGCAGAGCCCACGAGGAAGGCACGGAGCAGAGGGACAGGACCAAGCCTGGCCAGCACAGCAGGGCAGGATGTCCTGCTCACCAGGGCTGGGCTCTGCTTTTCGGCACGTGCTGCTCTGCCCACAGCTGTTGCAGAAGGTGGTGGGCAATGATCCCACACTTGCTTGGCTGCTGGTGCTGGCACCTTCTGGGTGGATGGAGGACACGTTCCTCAAGCCTTGGCCTGTGTTTTGTGTGGTTGAAAGGCATCCCCTATTTTAGCCAGTTCACCTGGCTGATTCACTCAGTAGTTTTACTCCTGTCTCCTTTGTCTCTGCCTGGACCCCCCGTGGACTCTTGATGGCAGCGGGAGAAACCTGGCCAGTATTCAAGCGGTTTCTGCAACTTCTGCCCAGCATTGGATCAGTTCCTCACACCAGTCGCTCTCTGGTCCCCTAAAGCTGGCAGCAGGGTGGCTGCTCAGTGGGAGACCCGACCTGCACCTCCCTCCAGCCCCTCCCTGCCTGTGGCTTGGCCTGGCCCAGCCCTGGCATGGGGCAGGAGTGTGGTGCTCTTTTTTTTTGCTGCTAGGTCTCTGCTCTGCTCCCCATCCTGGGGCCGCGACTTGCAACCCCGTTGCAGACCAGTTGCACCTTAAGCCCTTTGGGGCTTGAATCAGAAATGGGGCAATATCATAATTCAGCCATGAGATGGGATGCAGCAGAGGACCCTCCCAGCTGCCTCCAGATGTCTGTTCCCTGCCTCAAAACCATCAATAATCTCCTTCCCCCACCATGTAGTGCTGCCCATCTCCTCCACTCCGTGTTCCTCTGTGGTTCACCCGTCGCTCACTGAACAAACATCGAGACCACCTTTGGTCTGCGCCTTCAGGACCTCCTGGTGGGTTTCCCCCATCTTTCCTCAGGGGGGAGTTCCCACAAACAGGCCCCAAAACACGTCACACTTGGGGGCACCTCCTGCTCTCAAAAGGGAGGTCTCTGGGCGTGATGAGACAAGCTAGCACCAAAAGAGGTGGGAACAGGCTTGGTTTGGCAGGCTGAACTGGTGCCAAGAGGCAGCCTGGTGTAAATACTGAACATGACTATTCATTGTGTCCTTACAGCTCTAGAGCTCCATTTGTAAAGCAGCAGAGAAATGCAAACTTGTGTCAATTGATGTAATTTATATTGTCTCTTTAATATATAGAGCCCTGGCATTGATCTCGTGTGACTGTACAGATGAAAAGATGTAATTGGTTTTTAAATGTTTAAGGAAAGAAAAGAAACAAAAAGATGTGTTTACTACTTTGCTCCTTGCTTTGTTTGCTGATGCCCCAGATACTCTGTTTAGGGAGATTTTGAAATAAGGATATCACAGTTTGGAGGTGCTGAGGGGAGCAGCCACTGGACCACTGCACCAGGCAGTTTCATTTCCCAATGCACTAATGCTCAGCCAGGCTGATTTGGACTTTCTGTTTCCTTTGTTCTAGAGAAAACGAATTTTTATCTTCCCTAGAAGTTCAAAATACACATTTTAAAAGCAAAAATCTGTTTCTGGGCAGAGAGGAGGTTTACCCCACAGCTAAATGCAGCTGTGTGCAGCCTCCCTCTGAGCACACAGTGCTGCTTGAAAGCTGCCAACAGGTCAATTCCCCTAAGGCATCCCCTTCCAGCAGGACACGCTGTGGTCTAGGGACAGTTTCCATCCAAGGAAAGTCTGGTTATGGTGTGGCTCATTCCCTCTGTCCAGGTGGGTGCTCCAGTGGTGGCTGATGGGGCGAGGTGCTTGGGGTATCCCTGTTTTAGAAGCAAACAGTGAAGCACTTTATTTTGGTTGTGTTTGACCCAGTTCTGGTTAAAGGTGAAGTGTGGCCAAGAAGGACCCGATACTTGGAAACAAACAAAACAAAAAAAAATCATAGGCAAAGGGGGGGCATTCTGAAAAGGCCCCCCCAGCTCCTCCCTGCGCTGAGACCCTCGGGAGTGTCACCGCCTGTAAATACTGTAAATTATTTATTGAGAGAAACACAAGTAAAGTTTGAGGTTTTTTTGACAATAAATGAGTGGGTCTCGCTTTGTTCCCCGTGTGTTGCCTGGTGCTGTTCCCACTCAGGGTGCAAGTGTTGTCCCATTTCTGCACTCACTCCAGAGCAGCTCTCTTCCACCTGAAGGATCCTCTGTCCTGAATTCTCCTGAGAATTTCACTCTGGAGTTGGATTTATCTACAGCCAAATAAGAAAATTTAAAAAGGGATGGGGTGGAGGGGAGGAATATAGGTAATAAACCACTAGAGCCTTGCCTTGCTGGAAAGGAGATGTGCAGCAATGGAGTGCAGGTGGGTGGCACCACCTTCCCCTGCTCACCCCAGCAGATTTGGGTGTGCATCCTGGTGATGGTTAATTCCTCATCTCCCTTTTGTTGGGCAGCTCTCCTGTCCCAGCTGGGTTTATTGCTGCCCTCTAATGAGGAAAAACAAAATTGCATTTTTTTTTCTGTTAAATTTTCCACTTTTGAAATCTGAATGGACACATTGTCCCAGCAGCTGGAGACATGCTGGGAGATGCTGAGAGCAGGTGGGACACTCACACCAACTCAAAACACATTATTTGGGTGAATCCATGCAATGACCTGGGGCCTGGGCTGGGTTTCCAGCCCCACTCTGGCTGTGACTGCCCATCCCTGACCTTTGACTCTTGGGCTCTGAGCTCCACATCTGAGTGCTGGGGTGAGCCAGGACTGGCTGTCCAGGGGCAGCCACAGCTGCAGAACGTTGATGTTCACCAAAAACTGGCTTTATCCTGTGAGCTGGCTGCCCTCTAGAGGGTCTGCCCCCTGCAAAGCACAGCCCTGTCCCCTCCCTGGGGGGCTGCAGGCAGGGCTGGGGGTCCTGTGCCAGCACATGGCTTTGCATGGACCGTGTCCTGATGGGTGACACCTTCCTGTGGGACTGACCAGACCTGCCTGGCATGGACAGGTGGGAAGGGCTCATTTCCTCACCCATTTTGAGGATTGAATTTAGGTTTGAACTGTTCTCTGTGTGGTGCTGTGGATATGGGTGGGCAGGCTGAGCTGTGCTGGGGAGACACATGGCATCAGGGTGCCCACATCCTTACCTGCCTGCTTAAATAATTTTTAAAAAAATTAAAAATTCACTGGTCTCAGGTAGATTCACCCAGGCATGTAACACCCAGCCCAGCTCCCTGCAGCCCCTGTGCCTCCCTGCAGCTGAGCCCCATGGCTAACAGCCAGTCACTCTTTCCATTAGGAAATCCATTTTTCAGGAGCATATAACTCAGCTGTGAAATTTCACTCTTGGCTGAAACTTGGCTCAGCAGCAGAGAGGCTGGGAAGGGCTGGACCCAGTGGCTACAGGTGTGAAAAGTGCTTTTTACAATGAGCTTTTATAACTTGGGATAAATGGCTCCAATCCCTGCTTCATGTCCTGTCGTGTGGGCCTCAGTGTGAGCAGTAGAGGGTAAAGACCAAAGCAGCCCCTGGATGCCATCACATCCCACCTGGGGAGAGGCACATCCTGCCCAGGAGGGGCTGGGGACAGAGAGGAGAACTCACTGATGCAGCAGGAGCAACCCTTCTCCTACAGAAAGGGGAATTCTCCCCAGGAAAGGTAAAAAAGAAACTCACACATCCTCAGAGATCCATAAAACGTGGAGGTGATAAACACATAATCATCAGTATCATCCCAGTGAAATCCTGGTGGCTCTGGGTTAGAGAACATACAGCTCCTTCTGATCAGGTGGAAATTCCCACCTGAAGATGCTTCCAAATCTCTATCACCACAGACTGTGAAACTATGTAAAAACAGCCAAGCAGAACATGCTTATTCCTGCACAGCAAAAATATCCATGCTGGCTGGAAAGGGCCCTGTCATCCCAAACCAGCCCCCAGAGCTTCCACAGGACCCCCCAGAGACACCACGCTGGGGCCCTGCTGAAAATCTCAGTAACACTTTTTAATATACAAGAATCAAAAGTACAGCAGTTTTACAATGTAGGAAAATTTCATACATACTATATAAACAACATATTTACATCAGAAATCACTAGGACAGTGGCATTTCTTTCACAAATATAAATTAATATTAATTACTGTTTTTAGTCAACAGGTTTAAAAGTCCGTATTTTTACAGTAAGAGTCCTTCTCTCCCCAGAGGGGAGGCAGAGGTGGGGAGGAAATGGGTGAAAGCAGAATAATATTTTTGTGTGGATCACAAACCATTCACACAAAGACTTCAGCACTTGGTTCTGTGTCCATTCTGGTTGGGACCACATTGCCTGTCCCCACAGCAGATTTTGGTCTGCAGGATTTCCACCGTGTGAACTCAAAACTTTACACCATTTCCAAAGAGGTCAGGCTGAAAAACACTTTTTTTTTCTTTTTTTCTTTTTTTTTTTTTTTCCTTTTTTTTAATGGAACCCTAGCAAGTTACTGCTTTTTCCTGCAGAGAGGCTGGAGGGAATCCCACTGCTGGTTCAGAAGGAAGAGCTGTACCAGATGCTGACACAAACACCACAGGGAAGGTTATGGCTGTGGATGTGTCCCCTCTGATCCCACTCATGTCCCCGTGATTGTGTTTGGTTATGGTCCCTATGCTGAGGGGACATAAAATGCATAAGTGTGTCTGTGTGTGCTCAGGGAAGACTTGCTCCCAAATCTCCTTCTCCAGCTTCATTAATGCCAAACCCGGTAGAGACCCACCCACCATGAGTGAACACAATGTGACTTCAGGCTAAAGTGACAGTGGGGACAGCTCTCCAGTGGATATGGATAAAGCTTTTGCTGATGCACAAGAAGGAAATCCCAACCAACCTCGTGCCTGGAACCTGGGATAAGCAGAAACCCCCACATCTGGACACAGGAAATGCCTCTTGCTGGGACCCAAAGTTTTCCTGCACCAACCCTCACACTGGTTGGTCAGTACTGACTTTGCTACACGAGTATGGCACCAACTTCCCACCGTGACAAAAAGAGCAATTCTCTTTGCCCCTGCGAGGTTGCTTCCCTTTTCACATTAAAAGCTAATACCTCTGAAAAGAAAGGACCCCTTTGTTGAATAGCACAGCCTGCAATCACGGCTTAGTGGGAAACACCACAGAAATGTGCTCTCTCCACACCTCCCATGGGGACTGTGGAAGACTTGCCTTCACCTCGCCCTGCAGGTAAACACAAGTGTAACACTTGACCAGGGCAGCAAGTGCGCCATAGGAAACAAAACTGCCCTGAATTCGGTGGAAATCTTGCAACACAAAAGCAAAAAGGGGAAGGAAACAGTTCCCATGATGGGGAGGGGCCATGGCAGCAGAGTTCAGGGATACACTGCACGGAGGGGTTTAGTGTCAGTTTGCATGCGCCTTCCAAGGCATCGGCTGGAGTCAGGAAGCCAGCCCTGAACACCCAGCTGCCCTCAGCCTTTTGGGGAAGGGATATCACAGCTTATTAGGGTCAAATACTGGCATCTGAACAGGAGGCCCAGCTTCTGTGTCCCACCAAACAGGAGTCTGGAACAGCCTGGTCTTTAATACTGAGCTCTGGGGGTGATGCAGCCCCAGACACCACGCTGGGGGAAGCCTGGCTCTTGGAGAGCTTTGTGGGCTCCAGGGAACTCCAGCCTGAAAAATAATCACCCAAAGTGCTTCTGGCCAGCAGTATGTGCACAACCCTCACCACACCAGTGTCCAGGCCAGATGCTGGTTTACATTAAATGCTGTGGTTTGAATACTTGGAGGGTTTGCCCTGAAGTCCACTGAGCTGGGCAGCACAGCTTTTCCCTCTGCCACACTGGACTCTAAGACATTTGCTCCAAGGATCTTTACAGATCAGTCCTGAATTCCTCATTCTTTCCCTGCTCACCAAGGTGTTAAGTCCTCAGGTTCATTTCCAATTTAGACAAATAAAAGGTCTGTAAGTGCAGGTACTTTCAGCAATTCTGCTGACTGCTGGAAAGGCAGCAGGAAGGTGACCATTCCCTGAACAGTGATCACTGGATTGCTATTTCACTTTGTTCTATCATCCGTTATCCCTCAGTTGCAGTAAAGGTTTGTGATCACTCTTCGTGAAGCACAGAAAGAAACGACTTGCCCAAAGACCAGAGACTTTAATGGCAGGAAGATTAGGAGTTCCAGGATCTCCAGAGCCATCTTTTGATCCTGCACCTCCCAGCCAGCATCTGTTAGTTCCTGGACCACCCAAGCTGCCCATGCCAGAAGAGTTTTGTTATGAATTCATGAGCCCTGTCCATGAGGAAATACTGTTCTCACCCCTATTTCTTTCCTGCGGGTTAGAAGTGAACTAAGCCTTTGCTAAGGAAGTTTTTTCCCATATCCCAGCTCCCTCTTACCCCTAGAGAGTCAAGATTTGCCAGTTCCAGCTCTGGAGATGGGAGGAATATCCCCCCACCTCTTCTGTTGCAGGGGACACAACAGCAATCAAAGCAGAGCCAGTTTCTTGAAATGGATAAAGACATGGAAATGATAACATGGGCAGGAAAGTGATGGATTGTCACCAGCATGGCTCCAGCTCCTTTGGAGTCATTCTGCAGGGACATCAAGTGCCTCTTTCAACCAAGTTTGGCTGCTGAGGGACTTTCCTGTCCCTCCTTGTTTGCCCCATGCTGGTGACACACAAATCCCATCCCCAACCCCAAAGCAGCATCTGTCATGTAACATCAAGTCAGAGCAGGCACACAGCCTTCTGCACCATCCTAAGCAGCATCGATCTGCCTTCTCCTTCTGAGGAAATACTGGCTGGGGAAAATTCCCTTGGGTCCATTGGACTGAGGAAAACAAAAACAAAACCAAGAACGAGGCAGCAAGGCTGGTTCCATGACAGAACAGTTCAATGGTAAAAAAAAAAGGGAAAGGAAATGGGAATCTAAACCAGAATCAAGAACTAGGGAAAATCTTCCTCCACCCACTCCCCCAAAATCTTCCTTGACCCAGCCAGATGATAGCAGCATGTTCAGAGTTTCTCGTTGCTGGCTTGGAGAAAGCAGCCACCGTCACATCAATGCCAGTATTTCAGAGTGCACTTCCCCCTCCAGTCGCTTCACGCTTTCCGAATGTTCCAGTTATAATCTGGATTGTTTTTCTGTTCCAATGACCTATCCAGAGGTGACCTGTGATCGAGGGGTGACTTGGAGTCGTGGGGGGATTTCTGAGAGGGGGGCGAGCGAGGGTCCGACACGGCCGGGTGAGCCGGAGGGAGGGGCTGTTTGTAATCGCCCAGTTTGTCTGTGTGGAAGGAGCGGTAGTGCTCCGAGGGGCCCTGGCCGTGGTAGCCCATGGGCGGCCGGTGGTCAGACATCCTCCGGAAATCCTGCTGGTGGTAGTTCTGAGGCCTGAAATCGTCGGAACGCCGGCGTTTGGAGTCGTGGTGGTGCCTGTGGGGAGAGAAACAGATGGAGGTCAGCTCCCCAAACCTGGGCTCTGTGGCCAGTGATGCTCACCCCCTGCAGAGTCGGTCTGAAGTTTCTCTGATCTGCCTCACGACCATCATCAGAGACTGAGACCCCAGGACCCCACAGCTCACTCTGGACCTGAGTTCTGGCCTGGCAGATGTGGATGCTTGCCAAGGACTGTTTGTAGGTGTGCTTGGAGCTTGCCATGGTACTCTGCTCTCAAGCAGGGTACTGGTTATAGCGCCCTGTTCCAGCACCTGTTTCTTGGAGCAGTGATCTCCACATACAATAGTCCATAAATCTCCCCACCTTTCAGCCAGAGACCACTCACTTTGGAAAAGGACTATAAAAAGTGACTTTCCTAAAGACACTTTGAGATCTCTTTCTCCCCAACCGACTGAAGACGCATCTCGTTGGACGGCCACGAGGATGTGTCCCAGCTGTTGGTAGCTATATCCCATCTCTCTCTCTCTGTCCCCCCCTTTTACTCCATTTCCTTTCTCTCTCTCTCCCCTTTTACTCCATTTCCTTTCTCTCTCTCTCTCCCCTTTTACTCCGTTTCCTTTCTCTCTCTCTCTCTCTCTCTCTCTCTTCCCTTTTACTTTGTTTCCTTTCTCTCTCTCCCCCCTTTTACTTTGTTTCCTCTCTCTCTCTCCCCTTTTACTCTGTTTCCTTTCTCTCTCTCTCTCTCCCCTTTTACTCCATTTCCTTTCTCTCTCTCTCTCTTCCCTTTTACTTTGTTTCCTTTCTCTCTCTCCCCCCTTTTACTTTGTTTCCTCTCTCTCTCTCCCCTTTTACTCCGTTTCCTTTCTCTCTCTCTCTCTCTCTCCCCTTTACTCCATTTCCCCTCTCTCTCCCCTTTACTCCGTTTCCCCTCTCTCCCCTTTTACTCCATTTCCTCTCTCTCTCCCCTTTCCTCTGTTTCCCCTCTCTCTCCCCTTTACTCCATTTCCTCTCTCTCTCCCCTTTGCTCCGTTTCCCCTCTCTCTCCCCTTTACCCCGTTTCCCCTCTCTCTCTCCCCTTTACTCCATTTCCCCTCTCTCTCCCCTTTACCCCGTTTCCCCTCTCTCCCCTTTACCCCATTTCCCCTCTCTCCCCTTTGCTCCGTTTCCCCTCTCTCCCCTTTGCTCCGTTTCCCCTCTCTCCCCTTTACCCCATTTCCCCTCTCTCCCCTTTGCTCCGTTTCCCCTGTCTCTGAGCAGGGCAGCCCCACCTGTCGTAGTAGTCGCGGTGTCCGCGGTGCTCGCGGTCGCTGTTGTACTGCTCGTAGGGCCGTTTGCGGGACAGGTTGTTTGGCCGGTAGCTGCCGGAGCTGCGGTGCGGGTCGCCCCGCGAGCGCCGCTCCCCGTAGTGGTGCTCCTTGTACCAGTGCTGCTCGTACTGGTGGTGCCGCTCCCCGCCCCACATCTGGTTGCTGTTGCCGCCGTAGTTGAACTTTCGATCCCTCTGCCAGTCTCCTCGGTCTGCCAGGAGCAAAGAGCGCCTCTGAGTCTCTCTCATGCTTTCATTTACTTCCCTCAATTTTCCAAGAAATAATAGCTACTGATGCCCCTTTGACTTTCTCCTCCCTGAAATATGTGGGCCCAATATTATTATTCAAATTTCTTTATTACTACTTCTTTATCATCCTCTCAAATGCTATTCTGTCCCATTCTGACATTCTTTTCCTCACTACATCACCATGTTTCCCAGCCCAGCAGTAAGTAAAGTGGTATTGTATATTCTACCAAACTGCTGTCTGGAAAGGCTGACCTGGAACAGAGACTAGGCAGAGAAAAAGGAATAAAATAGGTATTTATTGAAAAGATGCACCTTGGGCAGTGCAAAGGCCCAACCAGGGCTACACCCACATCAAATACAAGATGGATCCTGGTCATGAGTTTTACACTTTTATAAGTTTTGGTTCATCTACATATTGGGGTTAATTGCCCAGCCACAGCCCCAGGCTATGAATTCTCAGCCCCCTGGCTTGCCCCCTTTTCCTCACTGTTGTTTCTGCTTTTTGGGTAACGGGTGACATTGATTCTCTAGCTAGAAAGGAATTATTTTGTCTAACTACCCTGTGAAGAGAACTTACTGACACCTAACATGATGTTTCAGAGTTACACACTAAGCAACAGAGATTCTAAAAAATATAAAAGCTAAAACCCAAGGCATCACCACCACCTTTAAACCTGAGCAGCCACAAGTCCCAGAGGGGTTTGTGTCCAGGAGCATTAGGGCGGAAGGGAAGGTTTCTCCTGGCTCGGCAGCGCTCACCTGTGTTGCTGAAGTGTCTCTTGTTGGGGTGGCCGTAGTTGTCCCGTGGGTGCCCGTGCATCTGCTGCTGGGTGTGGGAGGGGGGCATGTGCATCTTCTGGGAGTGAGGATTGTGAGGCACGTGAGACTGGGACATGACGGAATCGCGGCTGGAGCCCGAGGGCTCTGGGCGGAACGGTTTCTTCATGCTGGACATGTCCTCCTTCTTCTTCTGCTCCTGCAAGGTGGAGCACAGGATACAGCTCAGCTGCTCTCCCACCACAACACCCTGATTGTGAGCAATGGCCTCCTCTGCCAGGCTCTGAATTTTCCTCTGTGCAAAAGAACGGCACAAACGGGGTGGAGGACAGGCACGGTTTGGCAGCTCTGCTTCTACACCTGATCTCCACAGGGCAGCACGCCCAGGCTTTTCACTCCACAGGGCAGCTGAACATCACATGCCACACCAAACAATGCTTTTGCTTGGTCACAACAGCCAGGACAAAGTGGCCAGAAATGCCACATGAAAAAGAAGGCAAATGCAATCAGACTGTTTAGATATTGAGAAAATCACACACTGCCAACAACAAAGAACACCCATGGTAAGAGGCAGAAAGAATTGGTACTTCCAGTGCAGCAACTTTTAAGGACAGAAATCAAAGGGAAAACAATTCAGCTCTCACCTCCTCTTCCTGTGATCTTTTCTTATGAGCCATCTTGTAGAGTTTGTGTAGTTTTCTGGCATCAAATTCTGTAAATTTTGACACAAATATCCATAGGTTCCTAGAAGGACAGGAACATTTTCTGTTAAGTGCTACAGCAGCAGTTTAACTGCTAACACAGCTTCCAAACCAACATCAGATTCATTCTACCCTCTCTGGAAAACAGTCTCAGCTCAGGACAGGATGATCAGGAGGGCTGGAACCATGTTCTTCCAAGTAAAATAAAGAGGTTTGCAGTGGTTTATGTGATTTAGCTTTGAAGTCAATTTTAATGAAACCAGGACAACTTGAAGACAAAACACTTGCCTGGAACTGGTCATGGAAGACCATCCCTGGAAGTGTTCAAGGTTCAGGATGAATGGGGCTCTCAGCAACCTGTTTTAGTGAATTATGTCCTTGCTCATGGCAGACATTTGGAACTGGGTGATTTTTAAGGTCCCTCCCAACCCAAACCATTCCATAATTCTGTCATTTTGTAGATTAAGTGGACCAGGAAAGACAAGATTAAGTAAGACACAAATGGCACATCCATTCACAAAAAAAACCAGCAGCTCTGACTACCATTTCAAAATATCCTAGAGCAGCTAAGGAAAACAAAATGCTCCCTCACCTTCTCCATAGCTTGATGTGATCCTGGTCAGTGTAGGCTTTAAGGCACTCAGAGATGCGATCACCGATTTTTAGGAGGCAGTTGCGCGTGTGCTCCAGCTGTTCCTGAACTGTCAGGCCCTTATCAGGCTTATCAAGTTGCTTCAGTGCTTTTTTGACTGGTCTCATCCTTTCCTTGCACTTGAAAGAGCAATAGAGAGGAGAAAGTTAAAATTTGGCAGAGGGCTCTACGTCATTGCCCTGCTAATCAAAAAGAAGCTCGTTTGGCTTTATCTGCCCATTAGGTAAGGAGAAATCTGCTATTAAATAGCAGGTTGTTAGACAAGCTACAGACAATAATCAGTAAAAGCCAAGAGTCTCCCCACCTCTACTGCCCCTGCTTTTTAGGGGGGAACAATTTTCTTTGCAATCAGTAACCACACATGGTCTGCCCTGCATGGATCCCAGGGCAGGCAGGGAAGTGTATCCAAGCCTCCACACACTGAACCAGCCACCTCACCTGAAAGACTGCTCAACTCAATCCTGTCCAATCCCATCTCTGGTCATTTTAATGCTTGCTTTTACCAAAACTGGCAGACATGAGATGAAAGCACTATGTTTGTCAGCCTGGGCACATCAACACAGTGCACAGATAGGAAATCAGACAGATTTTTTGACTGCCTGCCGGATCTTTTGTGCATCACAGAAGGAAAGTTAAAGACAAAAAACCCCACAGGACATGCAGCAAATACAGAGATTTGCATTGACAGAACTGCTTTTAAGAAGCCAAGGAGAATCTGCCACAACTTTTACTAAAAGGCAATTTTCACAGTGAGCCTTGTGAGCATGTTTGCTGTGAGTGCATTTACATAGCTCCACACCTCCTACAAGGTCACCCTCAAAGCTCTCCTGCATTTCCTGGCCTGAAAGAGCTTCAGTGGCTCCTTGTCTTCTACAGGAGAGGGACTGTAAAGCTGCAGGGTCTTCTGTAACCCAGGGCTGCCAGCTGAGCAGTGGGAAGTCACCAGGGGAAGCAGAGAGCCCTTGTGCATGCTCTGCTGACAGGCTGGTAGCACTGGTGGCAGCTCTTGTCCAGGGCTGTCCTGTCCTGCTCTCAGATCAGCACAGTGGGGCACTTGGAGGGGGTTCACACCCCAACACCTACAACACATCCTTGGATGACATCTGAGCAAACCTTGGCTGCCTCACTGGGCTCTGGGCACTGCCCTCCCATCTCCTGAGGAAAATACTCACTATGCTGAATGTCTCTTGGTCCAGATCATCATCCTCATCTTCTCCAATGGGGATTGGCTCGCTCCCTGCAGTGATGTGGACGGGACCTTGTGATCTCTTCCCTTTACTTCCAGATTTGGCCTCGCTACCTTTAGGCTTTACAAGGACAAGTTACACACATCACACAAAGAGCCAGAATGGAGGATCCCAAGTGACCCAACTAACAGCCTCCACACTATTGTTACTGGCAGTTGCTAAACCTGGGCACTGATCCTACAACTTTCCTCCCAAAACCTCCAACTGTTGAGCTGCAATGGCTCTGTTTAGCTTTACATCATCCCTGAGGGAGCAGGGAGAAGTCAGAGCCAGCAGTTTGGACACGAATACGATATTCACACTCATGGGGAGAAACCAATGGTGAAGACTTGGAAGAGAGGTTAAAACAAAGAGTATCTCTCCCTTGCAAAGGACAGAGCTCAGGGTAGTCTCATGTCTACAAGGATCTGCAACTTTATGTGATATCACTAGTTTTCAAATCATTTTTCAAATCATGGCCTGTTCATGTATGTTTTTATCTATATGAGTTACTTGCAGTCAAAGCCATATAAAAAATCACTGGAAAGCAAACTTTTCCTTATACAGGCAACAAAACTTCTTAGTTTGCACTTATGACCTCAGTGTCAAAACACACTGGGCATGTAGTACATACCTGCTCCTTGGACAGGTACTTCAGGTCATTATCATGGAAGCTTTTACCCCCCTTCCAATTTGCACCCAGCCTCAGGGCAGTTGTACCCAAAATTCAAGAGACATTTGAGTCTCCAGCATACCAGTGATGTTGAAACACTCATTCTGTTGAGTCCTGAACAGTGACAATGACAACTTACAGTCTTGATGGTGTGGACACTTGGGTCATTTGGGTGAGTTTAAATTAAAGGGGAATACAGACAAGGAGCTGCCAAGCCTGTGATAAATCACAACTGGACAGAACTTTGATCTGAGTGCTCCAGGCTCTTCCCCTGCTCTTCCTTAACATCAGCTCTGTGGCCATATCCATGTCACAAGGACAGCTGTACTTTAAAGGCAGCCTGACAAAATCTCTTCCGTTTTGGTCACATTCCATGAGGCTTTAGGACATATATCGTCTTTTCTGCTTTTTATGGCAATTAAGAAGGGCTGAAAAAGGGATAGCCCCTCACCCCACAGTGCTTCACTGATGTCTCTTCACACAGGGCCTTTTGAATCTTAAGTCTTACAGTCTGTCCTGCTCAGGGACTTCCCTGCCAAGCTGCTCTTGAAAGTTCCACATACCTTCTCTTTCTTGTCTTTTGTCTTCTTTTTCTCTTTATCGCTTTCCTTTTCTTTCTTCGAGGATGTCTGTTTTTCCTTGTTCTCTTTGTTCTCTTTCTTCTTTTGTTTCTTTTTCACTGGGCTCTTGTCCAAGCCATCCTCCTAGAACATCAGTCACAGCACAAAGTTTGAGTCCTTCACCTCATGTACATTTTCTTCCATAAAACATCCTTAAAACACAGGCAGCTTTTGAGGTCCATCCAGATTTACCCTCACACCTCTTTAAGCAGACAGCGAGCCCTGCTCAAGCAGCTGCCATCCCCCCAAACGTGACAGAAGGGTAAGAAAACCAGAGCAGCCCCACTCTGTGACAAGCTGGCAAGCTGCAGAGCAGCCCTGCTCTCCTGTGCCAGCTGTGCTCCAGAACACTCAGCCCCTGAGGTAGATACTGATCAGCACACGAACAAAAAGCTTCACACTGCAAGCCAAACCACTCAAAGACTGAACATTTTCTAAGTAACAGCATGACCTTGCTAAATTCCAGCTTCACCACGGGCTGACGTGCCCAAAAGGAGAGGGAAACAATTCTTCTTTCTCTCCTTTATAAGGGCAACAGGCTTTGTCCTGAGACAACCTTTCCCCTGAGTCAATATGTGCATGTTTGTGGCCATTTGGGGATGCCCCAAATCCCTTAAAGCACTGACCTAAAAGAATAGGTGGGAAAGGTATTTCTTGTATGGGTGGTTTTGTGAGTTTGCAATCCTGTGGGAATTTGCTCTTGGTGCCTCTGACTCCCAGGGTCTTTGCTGGGAATGCTTCTCAGGGTGAGTTTGGGCAGTCACAGCACAGCCCAAGGAAACCTGGAAAAGGCACTGTTCACCAAGGCTGACTCACCTTGACTTCACCTTCTTCTGACTGGTTGTCTGAGTGCCGAGGAGAGGAGAGTTCATTCCCATGCTCATCCTTGACTTTGGGAGCCTTGTTCTCTTTCTTTACTCGTGGTTTCCTCTTCTTTAGCTTGCCCTGGTAAAAACACAGAACAACTCAGGGAAAGCAAATAGCTACAGCTACTTCCTGAGGACATTTCCCATCTCCTGAACATTGTGCAAACAGTGGCAGGTCCTGCAGGCTGCCAGGAAGCCTGATGAGCCCAAATCCTTTAGTAAGTGCAGTAATAACCTGCCCCTTATTAATTATCATTTAAATGAAAAATATCACAGTGCAATCAGATAATAGACAAGTCCATACTCCTTCACAGAAATGATGTCTGGTGACTTGGGAACACAGGGTGTCTCCCCTTGAAACCCCCAGAAACAAGCAGCCATATCTCACCTCTTCCCCATCTTTCATGTTTTCCTTCTTGTCCAGATCTTTTTTCAGCAGTTTCAGTAGATAATCAACTCGGGTCTGAAGCTGTTTTCCCTGAGGTTTCTTATCAGTCTCAACAGGCAGGATCTTTGATAAAGCAGAAAGAAAAAAAATATATATACTCATGTGCACAAAGCTTGACAACAGATTTACACATTAGCAGCAGCCTTTCCAGACCCAGCAAGGATGATGCACCTTCTGGGGGAACAAGAAGGCCCAAGCCTTCTTTCCCCCTCTCAGACTGTCCCTGTCTGGCCAAAGGCAAAGCTCCTAGCAAGCAGGCATCCCTCCCCTTGGAATACTGCACAAATTAAAGGATCCCAAGGCTTGCTAAGCCTTGCAAACTTGTTAAGTTCTCTTGAAGGAAAAAAAATCCTTTACAAGTTATATTTGGGACCTGGAGTTGCAAAACTGAGTCCACTGGCCTTGACACATCAGATTTGTTTGTGACAGCTTGGTCACAGCAGCCCAGTCACTCTGGTAACCTGAGACATTGCTACAGCAGGGCACAGATGCACAATTTTTAGTGGAAAACAAGGCTGAAAGGTGACACTTTGTGGAGGAAATATCTCAGCTTGCCAGCTAGGTTTGCTTGATACTTTACTGGAAAATGGGTGGCATGTCCCAGGCAGCTGTTCCCATTGCAAAATGCCTTTGTGAGCTCCACACATGCAGGGCTCTGAGGCAGAGGCTGATCTTTGCTAGAAGCCCCAGCAGGGATGTCACAGCAAAGCTGCATGCTGGCAGCAAAGCTGCTGTGGAGATTCCCAGTGCTCCTCAGCCCTGTGCTGCAGTTTCCACACTCTTTCCACCACACTGACACAAGGGATGGTGGATTATTTTTAACCCAGATCATTTCAACATGGTGCCTGTATACTGTTCTTGTGGGGATGACTGAGGAACAGCTAGATGGAGGCTTTCCAGCTGGCTGTGCTGCCTTTCCCAGTCCTGTAACCATACCCTCAAAGCTAACACGGACCAGCCTTGACATAAGCAGTGTCAAATCTGTGAAAAATTATTTCCACTCAGAAATTCACACTCAGCTTCTTGTGAGATGCTCAAGGAAACATCACATCACAGCCTCTTCTATGCTGTGCACAGAACCACACATGTCAGCACTGCCATTTCCTGCCTGCATCATTTCAGTGTGGTTCACCTGGCACTGCCCAGCAAATGACACAACTCTGCTTTTTCCATCGAGCATGCAACATTCCACGAAGGTCAGTTGTCCTCATTATTATTTATCATGGTTTTTGGAGTAGTTACAAGCACAAACATCTGTTTCTGGAGTGAATGAGGCACGTTTGCTAAGAGCACTGCAATGGACCCAATGGAAGCACCAAGCAAAGGGACCTACCTTATCAGACAACTTCAACTCCGGGTCTGTTTTAATTAGCTCCCAGTTTCCATAACCATGCTCGTAAATTCCCACTAACAAGCGAGAATCCTCCTCCACTCCCCAGTCTACATCAAAATGAGCAGCTTTGACACGGCACGTCAGGCGGTACCTAAAGGCATTTCAAACACGAGCTACTTTTAATGCTGTGGAGGACAAAGCAAATCCACACATCCAGGCTATTCCCTTTCCACTACAAAATCCAAACTCCCTGAGCCTCCTTCTGCACCGCCTACTTAGCCAAACTCACTTCTTCCTTTCCTCTGGGTCCGAGGGGATGGATTTGTGCAGCATTTCAAACTCCTCTTCATGCTGGATGATGGATTTCACGTTGACTTGGACACCAGAAATCTTGATGGTAGGACCTCGTCTCTTCCCAGGTCCCTTCCCTATTCAGCAATAAAACACAGCAATTGAGAGAACTCTTACAGAAAGAAGCATCTCTGTAAAATGGCTTCACAATGATCAAGACCTTGCCTGCAATATCTTATTTAAACATAAGGCCCAAAATATAAGTTTTCTTCCACTCACTCAATTAGATATGCAATTTAAACACCTCCCAGTATCATTTTCTTAAAAATACTTCTAAGTATACTGGAGCTGTTGATTCTGCAGTCTTGGTCAGCTGCAACAGGCAGAGACCCAGCAGGAAATCCATCCCTGACTCTGTATGTCCAAACAAACAGCAAAGAACAGCCAGACAGAGAGTGGGTGGTGATTCCAGCTCTGGATCCAGCTTTAGCATGGAGTACACAGCATCAGTTTGATTTCCAGTCCTAGGAGCAGCTAAAATAAGATCTGCTTTGCTTTGTGGCCCTGGTCACTTCATCCTCTCCACACAAAAACTCATGTCCAGCAGAAGCTGACAGACCCAATGGCAGTGTCCAGTCTGACAGAAAGCTCAGGGGCTCCTCTCAGTGGGTGAGAGCTGCCTGGCAGAGATGGGGTGGTTTAAGTGTGTTCTTGTTCATTGCTTCTCAGTCACAATGTGGCCTCCCTGTCCAGCATGGGAATGGCTCCCTCACAAGCACCATGGAACATTCCCAAAACAATCCTAACAGCAGCACACAGCCTACCTTCTGCTGGATTTTCCTTCAGCTGCTCCTCATATTCCTGCATTGCTGACACACAGCTGTTGTGGATGAGCTCCCCTAGCCGCTTCAGGTCAGCCACAGACTTATCCACCAGCTCAGCATCCCGGGCAATGCACTCCAACCTGGGAAATGGGAGAGTCTGTGTTTGATACAGCTCATCTTCTCTCAGTCACTTCCTATTCAATTGTTTCACTCAGTGCTCTACAAATATGAATGTATGAAATGTGCACGAGTTGAGTTTGTGCAGGAAACAACCCAGGTTTTGTCTTGTCTTTGGTCTAACAGCTAGAGTGCAGATGTAGAAAAACTGATCCAATCCTCTGGATTTTTTAGTACCAAAGCAAAGGTGAGAACTATCTCATCTGGGGGACAACAGGGACCCTCCATGACTGTCCAGTATTCCCTCAGGCTTTTCCAGCTCCACATTAACTCCATTTGATGGTCCAAAGCTGCCATCTGCTGTCCCTTTTGCCTGCCTGAAGTCAGCAACATCAAGACTCACACACAGGCCTTGTGTTTCACACCAGAAGAGTAGAACCAGCTGAAAAAGCACTGAACTACAATAAATACATTCAGGGAACTCTGCCTCAGCCCTGAGACCTTTCCAGAGCCAGCACAGGGCCAGGGCTCTGCAGATCCATGTTTGAGGACTGTGCCTCTCTTTGCTTCCCTTCAGGAGGGATAGAGGATGGAAAGATGCTCCGAATTCAGCCCTGAGGCTGATGTGCACAGAGAAGCTTGGCAAGCATTTTGGGTAGCATTTTCTGCTCTGACAGCTGCTCCCTCTCCTTTCTGGGCAGAGTGGGGATGCCCCAAGGGGCAGACTGTGCCAGCAGGACACTGCTGTGTCACAGCCTGGTGCCACAGCTGCTCCAGCTGGTTTTTAGCCAGCATTCATCAGTGCCCATCAACAGAGACACCAGGGACTGCACAGCAGTGCTTGGGGTCTGATGGCAGGGCAGAAAGGCTGGTGCTGTCAGTGGAGGTTGTGTCAAACACCCAGAGCAGTGTGTGCCTGGCTGTGCTCACAGGCACAATGTGCCTCCATGATTCCCCTCTGGAGCAGGGCCAGGCTGGGACTCACCGTTCAAGAGGCAATCCAAACTTCTTGTAAGCCTTGATAAACCTAAGGAGGGAAAAAAATATAAAAAAACCTAAATTAACTGCCATAAAAAGTAGGTCCAATATCAGAAATATGCTTGAATATATTAATTACAGCCTGTCACATTATCACCCTTGCATTCCCCACTGATCAGCTCAGCATCCCTCAGCACTAGGAAGCCTCATCCATTAGCCCCCACAAAGAGTTTTGTGACCTTGGCTGAAGAAGAACACAACATTATTATGAATGCTGAGTGTTTGACAGATGAGGGGGAAAAAAAAAGAGAAGAGTGGTAACTGTAGGGCAAAAAAAGAAACAGAAGAAAGCATTGGCTCACAACATGTTGGTAATTATTAACTTCATTTTTCCAGGAAGAAAAGAGGCATTAAATCAATGTCATTAGTAATTTTAAAGCTCGGGCTGTAAATGTAGCAACCCATCACAGAAGAGCCAAATGTGGTTCAATTGATCACAGAGGTTTGCAGACAAGGTTTGCTATTTATTTTCATGTCTTATTTTTATTGTGAAAATCCCTGCTGTGGCTAACACAACTTTAGGGCAAGAGTTGCTGCAATCAAACATTGCCTTGAGCTGGGAGTAGACACAAGGCTACAACTACAGGTTATTTTTAAAATGTGTTAATTCTTTGCCTTCTTTTTTTCATTTTGTATTCTTTCAGCCACTTCCTGCTACATCACAATAACCTAAATGGCTCTTGTATTGCATATTGTAACATGTCCTTCCTGCTCTATGGTTTCAGATGGTTATGGGGCAGCTATCATAGCCCAGAAACTCTGATATGTCAGGTTTAAAAATATAGCAGCTCAGATATAGAAAGAGTTAAGGAAAACTCATAACTCCCTCTCTTCCATCTTTGGCTGACCATCTGGATAGAGCTGTAAGACAAAGACCTCTGGGAAAGACTCAAGAATTATAAGATAGGAGAAGAAAACAATGTTTTGAAATTCAGTCCCCAGCTGACATCAGAGACTGACACACAACCACTCGGATCAACAGGACCATGAATGACCTCATTCATGAGGTCATTTTGTCAGAGCCAGCCTTTCACTGAGAGCTTACATCAGCAGGATGACTGCCAGAAAAATGTCAGGAAGGTCAGAGCCCTTGGCTTCTCCAGCTCTGCAGCTCATGGCACCTAAGACCTCACATGTTATATGGCATTAGCTCAACCCACTTGGCCCACAAAGGGCAGTTACAGCACAGACTAATTTCAGGAAGGTACCAGCTTCACTGTAACCTGACTAAAGACAATCCAGTCCATTTTGCACTGACCTGAGTGTTAAGGTCATCAGCTGGGATCAAACTGAATTATATAAAGGTGCAGAAGCTGTGCCAGAGAACCAGCTCTGCCTAACCACTGATGTGCTTACAGGTGAACACGTCCTGGACTAATCTGGGATTTTCTCCACCTGCATGGGATTTCTATATTTGTTTCCTGACCTGTCTCTTGTGCCCAGCACTGACCTCCTGATTTCAGCATCAGTAAACCCCTCCACAGTGTCCTTTCTGACACTCCGAGGGCGTCCCCTGCGCTTCGGTCTCTTCTCGTCGTCGGTATCGTCGGTCTCGCTCTCCGACCCAGATGATCTCTGAAGCCTTCTCTTGGTCTCTGCATCAGATTCACTGTCATTTGTCTGAGCCTGCAGGGACCAGAGAAACAGCAGTACAGTCAGCAACTGCTCATCTAATCAGCTAGCAGCCTTTTCTGTCCCTCTGTGCACTGGCACTATTTAATGGACTGTAGAACACCTGAGCATCCATTCCTGAAGATGCAGGGGCCCATGTCACCAACCCAGAGCAGCTGCACACCCCTGCAGCTCCCAGCTGGCTGAGGCTGTGGTGGTCATCCTGCTTTTATAGCCACCAATTTCACAATTGCATTTTGATATACTACGAGATGTTAAAATATTGATTTTCAGGGGGTTTTTTGCCACAGTCCCTTAGACTGTTTTGAAAACCAGGACACCTCAGAAATTAATCTGGATTCATCCAAGATGACATCCTTTATGTTTTTCCCCAGCTCACCCCTGAAGTCCCATGTCCCAGCAGAGCATCCTTGCACAGTCAGCTTTCTTTTGGATTGGGGTAGATCCCATCCTAAAGAAGAACCTGGGACCACACCATCTCTTTTGCTCCTCAGGCTCCAGGTTTAGGCAAGAGCCACCCAGGGAGCTAGAGAGCCCAAGGAAAAGAGACAGCCAAAAAACGGCAAAATCTGCAGCAAAATCCAGTACAGTTGGATACTTTGCTTTGTGGTCACTACAGATTCTTTGTATTTTGTCTGCTAAGGTGAGATGAGTCACACCAAGTCCAGTCTGGGCCCTCATGCTGCACCCCAAGCCATAGGTCCAGTGCACAGTGCCAACAAGAGGTCACTGTACTTTATTCCCAACCAACTTTGGAGGAGGGAAAGATGCTCAGAAGGCAAGGAGGCTTCCCCTGAGCATTCTCTTTGCCAGCTCTCTCCTCCAGCCTCTCATCCCCTCAAGATGGGCTGTACCTTTTTAGTTGAGCTCCGGATTCGAGGCAGCATGTAGATTTCCTCCAATTCTTTCTGCCTTTCTTCCTCTTCCACCTTTTTCCTCTGCTCTTCTGGAATGATATCATCCCAGTCTTTCTGGGATCTCTCATCCAGCTCTGTCTCTTCCTCTTCCATGGTTGCAAAGTTGGCAACCTTTTACAAGCAAAGGAGTTTTAGCAATTCCCTCCCCTGGCAGGAACACCCCAGAGCTGTCTGCTAAGCCTCAACTCCTTCTCCATAGGAATTCTGCCAACACTTCCATAACTCCTTCATAATTGATCCCTATGTCACTATATTCCTGGCTTCTTGCCACGTCTTTGGACTAACAGCTTTTGAGGAAGTACGTGCAGTTTAAGAAGTACTGCTGAGTATTTGTAAATTATTGGGTTTGTTTCCAAATTTGGTAAATTCTACATTTTATTCACAGCCTTCAAAACCACTTTCTTGAAATGAAATTAATACCTACATCAGGGAGATTGGAACTAGATGATCTTTAAGTTCCCTTCCAACCCAAATCATTTTGTGACTCTGTGATCTCCCCGAGGTGTTCCTGCCTGTTACTGACCTCACCAGCCTGGCAGGGTGTGGGGAGCACAGTCCCAGAGCCCAGTGCAGAGCCTGGGGGTCCCTACCTTGAACTGTGAGAGCAGCTCGTCGGTGGCACTGGTGGACACCTCATTCTCCCGCGTTTCGGCCAGACGCAGAATCTCATCGATGTCCATCTCCTGCCAGCCAGGGACAAGGAGGGATAAAGTGGAGGGTGCCAGGCACAGTGGGGAGTAAGAGGCTTTGAGAACAGACTCGTGTGCTGATATGAGCTAAATAAAGTGTAAATATCTGCAGGGTGTCATCCCAGAGGGCTGGGATGAACTGTCTCAAGTGGTAAAACAAAGTACAAATAAGGTGACAGAACAGAAGGAAAGGACCATCAAGGCTGAACAGTGGGGAATATTTCCAGGCAGTGAGATGCATGAACTGTTGACTGTTTCCCTGGGGAGAAGCTCTGCTGCTTGGGCCATTAAGAGAATTGGTCAAAACACTCCATGCTAAACTGTCAAGCAATGTTGCACTGAGGCAGGAGAGAGCAAGCTGTTCACTGCACTGTGCTGACTCCTGCCTCACTCAGAACCACCAAAAGAGAATGCTGAAAAGTGCTCAGAAGAGGCAGGGAGAGGAGCCTGCAGCAGCCTGTGCTGTCATTAGCTAATAATCCTCAGGAGGCAAGGGATTTGCTTTGGTGAGCAAGGCAATGGTCCCTGGCTGACCACTACTATTTAATCCCCAACAACAAGGCTCTCCTCAACCCATGATCCCCCAATTCCAGATCCTGCTTTCAGCTTCTCCAGACTCCCACATGTCCAGTTCACCAACCTGCCCTCATGCACAGGGCAAGAACAAGGCAGAAGCAACCACACAGTCCCTCTTGCAGACCTGGAGAGCCCTACAGACTGCTATGTGATTTCAATCTCAAACTACCTGAGGCTCTGACTCTTCCCCTTCAAGCTCCTTGAAAAGATCTTCAGCTCCAAACTTCAAAATAGCTGTCAGCTCCTCCTTGTTGAAGGGATTTGAGCTGCAAGAACAAGAGAAGGAAAAGGTGTTTTGAGCTGTTCAGTCAGAACTGCTGCAGAACAAAACCATACCAAAGCTTTTCCTAATTGAAGCAAGGAATTAATTTTCTACCCAGCACTATAAAAAGCTTTGTTATTAATCTCTTTCCTGCTCTAGCACAGACAGAGACTCCAATGGGAACCACCTCCATCTACTGGGGAAAATGAAGATAATCTGAGGTCACTGCCAAAATGCAGCTGTTCCTCAGCCAGGTTCCCTCAGACCAGATGATCTCAGGGTGGAAGACAGAAACAAAAACAAGTAGTGCCCTAAAACTAGTTTTAAATTTCTGATCATCTTTATCTTAAGTGTCCAAATTAATGGCTGCAGAAGCCAAATCAGCGGAAACTGCCATTATTTATTAGCCTTCTGCCCTGTACCCTACCAAATAAATACTGGGAAATGCCAGCAGGCAAAGCTGGTTATGCCACATGTTCCAGCCATTTCTGACACAGTCACCTACTTGGATCTCCCGGAGTTGTTGTCCAGCACAGTCCGGCCAGTGGTGTCCATACGCTGGATCACCAAATGATCCAGCACCATTTTCTTCTTGGCTCTCTCAATGATCTCCTCCTCCACTGTCCCCTTTGTGACCAGGCGGTAAATATTCACCTGAGAGGCAAAAAGAGAGCACAGCTATTTCCTGGACAGGCTCTGCTGATAGTGCAGTGCATCCCTCAGCTGTTTTCACTGGGCTGCTGACACTGTCTCTTCATGTACAGATGTGCTATTCCAGAAGAAAAACAAGCACATTCTCTCTGTACCTCAGGAGATCCAGCCAAAATCAGGATGGTTAACCCAGATCCTACAGTGTGCCTAAGCACAGAGTAAAAATCTTCTGAAACAATCACCCTAAATTCAAACTAGCATCAAACTAGCTTTTATATATCTAATAACCCCCAATAAAGGTAGATGTTCTACTTTTTTATGTTTTTCAGGGGAAGAAAGAACAGAGTCCACTAGGACTAGGCTGAGAAGTGCAGTGCCACGGGCTGAGTGCTGGGTTTGCTCAAAACCAACAGAAAGACTTGGCACCTAGGCTGTTTTTTGTCTCCTGCTTTTTAAATGAGAATCCCTGGGGCAGCACTCTCTGGAGCAAGGACTTGGACAAAAAGCCCATGTTTTCAGAAGCTGTGGGGAGGTGAGAGGACGTTTAGAGGCACACACTGAAGGCACAGTGAAAAGAACCAGGCAGCTCCTCTGACCTGCTTCTTTTGTCCAATCCGATGGGCTCGGGCCTGAGCCTGAAGATCATTCTGGGGGTTCCAGTCCGAGTCAAAGATAACAACAGTATCAGCAGAGGCCAAATTAATTCCCAGCCCTCCAGCTCGTGTGGACAACAAGAAACAGAAGTCCTGGAAATGAAAAAATAAAAAGCATCCATGAGTTAAGCAGCTTGTAACTGTGGGCATAAAATAGCAATGGCGACTCAAAAGCTGTAAAAGGAAATGGAGGGAAGGCTCTGTTACACTTATTCTTCTTAAAGCAAAGAAAGGATTCCCTTCCTATATACCCTGTTCATGCAGGCTGAGCAGCACCAGTCTTTTAAGTTCAGACCCAGGGTGAGGCAGTGTTGGCCCAGGTGAAGGATGTGCTACTCCAGGCATGAATCAATATCAATATGAATCAAACAAGCAGCTCAAGGCAAGGGTTCCTTGGACTCACTTCTGAAGGTCAGACCACATTGCCCACCAGACTCCTACAAAGGCAGCAGGCAAAAACCTGCTTTTTGTTGCCTGAATCCTGTTAGGAGTGAGATCAGCAACAAACAGACTGTGCCAGGTTAGAGCCAAGATGCTTGAGTCCCTGTGGATGTCCTCAGGACAGGGAAAAGGGTAGGTTCTTTGGTCATTATTACTCCTTCCCCCTCACACTTACTCTTGTTAACTTTCCTACAACCATGATCTCTCACAATTCCTATGTGAGCCAAGAATTCTGCTCCAGCCCAGGCTTCTAGAGTGAGGAAAGGTATTTCTCACAGCTGGGCTGACTGACACAAAAACAAGTGTCTTGCACCAGTCACTGTGAGTCAGCAAGCCCAGATGAGAGGCTTCAGATGCCCTCTCCTATTACATTAGAGACATTCACCTCCAGCACCAGACTCCACTGCCTGCCAACACTTAAAATCCTTCTTTTGCCTCTGTCATTTCATATTCAAAACCAGCTTCAGACTGGAATCACTCAGCAACCATCTCATTCTCCAGAACAATAGGGAAAGAATTGCTAAATTTTGCCTCTTCCCAGCATCTTCAGGACTTTCTGGAAAAGTGACCTGCAGCCCTGCTCCTTGGATGTGGGAGATTTAAAATAAGCAGTATGGCAAATCTGGCCATATTAGTGTCTTTAGAAGTACCTGGGGCCCTGTAAAAAGCACTGAAGTGACCCAGTCCCCTGTGCCAGTCACAGCCTGTGGCTCAGGCACAAAGCCCTGCCCAGGGTCAGTACCTCGGAGCCGTCGGCGTTGAAGTGATCCAGCGCCTGCTTTCGGATCTCGCCCTTGATGGAGCCGTCCAGGCGCTGCAAAAACCAACAGCAGGATCAAACACAGCAGGCAAAGAGCCCTGAGGGGCTGCTGCTCCCAGTGCTGCCAGCCCTGCAGCCCCCCGTGCTGCCAGCCCTGCCCATGGGTAAAAATAGCTGCCAATTGCAAAGAGCTGTGCCGTGTCACAAGGGCTGGGGGATGCTCGGGAGAGGCACACAGCGGGTGACACCGCAGCTCCCGTTACAGGCTCCCCGCCAGCCTCTCTGTGTCACTGGCCTCAGGGTTTATCACATGGCACTGCCCAAAGCAGGGGCCTGCCAGAGCACTTTTGCAGAGCTGGGGCTATGCTGTAATGAGAGGACACCCCAGTGCCCTGCAGTAAGTGCCAGCTGTAATCCCAGCCACCAACCTCTGGGGAACTCAGTGACTCCCACTCCTCAAGCTCCCTCCACTTTTTCCCACACTTTCAAAGGGACCCCACTATTTTCCATGATGATGTTTCTCACCTGAAAAGGGTAGTGTTTGATAGTCAGGTACTCTGCCAAGATGTCCAGCATCCTCACCATCTGGGAGAAGATCAGCACTCTGTTGCCCCTCTCCCGCAGCCTGGTCAACAGCTTGTCCAAGAGAATCAGCTTTCCACTGCTCCTGATCAAAGACTGAAGAAATAACCATCATTTCCAATCTTACCCTTGTGTACATCACACAGAGACATGCACAGACCTGCTCCTTTTGGGGTCATTCATCTCTTGTACATCTCTAATCTAATCATCTGGATTTACACAGCAGAGCCCACACACACAATGAATCACACAAGACAGATCTTACACTGCCCACAACTCCTGCACTAGAAGGAAAATGTTGCCTGCAGTGGAACTGGAGGGCTGGGGGGTTTAAATGGCTTAGCTGTGAGAAATATTTTTAAAGAAGAAGCCACAGGAGTCAAAGCTTCACCAGATATTGTTTTGTTGGGAGCACAAAAGAATGAAATTTAAGGAAAAAAGGTGATGACCAAGGACACCACTCACCTGCAGGGTCTCAAGGCCATTCTCTCTCTCATTTTCCTCAGGAGGTTTGATAAGGTAGCAATGGTTGCAGCACTTTTTCAATTCCATCACAATATTCAGGAAACCAGATGTGCTTCCCCTTGTTCCCTTTGAAAGAGCTTTGTAGTTTCTTGTCAAAATCCACCTGCAGGAAGGAAAATTAAAGTCTAGATCATTACTCGGTGCAGAGCAGAATCTTGGAGGAACAAAACCTTCAGGAACAGCTCATTCAGCCATCAGTCTACTTCCCTCCCACCATCTCTCCTTATTTCTCTTACAGGATGCTCTTTCCTATCTAAAAGCCCTGACCTGGCTTTCCTGTTGATATTATCACAGTTTAATATTGAACAGCATCCCAACTTTGTGCATATTGTCACTCCTCCAGAAAAGACATAACCTCTGTCTTACAAAACTGCCCAGTTGAACTGTATCATTCTACAAAAAAATCTTCCAGAAGGAAAGATATCAACTACCCTACCTCATATTCCTTCTGGGAAGCTCCCAGTACTACAGGTGATGGTGTCACATTGCACTCTGAAGGCCACAGTATGCACAGAATACTGGAACACCAAGTTCCAAGGCCCACAGAAAGATGTGCCCTTTTCTACTGGCACTCCCAGTAACTTGTTCAGTGACTCACTTGTAATACTGCTTCTGCAGAGCAGACATTTCCACACGGAGGATCTGCTCCACTTTGGCTGGCAAAGATTTCTCCACGTCCTTCTTCACTCTGCGCAGGAGAAACGGCTCCAGGACTTTGTGAAGGCTCTGGTAGCCATTCTCTCTACCTTTACCATGATCCTCCTCAAAATCCTCCCAGAACTCAAACCTGGCAACAGAAAGGAGGAGGGAGGAGTCAGAATACCTCTTATGGCACCAAACAGCACTTACTGGGTACACTGCTGCTGCAGCAAAAGACAGGAGACCAGCAGCTTAATGGAAACACAGTGGGAGATAACAGATTCACTCTGCTCTGGTTAACTGAACTGATTGCTGGCAAAGCTGGATCTCTGGGCTTAGACACCTTCCTAACATCTTACATTTGAGCTCCCCACTGACCCAAAATCCCAAGTTTCCCACTATTTTACTCTGTTGGTATTTACCTGGCAGCAGTTTCTGAACTTTCCTCAGTGCCCCTCCCAGGCATGGCTTTGACAACTGCACTGTTTTACCTTGCTCTGAGGGCTCTTTTGGGACTGTTGCTTCCTCTGACAGCTCCTTTGAAATGTGGAGATGTGCTCTCCTCCACTTTCTGTGATCCAACAAAAGGAATTTGGGGGACAGCTCTTCTTGCAGTCAAACTTAATTTCAATGAGTTTGGGGCATGCCTGCCTTAGCCTTAGACCTTAGAGATGTCCACAGCTCATTTTATTTTAAAGAAAACAAAACATTTGCTACACTGTGGACACACAATCAGCCAGACAGCAGCCCCAGAGCTGCCATTAAATGGTTGGCAGAGATGCCTGAAGCACAGTGTCCTGGAAATGGCTGAAATGATTACTTAAAACAAGTTCAGCTTTTTAGAGATGGCTGGAAGACAGCAGACAAATTTGCAAGGCATGTATCAGGTTTTCCCATTCAGTTTGCTGCCAGAAATACTCCCTGTGTTGGTTATTTAACCTTTTATTTTCCCCACTAATGTCTGTCCTATCATTGCTGTCCCACCACTGAGTTTAATTCAGGGATTTAATTCAGGGATTTCTGTCATTCTGCACTCCCTTGAGTCTATTTAACAGACAAGAATGGACAGAGAAGGCCCAAAAGAAAACTCACTTCTCTGGCATGATGAAGTGCAGCAGGGACCAGAGCTCCTTGAGTGAGTTTTGAAGTGGGGTGCCAGTGATCAGCAGCCTGTGGTTGGACTTGAAATCAATCAAGGTTTTGTACAGCAAGGAGTCGTCATTCTTCAGCCGGTGGGCTTCGTCCACGCCCAGAAAGGCCCAGTTAATGCTTCCCAGAACAGCCTGGAGGGAGAAAAGGCAAAAAACACAGGGGCTGAGCAGGGGCTGGGTCACACTGGCCCCACCACCTTGCCCAAGTGTCTCTGTGCCAGGGCAGGGAGCCCTGCAGGGTGTGCTGTGTCCCTGCACCTGGACCCTCACAGGATCTTCTTGCTAACAAAATTTGGGGACCAGGGTGCCTTCCCAGAAAGGAAAAGTGAAAATTAGCCATCCTGTACAACACTTCTGCTCTATCTCAATAGTCCTGCAGGAAGTACACCTGCCCTAACCCTCCTTTGCTTTACCCAGAGAGCACAGTCCTCCCCCAGCTCTTTATTCCCCTCTTTCTCCATGCCCTTGGGGCCCTGGTAGCACTAGTCCCACTGGAGCAAGAACAGGAGAGCAGATGAACAAGCCTAAAAAGTTCAGGCAATCCAAAATTTTGGATTTTTTTTTTTAAGCTTTTTTTTTTCTGTTAGGATGCAGTGATACACTGACAAGGCTGATGAATATTTCCCAAGCAGACAGATTTCTTGTAGATACAAAAATGTAAATACTGTTAACACTGTGGCCAGAGGTTCAGTGCAATGTTTTGTCCTCTTAATAAGCCTAAATTAAACCAGGTAAAAATCCAGACACTGTTGGATCCTGCCAGATGCCTTACATGTAAAAAGAGTAGCACAACTACTTGTGCTACTTGCGCAGTACAAATACACTGAAAAATGTGTCCCACATTCCCACATTTGCTTGCATTATTGGGAAGGAAAAGCAAATGTGGCTGTAGTTCTCCACCATCACAGAGGGAAGAGGTGAAACTCACTAGCTGAGAACTGGATTTCCCCTTTGAAAATGAGAGGAAGTCTAAGTAAAAACATTCTTGGACCATTGCTGACCTTATCCTTCAGGAGGATCTCGTACGTTGTGATAAGTGCATTGAATTTCAATCTTTTAGACTGAGAATGGATCCACTCATATTCACGTATCTGTGAGGGGAGACAAAAGTTAACTTGAACACATGTTATCAAAAGGAAAGAGCTAACAATTGTATTTTAGTGCAGCTGTAAGCCAGAAACTTCAACCAAGGCCAAACCCCTGCTGTTTCAAGGTGCCATTTGAGGAGCTCAAGGTGCCCAAGGAACAATTTGTTTTACAGCACACATGGTTCAACTGCCCTTGCACAGGTAACAAGACAAGGGTAACTTGCTGTTGTGACATTAATGAATATATCATCTCACTGGGGACACCACTAGAGTCCCAACACTTGTGTGTTCATTGTCTGAATAGTTCCAAATACTGAAGACAAGCACTTTTACACTGCTGGACTTCTCACTGCATGTTTCAGTCCAGATCAGTACTGGCTCCCAGACTCTGAGAGAAGCCAATAATCCTACACTCACTCCAAGAGGCAAAATCAAGCAGAAAATTCCCTGCAGCAGGGAGTTCCAGCCACACACCCAGCTACACCAGCTCCAGCTGCCTGCAGTGCTGCCAGCACTACCCCCCAGCCCCTCCAGCTGACTGTGTGTCACACACATCACACACAAGCTTGCACCCAGTGCCTCTCCCTGAGCCCTCACCCTTTGCTCTCTGATTACACACCATGTTCCTGCTCATGAGGTCTCCAATGTAAACCACCACATTTATCTCAGGGGCCCACACTTCAAACTCCCTCTGCCAGGAGGTGAGGGTGGACAGGGGCACGACCACCAGGAAAGGACCATAGAGCTGGTGCTGATGGAACAGGTAGGACAGGAATGAAATTGTCTGAATTGTCTTGCCCAGCCCCATTTCATCAGCCAGGATCACGCTGTTGTTCCTGAGAAAGAGGAGAACAAACAAAAATGCTGAGTGCATGTTTCTGCTGCTGCTCATTTACTGTGCAAGGACAGAGAGGGGCAGTGCAAAAACAGTTATATGAACACTTCCAAGTGGATCCCAGGGACAGCCAGGCTGAACATGGAACAATAATGTGCAAAAATTAATTATGATGACTCCAAACTGGAGGAAAACAGGCAAAGGCAGAGGGAATCAGTGACCTAATTTTAGAAGGACATCTCTCAAAGACTTCATGAGTACATAAGCACAGTGAGCCAGAAACCCTTTTTTCCCATTAAGTCAATGGAAATCTAGGGCTGATATGTACCAGGCTCACACAACAGCCAAATTCATCATGTGAACAGGCTCAGACAGGGAATTTCCTTTTGTTTTCACACAGGGTTTCCTAAGTTCATGCTTTAGGTAGCTCCTCCTTGCAGTGTCTGCAATGCAGGTGGGTAACAACAACGTTTGAAATCCTCCAATCTGCAGAAGGAGGGTGGGTAAAGACCTCACTTGAACAGGAGGAGTGCCAAATGCTTCTGGGACAAAAGGGGCCCAGGATGAAGCTGCAGGCTGTGTACATACTTGCACCAGGAGTGGGCGAGCCAGTTGAGCCCCTCCAGCTGGTAATCGCGCAGCTCCAGGTTCTCGCCGCCGATGTACGACGGCTGCTTCTTCAGGGCAACGAACCTCGGCCTCTGCTTCAGCACCTGAAACAGATGCTGCATCAGCCCACTCAACAAAGGCAGAACTCTCAGGGGCTCAAAGGCTGAGTATTCAGCAATGAAGTCTATGAATTCAGCAAACGGTGTGTATCTCTTTACTGGTTCAAGTCCATCCATATTTTCCTAGCCAGTGCAGTGTCTGCATTTCTTAGTGATTTGCCTGCTGCCCTCTGGTTTATGATCAAGGTTCTGAGTTCCCCAGGAGTGCAGTAAGCTGCACAAAAGACACAGGAGTTGGAGCAAGCTCCACTTCCTTCTTTGTCCTCTTTTGGTTTTTCTCCCATTATTTCTGACCCTCTCCTTCACCGTATCAGCATCTTGCAGCCTTCCTCTTTTCCCAGGTGTGCTGTTTTTTCATCCAACTGATATTAAAACTGCTGCAGCTCCTTCTGAGGAGGAAGCACTTTGCAAGGATTAATTAAACCTCCCACTCCCCAGGGGGACATCAAGGTTTCACTGTGCAAAGAGTAAATGAAACTCAAAGGGATTTAGGTCCCTGCTTGAAATGCAATACAAGAACAGCAAACAACCCTTCAAATGCAGGTAGAAGGATGGGAGAATGTTCTCTGACATTCATCCTGACAAAGTTTCGTGTTCACACTGCTTGTATCTTCCCCTAGCCTGTGGAGGAATCCAGCAAAGGAGAGAACAGAAGCCAGCAAACCTTGCAGTCCCGGGTGGGAATCGTCTTGGAGTTGTTTCGGCTGTTGAAGCTGTCAATGCAGTGCTGAAATTTCTTGCTGATCAGAGCCTCATCTTCCCAGCTGCACTCAGCATAGGGCAGCCCCATCCACTTACACAGGTATTCAGGGTCGTTTGAGGATGTTTTGCGACTGTTTACTGTAAAACATGCAAAAAAGCCCAAAGCTCATCACTTGTGGTTGAGCAGCTGAACCACAGTTCACAGGCTGAATGACCCAAATAGCCACAAGACAGGTCTTGGCTCATAGGAAAAGTGTACAGAGGTCAAAAAAATGTTCCTTTACCTGGAAAATCTGAATGTCCCGTGGCAGACTTGCTGGTCTTCACAGCTGTTTGGAGAGAGAAGGGAAGGGAGGGTTGGAATGCTGGCAGCCAGCAGAGGGAGCAGGGCAGGCAACCACTGCCTCACACCCACATTTTTACAGGAATTGTACTGGAAATAGGTCAAGCAGCTCTCCAAGCCAATTCCCAAAGCAACTGGGTGCTGGCACCTCTGACTGACGTGACTGTGATATTACCAAAGCGCTCAGTAAGTTCTTGTTTTATTTTTATTAATTAATCATCAAAAATCTCACCCCTGAGCTGCCCTGCAGCCTAACCACATCCTCAACCACACCACAGAAAGTGAACCTCACAAAAGCCAGGCCCATGCTGCTGCTGCTTTGGGAACAAACGTTTTGCATCCCAAGAACTTCAAAGACAAAGAACTTCAGTAGCAACAATTTAAGCAACCCATTGGAAACTAATGTGTCATCCTGTACTCCAGGCAAGGAAAGTCACTGATTTTGCCTGTAAATACAAATCTATAAACCTAGATTTCTATTGTCCAAATTCCTAAATTTCACACAAGAAATACAGTAAGCACCATGGGATTTCCTTCAGGGATCCTGTAGGGAAGAGAGGGCTGCACACTCATTCTGCTGGAATAAAGTTCACTCCTACTTCACCCCTCTACCAAAGTCATAGCTCTACTTACCAATTACCCTCTCCACTATTTGATACTGCTTGTTCAGCTCTGAAGCCAGCTCTTGTTGGCAGTTGAAATATTCTACATCTTCAGGTGACACCTTGCCCAGCCTAGATGCAAAATAATTCAAAACAAAACAACAAAAAAACATTGTAATGCTTCTGTCATAGTGTTTATGGATGTTGTATATAGAAAATCTACTTTCCTATGGAGTTCTGTCATTTAGACAAGTCACAGGGGCAATTTATTGTTTTATGACGTTTCTTAAATTTCCTAAAATTACAAATTATTGCTGAGAAGCAAATGTCATAGATGTTCAGATTGTCTCCCTGTTAAATGCTGCCTTATTCTAATGCAAGAATCAGTCTTTAAACAAGAACAAACAGGGATGGAAGCTGCGACTCTGGCTTTAGCACTTTGGAAAGACACTAATAGATCCTGGAGAAGCTGGACATAAACTAATACAAAAACCTGCCACACAGAGATGCCCATAATTAACAAGGGTCACAGCACCTCCTGGGCCAGGTGAGGCGTGCAGCATTTATTTGTCATCAGTCTTCCCAATTCTTAAGCCTAGGACGTGGCAATAGTGTGGATTTCACACCTTGTCCACTCCATTTTCCAGCCATCCACACCACAGATATAATTTCTCAGCAGGCAAAGGAAGACCAGAGTGCACGTGAAACAGTCTTTATAAGAAGAAATCAACATTTTCAAACTCCTCAAACCTCTGGCTAAAAAGAATTTGCCCAAGGCCAAACCACTCCTTGAAGTGAAGCCTACCATTGCTTGATCTCCTCCTCTTTTTTCTTGAAGTTTTCCAGCTTCTTCAGGCCCTTCACTTTCTGCTGCTGCAAGGACTCCTCGCTCTCCCAGGTGCTGTGGATGTAGGACCAGCCTTTCCATTTGATCAGGTACTGAACTTCCCCCTCGTCCTTCTCGGGGTCGAAGTCGGCGCTGGGGTTGCCGTTGGCCTCGGTCACGTACACGGTGGTGGAAGCTCCGATGGCTGCAAGAGAAGCCAGCCTGCATTTGGTACCCTCCTTATCAACCATGCACATGCATTACAGCAGAAAGCTACTCTTCTAATTCATCCTTTGTGGCAGCACAAAGAACATCCAGAAGATTCTGCAACCCTATAAGGCAGGCACACAAAAGTTTCCCATACAACAGAATCTTTATAAATCTGTCATAAGTAGATTTTCTATAAGTATAATTCAAAGGCCTCTTGAAAGTGTTCACAGCCATTCAGTTTTACAAAAACAATTTTGTAAGGCTTTGAGAAGAAAACATTGGCTTTATTTTCATTATGGCTTTGTCAACGGGGCTATGAAAACTGACTCTCTTAAATCTGTTTTATATTTCACAGCAGAGAAAAGCAGGAATTGCAGAACCACGGCTGCATCTTTAAAATGTGTGCAGGCTAAATGAAAGCTGCAGAGCACATAAACTATAGAGATTCTAGGATTTTAAATATTATATGTTATAAAAGCTATTACATATTACAAGCTGTAAATAAGAGGCACAGAGGAAAAGATGAAAAACACTGAAACAACCCCTGGCCCCACTTTAAAGTTGCAAAAGCATTGCACCAGCCCAAGAGAAACCGTGAGCGAGCGATTGCCGTCAGGAGTAAAGGCTTCTTCCAGAACCACGCACCTCCCTTCTTTCCAAGCCTGATGTCCAAGACTTTCTCAATAGTTTCACTGTTGTCTTGCTGCTCATCAGCTCCTTCCCCAGTCATCTCTATCAGGTCATCAGAATCCGTCTCAAAATCATCATCCTCTTTGTAGCTGAGTAAGATCAAAACCAAAGTGATATAAAACCCTTGACTCTTCCCAGCACACCAACACAGAGAAAAGCTCAGACTGGAGCATCTTCTCCAGCATTTATCTGTGCGCATTCAGCACACATATGTCTTAAGTCATCCATTCAGTATTTTCCCCAAGATAGCTACACTTTATCATTAATCCTCTATCTTGCCTGTATAGTTTCTCTGACCATGACCAGCATCAGATGATTTATGAGGTAGAACAATCCCTGCAGTAGAAGCAAGGCCATAACAGAAAGTCTCCACTATTGATGGAAAGATTACTCTGTGGAGGTTGCATAGCATCAAAAGGCTGCATGGGTGCCCACACTGCCCTAGGAACTGCACTTCTCATCTTTGATGAATGTTTAACCACAGCTCTTTGCAAGTCTCCTATTGGGACTGCCCAAAAGGTGAGAAGGTACACTGGGGAATGGATAAAGCTTTACCTCCACCCTGGCTCAACACACTGACCAAGACAATTGGTCCAGTCCAGCACAGCTTCTCCCTTTTGCTCTTTTTCATCTATTATTTGCAATTATTAATCTCATCTGAGAGTACTTTAGAAATATTATGCAAACCTCCTCATGTTTCTCTAAGAGGGACTGGTAAACATTCCCTCCTTCCCAGGTGGCAGAATGAGGTAAACCCGGGTGTGCTCAGCAGGAACCTGTCACAAGAGCCACACCTCAGCCACAGGTCCTTGCAGGACCACACAGGGAGTCAGGGCCCCCCTTCCCCACCCAGCTCTCACCCCCAGCAGCCCCACACTTCCTCACACCTGACATTTTTGGCTGCTCTTCGCCGAGTTTGTCTCTTGGGGGTCTCATCGTCTTCGTCATCATCGTCATCTTCAGATGAGTCTGGTTTCTTCCTCTTCCCACGCTGGATTTTGTGGGGCTTTTTAACACCAGTTTTGGCCACTGTTCTAAAATAAGAGTTAATAAAGCCATAATACAGCATGGTTTGTGTAAATATCCACTTTAGTAAGTCTAAGGAAGCACGAATCTCAGAGTCCTAAGGGATTTAATCTGCTCTAACTATCATGGAAACCACTCTAGTGCTCACTGGAGCATGAGATGGGGAGATGAGGGAGTAACTAGGCCCTAGGTTTACTAGGTCATAAACAAATATGCAATAATACTGCAGGAAAAATACATTCATTGGTGACAAATAGGGATTGCCTCTCCACATAGCACAGGCAGAAAAAGAGACTGAACCAACCATTCCTTACCTCCTTTGGACAGGTCTTCTTGCTTTAATTTTCTTGGGTTCAGGCTCACTCTCTCCACTGGTGCCTTGCTCCCCTCCATCTTCATCCTCTTCTCCAGCAGAGACCTCTCTTTTCCATTTAATTCTGCAGTCAGAAATGTGGTCATGAAGGGCCATGATATTTCTACACAAATACTTGGCTGAACAAACCATCAGGGCCATAATTACAGGAAAAAAATTCAAAACTGTAACCTTGGCTGTTCAGTGCAATGCAGAGGGGATGTTGTGCTGTGATTCTCTGCTTTTAGGAGGGGGGTCTGTGTCACCTGGATTTTGTTCACACAGTGGCAGGATTGCCTTGACTGAGAGCAGCTTTTACATGTGCTCTTGGCAGAGCTGTACTGCTCAAACCTGGGTGGGCAAGGGCTCTGACTGATGATTTTTTTTTGTGCACTGTTACATGAGCTCCTTGGAGCCCAGAAAATGGAACAAGCCTTCTGCCATCAAAATTCTCCTGCCAATTGAAGTTTCCAAGTGTGAAGCCAAGTCACATTGTACCATCAGTGAAAGGAAGCATGTTCTCAGGGGGCAACTAGGAACAAAGCTACAGTTCCAACATGCCTTTTGGAGGAGCCCCTCCTCTCCCCAAGAGGACATGGAAGGTCCATGAGGACCATTGTCCTTACACTCCTCCCTGTACTTTGTCACCTTCCCTCCTGCACTGATGGGTTCAACTAAATAAAGAGTTAAAAGACAAGATGCAGGAGAAAGCAAGCAGGATCATGTTTAGATTTTAGATTAGATTTAGATTTTAAAAATCTGTTTAGATTTTCTCCATCAGGCAGCTCATAGCTCCCTACTTCACTTTGGTGTTTGCAAAAATTAGAAGGTACTTCTTAGAAGGGAAAAGTCAGTAAAATATTACTGCAGGTGAATTTAAGTTATGCTGCTTAGACATCCAAAGCATGCTTTAAGGAAGTTCCTTTGTTTTAAGAGGGTTTTCTTTTGTTTAAGAGGGTTATAAAATATAAAAAAGGATAATAATTTGGCATTTTATTCTCAGTTAATGATTAAGGTGGTAGGAGAAGGGATTAAACTGTTTTAAATATCCCTGAAGGAGAATCAGTAACTTGATGGAAAAGTGAAAGACTGACAACAGAAAGTGAACCTGACTCATTCAGATTCCATCATAGTCACAGCAGGAAAATACAGACAAAAGATGGAAAATTGCATCCATCTATAGACTCATATTCATATTCATACTTCAATTTTAGTAATCCAATGTATTATTAAAGTATTTATTTTACAAGCTAGTCATGTTGACAACTCCTACCAAACAATCCAATGCACTACTGTTCTGAGACATAAACCAAAGCATCACCACTCAAAACCCTTTCCTTAGAAACTTACTTTCTTTTCAACTGCTTCTGGCGTCTTCTTTTTGGGCTCTCATTTTCAGATTCACTACTTGCCTTTAATTGAAAAGAAAGAAAATCAAGTTGTAGGCTTCACTGTGGACTGGCTGCTGAAGGATGCAAGTGAAACACGTGCTCGTGGGCTGAGCTGGAGTCCTTTCCCTGCAGCCTGAAAGACACTTTGGTGCAGAGCACCCAGCACAGCCACCTCAGTCCTGCTGCTCTGCTCTCAGTGTGAAGAAGAAAACTCTGCAGGAAGCATGGAGAGCTCTACAACATCACCTATCTTGAAGTCCTTGAGCTCAGGACCCATCCACCCCTCAGCACCAACCCCCAGTGCCCAACAGACACCATGGCCAGACAGAGCTGCAGTGTGTGCAACACCCCAGGGATTGCAAACCCACGGGTGAATTTATCCCCACAAATGCATTATGATCTCTGCCTTCATTGCATGAACTTCTTACATGGAATGAAATAAAAATATTGTCATAAAAAGCCAATATTCTCATCAAAAGTGTCCTTGTCTTGCTGTTGGGTTTTTTTTCTCTCACAGCAAAAGTCACCAAAGACTTTATTGGGTCAGAGCTGTGTCCTGCTGCCTTCCTTCCTCCTAGTCCTACAGTCTCCACCAGTGAAGTCTCTTGGTTAAATATATCTAGAGCTATTCTAACTACTTGCTGTACTATTTTAAAAGTGGGCATCATGAATTCCCACAGACCAAGATAGCTAAAACAATCTCTTTATGCTGACTGCACACAGCCCCATTTTCATAAAAACTAGTCACCCGTGAAAACAGATTACCACACAGATAACATGACTTCTCCTTAGCCTCCCCCAGAAAACATAAATAGGCAGGGACAAAACTGAAGAAACCCATGTGAGGTTTCTGAAGAAGTATTAAAATGACAGAAGTAGCCTCCAAGATTGCTTGCTTCACACACTTACTGGAAATCTTCCACTTCTAGCTGCTTTTTGCCACATTATTCAGCTTTGGCTCCAGGCACTGTCTGTCCATTATCATGGGTGCCACAGTTTGCATCCCCCAACACCCCCCTGCCCTTCTGGACAGAGCTCACACAGCTGTGCACACAAGGACCTTGTGAAATGGTGCAAGCTGCAACATGCATCCTTCATTCCCATTTTCCACCTTTCCTTCCACCCACAGAAACTTCTGTCTCACTTGCATCCACTAAAATCCACTAAAATCCACTAAAATCCTGGATGCCACGTCTGACCATGAGCTTTCCTGGATTTGATGCCAGATTTGCATGTGACACAGTAACACCTTTTGCACCATATCTCACTACAAACATGTGTCCATCCACCTGTTTCACAGCCCTGCAGGAAATCCCTGTCTCATTTACCAACCATGCAGCAAGTGCCTGGCAAACACCATGGAGAGCCCTACCCACCCTTGCAACACAAGCCAAGCATTCCACAGATTTCAGTTCTGACACACAACATTTACAAGTCCTCAGTTTTCCTTTTCTCTTTTAATCTCTTATCCATTTCTAAAGCTTTTCCATTCCAATTGGGCATGATTTGAACAGCTGCCCCTCTGTGCACATTTACTCTTGCTGTCTTTTTGGCAAGCCACAAGTAAAGAGAGGTGGATTTCTGTTCTGCTCTGCGTCAGAGATCACATTGGGAGAAAACCAAATACAACCTTTAGCTCTTTGAAGCTAACTCCACTTCTGTGCCAAAATCCCCTTTTCCAAGTTTCTGGTGTCCATTTTCCTAATGCCGGTACTCTCCCCCTGCTCTGCCACTGCCTCTACAAAGCTGATGATAATCTCTAAATGACTCAACTTTCCCCCCCTCTTCCACCTTGAAAAATGTAACTTGTGACTGCAGCTCAGCCGCCTTCTCTTACATTTTTCAAAGACAGCCTTGTCTGTTTTGGATGTGTGTCAAGCCCAGCCCTATCTCCCCTGACACGGGCAGTCTCCAGCCTGTCATGTGCCTGCCTGGTGCTCCCACATCCTCCCCATCCCAGGATGGCCATGCTGCAGCTCCTCAGCCTCTCCTCCCCTCTCCCTGTGTCTCCTGGTGGTAAATTCCCTGTTTTAGGAAGCACAGAGGACAGAAGTTGTGTGCCAGGGTGTGCCAGGTCCAGAGTGTGCACCTGAGACCCCTGTCTGCCCACCACCGCCATCTGAACAGACTGATTGGGAAATCACAAGCAAATTTAATTTTAATAATGTCACCTCCCCGAATGACACAAGCTAGACTGGCACAGTCCATCCCCAGTCCCAGTGGGATTTTTGTCAGCCCAGCATGAGATGCTAAGGTCACGCTGCTCACTCCAGAGCTCAAGTGTTCAGGCTGCCCTGCTGGAGTGCTGCTCCTGTGGCCAAGGGAAAAAACAGCCCTGAATTCCCCTTATCAAAATGTGCCCAACTTATTCCTGCACCACTGCTTCCAGCTGGACTAGGTTTTGGCCTCCTAAAATTTCCTCATCTCCAGCTAAAGGGATCAGCCTTCCCTCTCCACACCTCACTAGCTCCTCCCATCAGTTCTTTCCCTCTCCCAGCACGTAAAGTGCATACACTTTTATTAGATTAATTGCACTGTATTTTGCTGTGGAGCAACACTGAATAAACATAATGATGATGCACATGTAGCACCAAGCAGAGCAACACAGAGCAATTCAGAGTTCTGCTCCTACAGATTATCCACTAGCCCAGGCCAGGAGAAATGGAGATTCCAGGCTAATTGAAGAGGACGTCCAGATGAGCCTCTGGAGTTCACATCAGGAGAGAAAATTACTTGCTTAAACAGAGCAAAAGTATTTCAGACTAAAGCCAAAGTGAGGACTTGCTCATTTCAGGCTTAACAGAAGCCAAACTCTAGTGCTCTAGAAAAGCAAGAGAATCTCAGCTCACCAGGTTAGTTTTATGTCTGCTGAACTTCTCTTTACCAGTAGTGTTTGAATTTCCAGCAAATACATGAGGCTAAGCACTGACCAAAATGCAAATGAGCAGATTCTTTTTTCCAGTAAGAAAACCAGCTGTATTTTTAGAACACACTGGTGTGTGACTTCTGGCCTCTCTCTGACAGAAAAAATACAGTGACATTTGTCACCAATTTCAATCTGAAACTATTCTTTTTATAGTAAAAATATTGTGTCTGATTGGGGCACATTTATTTCTCAACTGTCCCAGAATCACAGAATGATAGAATGATAAAATGATTTCGGTTGGAAAGGACCTTAAAGATTATCCAGTTCCAACCTCCTGCCATGGGCAGGGACACATTCCACTATTCCAGGTTGCTCAGAGCCCCATCCAACCTGGCCTTGGACACTTCCAGGATGGGGCAGCCACAGCTCCTCTGGGCACCCTGTGCCAGGGTCTCACCACCCTCATAGGGAAGAATTTCCTTTATATATCTAACCTAAATCTTCCCCTTTTCAGAGTATTTAAATTTATTAAATTTCAATTTAACCAATTTAAATACGTTGAAAGACACCTGGTTCTGCATGCCTCACATCCCCTGGCTGAAACCTGAAGCTGATTAATTAACTACAAAGAAAATGCCTGGGGAAGTTGTGTTTTTACTAAAAAACTCACACGTTCTCTAGTTCCTGGAGGCAGCTCTAGGCCTCTGAGCAGATCTGTGCTGCTATGCAAAGCTCCACTTTCACTTCCCCGATGGCTCAGCCCACGCCCGGGTATTGATCACGAGCTATCACCCTCCCTGCTCGCACCTCCAACACCTACACAAGGAGCCCAGAAAGCCCCAGAAGGTCCCCATTTCTACCACACAAATAACCCTGCCCTGAGTGCTGCTCTGAGAGGTGGCAGTGATTGAGCAGGGCCCCAAATCTGGAATCAGCTCCGCCTCTGTGCCAGATCCCCCGCGCAGGTGACTCACGGGGCAGCGCGGGGAGCAGCCACGGCTCATCCTTGCTCTGGCTGAGCCTGCCACACTGCCTGCACGATGCTCTTGCTCATCTGCACAGCAGCACTAGGGAACAAGGCAATTACAGCCCACAGACACTGTGCTGGAAGTCCCAAGCAGCAAGGAGAGGTGCAGGTCACTGGCGACACGATTAACGCTGCAAAGGCAAAAAGCATCTTCAGATGTGCCTTGTGTTTCTGCCCCCTCCAGCAGCAGCAAGGCTTGAGCTATGTATTTCCTCTCTCTTGGTGCCTTCTGAGAGCAAGCCCTTCCATCTCCTGCTCTCTGCGAGAGCAGCACTGTGCTCCTGACAGGTCACACCCTCCATCGGACTCTGCTGCAGATGGGAGTTGCCCTGTGGGGACCAGTTGGTGTTGCTTTGGGGAAAGAGGAACGAGGGGGTGCTCCAATTTTTTTAATTTCTGCTGTTTCACAGAAGTTGCAGTGGGAGTCATTTGGACAGCCTTTGGGTTTGGGTTTTTGTTTTGTTTTGTTTTGTTTTACAATATTCTGTGGTATAGCAAAGTTTTTGCATCTCAGATTTAATTTTTTTTTTTTTATTTTACCTTAAGTAATAGGAAATAAAGATATTGGAAGAGAAAACAACATTTGCAAAACCACATAATATTGTAAAACAAAAAAAGAAGGGACTTACCTGGGCCCCTAAGAGGGCAGGGGGGTGTGCAGTGGAGCTCTGGGGTGGGTGTGAGGTCGCTGGCACAGTGCATGCCAGGGCATCGCACAGAGGGGCGGCCAGCCAGCCCAGCCTCTGCCAACTTGGAAAACAAAAGCCACGTCAATGGCACACCCTGAGCCCCTTCCTGACCTCTGCTCTGTGGGACAGCCAGCACAGGAGTCTGGGGGCAGCTGGTGGCACTGGGTGCTACCGAGGCTCAGCAATAACGCACCAGAGCAAGGAGCTGCAGACCTGCGCTGACACCCAGAGCATCCAAACACACATCCTGGTGGTGAGGCACAAACAGCCTGAGTCACTGGGCTCCTGCTCTGCTCAAAGTCTGCTGCTTGTCTTCACATTGCCAGCCCCAAGCCCCAAGTTCTCCAGATGCCTCTCTCTGGCTCTCTTTCCCCTCTGCTATAGCTATTTGACCTTCCTGAAGACCTGCAGATGAAATGCTCCACACAGAAAACCTGCCAGATGCAAATGAAGGTGGCACCTAATTTCTACATCTTCAGAAAAAAAACCCAACAGTGTTCTGAAACAGGAACAATTGAAAGGTTTGGCTGCCAGGCTCTGACCACTGTCACCTTCAACTGAAGCATGAAAGACTCCTCAATATTCAACCAAAGAAAAGTGATGGGTCATAAAGCTGCACACACACAAATACATTTATTAGTGGGATCCATTCCAGGATGGGCAGCAATGACTGTCTTATAGCTATGAGGTGTTTATGCAAACTTTCCTTTATTCCTGGTTGTATTTGTATGGCATTTTGGTCCCATTCTGGTTTTCTTTTTAAATACACAGACTCCTCTCCAGGATGTTCCTACAGCAGAGCATGACTTGCATTATGCCCCACTCCAGCAACCAGGTCAGTGCATGCAGATCTCAGCCCACGCAGTGTCCTGCTCACTCCAGAGGTCTCAGGCCAAGGATCCAGCTGCAGGACTGGGACCTCAGTTGTGAGCTCCAACATCCATGCACCAAGCTGGGACTCTGTGTTTACAAGGCAATGCAGTTGAGACCTCCCTTTCCTCTTTGGGTTTGACTGGTTTTATATGTTCAGTAATCCCTCATCCTTTTTTTTTCCTTACCTCATCTTTTATATTAAATCGTGACGGCTCTTGTCTGCTTCGGTTTGACCTCCTAACCCCATAAACATCAGGATATTCTTCCCACATCTGCAAAATAAACAGACCATCAGAAGGCCTGCTTTGCCCCAATTATTTCTGACATTTTAGAGAAATTTGATGGTGGCTTAAAAAAATGAACAAAAACAATGTCAGGGAGTTAGCAACCAGTAGATGGACAGTTTAAAAAAACTGGCTGAAAAATATTATTATTATTTTGGGATATTGGACACCTTTCTAAAGCAGCATGTGATTATCTCAGTGTTATCTTTACAGTGGTCCATTTTTCCATGGAGGCACAAATCACTCTCCAGCCCACTGAGGGTGAAGGACAGAGTTTTGGGGTAACCAGCCCTCTGCAGCACTGGTGCCAAAGGAATGGAGGCAACACCTTGGACATGGAATCAACAGAGCTACCAACTCAACAGGGCAATTCTCTGCCACTAATAGCTTCCAGCACAATTCCTTTCCTGGTGAAAAACCCCATCAGCTGCCTGGAGACACTGCCAGCTGCAGCTTCAAAGGTGAATTCTGTGGCCCAGTCAAGATGGAAAATGGAGCAAGATACCCTGTCCTTTGGCAAGGCAAGGCAGTGACAGTTGGCTCCTTTCCCAAATGCACTGATGGGAATGTGGTTTGGCAGCACAGGGCACATGGATGTGCAGAGGTGACTGCTGGGAATGGTTGTGTTCTTTGCTGTAAAACGAGGCCCTCACCAGTTCAACACACTGTGCATAAGAGCAGGCAATTGTTCTTGTGGATGGGCAGGAGAAGGGGACACAAAAATGGATGCCCTGAGGGAGATGAATGCAGAGTTGTGTTGGTGACACAGGACACAAGAGTTACAGGGCAGACACAAATGACCACCATGCCCCTTAAATTCCTACACCAGCAATTCCCCCCTCTCTCAGCAGAGCTCTTAGTTGTCTACATCTACATTCTTTTCCTTCTGATTCTCTCTCCCTCCAGTCCTCAAATATCTCTGCAAACCACTGGCAGGAAAACGAAATCAAAATATGCTGCCAGATGCAGCAGTGATTGGGATTGAGAGGGTGATGGATACAAGGCTGCTGCCCAGCAATTTTTCTGCCTCTGTGAAAGGACTAATGGGATAAGGGACAGAGTGTCACAGTGTGTATATGTTGGGACTGCAAGTACTGAGGTACATTCTCATTAAAGAGTAAACTCTCAAATTTAATGCTCTCCAAACCATTCGAAGAACTTGTCTTTTCATCTATTAAATGGCATGGGTTTTAAATGTGGCAGCAACTTCCATGACAAATCTTAATAGCGCCTAACACAGATTAACCTCACCTTCATGGGTGTATCTAGACAAATTCCAAATAAACAATAATATAATAATTAATTGCATTGGTTATTCAAGGGGAAGAGGCATCAACATGTCTAGGTTAGACCTAGCTAAGGAAGACACCCATTAACAGACAAATTAAGGAAGGGAGAGGCTTTCTTATTAGAGGGTGTCCTGACCTTTTCATGTTTCATCCATGCTAATTATCACCCTGTGTATGGATGAACTTCCTCACAGGATTATGTTAACATTTATTGTTAGGGCATGCTCTTAGAATCCTTCAGAGGGAGAAAAGAATGCATTTGGTGACCACTTATCAACAAAATAACATAAATTTTAATATGGTGTTACCAGAACTGCCTCATAAACTCACCCTCTCTTGCCAGTCTGTTCACTGCAGGATTTAGCCACGACCTAAGCCAGCAGCCTGGAGCTTTGTGGGAGGGAGATGGTGCTAACAAAATCCTTCACTTCTCCCTGACAGGTCAGGTCTGTGGGAAGCACAGGCTGGAAGCACTGTCCCTCCTCCTTATCTTTTACACACATAGCACCTTTCTCCATAAAAATTACTCTTGGGACCAAGCTGTGCCCAGTGCAACCCATGCCTAAGAAAAACAGGACGATTACACACCAAGAACAAACAAACAAGCTGACCTAACCAGAATTTTCTCCTTCCAAGCAAACTCAGTTCACTGAGTTCCTGTCTCCAAATGGTATTTGGGCTCCTCTTTCTCACCTCACACTGCCCTGTCTTACTCAGGTGCCTCCAATCCCTCAGGTAAAGCAAGTACCTGAGGTGCAGCTTCTGCCCTGAGGGGTGCAGAGAGATACCAGGTGCAGTAATACCTACAATCCTCTTTCCTGCTGCACAGCAAGTGGAAGAGAATCTGGCTATCTGAGGGTTATTGCTACAGAGGAGCTGGGAAGCTGCAGGGAAAAAAAAAAAAAAAAACACAACAAAGAAGCACTGCTCTGGACTTAATAAATAATAGAAGCTAAATAGCTTTTTCGTTCTTCCACTTTTTTTTTCCCTATGGTTTTTTTTTTGAGAGGAAGAATGATGTAAAAAAAATCAAAGTGGTTCAAGCTTCAAACCCTAAACAAACTTTCTTCCTGATTATTTATCACCTGTGGAGGCTTTACTACTTCTGAGGGAGAGACAGGAGAGAAGGAGTGTAAAGACAGAGGGAGAGGATGAAATGACAGGATCATGTACTGATGACAGGCACCAGCCCCTCATTCGCACCAGTGGCAGCATCTCCTTGGTGCCCAGGGTTTGTTCCACAAACACAGCAGCTCCTGCTCTCAAAGGTGGCACCAGCAGGGCTGCAGCACACAGACCAAACAGCCTCTGGGGACACTGGAGGTCAGAGGCTGTTTGGTCCATGTGCAAAGCAGCCAGGAATTTGGGCACAGCTTCACTGAGGTCCTGCTGTCTGACCTTCCATGGCGGGTACAGGAGTAATGTGTCTGTGCAGAGCAGCAGGGGTAATACCTTTTTAACATCTGCTATCCTTTCCTTCTTAGAGGCTGGTTTTTCTTTGGTTTCAGGAGGGGTCTGCTGGGATTTGGAACCCGTTGATTCACTTTCGGATTCAGACTGACTCTCAGAGGACTCGGAGCTGCTGTTTGACTCGCTGCCCTGCTCACTTTCAGACTGGCTTGCAGAGTCAGAGCCAGAGGCTTCTTCGGATGCCGAGTGACTAATGGTAGAGAAAGAAGAGGTTACATTTGAACTGCACTGACACAGCTGTGAAATACGCAGCAGTGAGCAAACCTGAGACACATCCGAGCCACAACAAGAGGCTTGGAAAAGCCTGAATGCAAGTGTGGGCCCTGCAGGAGCAGACACCCCACACTGCCATCCTGCAGCAGAGGCAACTCCTTCCAGGACTGGCAATGAGCACGGGGAGAGTGCAGACCCAAGAACCCAGGATCTCCTGCTCATCACCAGAACAAAAGCAGTGGGGGTGGGTGAAGAGAAGCACTAGCAGTACCAGCAGCACAGGGACGTCCTGGAGTGAGGAAGAGGAAGGTGCAGTGGGAGCTGCAGCATCCAGAGACCATCCTGCTGTATCGAATATAAACTGTGGCTCCAGCACGGCGCTCCACTGCATCCCAGGGTGCCAGTGGCTCCAAATGAATCTGATATCCACTTTCTGGGGGAGGCCAGTATCAAACACTATACCCATAACACCATGAATGATGTTAAATATATATATATTTTTTTAAATTTTTTTTTTCTTTCAAAAAGAATGAGTTCAGCAACAGGGCAGAAGAAGCTTATATGGGCTTGTGGCTGGGGCAGCTCCTCTTTAAAGGATTACACCAGTGCTGTGCAGACTGCATTTCTCAAGTCAAAAATGGGAGAGCAGAACAGTAAGTAGGTGTAATTCCTTCTTTATTTTTTGTCTCATTATATAAAAATGGGTTAACACACAGAGTATCCCCTTAAATAACAGCTCTTCAACAAAACAATGAGAGGCCAAGCTATTTTAGTTGGCCAAAATATTCAAATACCTTTGCCCAATCGCTCCCAACATACATATTTTTTATTTTAAGATGCAAAAAAGCAAACTGAAATCTCAGTACACTTTATCACACGTGCACTGGCAAGGCAGCATTCAAACTCCACTGCCACAAACAAAAACACAGTGAAAATTATCTACAAACTTATGGAACAAGGAGCACCCTGTTCCCAGCCAGCTTTGCACTGGCAGCTGGATGTGTTTGTGATATTTAAGGATTCACTTAGAACACTATGAAAGAAGAGTCAGGATTTGCAGAGGGATTAAACAAATTTTTATTTTTTTTTTTGTACAGAAGTAACAAAGTACATCAAAGGCTTTGCTCAAATGTCACGATTCAAGGAAGAAATAATACAAAGAAAAAAACCCAACCCAACAACAACGAAACCACAACAACAACCACCAAAAAGAAAACCAAACCAACAACAACCCAAACAAAAAAGCAACCCAAAGCAAAAAACAAAAAAAACAAAGCACGTGCAGGTGTCGGTTTCCAGCCGGCTCCACAGGATCTCGCCATCGAGCCGCAGCCGGGCCAGCACAAATGCCGGGAAGCGGGCAGGGGGCAGCACCCGCGCGCCCTCAGGCAACACCGCCGCCATTTCGCGGCCGCCCCTCCGCCGCCATCTTGCGACCGCGGGGCTGTGCCCGGTCCCGGCATGGATCCCCGGCATGGATCCCCGGCATGGATCCCCGGCATGGATCCCCGGCATGGATCCCTGGCATGGATCCTCGGCACTGCCCCCGTCAAGGGGAACCGCGGGGAGCGCGGCTCTCCGAGCCTGAGGGGACAAACGGAGCCCCTTCCACAAGGAGCGGGGGCAGCCATCAGCCCGCTGTTTCAGTGTCCCAGCCTAGGTCTGAGGGAACGGGGTTATCATACTGCATCCTGCAAGCAGGGCTGGAAGTCCAGGTTGAAGCACGTTTATTGCAGGCTGCCCTGTCCCTCCTGCCTGTCCCTGTCCATGGATGGAGGTTATCCACGAGAAACAAAAGTGCAGCCCCACGCACTGTGTGCCATTACACTTCTTGTTCTGCGGGCTCTCCAACAGTCCCCCCCTTGTCCACCACAGCTCTCCATTGCCACAGCTGTGACTTGTGATGGTGCCATGGCCATAACCTGTGGGGCCACTCTCATAACCTGTGGTGATGCCACGGCCATAACCTGTGGTGCCACACTCATGCCACATACATGACTTGTGGGGCCACTCTCATAACCTGTGGTGGTGCCATGGCCATAACCTGTGGCCCACACTCATAACCTGCGATACTGTCATGGCTATAACCTGTGGTGCCGTGGCCATAACCTGTGGGGCCACTCTCATAACCTGTGGTGCCACACACATGGCTGTGGTGCTGCTCCTGGGAACAGCACTCCAGCAGCTCTGGGGACAGATGGTGCCCACAGGCAGGGCTCAGCAGGACACCATTCCGCTGGGCCTGCACAAAGGAAGGGTCTGGAAGCATCCAAAGCTGTGCTGTCACAACAGTAAGTGCCACCATCAGGCTCAGCTTGAGGCATGTTGGCGTGCCGTGTCTCCCACAGGGGTGCACGGAAGAGGAAGACAGCTTCTCCTTCAATCGGATTTCTGAGCAATTGCTGGAAGGAATTTTAACAGCCCAGGCAAGACTGAGGCCAGGCAGCTCTGACAGTATTTGTTTAGAGTCGGAACAGTAATTAGTGTCCTCCTCCCGCTCTGGAGCTCTTTGTTCCTCAAAGCCCTAAGCTTTATTTCAAGGACACAGGGACACAGGCTCTGTGCACATCAATAGCCATAATTCTTGTGCTTTATCCACAACATTGTCTGAACACTGCAATTCTTTTTTTCAGGCTGTAAACTGTGTCATCTGAAAAGAGGAAGACTTCTCTGGTGACATACACATCTGTATGTGCAGGTATTTGCCTGCACACCTGCTTCCCCTACTAAGGAAAGAAACACAGATGAGAGGTGGTTATGTCCTTTTGAAGGCCGTTTCAAGCAATTCTTTTTTTTAAATCAACAACCTGTTATCAAGGCAAAATATGTGTTTGTCTTTTATATGTTGATCAGATAAAAAAGATAACTGAAAGGCCTATTTTCATAAAATAATCCTTTCTAACTGTCACTGGGACAATCAGGAAGCATTTCTACCTGCCAATAGAACATAATGTATTAGCAACACCAGATGTCAAATCAGGCCTAACACTGTATATACCTGGAGACCTAAGTCCTCTTTTCAGAAGTTATTTTTGGAATTTGTCCTGGTTTAATGCCCCGAGTTAGCATCCAAACAAGTTCTACTTTCAATAAAACTGTAAGTGAGGGGCAAGCTAGAATTAATTGTCACAAAAATCACAATTCAGCCAAATCACCCTCCTCCAAAACCCATGAACATCAAAAGAAAGCAACAGATGGACCATTGGCAACTTCCTTGAAGTGAGAAACTCCTAAAAGAAGTTGAGATCTGCAAAGACTCAGCCAAATACATTCCTCTGGTTTCTAAGAAATACTTTAGGCTGTTAAGTGTGTTTTAATTAAGAGCCTGCTCCTGACTTGAGGGGGAGCAAGACTAAATCATTCCTTACCAAGAAGGACATGTTCCTTCCAAGAAATAAGTAGCTGAAAAGCAGCGATAAGACCTTTTAGAGTGAGGCATCTGAGTTTAAAAGGCAATTATCATGTGCCTGAAGCCTCCAGACTTTGCATTTAATATTTCATATATGACTTTATTCTGTATGGGATCATCTGTGCAAACAGCAAATCATTTTATAAGCTCTCACTCAGTAAGAACAAACAGATCTATGCTTACAGAAGGTGTGAGGCAGCTGAAAAAATTACCCCAATATGCATTTGTGAAACCAAGAACTGATCGGGGAATGGCTCTAACTGGGACCATTCTATCCCAGTGTTTAAAAAGTGGCTTTTGAGGGACAGAACTTGAATTCAGACAGGGGAATAAAGGAGGATTAATAACTCAAGACCCTCCCACAAGCAAAGCTCCTCCCAGCTTTAAGAAGTATTGTGACTGTTTTGAATCTAAACAAGTTTGAATCCAAACAGCAACATTCCACTGTGCTTCGCAAGCTCTGCAGGGAATTGGCACCAGCCAAACCAGCCTGTGAAGGCTGGAGAAGGACCTTGGCAGATTCTCCCATGGCTGGATGACATCGGGGGCTGGATGGCAGCAGGAACCGTTACATTTAACTGCTGTGCATTGCTGGCCACAGTGTCACCAGCGCTGTGGGTAACTGTGCCCGGGTGCACATCCAGGGCTTGCTGACACCAGAATGCCCCGGGCAGGTGGCTGGGACGCAGCTCCTCCCTGCTCCCATCCCTCCTCAGCCTGCAGCCCACGCTCCCAGCACTGGCTGGACTGGCCAGGCTTCCTGGTATCATAGAGAAACAGCAGGTCACTGCCAGCTCCTGCCCGGCCCGGACCCAGCCTTTACAGTAACACAGACAGTGGAAATAAACTGCTCTTGGCAGTTGCTGAGTAGACAACACAACAATAGCTTGGACTCAATGATCTCAGGGGTCTTTTCCAATCTAACAGATCCTGAGAAGGGGGTGAGCAGCCCAGGGCTGGAGGCAGCTGCTGGGTCAGCCAAACTCCATGCCCTGTCCCCACAACCCTGCTGGCTCGGCAGGACCATGGCAGGGTCCAGATCAGGTGTATGGCAGAGCCAGCTCCACCTGAGAGGAGCTCCTGGGCCCCCACAGCTCTTCAGCTCAGGCTGCCAGCTGCTCCAAGCCACTCCCATCCACCAGCAGAACCAGCCTGAGATTTATTCCAAAGCACAGAGCAGCAAAGCCAGTGCAGGCAGGCCACCAACTTAAAACTATTTAAACAGGTCTGTCTTCCAAAAGTGACCTGCACAAACTATGGGATACACAAGCACGGTGACAAAACACAGAAAGGACAAATACACCAAGATGAGAAGTGTGCTGCTGTTAAACATTTCCTTTGAGTATCTGATCTATGTGATGTTCCCTATTATGAAGAAAAACTATTTACAAGAGCATGTAGTGACAGGATAAGGGAATGGCTTCAAACTGAAAGGAAGTAGGTTTAGATTAAATATCAGGAAAAAATTGCTTATTGTGAGCTTGCTGAAGCACTGGAGCAGGATGTGAATGCCCCATTCCTTGACAGCATTTGAGGCAGGTTATATGGGGCTCTAAGCAACATGGTCTAGGGGAAGGTGTCCCTGCCTATGGCAGGGAGGTAGGAATGAGAGGATCTCTGAGGTCCTTTCCAACACAAACCATTCTATGTTTCTATATAAACATATGTGAAATGTCTACATTTATTGCAAATACAAACAAGCACCGTCAATGCTGATATGTGTACTCAAGTCACAGGGTAGCTGTAAAAAGGCACTAAACTAAAATTAATCTTTAGGCTTAATAAGCCAGGGAGAGGAACACAAGATGCGTTCTTGCTACAGATCATTGGATAAAAAAAGATAATATGGGTACCACAGAGGACTGAGCAAATACCACAGTAATCATAGACAAGGCCATACAGACACGGCACATGGAGTGTGCAGGAGAGCCAAGCAAAGGACAGATTGTGACACTGAAAAGAAATAAATAAATTCCTAGTGTTTTCAGTTCCCTTGATTTTATACTGAAAGTCTGCTAAAAAGTGATTGGTCCTTGCCTGTTTCCCAAGGCAAAGATTTTCTGAGTGAGAAACCTTGAGAAGGGTCATTTGGTGAAAGAGCTTTTTCCAGTTTATTTCTTGCAGGGAAAAGTAGAAATGGGGGGAAGGAAGAAAAATACTTCTGCTCCTGTACTCTCCATACCTATGCATGGTACTTTCACACATTGATCTGTCTTCGAGCAGGAACTTAAATTACAATATCCTAAACGCAACCAGGCTCCTCATACTGTTTAGGAGTAAGTCTCAAGCAACTCTGAATACTCAAAATATTATTTGTGCAAATCTGGATCAGCTTTAAAGGGGCACAACAAACTCCCACGGAGACAGGGGGCTGCCCCTTCCAGATTACCATATTCTTCAAAGAAGCATAAAAATATTTCCCTAACCTCACTTTATGATCAGCAACTTCTTCTCTTTTTTTTTTTTTTTTTTTTTTTTTTTTTCCTTAAAGAGGCATGTGATAAGTTCTCCTGGAGAATCCACACTTCTCCCACCTGTGCCTGCAAACTTGGTTTGCAGGGTTGGGTGTTAATTCCATTTACACAGCACTGGGCACAGCTGGGCCGTGCTGCTGCTGTATCAGCTGAGGGATTACACATCCAAGAAGTATCTATCCAAAATATCCACTTGAATTAGGCTGTGAGGCTTTCCAGGCTATTCTGGCCACTGCTACTTACCCCAGCACAGGACTCCCAAGTGCCAAAGGCAGAGCTAAATATACCCCACACTGCTCGCTGCAGTTCAGCAAAGCACTTTGGGCTATCCTGAATGATACAGACTTTCCAAAAGCTGGTGGGGTTTTTCCTCCACTAGGAAGACACTGTGTTGTGCTTGCAGGAGCAAGCAAAAGGAGCAATCCATTCATGATGGGGAGAGCTGGCTCTCTCCTCTCTGATCTTTAAGCCAGAGGCTAAAAATGCTTGGGATGTTTAGTGGGAAAAGAGAAAAAGAACAGCAGAGGGACAAAAGGAATCAAAACCTGTCTGGTTGATTAAGGAGCACCATTGATAATCTCCAAGGCAGCATCCTTCCCTTTCCCTGCACAGAAAGGGAGAACAATTGCAGTTCTCAGGGTTTGAAAGGGCCCATCTCTCCCTCCCCGGGAGGCAGCGAAGCCTTTCCGGGCTCCACATCGCACAGCAGCGGGAGAACCCCGCTGGCTCCCGGCTCCTCCTCACCCCCAGCCAAGGAGAGGAGCAGAGCCCGGGGGGGGCACACCCGCCTCAGAGAGGGCTGTCCCCGCAGATGGGGCAGAAATCGCTCTATGGCTCCAGGTGACCTGTAGTTCAGAAGAAGGGAGCCTGATCTGGCCTGAGGGGTTAATCAAAGTGACTGTTTTTAACCAAGAGATTTAAGGATCAAAGTTTTACAGACAGCACATGGCATTCAAATCTCGACTGGTGACAACTGGGTAGTGAAAAACAGAGATTCCTCCCCATGAGAGAGGTGCAAACGACTGGTATAATTAAAGTATTAGCAATTCTATTAAGTCATCTATACCTAACAATAACACTTGCAAGAAACATGAATAGTTGCAACACGGCTTTTTCCTAAGAAGTCGGGTGTTCTGGAGTCAGTGGATTCTTGACATTGCAACACCCTCGTTGATAGCTGGGGTAAAGGTTGGTGAGCAGTGAAGTGTTAAGCATCTCATCCCGTCTGTGGAGCTTGGCAGACACACTGCACTGAGCCCTGCCAAGATCAAACGCCATGCCAGCACTTCCAGTACAATACCAGAAAGGAATCTGAGATCACTGTTAGACCTTTTTGATTTTTAACCCTTATTAGTCAAGGTAAGAAAAGCACATGTAGTACCGAGTAGGTTATCTCAGCCCACAAGTAAATATAAAGAATTGTGAAGATTGGAAATTATAATTTGTGTAGCAGCAGTGCATTACAAACTGTAATGTAAAATGAGCTGCTGCACATTTGGAAACACTCGGCAGCATTTGGCTCATTATATCCAAAAGACACTCCGTGCTCTTGGAAAATGAGGCATTAACAGTGTGACAGACTTACAAAAGCTTCACTGCAAGTCACGAGAGGTGAACTTTTCCTCTGTGCTTTTTTTCTTTAATTTCAAGGCTCCCCTAAGGGATGTGAAGGTGGGCTTTACATACACACATAAGCACTGAAAGAGCATCTTCGTGGCATTTCAGCACACCAGAAAGATTGATATGAGACACCATGTCAGTGGACCAGCACATCCTTTGCTAGAAGGCTGCTTCTAACTGTGGTAATCCAGGCCATCCCCCTCCCCCAGTGCTGTGCTGTTTGTATTTATTTTCTTTGAAGGAGAGAAGAGAGAAAGCAGAACAGAAGCTTTCTCCAGCCATTATCAGTTCATGAGCTGGATTTCAGCTAGGGGCAAGGAGAGATTTAGAAGCCTTTTCCATCTCCAGAATTTAGCAGCCTAATTTAACATTGCAATTCCTGCTAGGACCATTGTGTGACACAAGAAACAAGAAACAAGATACACACACCTCCAGGTTATGTATCAGGAGATGCAATTACAGTGTAAGCTGCCAAACCCACCCAAAGTAGGTTTACTTGGGCTGTCTCAAGTTCAAAAGCAGCCAGTCCATGGATCAGAAGCTGCAGTTCAGTCCCTGGACTCCTGCTCGCTGCCTCAGGTACTTCAATCCAGGGCAGTCTGCATCTGCCACTGGTACCCTCACCTGCTCTTCAAAACCAGCACTGATAAACCTGAATTAAGAGATGCCCCAGCATAAAAATTCCTCAGAGACAAATCTGACAGCTCAGTAACCTGTTAATGCTATGTGCAACAAAGACAGGAATTGGTTTATCCCTATGCCGAGTTGGAAAGATTAAAATGAAACATCGGTGCCTTCCTGGCCCTCCTGAGCCCTGTCAAGGCTCCCAGTGGAAGTGTTGGTTGAAGGCAGAAGTGTGGTTGTGGCAGCCCCAGCCAGGATCTGCGTTCTCAGAAAGGGCAGCACGGAGCCACAGCTCGGCTCCAGCGCTGGAGGAAGTGGGGGAAGGTGCAGATAAGGGCAGCTGCTGCCCTCAGAGTGCGGCAGGTGAAAGATCAACCCGACAGAACGGGAAGCAGATCGCAGATCGGAGCCACGTCACCTTCCCTCGGCTGAAGGCGCTCATGGAGTTGGGAACGAGCCTGCACACACGTGCGCTCGGCCATGGCAATGCCCCGGCACAGAAACTGGGTTACACAATTACCCAGGTGAGCTCTTTATTCCCATTTCCCAATTTTTATTCAGCAAAAGTCATGCATTTTAGAGAATCTATACAATTTGATTGATTAGCTTAAGATGTCTAACTAAAAAAAGAACAATCCAGAAGACAATGAACGACAGCTAAAAGTAGCTTCTTGCAGTTGGTGAGCCCTTTTTATAGCACTGTATATTCTGTATCCATCTCTGGCAGCAATCACAAAACAGGGAACGGAGGAGTTGAAAGCCTCAGGACTGTGCATGCGTAATTAGATGAGACATTTCCTTCACGGCGTAATGTGAAACAGAAGTAACAAAGCAAAACAAGAACAATCTCCTTTGTGCTGCACACAGATTACATCATGATTCATATGAATTCCTTGCACATTATTCTTTTTGTGTCCCGCACTGATCAAGCACATTTCCTTTTCAAAAAAGGCTCCAGACAGTTTCACAAAGGGTTAAAGCTTAAAAAGGAAAGGAGAAAAAAAGTGCTTGAAGAATGCAGCGGTGCAAATGAAACTGAAAGCCTCGCACATGACCACAACAGCTAAAAAATAGCTCGTCTTCTGGATAAAAACTTGAAACCCACGTTTTGAGGCGTTTTAACAAGCATGTTCAATGTTTCTACTCAGCTGAAAGAATATCAGTTTTTAAATGTACACTGAAAGGAAACAGTGAATTTTAGTGATTTAAGGATACTGAAAACAGTCCTTTAAAAAATTTTAAAAATAATAAAAAAGGCAGATGTTCCGGGAATACTATGGCACTCTACAATTCCTTTTGAAGTTTAAAAAAAAAAAAAAAAAAGGGAAAAAAATCCGCAGCAAAAAATAGCCGTGTTTCTTTTCAAGTGAGGGCTGAAAATAGCCTGCAGCATTCAAACGAAAGCCCTGAAGGCGGGCTGCGCGAGCCCACGCCCGGGCGGCGAGCGGAAGCGGGGGGAGCAGCGGCAGCCGCCCGCAGCCGGCGCTGAGCCCGCTCAGCCAATGGCGGCGCGGCCGGCGCAGGGCGGCCTTTGAACCCGCGGCCGCTTCCCGCGGCGCCCGAGCGGTGCGGCACAAAGAACAGCCATTTTGTGACAGCGCCGGCCGCCGCCGCCCGCCCCGGCCGCCCCGCCGCTGCCCCGGCCGCAGCGGGCTGCCCCTGCTCCCGGAGACACGCACCGGGGCAGCTTGTGCTGAACGCCATCGTTCCCTCCTCTCCCCCCCCTCCGCCAAGTGCTGGCTCGCGTGCACCGACATCTCCATAAAATGGCTGCCACGTCAGGCGAGGGTGTTGTGCTGCGCAAAGCCCTGCGCTGGGAGGTGGCTGCTGTGCAAAAACACGCCATTTCAGACCAGGGAGCTCCAGCTCTGCACAGAAAACGGCCCGGCAGATAACCCACCGCAACCTGGTTTCCCCCCAAAAAAGCTGGTTTAATGCTAGAGAATCTCAGAGCCCGATACAGACACAAGGGCTTCTCCAGCCTTGCAAGGTTTGCAGCTCAAACCGTTCCCACGCCGGCTATTTCACAGGAGGGAGAGCAACTGCAACAGATACAGGCCAAGGGAAACAAAAACTACATATCCCACTGCTGTTACTTGCTATCCCTGCAAAACTCCCTGCTGGGCTTCAGGGGGCCCAGCCTGCCTCCGGCCTCTGCACTTCCCGTGAGGACACCATGGGGAACCGTCACACTACCTGCCTTACAGACACGCAGCACTGAAGATGCTACAAAACACAGCAGATCGTGTTCCTTTACTTATGCAAATCCCAGGCACGCAGCTGGGGGTCAGCAGGAACTGCAGCAGACCCAGAGCAACTTTTCCCTGTTGGGCAAAGTTACATGAAATAATCACTCAGCTCCAAGCTCCATTTACTGTAAAAGCACAAAGGACAGGTATTGCTGGGCACCTGGTAAGGCAGGAGTACAACCCTCAGCTTACAGACTGCAAAGAGTTAACACCACCTCTCTCCCCAAAAACAATAATCTGATTTGGGACAATTCTCAGGCATTTCTCTTTATTTCACACAGGCCTTTTTATTTCCATAGAACTGGAAAAGTTGGAGTCAGTTTTTAAGTTAGGCCACTGTAGTGGTGTGCAAGAACTGTATTTTTTTCCTGTCTGACACCCTTGCCAGCCCAGGTGAGTGGCACAGGCCATATCCACCTCCTCCAGCACCCAGGGCTCCCACCGCGACTGTGCCACCTTCAGCCACTGCCACAAGCTGGTCTCAGCAGCGTGCAAGGTGCACACACCGGTGCATTTCTGGGTTGCAATACAGCAAACTGGTGGCTTGACTTCCTAGAAATCATTTCCCCTACTTCAGGTCAACCTCAGGAAGTAAAGCCCATTTTATGACATTGAGCTGACTCACAGCTCACAAATAAGCTCAACAGGGTTCACTTGCAAATATCCTGTGCTCGACTGTTCCCACACTTCAGGTGCGTTGGTGTCACACACAGCAGGTTTATTTTGAGTAAAAACAAAAGATGTGAAGGGGGAGAAGGGTAAACTCACACAACAGGTGTTAAATGTAAATGGATCAATTATGATAAATAACCTTTCAATGAAAACCCCAAAAGCACACGAGGCACTATGCAAATCTCATACCCCTGAGGACAAAATCCCCTGTGGGACTCCTGCTGCATGGCTCAGATTTTAGCTCCTATTCCCTTCCAACACTTTCAATTTGCTCAACAAATTATGTCTATTGCTGCTCTTGTTGATAATCTCCACTTCAGAAGAGCATAAAAATGTATATAACCTGAAAAATAATTTTATAAATGGTGATTTTTTACATAATATTTTGTGTGCAGCATTTACAGTAAAGAAAATCTGACATGTTTTTAAATTGCATTATTAGAAAAGATCTGCTGAAGTGCCTCAACAATCCTTGAGGCTAATTTAGTTATTAATAATTTCAAATTAAACAATCTTACCCATATCTATTTTAGAATTCAGAAATTGACTGCATTTTTAGTACACTCAAACACCATCCAAGTTTATACCAGAAGGTTACAGTAATTTGATAATATATATACTGCCACACCATTTCAAGTTTGTGTGCTTAGGAAGGTTAAATTCTGGACATCAAGAATACTATTCCAACACCTGAACATCACATAGAGCACATGTGATACAACACACAGTTCAGAGTTCTTTTTTATTAATGTTTGTTAAAAATGCAGGAAGAGAACACCAGAGAAAAAGAAACAGGCCAAGATTCAACTGGAATTAACAAAATGCAAAACTCAGTAATATTTAAAAACTAAAAAAAAAAACCCCAAAAAAATGCATATAGTTTAATTTCCAATGTTTGGATGAGCCGACCTTTTAAATACAAAATGAGCGACTTGGTAATTGTATTTCTGCATTCCCAGCAAATAAACATTTTCAGTATTTCATACTTTTCCCACATCAAGGTTAAGTTTCTAAAAATCTGTAAAGAATCTCATTACTAGACAAAAGTAAATAAAAACAATCTGAGCAAAAACACGTTAAACAAAGCAAGCAAATCATTTGGTGCCTCTTGTTAACAGTCCCAGTGTATATTTTATAATACAAAATGCCATCCCCAGCAGGGCAAAGTCTGGTTAAATTGTATAAAAATATTCTAAAATACCTCCACAGAATCAAAGTTCAACAAGCTCAAATAAAATTTGAAGTAAGAGGTATCCGACAAACAGGCACTTTCCAGTTTATATTTTAAAATAAGCTTTTTTTCATTCATGTAACTTTTTCTTGTGCCTATTTACTATAATTTACTACTACACCAGGCTTCTGTATGGCCCTCAGTTAAAGTTTAGACTTCTGAGATTCTTCAAAGAAAAATTTGCCTTGTATGTAAAATGGTGCAATGCAGCAATGGCTAAACCGACAAGGTCATTTTTCACAGCACAAAAAACCTAAAAACTGAAATTCAAAAGCTGGAAAAACATCATACAGGGGCAAGGGCTGCCCTGAATAAAGGTACAGTACCTTTTGCCTAGGACATGGGCCCTTAAGTCACAACACAAGTTTCAGAAATTGCTACCAAAAAAAATTAGGGTGTGGCATGCTAACAATCTCAAGGTCATTCCTTAAAAAGGAAGCAAAATCAGTAAAATGTTTTCTATTAAGCACTGACAGTAACCCAAGGCTGTCAAAGTAAACAGGGTATTCACAGGTTTTACCAAAAAAAAAAAAAAAGAAAGTTGATAGGTCATACCTCGATGCATTGCTGTGGACTGAACCCTCCTCTCCTTGGCTTTTGTCCTTATTTCTCATCATCTTTTTATTCTTAAATATTAAAAGGGGGTCAGGGGTGTCTGTTTGCTTTGAAGTCCTGTGCCCAGGTATTTACTGTCAAAAGTTGAAAGAAAGGTAAGGTCCCAGTTCGTTTCACTAGCTTTCATTATCAGGAACAAAGTCCTGACGCTGCAATGATATTGTTATAACAATACACAGCACTGATCAACACGGCAAACCGGAGATTTAAAACAAATAATCATTTTTACAAGAAAAATCCGACAATAAACACAGGAGAGGAGCATCCTGCAAACTTTCCCAAAGTAACACTGGATGCAAATAATCTCTGTATCTTATTGCGTCATCCCAATACAGCACAAATCGGTCGAAAATCAAAGTACCCAAAACGGCAGAAATCTAAAAATTATTATTATTAATTGCTCACCTACCTGATCCATGCACCGCCGCCAGGACCAAGTCGATATTAGTTTCGGGTAGTGGAAAAACATTAGATCCAAAATATTTAGAATTATACCGATAAAATACAAATTTCAGAAAATGAAAAAAATATATATATTCTAATCCCAAAAATATGCTGCCGATAAAGCAAAAGAAGCGGTAATTAGTACAAAAATGTCCGGGGGAAAAAGCTCATTAGGAGAGCGCACAAAAATGGAGGTACGCCATGGCTTCTAAGCTGGAAAAACAACGACCTGGGCTCTCTCCACGGCTTCTTCTTTCCAGCAAGGCACGAAAAGGGAGCCCTCAAAAGCTGCTTTTCTGCCCGAAAAAGGTCCGCTCGGCCCCCGATTAGTGCCTAGGAGAGGCAAGGGGCTGTGGGGGCCCCCTGAGGCTGCCTGAAAGTTAGGGAAAGTTGCGTAAAGTGTTGGGGAAGGCACGGAGCTGAGCGCGCTCTCTCTAAGGCACAGCCGCCATCTAGAGCTCCTTCCCAGCTCTGAGCTCTGCCTTTGATTGACACTCTCTACATTTACCCCACAACTCAGGTGATGTACCATAGACCCACCCCTTCATTTCTACCAAAAAAAGAGAGAGCCTCCACCTAAAGGGTGCCTGCTACCCCACAGCCCTGGCTCCTTCCAACTACCCCAGCTCAAGGGGCACCTTAACCCCATGTGGCTCAGGCACCCTTTGGAAGCCAGAAAGAAATGGAATTTGTGCCTTTTGTTTTACAGATTTGCTAAATATTTCAGTGCCTGGGCTAAAATTACTTCCTCCCTGGACAGGAAGTGGTGCTGTTACAAGCCATTTTGAAGGCATGGAAGTGGAGCTCACAGCCATGCAGGCAGCAGCAGCCCACCCTGGGGGTCACCCCACCCAAGGGGCAGCTTCCCCCCAGTTCGGTGGCAGAATCCCCAGACAGGAGCTCTCCCCTTTGCCCCCCAGGGCTGGCCCTGGCTGGGGGGGACAGGAGCATCAGCCGCTGCCAAGCCAACCCTGCAGAGCTGAACTGCCCTCCAGCTCCACAGCGCCTCCCTAGTGGTTTCCCCCAACAGCTCAATTCCACAGCCACGCCATTGCCATCAGCTACACCAAGGCACTACGGTCACGTCAGTCCAACACCATCAAACTGCTTATTCCCAATGCACATTCTTAACCCATTCATGGTCATTAACCGATTGTAGCACAACAAATTAATTTTAAAACTGCACAATGGCCAAGCTGCAGAATTGCAAATCAATCAATGGACATCTCCAACACAACATCCTGGAACTGAGAGGATGTATCACCAAGGGAATGGAGGTGATCCAAGTATTCCCTGACCATTTGATTCTGACTGCCAGTTGTCTTCCACAACCAAAAACAACCCCTCAAAGCACAAGAACATCTGCCATATTCATAAGCATCACAACAAGACAGAGGCATCAGCCACTGGAGGACCACTGGAGGACAAAGGGGCAATGGGCTAGTTTGGGGTTCTATGGGAACATCCATGGCACAGCATCCCAACAGCCCAAAACCATTGGCTTCCACCAGTAGAACCAACACCATCCCCTTTAATTCCTCCACAGACCTGCCATTTATCTCCTTCAACCATCTATCCTCTTTCCACAAGGGGTTTCATTAGGAACTCTCCAATGTCACAAACCATTAAAAAAATTCCACTTTACCAATTATTCACAGAAGACTACTTGCACCTTGACTGCAAGAACTCAAAAATCCCAATGCAAGACCATTCCAAGCATTTATGGTAACACTCAGGAAATCCATTCATTTGAATGAGAAACCCTTCAGAAGACCCACAGTATCCAACTCCACCACAAAAACATATGGCAAAACCAAACTGGGGCAAGTGTCTACCACCAAAATGGCTGGATGGAACAGCTATGAGCAAAAATGGGCATTTCCAAAAAAGTCTCAGCAAGGCAAATGGTTAAACACAGACAATGAACAAGATTTTTTTGGTGTTTTCAAAGATAATTTCAAGGTATCTTAGCACCAGCTTTACCACCTTGGCCCCCCAGCACAAAACAAAGACAACTGTGAGTTTCAGATTAAACATACAGAGAAGAAATGCCTACAGTTAAATTATTAGATCCACCAGAAACCTGTAAAGAAATAATGACTTTAAAATATTAGAACCATTTTTAAATTGATTTGCAAAGGTTAATATATCATCTGTATCAAATGCAATATCATAAATACTCAGTTTTTTCTCATCAAACAATGGCACAATATCATGACACTAAGGCTACATGCAAGAGCAGTGAAGCAGATTGGACACTTGCACAGAACAATTTTAAGACCAAAGAGACTGTTCAGGAAGTCTGTAGTCCAGGAAATCTGTTGAAAAGTTTCTGTACCCACATCACAACCCAAGAACATACCTAAAAAAGTTACACAAAACATTCAAGTATTCCTTTATTGTCTTATTTTCTCAGCCTTCAATTGGTATCAATTCCATCTTAAAATAACTTCACAGAGTTCAGCAGCAGTGCCCTGACAATAGGCCAAGTACTGAAAACTCCTCATATTAAGCACCTGAATGAACAAGCCAGCGAATAAAAATTCATTGGAAGTCATGGCAAAATGAACATAATTTGCAAATGAAAACCACATTTGATATCAAGTACAGCACAAAATTTTACCTTGCCTTCAGTACTTAGCTAAAATATTTCTCAATTTAATAGCCACCAAAAAGGGAACCCATTTCAATATGAACACAATAAAAAATATTCAGCCAGAAAGGACAAACACAACGTGTGAAATAAAACAAAACCTTTTATTTAAAGTCACTTTATAAATTACATTTTTTTAAAAGGGGTAGCAACAGATCTTTTACCAAATTAATTTGCCTGTCATGCAAACGCAACCCGAAAATTTTGCCACCCACTCCTCAAACAGATCCATCATTGGATAGTCACTGATTAATTCAAATGCAAGGTCCATTTTGATAGGATGATCACAACCCAGATCTTCTCTGGTTTAGTAACATGAGAGTCCACGTTTTAACATCCTTTTCTTGGACAGACATCCCAGCACTCAAGCCTTAGTCCACTTCCTCAACCTCTCAATCCCCAGTGGAACTGCCATCTTGGTGTCTCACTCGTAGACTCCTTTTGACACTCTTCATCTGAATGGATTCTTTATGAAAAATTAGAAGAAAAATGCTGTTGGAATACATTTAATTGCTTTAAACTAAGACATTCAACTACTGTATCTTGAAGATAATTTAAACATGTAACTGATGCTTCATTCCATGCTACACAGTCCACAGTATCTACTTTTATCAAAGACAATGTCAAATACTCAATTCAAGAATCAAAAATAGAAATCTTGACCACAATTATAAAAAAAGGGGGAGAAATTATTAGAAGTCCAAGAATCATTTCAGGATCCATGAATTCCATTTGGAATTTCTTCAGTGTTAAACCACTAGAGAAATCTGTGGTGGGAAATCTAAGAAATTTGTTCTTGCAACCATTTTCATTGCACTAGCCCATCCCCTGAAGCCAACATTGCTTAGTAGAACACCAAGGTTGTTGTAACAAGCTAAAATTTTTAAGCACTGTTCAATCTCCTTTCATCAAAGACACAGATCCATCAAAACCAATGAAAACTGGTTTCTTATAGACAGATGGTGACTGGACACAAGACATTCCACCATCTTAACCCAGTTTTCCAGCTCATGAAAGATGTACAGTGCAACAGCAAACACACAGGCAAATGGAATGACTGATTCAGTTACTGATGGGAAAGGACACATCAGAAATCAGATGAAAATGGTCACAAGTCACACTAGCTGCCTTTAGCAAGGCTACTGAGCCATTTTCCAACTGTACTCATCATGGAACAGCAACCAAGCCCATAAGTGAATGGCAAACCAAACTGAGCAAGCAATATCCACATGGATAAATACAAACCCAATGTTCCCAGTTTCCTATCTTGCAAGAAATATAAGCTCAATTTACTTCAAGTAAAATCTAACTCCTCCTCACATGCAAAACTCAGGTACAGGAAGTTACTAAGTGTTAAGAACATCATTTTGAAACCAATGCTGACTGGAGGATGACATGCAAAAAAGGGTTTTAAAATGTCCTCATGGTTTTGAGTATTTGCACTCCAACATCAGTTTATTTTTGTGAATATGTATAGGTTTAACCTCATTTTACTCTGAAAGCCAACTTCACCACCACTCTGCTCCCTGACAGTCCTGGGCAGATTCTGACAAGGGATGCAGAAATTACCCACAGCCCAGCAAAAACCAGTGGGGCCACCTAGTGGTCTCTGCCTCAGCATCCCAGCTTGCCCAGTCTCATCTCAAAATAACCAGTTACAGCAAAGCAAAGAGCACTGGAAGCAGTGCAACAAGCCCCAGTCAGACTTTCACAAGTAGCCATGTGCCCTGTTCTATGCTGTTCTATAGACTTCCTTGTTTTAAATACAATGGGAAAGCACTGCACATAGAAGTGGAATATGGGATCTGGCAATTTCACTTTGCACTGTGAAATGTGCATAGCTGCAGGAGCATTCAACCCCAGGTCATTCATGTTTTCAGAAATAGAACCTTCAGGTTTAAAGAAATGCTCTGTTTCAAACATTCAACTCACCCTCAGTTAAGACAATGCATTAAATATTTGGAAAGGTGTTTTTCCCTCACACTAAGCTGGTCTTGGGGTTGTTTTGGGTTTGGGTTTTTCTCCCAGTTCTCACTAAACTAATTTCAAGTCTACTTAGGCATTTGAAGATGAATTATAAGTTTGAATATTTTTTCATGGCAATGCCTTGACTGAAGTATCAAAACATGAAAAAAACCACCATAAGCTGTCCATTATTGAAACAATCAAACATTCTGAAGTACTAACGTGTACAGTGGAAACCCATAAATAATTAAAATATTAAAATATTTTAATATATTAAAATAATTTTTAGTTAACAGAAATCCAAATAATGACATCAACTTTCCCCACCTCTAAAAACACTAATTTAGTTACGTATTAGTCACCCTTAAAAGGCTCTTTCCAGCTGGTGTCAGCCCTCTGCCTCAGACACCAACAGAACCTGCCAAAAGCAACTTCAGAGCAAATTTCCCTGCTAGGTTCACCTACAATGGGCTGGAACAAGAACTTTGCAAGTAACCTCACAATGTTCATCTTAAACTCTTCTCTAAACCTTGTAAAATGATTAGCAGTAAACAGAATTGACAAGGTATTATAATTAAGAACACATTCTTGTTCTCCAAGTTATTATACATCAAAAAGATGCCACAAAAATGGCCAAAATATTAATAGCAGTCTCTACACTTGTGAAATTTACATTTGCTTTAAAATATTTCACAGCATTTGTTTACTTATAATTAAGGCACATTTTACTAAGAAATTTCAATAATGTTACAAAAATACACTCCTCCATGAAGACATATGCAGTGATCCTACACTTGAGGTAGATACTGAAAAACCATTTCTTTTCCTAGATGACATGGTTCTACCATTCCTTCTGTAAAATGAATTAAGCACCTGCCCATTTTTCAAGCTTCTGTTATCTACTAGTTATTAGTTTGGCTTCCAAGCACTGTACTTTGGTCAGGATAAACCAGGAACCAGGGTAGCAATCCTGTAATACTGACCAAGCTTCCTCCAAACACTGGTAACATGTTGAGACTCCATGCCATCCATTCCCAACCTGCCTAAAGGTTCAAGGCAACAATTACAAAACATCTGAGTTTACAAAGTTCTTCAGTTCAGCTTTTTCTGCAATTATTTGTTGCTGTATTAAAAGATGCCTGCAGTAAGAGACATCCCTTATGGTCAGACCCATGGCTTCAGCCATTTCAGGCTCACTGTAACCCTGCATTCCTTCAAGTGTGAGACTGAAGCTCAACACATACAACACCCCTGAATAAGACACCACCACATTCACAAACTATTCCAGAATGAAATCTGAGCCTTCAACTTTTAACCAAGGTGACCTACTTGGGAAAGGGAATTCACTCCAACAGAGGGAGCTGAATGGACAGAACTAGGTTCTGAGCAAACCAAACCTCCAGTTCTACACTCCAAAGTTCATTAAAGCAAGGTTTTATTCTCAACATCCCTGGTCACTTAGACACTGGAGGAAAGAAGTGTCCTTTATTGGCAGCTAAGTCCATTAGGTTACTCAGTACCATCTTTAGCAGGAAACTAAGTGCTCTGGATGGTCCTAAATCTGCTTTTACCACCATTAGAAGTTCCTTAAGCAGAGCAGTAAAAGCTCAACTCATGTAGGTTTGGGTATTTTTAGGTAAGAAAGGCTACTTGCCAGGTTTGACAGACAGATTTCAAGGTTAGTTTCAGATAAGATGTGGAACTTTATTCACAAATGCACTCTTTTGTGGATATTATTTTTAAAAAATAGATTTTATTGCACTTAAAGCATGCCAACTTTAATAAAGTTGCTGGTGTTTTCATATTTTCTCTCTTCTCTTAAAAAATAGAGTTAAAAATAAAAATCAATGCTTCAACTAAACACCATATTGACCAGAGAATGCAACACCAGATCTTTCAAGATCCACCTAGTTGAATGCTTTCACAACTGCTTTTTGAAGTAACTTCTTTTGTAGACAACTATTTCAATTAAGTCATTTAAGGGTTTCACATTGACCTCTTCCTTTAGGTAAGGATTGTAAACCAGAAAAGGATGGAAGAATTACTCAGTGTGTAACTGAAAAACCAAAGTTCTACTCAAAGAGCCACATCTGACAATTGCTAATTTACAACCCAATGAAAAAACAAACATGCACACAGAAAGATGTAGAATCACATAAAGATTAATATTAAAATGGAACATGAGTCACATGTTTAGAGATTCTAGGAAGGCACCAGTGGATAGCATAGGAAGAGTTTTGAGGAACAGCTGGAGAAGAAACATGCCAAGAAATATTCTGTTCAACACACACCTGCAGTGGGAAAAATATCTTAAGACTTCTGAAAGAACAAAGTAATAAAACTTACAAATCACAGCAGCAGAAGAGATTAAATACTTATCAAAAAAACTGAGTTTGTGTACACACATTAAAACTTAATTCCTCCAAGTCCATGAACTCTTTTGCTTCATCTTTTCCTATTTCTTTTGCTTCAGGATTGAAAACTCAAGTGATAGAATTGGTCCAAAATGAAATGGACCCAGAAGCAGCAGAAGGCCAGACTAAGACAGCCTGGCAAGGTTTGCACCTTTTCCCCTTCTCAAAAGGGCTCTGCATTAGTCTCCACACCATGGAGTGGAAGAGAAGCACAGAACTTTGGAGTACAAAACCAGCTTCTCTCCCAGCACCTGAGGCAATGCAGAAGGCAGTGGCTGCTGGAGGGCTCTGCTAACAAACACAGCCATGGGACAGCTAAAATTCACTGTCATCGAGCCACAAAAATGAGTGGATTTGCATCTTGGAATAATATTTTCCCAAGCTATCTGATACCTAAGGAAGGCCTTGCTCAATCAGGTAGCATGTCAGACTAAAACAAACTCTCTTAAAGAAAAGCAAATATTCCAAAGCACAGTGCTACAGGAATAGAGCTTCCCACAAAAAAAAGTTAATCCATGTACACAAAATCCAATGGATGCCCTAATTAAATATGCAGAATCAAGAAGTCTGAATTTTAAGTAGACAGAAGACAAAAGAACTTGTGTCATTCCACAGGCAACTCCCAAGAAAGTCACAAAATGTGCCAGAGACAACAAACGGTCAAGAACAAATTCCTTTTAGTTAAAAAGGGAAAAAAATCCTGTCCCTATATTCATCCAGTATAGAACTGAATTAATTTACCTACTCAAGCCTGCCAATTTTATGTTCTGACTATAGGAGGAATGATTTCAAGTCTATCAGCTAGCAGTTTAATTTTAAAAAATTAAACAGAAAACTGTATTAGCATTTGTCATTATGTACAAAGCCAGAGCTTTATGAAGGAAGAACAGAAACAGAACAAGTGTAGAACAGGAGACAGTAACTGTCTGCTCAAAGGTTCCCACTGATCCTGACAGAAGCATAAGGACAACACAAGATGTTTGTATGGTTAGTTCTTCCTGCTATACTTTCCATGCCATTTGTTATCAGATTGTGTGTAGTATCTCTCTAGAGACAGACATCTGCATACCAAAAACCCTCTGAACAAGCAGAACTATGATATCAAAGTTGTCAGTAAAATGTGGAGTCAAATCACGGAAGCCCCAGAAGTAGGATCAGATCTGAAAGCTGTTCTGCAGCCAGCACTCTCCCAGTACTGCTCACTGCCCCAGAGCCCAGCAGGAATCATCCTGGGGCCCTTTTAACTCAACTTTCCTGAAACACACACGCACACATGGCCACACACTAATGAACTTCAGAATGTATTCAGCCAAAGCCTTTAGCCACTTAAACATTACAGCCATGTGTGGTTGCTGGGGTTTTTTAAAGCTTAAAAGTAAATGTTATTAGGAATAACAACTTACCAGTACTTCAACCAAGAGCAGCTATTTTGCTTACAGTGTGTCAATCAATTCCTCAACACATCTGTAGGGAAAATGGGATATTAAAACACTTCAATTAAAATAAATTTAAAAAAAATAGAGATCTAGACTTTAAGGTCTACAAGACCAAGCATTAGCTTTTATTGCATCATATAAAAATAAAAACAAAAACAAGCATTCCCAGCTCACGGCATGTGCTACAGAAATTATTTATATAAAAGAAATTTAAAGTACTGCTAAGGAACCTGCTATTAAAGAACCTGTAAACCACCCAAGAAATTCAGACCCAGTCCACAAATTCACCGAGAAAAAACATTAAAAATATATTCTTTGAAGTTTTTGAAAAAGATCAATCAGGCATGAAATGGAAGCATGCTTAAGCAAACTGACTTGACTTTCACAACAGAAAATGAAATACTCATTTTGTTGAGAGAAGGTATCAGCTGGATGCAGGGCAATTATGTAACACATTTACGTGGAACAAATTATCTACTCTATCTCCAAGTTACTCATGTATGGGCAAGGTCCAAATGTGGAAACTGGACTCAGAAAACGCCTATTGGCAATTTGTATCAATAAATTCTTAATCACAGTTACCTTAAGCAAAGGTAGCAGGATTAAAGGCCTAAAACAACTCATGAATCCTCTTCTTACTGTAAAGTTCAACTACATGAAATTCACCATTCAAGTTTATCCTCCTGACACTTCTCCCGTAATATCTCAGCATCTACTTATATTGAAATATAGCCTCAAGTACATAAAAATTAATGAGCCTGTCCAGTGACAGTATAGTGTGCAATCCTCTAAATTTTTCTCTTCCATTTGACAGCTACTCAAATGTGTAGAAAGAAAGATGGAACCAGGATTGTAATTTCTCTGTTGATGTAATTTACTTGAAACTCTTATCTCGGAAAAAGCCTTTAAAAAGGGAAATAAAAAAAATACAGCACTAGACTGGCAGAAGCACGTAAAATATCCTAATGCATGTGAAATGAGAGGTTTAAAAGTGTATTAATGATATTTTAACATGTATTTGAATGTGCACAAGCAGCTGCTATTAAATGGAAGCACAGAACTTCTGTGGAGTGCCCATCCACCATTTTAGAAGAAACACAACATGGCTGCTGAACTCTGATCAGCCATGAGGCATCCACCAGTCATCTAAGGCATGAAAAATGAACCAGAGTTACTTAGACCCTTTCAAACATTTCATTCAAAAAAGGCCAGTTAGAAACTACCATCTAATATATGAAGACAGGTAAAGTTAATGACTGCAAGACTCAGTTTACAGTTCTCAGCCATTTTTAATAATTTACAACACATCCTTCCAAGCTGGTTCTTGTTTTCTTTAGTTCTAGACCAAGTACACAGCTAGGGTAGTTTGACAGAAACTTTAATGAAGGTATTTAATATGGCTGTCACAAAGCACCTTGAAGACAGCCTTATGAAGACTCCACAGTTTTGTTCTTTGACCGCAGCATATTTGTGCAAAAGCAATCTTTTGTCTGTCAGAGTAGTATCACGTAGTAGTGACACTTCTCTTCTTGGAAGTAAATGGATGAACCAAACAATGAAGTTCTGTAAAAGCAGCATGAGGATGCTGATATTACATTTCATTCACATGAGTTATTTTTTCACTATTATAGAATATACCCCTGTATTTTGAGTTTTAATTTTAACATCCAAAACACATTCTCTCAAACTACAGAATAAATCACCAAAGCTACAGGTTTATGCCACGAGCCAGAACCAGAGCTCGGAAACGCAAGTCTTGGCTGAAAAAAATTAACCTTTCATTTTAACAGCCGTATTCCCTGTATCTAATGTCAAAATCTTTTCATCAGACTACTCGCTGTAATTGCTATAGCCTGTGTGATTAAAAAAATCCCTTATTTAAAAATAAACACGAATTTACTCTAAGTAATCTAATAGCTATGGCTTATTTTTGTTTTAGAATTACAGAAGTACAGTTTAAAATTACTTGGAAGTTCAGTTCAGCCTACGCCACACAAAACATGCCCAGCCTCATAGGCCCATGGCTCCTTTCCCCAGAGACTGGCACTAGCCATCACACAGGGCATTTCCTTTTACAGCAAGGGGCAAGGTCAGATACCCAAAAGCTATCACATTTTCTCTTGTATTCATTATTTAATTAACAAAGTATTTTGGTAAAAACGATGTGTATCACCACAGTGATGTTCTTGCACGTAGGCTGTCAATGCTACCAAAATCTATTCTATGGCAATACTTAACATGGGTTTGTATCCCCACAGAAGAACAGCTTCCTCTGAAAAGGTCTGGACTCAACCTGAGACTCTCCCGACCCCCTCAATCCTCACAAGCACACTGTAACATAGTGAACTTGGAACTTCCCTCAAGTCCCAGTAGTGTGCATCTAACCCACTGAGGTCTACTTAACCTACAGCTGAAGCCACTGTTAGGTGAAAACAAGTTGTCCTCGCAAGAAAAGGCAGCTCGGAAGAGCTCACAAAAGGGACAGTTAAAACTGCTTTTATTGTAATGTCCATGCAGCACAATCAGCATCAGGACAACACTGGAAAGACGTAAGACCGTTAAGATCAAAGTGCTCAATTTCATAGTTACCATAAAATGCTCAGGTCAGCCAAGATCTGCTCCTAAGCACTGAGTTTTTAATTTTTACTTTTCTACCTTTTTTTTTTTTTTTTTAAGAGCAGGTCAGTTAGAAATTGCAGATTCAGACATTTCAGAATTTAATATCAGGACTGTAAATTGAGTCTGACATGTTTAATCCCATCCCTATTATCAGACTTTTGTGTGACCCAGGCTGGTCTTGCCTTTATCAAGAGACTATGCAGTATCTGTGGTTTTTTACCCTCTAAATTGAAAGTTTAGATTTGCGTGGGATTTTAGATATGCCCTGTTGTTCTGAAGGTATGAGATGATTTCTAACACGAAGTTCTAGCTCTCACACTTCCCATCAGATAGCCACACAACGAAGTTGCAGGAACATACTGACGGATCACCTTGCTCGTTAGCTGTGTTGGCTGCAGGACATCCATGATGGTGGCACATGTCCAATATCTATAAATATAATTTGAACTCTACCTTGCACATCAGCAGTGACTCACTGCAGATAAAGGTTTATTACAACCTGAAACGACATTGGTGTAAAGCTTATGGAGGACTGTGCACGATCTCTTTTCTATTAAGAGACTGAAGGCTTCATCCAAGCCATAAAAAACTCAGCTGCACTCAGGTGGGGACTCACAACTGTACTCTTTGGTTATCATGATAAATTATGTAACTTTAAAAAGCAAGTCATCAAAAGTATTTTTGGGAATCCTGATAAATGTGTGCTCATGAAGTCGCCTTACACTTGGAGGTCCTGAGTACGCACCAAAGTACATGAGCGTGGTAAGCTGTGAAAAGGAGCCAGTTAAAACAGGCAAACAGGATCCCCCACTTCTAATTACAGAGTGGTGAAAGTCTGACTCAAAGGCAACATGGTACTCTGATCCTAAATGTACAATCTGAACTGCAAAAACAAAAAATAAACATTAAAAAGCTGCTTTGTTTATACTGCAAGGAGGAGAGCAAGATACTCGTAACAAGCTGGTACTACTTCAGGCTTTTAGAATAAAATTTACACCAAAACTAGAATTTTTAAGTTTATTGTGTAAACAACTTCTTGAAAAAGAAAAGCTTTTAAGTGTCCCTTGAACTAAGGAAACGCATTGCTGAAGTTTGATTAGACAACATCCTTAGGAGATGACAATCCTTTGGCTTCACCACATGTCAACATGGTCATAGCAGATAGTTACAAAGTTGTACTTGTGAGTGACCATAAAAGTCTTCAAAGATGCAGGAGACATTCAGATTCGTGTAGTGGTACACACTAACAATTTCCAAATGCACTAAGCTCGAAAGAAAATAAATTCAACAAGGTAAAACACTGAAACTTAAATGTTTAATTTTTATTTTGATGAAGTGTTTCCACAATAATTTAAAAACAGAAAGCACAAACAAAGCCCCACAACACAACGTAACATACCTGGCACGCACAGTACAGAATTTTGCTCAAGGTGTTTTGCCCAACCAGTCATCTGAATCTTTGGAAGATCAATATCCAGTAATACTCCTTAAAGGGAAAAAAAAAAAACAAAAACAACAAAACCAGGTTTGTCTGAAACAAGGTATAGACAAGCTTTTTAAGTCCTAACATTCTTGACCAACAAACTTTCTGAAAACATGTAAAGGAAATGTCTTTGAATAAATAAAAGTTTTCCCAACAGTACAAAACCAATATTCTGTCATTGCTAATCATTAACAGGTCCCCCAAAAATTTACTTCTCTGTGAATCTCTGATGTCTTGGTTTAATGCTTTCATATACAAATTCTACAATTTTCCCAAACGTTAATGCTACAAACTCATTACGTATAAAACCTCAGTCATTTTCTAAGTTTAATGCAGATTTTCACTGGTAAAATGGGACATACAGAACTTCAGTTTATATACAAATACTGTCCTTTTCCATCAAATACAATGCATATACATATGTACCCAGATATAAATATGAGCAATCCATCTATTAAATAGCCTTAGTAAACTGAAATTTATACCCAAACAGCACACAAACATGACATTATATGAAGACAGTCTACCTCTAACTGCAAAGAAAAGCTTTCTGGAAATCCAGACAATTTATAAAATGCGTCCCCTCCTTATAAAAGTGATTTTTTTTTTTCCCTTCCCATCTGCACGGTAGCAAAAAGGCAAATTCCAGTTTCAAAAAAATAACAAGGAAATTAACATATTAACACAAGACATAACTGTTCTTACCTAAGAAAAATAAGGCATGAACGAATCCTCTGGAAGCCAGTCAGGAAATACAGTTCTGTTCATGAAATTCTACCTGAAAAAACAAAGCACGGAAATTTTCAGTATTTTGCTTTAGAAAATCAGCTTAAGTCATATGCCAGAAATCTATTAATCTTTAGATAATTAATAAGTCAGGAAAAACTTATAATCACAGTAGCTCTCTTTCGAACTGAACTCTAAAAATAAAAGTATGAGTGGCTGTACATTCCTGGCTGAAGAAAAACCCACTGGAAAGGAGTGAATGACATACAACACGCATGATCTGTGTTTTTCATGAATAACTGCAGTCTGCTCTTCTGTCTCCCACTACTTCAATTTTGAAAGACTTAAAGCTAAAATGGCAATTTTAGATTTCTTTAAACTGAGTAATTTATCACACAATATCTCTCAGCCCTTTTACTTTTTTTTCCACATTAAAGTCTTTAGAAGTAGGCTATGCAAAATTAAATAAAACCCCTACTGATAGCAAGGTTATTTTAAAATGGCTTCTGTCATCAGCTTCTCTGAATTTTAAGTCCTAAGTTACTTCACCTCCAAAAAAACATCTTTCTTGCCCTTTAGAATACAGTTTTAAAGCCTTCAGCTTCTTTAACCTTTAATCAGAACTCGAACTATGCTTTTTAGCACAAGGAAAACTATATTTGCACTACCTCTAGCCAACTTTTCTTGTCTTTTGTGAAAAGCCGTAACATTTTATTTTACAGCAATTACATTTATCACCAGCACAACTTCATACTCTAGAAGTGTGGAATTATTCTGTAAATCTACAATTTTAAAAGATATTTTAATGCTGGATTAAAAATTCAAACCCCTACATCTTAAATATAAAAAGACCGACACAGAACTATTAAATAAAATACATTATTAATTATAAGTAATTTATTTTCTGGACTATTACCTGCTATTTTATATTCAGCTGTTGAAAGAAACCAGTCAAAACTATTTAAAATTTATCCTCTAATATACTTAAGACAAATCCAGCAGACACCCACCTAAAGCTAGAACTTTCTTTAGGGCAAAGTGTGTATGCCAGAACCTGTTCTACACTGCAGAACTGTTGCTGGGCTTATAAAACCACCATAATCAAATCTAAATTTAAGACACCGAACACTTTGCAAAAAGGTGACAGAAGTACAATGGTTGGTGAAACCTATTTCCAAAAAAAAAAAAAAAAAAAAAAAGGGATAACTTCAATTGTTGGAATAACAGATTCTTATTTGCAGAGGAAGTACCGAAAAATGTAGATTTACCTTCAACTGCAGTGTTTAAAATCGGCACGGAGTTTTATAACCTTGCACAAGCATACAACATTAAAATCCAACAAATACGGCTATCCACAACCTCTAATTAAAACTCAAGTTATTAGTGTTTACCTCTTGCTCTGCTACAGAGACTTTTTATACATTTAGAATTACAATTTTACCCTTAAATTGATAATTGCTGAACGCGAGCCAACCCAAAACAAACGTCAGCCATTACATTTAAACTTGCATTTTTAGAAAGTCTTGCAATAGGTGTTGTACAACTTCTAAATTACCAGAACACAGAAACGATGATTAAAATGTTTTGTACAGAGAAGTAACTGTGAGGTCTCCGAAGTAACTATAAACTGAATAATAGAAACAAACCTGATAACCATTAAATGTTTTTAAAAGCTCTCAATGCCAGACACAAACTCATCTGTTTCCTTATTGTGTAATTCCTATTTAAGTAACTCTGTTCTTTTTGTAGTGTCGTCTAAATCACAACTGTAGTATTTTGCCAACTTTAAACTGTAGACTTGGCATGACCGAGCTGTGTTTTTCTCAAGCTTTTAAGTTTCTATATTGCCGTTTTAACTGCAAAATCAATTTTGCACGTAATTCCCAAGAGTTTGGTTTTAAACTTCTGCACCTGAATTGCTGTTTCTACAGTGAAGTCAATTTCTCTCCATTGTTTCATAAAGTACCAATCTGTCTCATCCGCAGCCTGTTTCTCTCTTACTGGTTTACAAAGAGTTAAAAGCCAACACCCCACAAAAAAATCACTCCAAGTTTTATTTTTAAGAGAAAAGGACATGGCGTCTTTGTTCTTAGAAACTACGAAAACATATCGCTATCCGACCAGCGACGGGCAAGTAACACAGATACGAAGCTAAACATTTCAGTGATGCTGTCGTACAGCCTTCACCTCTCCCCCCTCCCTCCAGTGCTGCATTGGAGTTCCAGGCTGGTTTGCAGATACCCCCCTGGCAGGCTGCGCTGGGGGAACGGGTCTGCAGCCCCCCCTGTGCTGGGTGCTGCACAAGGGAGCCAAAACCCGCCGCTGCTCCCCCCGGGGCTGCACCGGGGACGGGGCGTGCGGAGTCCCCCGGCCGCTGCAGGAGAGGGAAGGCAGCGCCCGCAGCCGCCGAGGGTCACCGGGGCTCCCCGTGTCCCGCCGCTCCCCCTCAGCCCAGCCCGGTCTCGGGCACGGGCGGGGGTCCCCGAGGGTACCCGCAGGTCCCCTCGGCGAGCGGCGCGGGGGGAAGGGGGGGGCAGGGGGAGGCAGCGCCCCCTCCCCCTCCCGGCTCCAAGGACATTTTGTTTTTCCTCCCAAGGACAAAGGACAATGAGGAGCCCAAAGACTCCGGCACTTACCCGGCGAAGAGCAGCCCCGCTGGCAGGCACCCGGGGCCCCGAGGACGGGGCGCTGCTGCCGGCTCTCCCTGCCCGCGGTCAAGGGCAGCCCCGCGCCCGCCCGGCGAGGGAGCGGCGCGGGCAGGGCTCCGCAGCCCGGCGCCATTGCTGCCCGACCGTCGGCAGCGCCGCTCGGCAGCCCAGCTCGCCGCCCTCCGAAGCCCCGGAGCCCACAGAGTGCCGGGCCCGATTTGGCGCCCGAGAGCGGCGCCGAGGGCGCTCGCCGGGCGTCCCCGGTGCGAGCGGAGGGGAGAGCGCCGGGAGACGGGCGGGAGCTGCGGCTGCTCCCCGGCCATCTTGTGCCGTGTGTGTGAGGGAGCCTCCGCCGTCTCCTCTCAACTCCTTGCTCCCCTCCCCCCGCACAACATGGCCGCCCGGTCGCTCCTCACTGCGGCGGGGAAGGGGCGGCACCGCGCGCGCGCCCCGCCCCTCCCCGCGCCGCCCCTCCTCGCGCTCGGCTGCGCGCGCGCCGCGCGCCGCTCCCCATTGGCCTCTCCCCGCCCGGGCCCCGCGCGCGCCGCCGCCGCCGCCTCCCATTGGCTCCCGCCGCCTCCTCGCGCGCCGGCCGCAGCAGCCGCCCCTCAGGGGGAGGCGGGAGCGGGAGCGGGAGCGGCCGCCGCCCCCTCGCAGCCCCACCTGGCCGGGCCGTCCCACCTGTGCTGCCCCAGCGCAGCCCTGACCCCGCTCGGCCCGACGCCGGAGATTCCTCCTGCCCCCGCCCGCCTGCACTCACACACGGCGGGGTTCGGCCCCCTGAGGTGCTGCTGGCGCCCCTCATCACGCGGCCCCGCTTGCCGCCATTCCACAAACACCACCTCTGTTACCAGCCCTTGACTGGAGCACAGCAATCCAGTCACCTGCCTGTCTGCCACATCATCCCCCGTTACTGCTGCTCACAAACAGCACAGACGCACAAATGAAACTAGGTATCCTGCTTTTTTCAGTCAACACCATAGAAACTCTCTGGTGTGCCAGCCTCCCCAGGACACTTGTCTCGTATTTTGACTACAGCCATGGAAACCAATATGGAAAGGCATCCCTCTCATTCCTGGTCACTTTCATGCTCCTCTGCAAGATGCATACGCAGAAAACATGACAAAACTAGTATTTATACACTTCAGCAGTCATTGAATGAATGTGCACCTTTCACCTTCTTTCATTTGCCCAGCTGACTCCATCCATTAAAAGAAGAAATAAATTATCTAAGTCTCCCTTTTTCATATTAATGAGCCTGGGTAATTACGACAGAATTAAACTAAAAATACTTCAAATTATTACAGAAAGCCTCAGGATCCAGTCTGGCACTTGAGATCATGCAGTTTGACTTTGGTAGCTCTCTCCTGAGTCCTGGAAAAACCACAAGGAAGTGGCCAGCTGAAAAGAATCAATCCCTATGATTTTGAGCCAAGAGATGTATTTTCTTTCAAAATACAGAGAAAAGCTGACCTTGTTTATGGGATAGCAGGGGATATCTACCACTTGTGGGCAGTGGGATAAGGTGTTACCATCCTCAGAGAAGGGATGGTGGTGACCCACAGAAAGGTGCCACAGCACGGGAACCTCCAGTCAAGGAATCAGTGGTACTTTGAAAGAGCCAATGCAGCTTCTCACTGAAAAGGGGAAAAAGGCCTTTTTTATTTCCCTTTTACAAGAAGAATTATTGAAGTTCTGGTCTAGGGAGACTATGGATAGCAGAAAGCCTGTTCTGCAACTTCATTCCCATTTAGATTCCTGCAAAGGCCAATCCTCTTGCCCTCAGTGGAACTGCTCCCACATAACTGTATCTAAAGGTGCTTGCACAGACAGAACCCAGATGCTGTCCTCCTTGGAAAACCACCAGCAGTGAAAAAAGGGGGGAGGATGAGCAGGATCCTGATGAAACTAGGGTGCAGCAACAGCACTTCTCCTTATGTCAGCATTTTCAGACAATCCTGCATGGTAAAACTTCACAGCAAGGACCAAGATTAGAAATTCCGTGTACAATTTCCAGCCTTTCTCTTGGTTCTTCCCAAAACACAAGTACTTTCCTAGAAGAATATATGTGTAATCACTTGCAATAACCACATGAAAGGGAGAAAAGAGATCAGGACTTCTAGACATAATTGTGCCTTGTAAGAGTAGTGTGATTCCAGTCAGGAGAGTTTAAGATTATACCTGAACAAGATGCAACCTGTGTGCTCAGACTGTTATCTGATTTTCTCTAACTATACCAGACTGTCTAGTGTAATAGACTGTTCCTCTTCAAAAAAAAAACAAAACCCAAACTCTATGTATATCTATAGACAAATGTTTTTTGGAAGTCTCTTACTCTATTGCTGCTACATGTAACCAAAAAATTGCTCAAAGTCTAATATCTCCATTAAATATGTGCAGCACTGCTCTTTTGCTTCCTGGACACCAAGACTTGAAGCAGCTCCAAAAAACATCACATGAATATTCATGACCTTCTCTGTTCCTTGGCCCTGAGTGAGTTGCATGGAGGTGAACACAAGTACAGTCACTCTCTGAGGAGCCATGTCTCCCCTCACACAGTGTTGCTGTTCCTTATCAGGAACAGACTGTTTGCATTCTTCTTCCTAATGAAAGAGTGGAACAAAATTCTCATTCCTACTGCCTCTGCAGTTACCCCATTTTTTCCCTGCTAATTTCAGCATTTCTACACTGCAATTTCCTCTATGAAGTTCATTCCTTCTCTTTCAGATGATACACTCTCTTCTTTGTGTATCATTAGATGAAACACTTCAGCCATGTTTAATGAACCACATGTCTGAAAATAATGACACAAGTTAATGTTTCCATTACTAATTTGGGAACTATTTTCTGAGATTGTATCTGTAGCTGGAATTTCAGATGGAGGAACAGAACCTGACTTTCTGGTACTCTATTTTTTTTCTAGAACCTTTCTTCCTTCCCCCAGCCCCATGTTATTATCCCTTAGGGACAACATACAAAGGCACACTGTGATCCCCTTCCCCACCTGTCCAACTTGCCCTCTGTACCAGAGGACACCAAAGGACTGCTGAAACAGTTTATGCTTTGTTATACAGTGCAAACCACAGATCTTGGAGACACAAATATAATGGAAAGGCAAATATTGGACAAAATGGTTGGAAAGGCAAATATTGGAGAAAATGGTTAAGTATTGTATCCACTTTCTGAAGTACAAAACTGGAGTCTAAACAAGACTAAGAAATATCACCAAACCTTTCTCCAAAACTCTCACTTTTCAGAAGAAATCAATGCCAATTTCCTAGGCTCTAGGCCAAACAGAATAGTTTGGATTACTTGGACAGAGAATATTCAAACAGGATGTGGAATGCCCTTTGAGCACAGCGAGCTGTTTGTGGCAGGCATTTAACTTCCTGTGAACTGGGTGTTTATAGAAGTTGTCACTTTGTCCTGAGTCAAGCAAGTGCTCTATTTTCAGATTTTGTACATAACCTGTAACATGTTGGTCAAACAAACAATCTGTTGGGTTTTTCCCCCTTCTGTTTCCTTCCTGAGTAATTCATTATTAAAATCACAGTAGCTGCTCAGGTAGATACAAATTCACCCTCTGAGGTGGAACCACATTCCCTGCATGACTGGTGAAGATGATTACGGTGTATTGATCTCAGCTAAAGCTTTTCGCCACTGTCACAAGACAAGCAATAAACTCAGCATCAGCAAGGATAAAACTCAGTTCTAGCAATGAAGTCTTTCTGTTCATTCTGCTCCAAGTCTGGAACGGGACTGAAATCCAGACTTTTGCTCCAGCCGATAATGAATAATTGCAAACACATCGACACATCTAAAGAGAACTTTTACATATGCCCTTTATGTTCATAGGCTTTAACACTGAAAACTGAGATTATGTTAATAAGGGGGGTTTGCTGGCACTTTTATGGGGCTCATGTTCAGAATGAAGAACCTTGTGAGCAGCAAGAAAAAGATTTATTACCATGAATAATTAGAAACAAATTCTTATCAGTGTTATAAACATATGGTAAAGACAAAAAAAAATCAGTCTAAGCCAAACCCCAGAGTTTTTCAATTTATTCAAAATGAAGCAATTTTAACCAAGATTCAGCTCTTTCTATTCCTGCTCTCAAAGAAAAATAAGTTAGTAATAAAAAGTATAAAGACAAAATGGAAGTCAGAAATGGATTCAACATATTTTGTGGGATTTAATGGTCTCTCCTAAGCAAATTTTTAACTTGTTGGTCATAATGTATCAAGGAGTCAGTACTGTTACTGACACGTGATCTTGTGGCATGAGCTCAAATTTTAGATCTAAGAGCTCCTTAACAACCGACACACCTCGCTGTTTCAGTTTTGCATGAGTTCCTGTATACAATAAAGCAAATAACAGACCAGCAACTATTGTCTAGTGAGAGGATTAATTAGTATGCTTTGTATTAACTCCACTAGGGAATATACATACATTTTTCTTGGGAAATCAAATCCACTTTTCTTAAGGAGGTTTGAGACTTGAAGCTCTTTGTTTTTATTACAGATCATCTTCAAACTAACCCTTGTTGCCATCTTAACTGGCAATGTATTTATGCTGTATTTGGTCTAACACAGCTATTGCCTTAAATGGCAATAGCTTTGAGATATAAGAAAAGTCAGAAAGATGCAGTTGTCCTTATTTTCATAAAATCTTATGAAAGTTTAAAACTCTAGACTGTTCCAAGCCTAAACAATGTGGGTGATTGGATAATAACATTTTTAATTGCTTCTTGAAGTGAAACACTGGAGCTTGGAACAACAAATCTGTTTCTTTACCCCTTTTTGAGCCCCTGCTTCTTGTATGCTGTTTTTTCAAGGTCACCTTTTACGTAACAAACTATTCTGCTTGGCTTGGAAAACTTTTATAAGAGCACTGGGACATGGAAGAAAAATACTGACCCTTTTACCTGCCTCCACTTAGACACTGGCATTTATAAAAGTGTTAACAAGGTATTACATATCCCCTTGCATGAAAAAAAAATTATGATGCAACTTTGCTTACTGCTGACATCACCTTTGAAAGCAAATAAGAAACTGAAGTGCACCTTCCCAGGGACTGTAATTCAGAGGTAGGGCACACCAAGGCAGGTGCTGTGCCCTGGCTTACACACTCAAACTGATGGAAACTTGCAGGATTGGAACCACACAAGGATTAGATGTGGTGACAGGGTTTAAAATCACTTTAAAAGGTAGGAGCTGCAAGCAGTGTTCTTTATCTCACCATTCCAGCTGGAAATAAGAGTCTGCAGAGTCATGGGAGTGTTTTGTGGTCATTGTTTTATAAAGAGTTTGTTTAAAAAAAAACCACAAAGCATAAGCACAATTAAGAAAGCCTAATCCCATCTTCGATTTCAAAATAGATATTGTTCTCCCATTTTCCAATATGTTATGGAATTGTTACATAAAGAGTCAGAACATTTTATAACTTTTAAGCCAAATCTTCAGAATATCTGGATTGTAAATGTAGCTGCAAAATTATATTTTTAGAAGATATAGACAAGGAAATTAATTTTTTGTAAGTTCAGATAATTTGAAGTTCTAACATGATTACTTCCTTATTCACATTTAAAGCTCATTTTCCAGAGGCATTTACCTGACCATCTTAAAACTTACTTCCTGCAAACAAAAGCCAGTAAAGCTTGATTACTTAAGTGTTTGAGGAATATGATCAGAAAAGGGAAAACATGTTTAGCACATATATGTGTTTACACGTTAAAATCGAGGGAAAAAAGTTCCAAGTATAAGCTCTAATTTTTATTTTTACTCACTCTCCATTGGAGTTAGTAGAGACTTTGGAAAGTTATTATGATGATTGTAACAACAACTGCATTTTCTTGGTAAATCTCCTTGGAGTTTTGGAAGCAAAGGGTTTCATACCAGCCTTGCAAACATGAGGAATTTCACTCAGATTGAACAAGATAAATTACAGCTACTCTAGAATGAAAAGAAAAACAGCCCAGGCCTCCAAAACTGCAAGTATAGAACTGGGATTTTTATTTCAAGCAAGTTTCAAGCCTGTTTCTATAATGATCTTCATTTTCGTCTCCCGTGTGCAGGTAGCACCATAGGGCATTTATTGATTGTTATATAAAACTTGACAAAATGATGCATTATTCAGTAAATTGCCACATGCAGGGAAAAGATACCTTTTTTTCTGAAATCTTACAAGCATATACTTTTTATTTCACAGACAGTATGACAAAGCACTGAATCACCCTGTTGTAATGCATCAGATACACAAAAGAGTAGTAGTTTGTAGTGCTCAAAACAAACCTCTTCCTATTTGCCAATATTTGCTAGATGTGGAGTCCAATCAATTTTTGCTGTAATGATGCACCAACACACTTAGATTAGAATTCACCTGAACAGAAACAACTCCTGTGTCAGGCTGATGTTTCCCATGAGCTTTTGTATTTTCTTCCTACAGTCAATTCATTATAAAGTGGCTCCTGCCAGAGCTTTACCGAACTCAAGAGAGCTCATCAGCCTGGGGACTCGGGCAGCTCTGGGCACCAGGCACATAAACTCTGGAGCTCCCAGCTTTAACTGTTGCAGACAAGAGATTTTCATAGTGAAACAAATACTCCCCCTCTCTCTGACCAAGCTGTTAAGGATAACAATTTTTTCTCAGCTTAAAACCATTCCCACTGCACTTTTTTTTTTAATAGTCAAAGTTTTGTATTACGTAGTGAGCTGTGCCAAAACATAAGCAGCCCTAGAAAACACTGTTGGTACAATTCTGACACAAAATTAGGTCACTGGCTTTTTGTGCAATTAAAGCAGCAGAGCAAATACAAGACATCTTGGCTGAGCCACGCACAGTGCTTGATCACCACCTGAAAAATCTGACTGCCAGCTTCGTTGCCATTTCACCCAGAGGAAGATCCCAACAAGGTTCTATGTGTCCAAAATAAGATTTATTTTCTTCAAGATTTAATCATGCATCTAACCAGAATCTGCTTCTCTCTACAAATGTGTCTTAAGTGTAGAAACCTTTACTTTAATGATGAAACCTGAGATTTTGATCTCTTTTTGCTACTCCAAGCACATGGGACATAAGTTATGTGTCTGTGCCTTTAATTCAGGGCTGAGTAATTACATTTAGGCCCGTGGAATCACTCCAATTTTTTCTTGTGTCTAAACCGAATGTTGTCCTAAGGATTTGGAAGCACATGAAGTGAATTTAGGGATGAGCATGTATGGTAGTACTTGGAAAATGCAACTGAAATGAGCTAATTCAGTCTGTAGAAGGGAGAGAAAACCTGAAGCAGAGGTCTAAATTTCAAGAGTAGAGCGAACACGTTGTAGCTTTGCACCTACAGATATAATTGCATAACCATTCCTTTAATTTTCCCCAACACTTATTTTTCTTTCATATTTTTATTAATAATGGCAAAAGAAAGAATATAAATTGTGCTAGGCACTTTACCTCCCATTCCTCTCCTTCAGCACGCCTTTAAAACCTTTCCATAAAACAGAATGTTGACTACGAAGAGACCAAACGTTAGACAGAAGTAGAAGCAAATAGGTCAACATAAAATGCTTTTAACTGAGAAACTATCTCAGATTTTCTTGTAATGAGTCACACATGCTACTGGTATTAACCAGTACATTTGAATACTCCAACCTAGGGTGTAAGACTAAGGAAACTATAGAGCACTTTGGGAAAAAAAATGTGTGGGGAGCATGAGTTCGTACGTGTAGGAGCTAAAGGCAAATGCTTGAATAATTTACAATCATAACATGCATGAAAATGAAACACTGTGACTTTAATAACTAGCTTTTTTCTCTCCTCTTAAACTCCAATTATTAGGCTATTGTGCTCCAGGCTAGCATATCAGGTGCTGATAATGAACACTCAGGCACAGGACTTTTGCTGAACAAATGAAAACTGTTCTGCTCAAAAGATTAATAAAGGATTATTTTCTTGTATATATATATATATATATATATATATATATATACACACACACACACTGAACAGAATGAAAGTTGTAACCAAAACTGGAATGTTAAAGTCTACTCAAGTGCTGTTAATAATGCAGAAATAGGTTTAGGAGAAAACATAACCTAATTAAAGGGTTCCAAAAGGCACATTAGTATGTGCTGGAAAAGGGATTTCTATATATGGAAACTATTTTATGCTTTACATTATCATTATAATGCAGAGTGTTAGACAAACAAACCAAGGATATGCATGGATGTCACACTAGAGCTTTTCACTACATTTATTGCTGTGATCAATGCACTGCACCGAGGTTATGGTTGAACTGCAGATGGAATATAACCTTAGCAAAGTAAAAAAGGGCAATCAAGAAAATAATGGTTGTGAGGTGGCAAAGAGGCTTTTCTGCAATAAAGCAATCACCGTCTCAAAGAAATCTTTGCAGGTGACAAGCTTGAAAAGGAACCTTTAGACCCAGAGTGAGGAGATCAAAGACCTTGCAAAATTCAGCTGCACATAACATGGAGGAGTCTTAAACATGACTAATACTCCTTGCAAACCTCGTTGGGATTTGAATACTGGGGCTGAAAGTTTTCAAGTCTTTTGTGAGCAGCTGAAATAAGGACGGCTGCTTTCCTGGGAGTCAGCAGCCCCACACCCAAGTGTGCTGCACTGCTGCAGCATTCCCAATCCCACCCCATATTCCCGATTCCTGCAGAGACTGCAACATTTCCAAACTAAACATTATGGACTGGTCAGCCAGCAATGAGAAGCTCATTGATGGGTCAGCAAGGAAAGGGAACAGAGACCCTCTGCACTCATTTTGCAGTCCTTCCACACTGATTCATCTCTATAACGTGCAGCCTTCCCCAAAGTGCAGAACCTCCAGAACATAATATTTATTGAAACTGAACATCAGATCAAAAGCTCCAGGCCTTCAACAGCACAATTTCATGAGCTCTGCCTCCTTAAGAAGCCAGGAGAAAAAAAATACAGCTACATGAAAAATAAATGAGCAGCTTTTCCTGACTCCAAAACCAGAAAATAATGACATGAAACCAAAATCAAATGCAGCGCTATCAGCTGTATTCCCAAATGCCAGCGTTAATTCTCCCTCTCCCAGCTCCCACAGACTAGTTAAACAAATGAGCCTGATAATGCATTTTGCAAGTGAAAGGCCTCCGAGTGGTAAAAAGTCAACTCCCTTACCAAAGGCCCTTAATGAAAATGCTGCAGCTTACTCCAGGAGTTTGCACTGAAGGGCATCAGCCTGAGCTCACTCCTGCCACAATTCCTATTTTCTCCTTTGATCAAAAGAGCAGCTCTGCACCACTAGCAATAGTCTGGGCTTTTAGATCAAAACTAACATCCCAATACCTGCAAGTCAAGTCAGCTCATGTAAATCACAACAGGCCAGTTTTGTCTGTGCACAGAACAGTCAGACTTTCTTTTGCAACTGGAAAAAAATCCTCTCTTTAAAACGTGCCTGTTATACCACATTTTCCCTGCACACCTGGGTTTGGTGTACAGCCACATTGTCATCCTGGTTATCCTCCTTCCACCCTCCGTGGCACTTTTGGAACCAGGTACACCTCTAAGATTTTGTGTCTCCTGGAGTAAGACCTGATTTTATTTGCAGACTGTGATAACCTCAGGAGAACTTTTCCCCTTTTCCCTGCTTGTCATTACTTTTTTCCTTCAAGTTTATAAAAACGAAAGCCTTAGGACTGAACGAGGGTGAAGGCGGGATGAATAACCCTCTTGCTTTAAACCAAGGAGAAAACCCTTAAAACACAAACTGCACGAACACAACATGTCTCCTCCCGCAGCACTAACGCCGCCTCACGAAATGGCGCCTGCCTCTGCAGACAGCTCAAAAACGCCCACGGCTCCTCGGGAAAATAGAAATGAAACTTCTTTTTGTTTGTTTGTTTTTTCCCCGCAAAGTTTTTATTTTTCTCTCGTCACATACAGCCCCGAGAGCCCTCCGCAAAGCCGAAACGCGGCGGGGAGAGTTCTCCTCCAGGCTCCCCTCGGCTTTGGGAGCCCCCCCGGCGCTGCTCCCCACGCGGCCGCGGGGCTGTGGGCTCCAGCCCCTGCACACTGTGAAATAAATGTGCCGATTCAGCCGCTATCGCCGCGATCTTGCCTTTCCAGAATTTTCTCCCTCCGCTTCCCAAATATAAAAGGAGTTTTTGTGCTGAACACGGTGACGGGCTCGGCGCAGAGCGCCATGTGGTATTTGGTTTCTCTACAGTACATGTTTTTATAATGAAGGGGGAAGGGAAGGAAGGGAGCTGCTCCTACCAGCATGCCAATAATCTGTTGCAAAGGGCTGGAGCGCTCAGAGCCAATTAGTGCTCCAGTTAACCATTTAACTGCGGAAACAAAGCCCTGGCAGGCCGCGGGATTCCAGATAGAAAAGGCGGTATGGGATCCCAGGGCATCGTGTTCGTACAGATTTTTTCAGATATGCATTTTTTCCTATACTTTAGTAATAAATACTTTTGACAGACAAACTGGCCACTGCAACCCCAGCATGCAGAGGTGGGACAGCTGTATCCCGCACACTCACACAGTTTTAGGAGAAGCTGGATGCGTTTCAGGATCAGTGCGAGCCTGTGGTGGAACGATGAAAGCCACCCACAGGAGGTGCATTTCCCATATGGATATCAGGGCCCTGCCACAGGAACAGCAAATCATGCTGTCCATGGCGGGCTGGGAGTGCTGCTCTGCCCAAGAATGTGTCCCTGTAACATCCCTGGCAATGCTGCTGTGCGTGGAAAAACACCCTAAGGTGCGACAAGCTCTGGGAAAGCAATGGCAGAGACTGTCTCCCTCTAAATCTGTCTTCCTCTCCATCATCCAGACAGCACTACCCTGCACCAGTCTTGTTTTCTCAACCCCTTAATCATATCAGAAAAAGACCCCCCTCCCAAAAAAAAAAAAAAAAAAAAAAAAAAAAAAAGTCTTTTCTTTATTCTGCAGTATAATTTGTTATAAATCTTTAAAGCCTGAGGCCAGCCAGCTCGTGAATTGTTGTGTACCACTGAACAAGCCAGGGAAGAAGATACAGAGGGAATTCTCAGCCTCTATCTTTTTCTCTGGGGACAAGTCAGAACATTGCCAGAGAGCACAGACAAATTAGTCCTAATGGACAGCAACAGTAACCTGCTCCTGCTTGACCCAGCGGGTCAGTAAACCTATTTTTGTCCTTTTTTATCCCATGACGTACCAACGACTATTGGATCAGACTCCCAGGGATGCCAGGAGGACCAGCAGAATTTGTACAGCTCAATGAAATGCCCAGGGTGCCAAAAGCAAGCTCTGCACCCCAGCTCAGCAGCCCTGGCAGACTTTACTTGCTTGGGCGGGGCCGCAGCAGCACTGCAGGTCTGCTCCCACCCCAAGCAAGCTCTGCAGTGCACATGGGAGGCATATTCCAACATCACTACCTTCCCTAAAAGATGAGTCAAATTTCCCTAGTCGCCATGGAGAAGGTCCAGTGCCCGTGAAAGTTGCAGGTTTCCCCGCCTGAAGTGCTGCACCAAGGCTGACACTGTAACACATCTCACTTTTAAACTCTAGGAAGGATCCTGACAAAACTTCACATTCAAATTAAAAACACTGGGGACCAGGGAGAGGAAACATATGGGTAAGAAACTAGCAGATTATTTAGGCATGTGAGCTGTCAGAGCACAGGCAATACAAAAGCTCCCTTGTTCCTGCTGCCTCCCACAGCTGCATTCACTAAATATATCCCGGGCTGAGAGCTGCATTTCTCCTCCCCTTCCTCAGCCCAATCGCGTTTGCACAAACACCACCCAGGTCCCTTGGGACAGGCAGTGAGGCAGCAGCGATGCCCTAGTTACAGACGGCATGAACGACACGAGTGACTAATCATGGCTGCAACAGGGTGAAATTGTTACATCCACACCTTTTTTTGGACAGGGAGTCCATGCAGCTGAACCATATTTAACTTAAACTCAGGGTTGTTTGTCCTCTACAAGGATGCACCCCATTTGTGTGACAGAATCAGCTACTGGAAGTTACTCCCATCAGATGATTTTCAATAGTTTATGGAGAGGGAAAATAAAAAACAGCAGAAGAATAGCCACCTCTGTTAAAACATAATTAACTGAATCCACCTCCTGGCAGATGTGGAGGACAGCAATGCTCTTGGGGACTGGCTGTCCCCCAGAGTTGTACCCAGTTTTACCTTCCATCAAGTCTCTGTGGTGCATTGACTGATCGTACATACATTTGGGGCAGGGGGAAATGATATGCCTGAATTTGCATAGGACTGAGGTGCTTCCCCATCCCCCCCCCCTCCACCTCCATCTGGCTCCTCGCATTTCCCCCATCCACACTTTGCATCCTTTACCCTCAAGGACACGTCCTTTGGCCTGGCACAACAGAGCCTTGGTCCCAACCATAGCCTTGAGACCCTGCTGCAATCACAGCAACAGAGGGAAGAGCTGCCTCGTCTCATACAGCAAATTCTACAGTACATCAAATTGTGCCAGGGGAAAAAAAAGTCATCTTGGTGTCTTTCCTCACTTCCAAGCTGTGAACCAGCAGGGATTTTGACCCTCCTTGGTCTCTTTTTCTTCCTTTCCTCACAGTTCCCCATTTCTTCAACACCTCCGGTTCCACTAGCAGTGAAGCGAATTTGACAGAATCTGGTCAATTTTTCAAGCTTTCTCATTTTAAGAAGTCAGTGGGAGCACACTATCTTGCAATCAAACCTCACAGGAGGGAGAATTAAGTATCTCATGCGTGACCTTAATCCGTAGGATTTTGCAGATAGTTTCTCTTGTAATCTCGGTACCCGGTGTTTATTATGAATTCAAAACATATCTGTAGCCCCGGAACATTTTGCGACAAAAAGAGCACAAATTCATTTTGATATAATTATACAGTCATACCAGTCACATGCTTGCTATGGAATAAATATAAATACTGGGCTTTTGGGAGTAACTTGCAGATTTACAGTGTAAAAAAAAAATCACCCTAAAAAAACCTGAAACCAAGAACGAAACCATCTATTATATATGGAAAGAAAGATCAGGTTTAGATGTCAAATTGCAGTCGAGGAAGATGGCACAATTATGTATTAAGTCTTTTATATATTTTTTTCAATCTGCAAAACATAAAAGAAAGAACTGAAACTGATATTTAAGAACCTTCATAAAGTAATGACTTAATTTTTTAAAGTAGGAATATCATTTAAGGCATTTTAAAACCTTTGAAATCAGATAATTCATTCACAAAATGGCCACAGGTCCCTAAGTTAAAATCGCTGAAAGCTATAAAAGTTAGAAAACTGTCCTCTGGGTTTTGTGTCTTTCCAGCACATTTTTTCTTTGCTTTTCTTGCCTTCCTGAAACAAAATGACCTGAAAGACTGTTCTAATTTCGTCGTTGGAAATTGCCTCTTTTAATTAGGGCCGATGCTGTTCAAGAGCCACACCCCGCCGCACTGTTGGTGCTGGGGACCGGCCGGGGGATTGCCTGCTCTCATCTCCTAAAGCCTTCAGGATCCTAGGGATTTTGGACCGCTCGTGGGAAGGTGTAGTCCCATCCTGTGCTTTTAAGAAGGGAATAAAAAACCAGATGTTAAACCTGAGCCCCGGCGTAGCCACGGGAGTGTGAGTTACCTTCAACAGCACTGCAGTTCTAAGAGCAAACAAAGGCGTAAGGGGTTGGGATGGAAGGTTTCATTCCTCAAAGAAGGCGGTGACTCACCCACATTCCTCACTACACAAACAAGGGAGGCAAACCCTCCTCTGTGGATCCTCCACATTTTCCTGTGTGGAGCAAATCCCAAGCAAAGGCGGCTGTGGTTGTGTGTTGTACAGCACAGGGCAGATGTATTTTGGAAAGGGACCCTCTTTCGCACACCTCTCTGTTTATGTGCCTTCTTGAAAAAATAAAGAGTTCCCAAGTACTGCTTTTCACTTCTGAAAACACACTGAAAAGGAAAAGGGCTACTACTAACAACCGATTTTTAAGAGCCAAACCCAGCTTTTCTTAGATACGTTTTTTTAATACTAAGAGGGAGTAGTTTACTTTAAAAAATACAAACGAAACCAAATCCAAGGACAGATAAAACAAGTCAAAAAGTTCACTGAGCAGAAAGCCAAGCAGTGTGTAACATGGATAAGGTGCTGTTTCTTCCCATCAAGTTACCCATATGGGAAAATTTGACCTTGGGATGTTGAAACTCACCCTCCCAAACGTCTGCTCAGTCGTTCCCATCAGACAAGGCACACTTGGATGGAGGAAAAGCATGTTCCAGGTGATGGATGGCATGTGGCCAAGCTGCTGAACATGCCCTGCTCCACCCTTCCTGCATGGCTCTCCCGGAGGTGGGGAACACTGTGCAGGTCCCAGATGGTCGGGGCATCAACCGAGCTGCTGGGTGGCAGCAACAGAGCCCTCGGCAGCAGGGATGAGGAGGAAGTGGTGGAAAGACTGGGTGTGAGGAAACAGGAGCAAAAAGGAGCGCAGAAAGCAGAGAACGTTGCTAATTTGTGAGAGAAACTGCAGGAAACCAACATCTCTTAACTGTAAACCTCAGAGAGGTTGTGCTTAGGAGACACAGGTGTCAGGGTGACAGGGCTGCAGGGCAGGCTGTGCCTGTGACCAGGAGAAAAAAAAAAAGCCACAATCCAAGTGGAGCTCCTCAGGGAGTGGGGCTGGGTAGGTGGGCCCCTGTGTAGCTGTGCCAGGGCTCTGTTGGATGAGGTTTGTTCATCTGTGCAATTCAGGATGCCAGAACGCCACCACAAAATTCCCCTCCATGAAGCCAAATTAAGGTTGATGCTCAGTGTGCTCTACTTTATACCAAATTTTTCGATTCTCAGGTTTCCAGACAGACAAGACACCCCAAAGTAATCATTCATTCCTCCCGGGGAGCAACTCCTGAGGGTTCCTGGAGCTGCTGCAGAAGGGAAGTGGCAGCATTACCTAAGTGGGGGGGACTTGTGGGGTGCCACACTTGTTTGTGTGACAACTACCAGTTTAGTTTGTCTGCTGATGCTGGGAGAGACCTTGGCACCATGGGCTGCTAGCAGCACCACAGAATGCTTGTTAATGACAAGTATCAAGCCTCAAACAGGTAAAATAAGCTGTCCTGGAGCTGAAGCCATCATGGAAATGCCTGTTGCACTGACGCTGCTGCCATACTCAAAGCTAAGCCCCAGCAAGTAGGAGCAGCACACAGACCTGCTCCTCCTGCTGCTGCAGGTTCTGCTGGTGGCATTTGAAATATTTTAGGTATTTCAGACTACTCTTCTGTCAGGGCTCCAGAGCTTACAAAACAAAAAAAAAAAAATAACCTGCTTATCAACTTGCAGAACAACAGCGATCCGTCTGGTTCATTAGACGGAAAGAACAAGAGCGGGGGAGGATTTTGCTGACAGTATTTCTACCTCCATTAAGTGACTGTTATGATCAGAGCAACGGCAAACAAACATCACGAGCTCATTACAAGATATTTCCTTGCGCAAAGGAAGGGAAACCGCCACAAGAGACGGAGTCTATGCATATTAATTTATTATTATTATTATTATTAATATTACTACTACTGCTGAGGATTTTGGCTGGCTCGTGCTGTTTGGAAAGCCGAGTTCTGTCAGGCTCCTTGAGAAAAGCAGGATTGTCCCCATCTTTGGGCACGAAACCCCAGCTCAAATCCCTGCTCGGGAACAAAGGTGCTTCCCAGGAGCCTGGCGCGCCGCCGGCATGCCGAGCGCGTAGCCAGGCAACCACCGCCGGATCGGGGCTTGCCATGCTCCAGCCTGCACAAACAATTCCTGCCACGTAGGCAGGACCGCGCAGGGGAATGGAAAATTACTGCAGGCTTTTTCTTAAAGGGCGAGCACGGCCGCTGGCGGAGAAGGCAGAGCCGCGTCCCCGTGAGCAGCGCGCCCCAGGGCCAGCCCGTGTTCCCTGCAGTGCGTCACCGCGCCGGGACATTAATACACTGAAATAACATTTGCATGCTATTCCAGCCGGCTAGGGGATCAGGAACGTAAAGCAGCGAGTGAGCTGCGAGGGAAGGGGGGAGCAGAGCAGCCGGGGATGAGCAACCGAGGGCTGCCGTTCTCGAGATGCTCTCCACCCGGCTCCAACACGGCACCCTTAGCGCAGTTCGTAGGGGCTGATTCCAAAATAACCCTGCTGATGCCAAAATAACCCTCCTGCGCTTGGCAACCGCAGTGTTTTAACTGCCCGGCACATTCCTGCAAGGCTGCAGGAAGAAAAAAAAAATCCATTAAATAAAGAGCAAACTTCGGTAGCGGTTACGCTGCTATCAGGACAACAGCAATTAAAAAAAAAAAATGGCCATGTTTACCTCCATTTCTGGTGTAAAAGAGAATTTAGTTGATAAGGTAGCATTGTGCTTGCCTAGCTTTTAATATCAAGTAAAAAAAACACCCCGCAAATAGCTACAGGAGCACCAATCAGCCAGTTCGAGCCACTGCACCTCTGAAAATCAGAGATATGCGGACTTACTGGTTGGGCGGGGCGGGATGTGCCCGCTGAGCACGCCGCAGCTGCCCAAAGACGGCAGAGATGGCACAGCACCAAATGGTGCTCTTCCCAGCCTTCCGAGTAGCTCCTGTATCCCTTACAAGTTTAATTTCGTCTCCTGCAGGAGCAGACCACACTGCCTGTTCTTGGGATACCTATGGGGAACTGTGCCCAGCCTGCAGCAAAACGCAGACCTGCTGCTTTTGCTTTTACCTTTTTGCTCACTGCATGCAGCTCCTGGTGTGGCTCAGGATCACAGATGTTGCATGCCAGACTGGTTCTAGGTCATCTCCTGTAACAACAGTGCTTTTGTTCTTCCCTATCTTAATGTGTTAACTCGCCTGTTTTTTCTCAGATAAGCACTATTTAAAGCCACAACCCAAATCTTTTTTCACTCTGTTGTAGCCAGCAAATGAAAACAAAGCCCCTGCACCAAGTTAGGGGACTACTTTGTAATAGAAACTTCCTCTCCCTTAAATAGAAACCTTTGTTGTGAAGCTTTTCATTGCAAGCTCCACAGGGAAAGTCATTATATTTAATAGAGGTTGACCTCATTTTGTAGTCTTCGATATTAAATCTTATAAGAGGGAAACGTAATTAGAACCGGTAAGTTCTCAACAAAGATACACAGTACTTGTTGCTGTTTCCCTCTTACCTAAGGATTAATTTAATACGGTTTGGAAAGAGTAACTTGAAACAGCTTTTGGCAGATAAGTGAACTCAAAGTAAAACGCAAAGATCTGGTTTCCAAGAAGCTTTTTACAAGCTGTACAGAGAAGTGAAATAAAACCCTCCAGCAGCACACAAGGCTTCCTGCAGAGCCTCCCTGGAATAGCTGCAAACCTGCATTTCGGTGAAAGCTAATCTTGGTTGGAGGCTGGGGTTACATAAAGACATCTTGCCTAGAGAACCCGTGGTCAGGCATGGACCTGCCTCTGCTCGGCTGGAGGGAACTGAGGGAATTTTCTGCTGCATTTCCAAGGCTGTGCTCTGAGACAAAGAAAGCAAAAGGGGTTTCGTCTTGCTCAACACAGACAAGGGAGGGAATGCAAAGATGCCCCAGCTTTGTTAGGTTTGCTAATGCAACCTGGGTTTCCACACAGTGGACACTGTTGTAACAGCATAATGGTTAAACACAGCACCACTAAAGGGGGCACCACTAAATAAACAAACACATTTTCCATAGAAAGGGAGGGCAAGGCAGTGAACGACATGCTGCATGTGCCAGGGACTCACTGAGCCCCTGTGTTGGGGCTCTTCACCTTAACGTGATTGGAGTTTAAAACATCTCTTCACAACCTACTTTACAAGTAACCCCATCACTTTTCCAAACTGTAGAAGTTTGCTTGAAGTACACATTTTCAATTTGTTTTCCCAGCTCTTGTGATAGCCCCACTGCTCTCCCACCTCCTGAGCATCCCTTGCATTCCCAGCGCTCTGAGTCCTGCTGGCAAAGTGTCACCTTCCTGCTGAAACACTCATTATGTAAAAAGAACAATTTATTGTTAAAAGGCCCAGGCTCCCTTAAATTTTCTTTTCAATTCTGTGGTTTGCACGAATATTTCTGCTTCAGCAACCCTGAGAACTTCCTGATTTCTGCACAGTTCTTCCCTCTGCAAAGAGCTGACTGCTTTAAACTCAGTTTTGGACTTGCTTTCTTGAAAAATCAGATAAATGGTGCTGTTCCCAGCTGAAGCACTTTCACATGGTGTTAAACAGAAGCTTCTTTTCTGTAGCCCAGCTCTCCAGGGTCAGTGCTGTGTGGGGCAGGGTGGTTGCTGCCCACACCTGCAGTGGGTTTGCTCTGCTGTGTGGTTTGGAGGCAGCTCCTCCAAAAACATCACCAGAAACTCCCCAAAGCCCACAGCATGATGCCTTCAAGCACCCAGCTTTTTGTTTCTCCTCCCTGGGAACAGATTTCCACTCCACACAAGCAAAAGGAATCACAGTCATGAAAGATATGTGAGGAACCAAGAGTGGGACCACAGCAGCCTGGGACAGTCCTGGATGGGTGGGCTGTGGGGCTTGGAGAACATTTTGTGGCCAGCAGCTCTCCTTGAGGACAGGACATGACATAGATAAGACACCTTTACCCTCCCACAGTACTTGGCCTCCACCCTCAGCAAGGCCAGGGCTATTCTGGTTTAGCTGGTTTTTCCTGCCTCCTATTTTAGATGTAGAGTGTTATTAAATCACACCCAACAATTCCCACCACACCTCAAGCAATTAACCCTATCCCATGGCAGCGCTGGCTGGGCAAGCCCTGGACAATGTCCTGGGATTCCCACAAAGCCGAGAGCAATTTTGCCACCCCGTTCAGTGTGAGGAAGGTTGGGCTTTTTGCGTTTATTTTTGGAGCAGTAAGCTATTTTCAAAGAGCCTTTCTGTCGGGCTTAGCCGTGTATGAGCTGCCAAGTGAGCTCTGTGGGCACCATTAGCTGGGCTGCCCTGTGCTGAAGTGATGTCAGCACTTCCATTACAGCACCTTTCCCCTGCTCCAGCCCCCTTTTAAGTGGAACATCAAAATCCAGTTCTGGCAGAAACACTCGGGCCAACAAAGAAAACAGTCAGCACTCTAACCTGATCCTTGCTAAACGTATCTGGCTGGGCGGAGAAAGCAGGGATTTAAAATATATTTCTCCCTCCCACGCCTAAATCATGAATTTTAAAATCCAGCTGTACTGCACTCAAATTACTCACGGAAATTTTTTTTTAGTTTTTTTTTTTTTTTTTGGTAACTTACCCATGGTAAATGGAGAAGTGATCCTTTCCCTCCTCAGCCTCTTTGTAAGGCACTTGATTAAAAGTTTCCATTGTCAGTCCTGCTAATGAAGGCCACAGCTAATAGTCATTTTAATTGGGCACAAATCCATTGTAGTGCTGAGGGAAGGGGCGGATGTCCTTCTCACCACCCTTGGTGACACACAGCCACCCAGGGCGCTGGGGCAGGAATTAATTCAGCTGACGACTCTCCAGGAGCTTCCAGCCAGCTCAGCCCTGGCTGAAACCACCCGACAGCAGAGCAGGGGCACTGCTGGGCTGGGACAGAGCAGATGGGGCTGGAGGGAAGCAGGAGTGCTCATAGAACATGTTTTTGAATAGCTGGCTTCTAGATCAGCTGCTGCTCAAGGACAAAGCAGCTCCTTCTCTTGTGGGGACACTCGCTATTGAGTGGCCATGCTGTCAGCCAGACTGATAGATTCATCCAGGCTCAAACTCCTTATTTTTCCTTTTTTCTTGACTTTTCAGCTGGATCAGTTCCATGAGCACAAGAGCCAGCATGCACAGAGTGGAGATAGGGTGCTGAGACAGAGAAATGCAAGATGCCTGCAGCCAGCAGCACCAAGGACTTGGGGAAGTTTGTCTCTGAATCACAGTGTGTGCACCATGAAATCAGCAGGCAAAGAGAGACAGCCCATGGCCTTCTCTGCATTGTCACCCCTGATGTTAGAGGAACTGCAGGAAAATGACCTGTAAGAGGAAGCCTACCAACCCTTTCACTTCTACAAAGAAGTTACCCCATTTCTGGTTTCAATATTTATACATTTTCTAAGCTCAGCATGTATTCCTGTGTTACCCTAGAAAAGACAAAGCCTGGAAACAGGTCAGACTCCAGATAACAGGAGCTTGGTCTGGTGTGACAACATCTGCAGCTCCAGATTTGCTGAGGATATTTGGGAGATGCAGAAGGTCGAGGTTCTGTGGAGTAAGGCAAGACAGCAGCCAGTCCAGCCCAGCCCTGCCATCCTGCTTTCCTGGGAAGGGAGTGCTGTGCTGCACGTTCTGGCAGTGCCTGCTAAAACACTTGAAGCTCCAGTGGCACAGCCAGCTGCCCCTGAAAGACATGTTTTAGAACTGAAGAGAAGTTCCTGTGTGTCTCCTGAAAACTCCTTCTCCCACTTGACCCCCAGAGAGTGGGGGTAGGAAGGCTGTGAGCGTGCCATCTGCCATCCTGCTGGAGGCAGTGCCTTTCAGCCCGCTCATTAGTGTGCGTGTCACCACACCACTCACCCTCTGCGTGCTGTGGGAAGCGATTCTTGTTCACAGTGCAGCTTAGTAATACAGGGCAGAGATTTACAGGAAATGAGGCTTTACTTCCTGCTCATGGAGAGAATCATGTCCCATTTGTCTGATTAATTCTGGAGGAATATGCTAACGGATGCACATTCCACTGCAGGACACACATAATGCCAAACTGCCACCCCTGAGAACACTTGAAAGGGGACGTTGGTATTTTGGCTGCTGTGTTCCATCTCAAGTCCCCAGCAGGCTGGGTCAAACACTGGTATCCCAGTGCTACCCTGCTGTCAGCATGGCTGTGCTGGTGAATGGTCCTTTTCCACCCAGGAGCTGCAGTTTTCCCTGTGCCACCTGCTGCAGTGCAAGGGGCATTTGGCAAAGCTTTGCTGTGACTTGCACCTGGCTAGAATTCCAGCTCCCCAGGGAAGAATGACACATTATCCCAAGTAAACAAAAACTCTTTCATGGAGAAATGAATGTCAATACCAAAGGTGAGTGAGAGATTAAAGTAGTGCTCAGAGGACACTGGGTTTCCCTGGGGACTTTGATTTCACCTCTCATGCTGTGGTTTGGCTCAGCACTGGAATTTATTCCTGTTAAATATGTACCTAATGAGACCAGTGACCTCCTGGGAGAGTTGCATCAATTTTCATTGCAGCTGTTCCAGCTTCTGTTAGAGTTTCCATTAAAGAACTGGTTAATATGAGGCTCACTGGTCCCATTTCCTTCTTCTAGCTGAGTCTGGGACTGCTCCAGCCCCTAAACATTAACCTGCTTCTGGCTGGGAGATTTGCACAGGCAGGTCTAGAACTCAGTCCTGTTGTCACTGTGAAATGCTGAGGTCCCCTGTGTGCCTCATGGAAGTAACTATGAAATAGGGAAGAGATTAAATCAGTCCTGAAATGTCATTTCTCTGCCTGAACTCTTTGCCCAAAGCTGAGAGGTGAATATGGCTCTCTGTTTGCTGAGAAACAAAACAAACCCTATGGTTTTCCCCATCTGTTTATGAGATTGAAATGTAAGCTATGGCTTTAAGGTATGTATTGTAGGCTTTCTTCTTTAAACACATAAATATTTTATCAGTGAACATTCTATTTCAGGAGTCAGGCATGAGCTCACTCCAAAGGCTGTTGCAATTGTGAGTTGTTGCAATTTTGAGTTAAGCAGTCATTTGGATTGTGCAATTTCCTAGTGTTTGAGAATATCCCAACAGAGAAGAAACAACAGAAAACGAAAAATGTTGTTTTCTTCATCAAATCGATACCAGTAGACTTCTGAGGCAAGGATAAGGATTTTTTTCAAGGATTTTTTATAATATCTGCTTGTTTGTTTTCTGTCCAGCACCACACCAACCACAACAGGGTACAAACAGCTGGTATATAGGGCAAGGTCAAACCTGAAACCCAGCCAAAACCAACACAGAGTGTGAAAAGGAAATACATCTTTGTCACATACTGCTTTGTCCACTGCAGTAAATTGGAAATGAGACTTTCCTATTGCCAAGGAAAAAAAAAAATCCCCACAAGAAAAATAAAGTAATGAAAGGGCTGCTAAAATCTGTTTTATTCAGGGTGTTAACATCCAGGAGAATCGAACTACATCAGATATTTAAGTTAAATATTTAGGAAGAAATAAAGCAAAAATATGGGAGAAAATACAACTAAGCTCCCACAGATCCATTTGGGGATCCCAGAGGACAAAAGTAGGAGAGCCCTATTTTACCACCCAGCAGCAGCAGCGTGAAGTCCTTAAATCTGGGGCCTGTTACATCAAACCCTAATCTATTTTAACACCCCTATATCAAACCCTAATCCGCTCTAATGACCCTAAATGAAACCCTAATCCGCCTTAACACCTTGCCAGTGGCAGGGCATTGCCCTTATCAGTGACTGGAGCTAAATCCCAGTCACAGCCATTCCCAGCAAAGCACAGCCAAGGGTTCTCATGGAGCACATGGGGCAGTGGTGAAAAGGCACCTCTGGAGTGTGCTGAGAGAGGGATTTGGGGGTGCTGCTGGGTGTGAGACTGGACATGAGAGGCTGGACATGACCCGGCCATGTGTGCTGGCAGCCCACAAAGCCAAACACATCCCAGTCTGCACCCAGAGCAGCGTGGGCAGCAGGGGAGGAGGGGATTCTGCCCCACTCAGGTGAAACCCCACCTGCAGAGCTGCCTCCAGCCCTGGGGACCCAGAAAGGACATGAAGCTGTTGGGGCAAGTCCAGAGGAGGCCACAGAGGTGCTGCCAGGGCTGATGTACCTCTGCTCTGGAGACTGGGAGAGAGATTTGGGGATGTTCAGCCCGGAGGAGGCTTCAGGGACACCTTAGAGCCCCTTCCAGTACCTAAAGAGGCTCACAAGAGGGATGGGAACCAACCTTTTAGCCTGTCGGGATAGGACAAGGGGAAATGATTTTCAGCTGTAGGAAGGTCGATTTACACTGGATATAAGGAAGGTTTTTTAAAACGAGGATGGAGAAACTGGCACAGGCTGCTCGTAGAGGCGGCGCACCCCCATCCCTGGAAACATTAAAGGCCAGGCTGGATGGGCTTTTGAGCAGTGTGGTGGAAAGTGTCCCAGCCCAAGAAAGGTTCCTTACAACGCAAACCTTCCGCGATTCTGTGGTTCAGAGCAGCGGCAGCTCCGCGTAATTCTCGGGATCGGCGCCTCCCTCTCCGGGACCGATGGAAACCGGCAGAGGCTGCCCTCGCGCGGCGGGACCGGGCCGGGAGAGAGCCGAGCATCCCCGCTCCGGGACCGGGCCGGGAGAGAGCCGAGCATCCCCGCTCCCCTCGGGAACCGGGCCGGGAGAGAGCCGAGCATCCCCGCTCCCCTCGGGAACCGGGCCGGGAGAGAGCCGAGCATCCCCGCTCCGGGACCGGGCCGGGAGAGAGCCGAGCATCCCCGCTCCGGGACCGGGCCGGGAGAGAGCCGAGCATCCCCGCTCCCCTCGGGAACCGGGCCGGGAGAGAGCCGAGCATCCCCGCTCCGGGACCGGGCCGGGAGAGAGCCGAGCATCCCCGCTCCCCTCGGGAACCGGGCCGGGAGAGAGCCGAGCATCCCCGCTCCGGGACCGGGCCGGGAGAGAGCCGAGCATCCCCTCTCTGCTGGGGAACCGGGCCGGGAGAGAGCCGAGCATCCCCGCTCCCCTCGGGAACCGGGCCGGGAGAGATCCGAGCATCCCCGCTCCGGGACCGGGCCGGGAGAGAGCCGAGCATCCCCGCTCTGCTGGGGAACCGGGCCGGGAGAGAGCCGAGCATCCCCGCTCTGCTGGGGAACCGGGCCGGGAGAGAGCCGAGCATCCCCGCTCCCCTCGGGAACCGGGCCGGGAGAGAGCCGAGCATCCCCGCTCCGCTGGGGACCGGCCTTCCCTTCCCTTCCCTTCCCTTCCCTTCCCTTCCCTTCCCTTCCCTTCCCTTCCCTTCCCTTCCCTTCCCTTCCCTTCCCTTCCTTCCCTTCCCTCCCTTCCCTTCCTTCCCTTCCCTTCCCTTCCCTTCCCTTCCCTTCCCTTCCCTTCCCTTCCCTTCCCTTCCCTTCCCTTCCCTTCCCTTCCCTTCCCTTCCCTTCCCTTCCCTTCCCTCAGAAAGACAACAATATTTTCATCCGATCTAATTATTTAATTTTTAAATTTTTAATAGGAAATTCAGTATCACTGTGGCTCTGCCTTGCACAGCTTTTAGAATTCTGTAAACTTCTTGAAAATAGGAATTTTTCCCCCCTGCAGCTCCCTAAGGGATGTGACAAGTGTGCTCTCCCTGTCTAATGCCAAGCCCCTCCAAAAGCTGTTGTGTTTAAGAGGGTGTGTTATTTCTTCTTGGACCAAATGAACACACACCCCACATGGAAGCTCGTTTCACTATTAGATTATAGAGCATCACTAGATATATTACCCCAAATCACTGCAGTTAAACAGCCTGTGAAATTCCTGCAAGAAGAGGAGAGAACACATGAGGACAAAATGGTGAGCACAGCTTTTCCCTGGCATTTTTAATGCCTGCAGCAAGTGTTGGTTCCCCAGCAGTTGGTGCAGAGAGAGCTCCCTCTCCTGCTGAAAACTCTCTTTAGCCCCTGTCCACCCATGGGAGACGTTCTATTGCCCAGCATTTACAGGGATCAGGCCCATGGCAGTGTGAGATGCCATCAATAGAAACATTTAAATGGACACAGACACACAGCACTGATAATTTTGTTCATCTCCTCTATTATTTGCAAGGCAAAAGGTAATTTTAAAGTTTTTTTTTTCCTACTGCAGAAAGACTGTCCCTGTCAACAGAAATCATCCAGCATGCAAACAATTAATCTGAGAGTCTGTCACTTCACTAAAAAAGCCAAAATAATTGTTTTGTCTGCTGCAAGGAATCAGTAATCTGGCAGTTGGAAGCAGGTGAGATGCTCCTGTCTGCAGGCAGGTGACCCTGGGCAGTGCTGAGGCACCAGGTTTGCACTGAGAACTGCAGCTGATGCAGGGAGGATTTTCCAGGAGCATCCACATCCAATCTCATCCAGAGTTTGCACTCTGTGTACAATGTCTCCTATAAATAGGGTAAATGCTGGTAATAGGTAGCAAAGCAAGTGGGATTTCAGAGCAGCTGGAGAAATAATTGAGCCTGCATGGAATGGCTGTGTTATACCAGGCTGCACCAGCAATTCTGACTGGCTATTTATACTCTGAAGACTTTGCTATTTTCCACTTTTTTTTTTTCCTTTTCATCTTACCTGATTTGTAATTAATAATCCTGGCTTTATAAAACGGGAGGTGTTGACATATGGAACATTTTAAAAAGCTCTCTTTTCCAAATGTCAGAAACAGCTTGCCAAAACGTCATGGGTGTAAATCCTCCTTGATAAAGAGGAGTAGTTCAGAAGAGCAACTTGAGGGTAGCAACAGAGCTGATTGTGAAAACACAAGGTTTTCACATCCTAAGGACATTTATGAAGAAAAGAAGGAGCCAGTGACAGTAACTGAATCAGGCTGGAAGGAAAATTGGTCGATTTTTGGTGTGAATCAGCAATCCAAGAGGAAGATGCTGCAGGGCAGAGCTCTGCCTCCAGGATGCAGCTCAACCCTCCAGGCTGCAATGTCCAACAAAACACAGAGCTCTGAGAGTCCTTGGGCAGGCTGAATGCTCAGGGATGCAGTGAGTCCCATTGCTGTAGTGCAGAGTGAGATGCAATCCCCCAGACCCCACCAGGGCTTCCCCTCAAAGCTGCTCCGTGACCAGAGCTAGCTTGCCCTCTGGGTGAATCCATTCTGTAGGAAGTATTTTCCATGGATTTAACAGATGGGTGAGCTGGGATGGGGGATGAAGTGTGTCATTTGGGGCAGAAGTGGAAAGGCAGGTTTGTCATCCCACTCCTCCTCCACCACAACCACCCCCTCCATCTGTTGACACTTCAGCACACGATGCCAATTCCAGTGTGACTCCGATTAGTCTGCAGAGTGCTGCATGTTGATGTTGTGGTTTGATACTTGGAGAGCTCTGTGAAGATATTTAATTAGACAAAATTAATTCCTTTGAGAGCAACCTTCTGGCATCATTTTGGAAAGTGCTAGGAAGCTTCTGTTGTTCTGACACTCATCAAAAATTGGCATTACCCATTTCCTAATTTATTTTTGAAAGGACAATCAAGCCACATTGCTTCCCAGGTCAAATGGGAGCTGTGACTTGAGTGCTAGTAGCTCTATGAGAACACAAGGTGCCAGATCTCCGCACCAGAAGTCACTTCCCACAGCTGTTGTCACCCTGAAAGGTTTCCTTTCTGCCTGAGTGGTCAAGTCCTTTGGCCTCTTTCTTCCTGTCCCTTTTTTGACACCTTCACAGTGATTGTGGGGTCTGAGGATGACAAGACAGACACAGCAGGAAGGAGGAGCATCAGTGGTGACCTTGCTGGCCAGCTCTGCAAGGTGACATTGCTTACAGCCACCTGATGGGGAGTGGGAGGGGAATGGGTGCCCCTCTCCCTCTCTGCCTTCTCCTGCAGTCACACAGTGATGCTGGAATTTCTTGTGGGACCATCTGCTGCTAATTCTGCAAACCTCCTACACATAAGGGCCCAGAAGGGCAAAGTCTTAATATGATTAAACTTCAGGAGCTGCAGAGGTCTGTGACTGCACCTGGTTTGGAGTGAGGAAGGAAATGGCACAGACTGGAAGTACTGTGCAAAACACATTTTAACCTGAACAATCCCTGTAAGCCTCTTCCCTTTAACATGGACCATGAGGCTCTGGCTGCTTGGGCCCAGTGACATTGTGGAAGAGCCCTTTGGGCTCAGAGGTTGGCAGAAGGGCTGTGTCAAACTGTGTATCCTCTCACAGAGATCACTTCTTGGATGCCCATTTTCTGTCCCAGCTTCCAGTCCCTTCTCTTCTCCCTCCAGGCTTCCACATGGGTTTTTCAGCATCTTGTCCATCAATGTCAAAAATAAAATTGTCATTCTGAGTGTTTGTTGTGGGCCTGTGTGCTTACACTGGGACAGAACACTCCATGGCTGCCCTGTAAGAAGTGAAGGGTTGCAGGAACACCAAAAGGGATGGTGTTTAGCCCTCTCCTGACACAGCCTGAGCAATGCAGCAGCACAAATGATGTCCATTTTAGTCCCTCTCCTCACTTCCTTTAAATTGCCTCCTTAAAAAACCCACTCATATCACACTATAAAGGAAGAAGGAATCTATAGTTAAACACTTAATTAAGGTATGTGTGCAGAGTGCTTTGCAAATGGGATGGTACCAGAGTGTGCTGTGCATTTGCCATTTAAATTTAGCTGTATACACACCCTCAGCCTCCTGAATGGCTGAAACCCTCCTCCTAGCAGGTGATCACAAGCCTTTCTATAATTGAAATGAAATTAATCCTCACAAAAACGTAGCAGCAGCTGCTGTGAAAGCTGTGGCTGCTCTCCAAGTTTTCTTACATTCCCCTGATCTGTATATTAAAGCGAGACTGATTGCCGTGCTCAGAGTGCACACAGTGTCTCTTACAAAGGAGCTGCTGTGGTTTAGATTCAAGGGCTTTGTTGTATTTTTCAAAATAATGCTTTTCTCTTGTGTGATGATTGTCACATGAAGATCTAAGCTGCTCAGATATTAATTACTTAAGGCCTGCAACAATACATTAAAGTAAAAGGTAAATACAGATATTGCCTCTCCTTCTCCTGTACACATTACAGAGAGATACATGGGTGTTGCCTGAATGGTGGGATGAAGAAGCAGAGCTGGTTTTGGAGGTAAAGTGAGCTGCCAGCCCAGAGGATGTGTGCAGGATTCTGAGAGGAGACAGCAGCCAGCTGGAACATATGAGAAATGACTGTAGCTGCCCTCCTAATTTAACCTTCATGCCACAAGTCTCTGCCTGAATCCCAATGTGCTTTGGAGGAGTGGGACAAAGAGCAACTCTTTCTGCAGTTCCTGATTTCTCACTGCTGTTTTCAGTGTCTGCCTTCTCACCTTTGAGTCCTTCCTCCTCTCCTGTCTCTAGATCTCCCCAGATCTGGGCTTTGCTGAGTGGCACCTGGCATTCCTACAGAACGAACAATGAGCAGCCACCAAGTGACTTCTCTGGCAGGAGAGAATGTCGTGACCTCAAACCCAGCAGCAAAAATCCAGGGAAAATGTGGCTCACCCAGCTGGGTTGTGCTGAGCAGCACTGAGCTCCTGCTCCCCCAAAACCCCGGCAGTAATGAGGGGTCACAGTGACAAACCCTCTGAGCAGCACAACCACTGGAATCAAGGGGGTCACAGTGACAAACCCTCTGAGCAGCACAACCACTGCAATTGAGGGGTCACAGTGACAAACCCTCTGAGCAGCACAACCACTGCAATTGAGGGGTCACAGTGACAAACCCTCTGAGCAGCACAACCACTGGAATCAAGGGGGTCACAGTGACAAACCCTCTGAGCAGCACAACCACTGGAATCAAGGGGGTCACAGTGACAAACCCTCTGAGCAGCACAACCACTGCAATTGAGGGGTCACAGTGACAAACCCTCTGAGCAGTGCAACCACTGCAATTGAGGGGTCACAGTGACAAACCCTCTGAGCAGTGCAACCACTGCAATTGAGGGGTCACAGTGACAAACCCTCTGAGCAGCACAACCACTGCAATCAAGGGGGTCACAGTGACAAACCCTCTGAGCAGCACAACCACTGCAATTGAGGGGGCCACAGTGACAAACCCTCTGAGCAGTGCAACCACTGGAATCAAGGGGGTCACAGTGACAAACCCTCTGAGCAGTGCAACCACTGCAATCAAGGTGCCACTTGTCTGGGAGCAATTTTTCACTGGATTCCAGGGCTGGCTGGCCTCTGCAGAGCTGTACTTGGGTTTCCCATCTGCTGCTTTATGGCTTTGACTCCCAGCACAGAAAACATTAACTCAATCTTACTGCAAGTGTCCCTTTGCCCCGAGCCAGCCAGGGCACACGCTCCTGTTCGCAGTGTGACATCCAGGCTGTTTGAAGGGCAGGACAGAAGATGGTGCTGCCGAGCCAACATATTTTAACAAGAAAACTTCCTGGAGCTGCTGGGGTTTTTGACAGCTCCTGTTCCAAAATAATCTTTGCTTAAACTAAAGAGTTGTCAAGGAGATAAGTTTAAGCAGCACATGAGCTACAGAGAAACATCCCACAGCAAGATCAGGAGCAGATGTGGTGAAATATTGATGGGCCAGGGTTCCTAATTACATCTCCTTCTGAGGAGCTGAAATCTGGAGCCTTCCTGCTTTGTATGCGGCACCGTCGGGATGAAGCGATGGGATCCCTTGCAGAGCTACATGGGCAATTGGGCTGGGATGTCTGTGGCTAATGAACAGGCATCAGCCTCGTGGGAGCTAATGAAATGTTCAGCACAAAATGTGTCACCTCCAGGTACCGTCTGTGCCTCGCTCCTGGAGTTTAATCCTCTTCCCTGCCGCTGCCTGGGCAGCCGTGCTCCCTCTTTGCTGAATCTTCTCCGTGTAAAACAACAGGGGCAGCAGAAGGAACAAAAAACACCTTTGATCATCAAACTGGGAGAAATGGTGTGAAGCTCTTAGGCTTTGCTGCTTTTTTTTTTTTTTTTTTTTTTTTTATATATTAAGACTTATGTTACCCAGAAAAGGCAAATAATTTCCCTCCACAGTGCTGGCTGCTTATTTTTAATTGGGAAACTTTAGCTGAAACTGAAAAAAAGTATAGGAAACTGGTTTATGTTTCACATCCAGGGTACCCTCCTGCTTCACAGTGATTTTCAGTGGTTTGGTGGAAAGAAACATCCTAAATTCAGATGCTTTTTCTAAAACCAATTTACTTGGCAGCTGTAAATAAAGTGTCTGTAAAAGAAGGGGCTGTCTCCCAGCATTTAATTTCTAACTCCCATGCCACCTGTAAATGCACCTCAGCTCAGGGTGCTGAGCACCTAATGCACAGTGGGACCATGTTCTGCTTTGTCCCTTCTGGCAGCCCCATGCTTGGTGAAGTGTGTGTGGCTGGCAGGGCTGGAAATCAGAATTCATGCTGCACCTCAGCACATCTCAGTGCTGACAAATGAGGCCTGTGCTGTAAATTCCTCTAGAAAAGGTGCCACACACTGGCACAGATGATGATGATGGCCATCAACAGTCAGGAACCTTCACTTTGGCCGTAACATCGATTTTCTGGGTGAGCTCAGTGGAGCCACTGTGTCTTCTTGTTTTCACTTCTCTGGCTCTAGAGCAAGAATAATATTTTTAATGTTACAGGCCACACTGTAAAGATTAATTAGCTAATGCTCACTGAGAACTTTGAAGACATAAAGCAAAAAAATGCATATTATAAAATAAATAAATCCTCATGCATCTTTCTTCAATAAATAGTTATATGTCATTCTCCTACATCTTCTATCAATCCAAACTCTGGCAATACAATACAATACAATTCTCAATACAAAATGGTCTGGAATTGCCTCAGTTTCCCCATTGTGTCTCCAGAACAAGCATTAATTGGGATGATCACAAGCTTTTACTGATTATTTTGTCCCAGCATTCCTGAACAGTATGGGAATGGGTGTATGCAGATCAAACACAGAGACACCAGGCTCATGGACTGGCCCTTGAGCCTGTAATCCAAAACCACTTAACAGGAGCCTACATTTGTTAAACGAGACCATCAGTCTTCAGCTATTTGTAGAAGAGCTGAAAGGAGAGGAAAAGGCAGTGAATCTTTCATAACATGACAGCATTAGAGGCCATCTTTTCCTGCAGCTCCTGTATTTCTTTCAGCATTTTCTGTGCAGCAGGTCATTATGAATTACTAATTACCAGAGCAGGCCAGGCGGGTCTGTCGCTGACCTGCTGTGTAAGCTGGGCAAAAAAATGGGTCTGTCCCCTCTGCATTGACTCTGTGTAAAATATGTGCTCTGAAGAGGCTGGAAGCTTAATATAGGTCTTGTTAAATGTTCATAAAAGATAGTGAAACCCTTAGATTAAGAGGTACACCAGAGGAGAATGACAGGGTTATAAAATCTATTTCTACACATAACTCATATTTATATAGGGCCTTTCAATCTAACAGATCCCCAAGTTTTTTTAGCATAACACCCTGATATACTGTGTTCGCTTCACCTACCAGTTCAAGGCAACCTCCTCTGAAGTGAAATGTGGCAGCTGTTTAAAAGCCCTGAGCAGTAGTAAGTTCAATAATAGGAAGGCATTTATATGGTCTTACAAACTTCAAAGAGTTAATTCTCTGCCCCTTCAGGAGGCAGACAAGGTTTATTATTCCCATTTCACAAAGGCAATATAACAAGAGTGGACAAGAGTGGAGGAAATCTGCACTCCCACAGATTTATAAAGCAAAATTCTGTGCATGAGCCTGAAGTGCTTTTAATCCCACATAGAGAAAACATATCAACATGTCTTATTAAAAAAAAAGAAATCCTTTTCTAAAAATAATGATGTGGAAAGAGCTCTGATCTGGATTCTAACACCTGCCACTTCTGGTGAAAAAAACCCCTCCTCAAGCACGTGTTGACATAGAAACATCATGGTCCACAAATGCTTCTGTGCCATGAAACAAATTGGGCGCTCAAAATATACTGCCAAGAATCAGACAATCTGTTTTAAGAGGTCCCAAGAGTTACTAAAACCCTCTTGAAATACAGCAGGAGAGAAAGCTGCAGCAGCCCCAGTCCCAGAGGCAGGCTGGCATTGTTCTTCCACCACATGCAGCTCCACAGTTCTCCCCAGCTGGCCTGCATCACATGGCAATGGTGCTTCCATTGAGCAGGAAAAATCCCTTCTGTTATCCCCAGGGGTCCTGCAAGATGGTCCTGAACTTGTGGAAAGAAAGTTACAGAATTGCTGGAGTTTAACCACTTACTCACGGGGCACTGGAGTCCCATCCCCTGGTGATATCACTGTTCTCATATTGTTTCTTGAGTGCAGTCCTGATGCAGGATGAAGTAAGAGCTTAAAAGGAACGTCTGATCCCTGGGGTCCCAAACACCTTTTCACTTGGTAGCAAAGAAATCTCCAGCTTTCATTCCTCATACTGTTTCTCAACAAGGATTTGTCCCATTGCAACTTACACTCTTATTTGTAGGCCAAAATGAAAAAGACCCTCTTTTAGACCACCTTGATCCCTCAAAATCTGTTTGTCTCCCCCAGAGTGCATAGCCTATGTCACAGCCTCTGCAGCCTCCCTGCAGCCCTGGGCAGTTTTCAGCTGGTGCTGCAAAGCTGTTTTCAGTTGCCCTGCCCAATCTCCCAACAAATGGATCTGGAAAATCTTCCATGCAAAAAGCCAATCCCCTGCAGATGCCTCAAGTCAGCCCTGCAGGGTGAGCTGTGGGCTCTGTGTCTGGCAGGATCTAGGACAGGGAACTGGGAGAGATGAACTGACCCATGCTGAGCATCATCAATCCTCCAGCAAAGTGATTTCCATCAAGGAGCACATTTGCTACACGAATCACATCCCATTCATCACTGCTACTGTCTGGATGTGACTCTGCCAGCCAGGGCTTGGCCTCTCTCTCCAAAGAGCCCCTGATGTGCTGTGCAGCAGCTTCACCATGCAGGACCTGGGTCAGTGCTCCTGCCTGACCCATTGCCCCTTCCTCACTTCTTGGGAGCTGTTGGGAGCTGCTGCCTTTCATCCCTTTGGCTTCACAGTCCCTGCATAAACCTGTGCCTCCACTGCAGCCTCTGCTCTGGAAGGGTGGCCAGGGAAGGAAGGGACGATAGTCAGGGAAAGAAAGTATAACTTTAGCACTGCTGGCACCACGCTGCAGGCAGGTCCTGTGCCCTCCATCCCCTCCTGGAGCTGTGCAGCTGAGGGAGCTGGTCTGAGAGCAACATGTTCTGAAAAGCTGCTGCAGGTCCCTGCCAAACCACCTGGCCTGAATTCACTGCCTGAGGCTGACACTCCTCTAGGCACACAAATGAGGAGCTCTGGTGCTCAGAGTGTGGACCTTTCTGACACTGAAACTCAAACCCAGTAGCAAAATTATTCCTTACTGCTGTGACACTGAGCTCACAGCACAGAGCTTCTCACCTTCACCAGCATGCAAGTCAAACATGCCACCAATCTAGATGATGGCCCTGGGGAGGAATCTCCTTGACGTATTTGATGCCTTATGAGACAATGCAGATGCCGTGGAGGAGATCCTGTGACTTTGCTTCCTTGGCAACCTCGATGCCAGGAGCCTGAACGTGCCGCTGGCTCTGCACAGCATCCAGCCACCTTCATCCAGTGCTCCAGCCCTGGAGAGGGAGCAGCCCAGCCCTGCTGGTGGCCTTGGTGGTGACAGCAGCCTGCATGGGTCCGTGCTCTCCCTGCTCCATGTGCTCTGTGATGTCCCAGCTCTGCAGGCAGTGCTGGGTTTGCTCTCAGCCCTGAGCAATGAGTGTTATGAAATGTCTTCTGCCGGCTCTGGCTGACGACGTTGATTTTTCAGGCTGACAGGGAGATTTGCAAGCTTAGGATGGTTTACAGGTCCTTATTTACAGCTCACAAGATGAAGCCCAGACCTAGACACCCGTATATTTGTGCTCAGAGGTTGAGCAAGTAAAGGAAATGTTTAAATATCTCTCCCTCCTCTTGATTCCCTGCCTGTGGCATGACTATCCATCACAGGTACGAGTGTGAGGATGGAGCTGCCTGTGTCTCCTTCACTGATGGCTCTGGGGAATCCCTGGATCCACATCACAGTGTGTCCTTCCCATGGAGAAAGGCATGGCACAGCCCTAGCAGGCTGAAATGAAGGCACAGAGGGAAGCCCAGGTCATTCTGCACACAATTTATGGAATGAGACAGTGGAGCACAGGCACAGGATGCTCCCAGGCTTCAGCTAGTGTTAAGTCGGCAGAACTGCCCCCACCTGAGAAGTAGGATTTTTCCATTCTCCATTATCTTTTTCTCCCCTTCCCTCTTTAAATCTGAAAGAATCCCATTTAATCTGTAGGGAGCTTTTCCTGAACAAAAATCCCCACCAGGCTTGACCCTGACCTTTGCAAATGGAAATGTGATGTAGTGAGAATTGAGAGCTGAGAGTCAACTGGCATCTTTGCTTTTGCTGCTGAAATAGAGCAGGTCATTTCACATTTCTATTATGAGCCTCAGATAATGGGGAAGAAAATTAGGTAATTCCATTTTTTGGATTAGTTGGTTTTCTTGTCAGCTGGGAGATGAGATCTGATGTATGTGGAGAATGACTGGAGGTACAGGATGAACAGAACAGCTGGCCACAGATATTGTTTGAGATTCTGTTTCTGCATGACCTGCTCCAGAGATATCAAAAGAGATTGTGGCTGTCTCCCCTGACATTCGTACCTGTTTTCCAATGCTGAATTCAAAGCAGTTGCTCTGCATTTGCCCAAATTTGAATGAATTGAGAATATGGACCATTGTTAAAGATAATCTTGAAACTTACCTAAGCTTTGAAAATTGAAAATGAGTTATGCATGGAGACATGAAAATTAAAGTACATCAGAGAACCCACAGGCAATAGCAAGATGTGCAGGACAGGGAACCTTGTCAGCACTGACAGGTATTTGTTTATGGGGAGAATTAGAAGCTCAGTTAGGTAGTTCAAAGTGCAAATTGCCCCATGAAAGCAGGGCCTCCTCATCACAGAGGCTGAATTCTCCACACAGACACATGTGAAAAGAAGAGTTTGAAAAATCAAGAGCAGTGTTAGCAAAAAAAACCAGAACCCCCCCCCCCAAAGATCACTGCATGAAACATCAATAAGCACAGTGAGGAATAACAGGATACCAGGCAATCTTTAATCTGAAGGAGAAAAAAAATAAAGACACAAACCCAATGTCTAGAAAGCAAAGCTTGATTATATTTAACAATCAGTATTTTAAAACAAAAAACAAAAACAAACAAAAAAAAGAATTAATGTGATTAATGAAGCAAAGTGTTTGATTTTTCATCTCATGGGATCTTCAATTCTGGACATTCTGGAAGAGATGCTTTAGTGGTACCTTAGCAAGCTCACTCGAGGATTGAAAGGAGCAGATTTGATGTTCTCATGCTCCTTTCTGATCTTAAAAATCAGTGAGCCTTTTTGGATTTGGTAAAGCACTTGATAACATATCACAAAATTTAGCTCTTTGGATGATCTGAATACAATAATCCATGGACCAAATCACAGCTGAGTGGCTGCAAAGAATACTAAACAGGGAGTGATTCTGTTACAGAATTATGTTTATTACAACATCACAGAGATCAGGTCTTTGGTCTTTACTGACATTTTTATTGAAGGATTATACAAAAGGATGACAGGCATTCAGACAGTGACATTAAGTTAAAAGGGATCACACAAGCTGAAAGAGAATGCAAAGGAATCTGGATAGAAACTTGGGGCAAAAATATCCCAGTGCAGTGAATCAGACCTGGGCAGATGGAAAGTTTCTTCTCTGCTGATGCCTACAGGCTTTAAAGGTGATGCTCATTGGGATCAAGCCATGGGGTGAAAAGCCTAAGTGCAGTGTGTGGGGAGATGTTCCATGAGAAGCCCTAGAGATGTGACACAGAGAGCCAGAAGGAAAACAACAGAGAATCCTTTAGCATTTCTGGCAGGCAGGTCATTTAATAAACATGTCTCCCAAGAATCTTCTCTAATAAAACTCGATGTATCATTTCCATTCACCGAGCTGGTGTCATGTCTGCAAACTGCACTCAGCTTTGTCTCCTCCATGCATTAATTTCCATCCAAATGCCCAGGCAGAGCCTCTATTAACCACCTCTGTAGACAAGAGTGGATTATTCAGGGAAGCGTAACTAACTCTCTCTTATTTCCCTGAAATCTACACTCTGCTCCTCTGCTGGCTGATGAAAATTTAGAAGTGAAAAACTCTACTGTGTTTCCTTTGGTTTAGGTGTTTGGAGCTGGATTTAAAGAGGGATTCTAAAGATTCCAAACAAGGTTTAGGCCTTGGAATCTGCTGCAGTGTGCAGGCAGTCTTGAGTTCCCTGAAACCATCTCCCAGCACCTCTTGGTTGGAAGAGAAGGGGGCCAGGGCAGGGAGAGGACTCCTAGGGACACTTTCAAATGAAATTCGGAATGAATCATTGATCTGTAAGCAAAATGAATCATTGATCTGGGGAAAATGGCCAAATTTAGCCAGTTGGAGCCGTTCTTCAAGTGTCCCTGCCGTGCTGTGGCATCCTTCTCTTCAGGACACTGCCAGCAGCCAGGGAAGGACATGCTGGAGGAGAGTCCAGGAGAGGATGGAGCAGTGCAGCCAGGGAACTGAGGCAAGAAAATCCAATGCCAGGTTGCTTTAGATGGCTCCAGAGCACCCAGGGGTGAAGGATTTGGAGTAGGTGGGAGCAGAGGAAGGATATTTGCCTGTAGGTTCACACCACCCTGCCTGGCATTAGCTGAAGCCCTCCTGCCTGTGGAGAAGCTGTCTGCACAATTTCACTCTTGTGTGACCTACAGGCCTGTCCCACCTTAGCTCTGACTGAAGCTGACACAAATCCCTGTGCAGAGCATCCTGTGCCACCACTCCATCCTCGCTGGCTGGCACTGCTGCCCAGTGTGGCTTTATCTCTCTGTGAAATAAAGGTCATTTTGGTGTTCTGCAGGTAGTGCAGCCTTTGAAGAGAGGCTTTGAAGTACACTATAGAAGTAGACATTATTACTCACTGCCCAGGGATTTGGAGAATGTTTAGTCTGATTAAAAAGGCTTTGCATTCTGCTGGCAGGAAGCATGACATAAAGTGGAAAATTTTTCTGAGCTGAATTCAAATGAGTTGATTTTTCTATCAGCCCTTCTCCTAGAGAATGGGTATGCTGTTCCCTGCACTTGATGAAGCTTCATGCTCTAGCAAGGTTCACTCTACCAGTAAGGATTTGAATTTAGGACTGAAGTTTTAAGGGGTTTGATTTGAAATTAAGTTTATGGTACATTGGAAGACAGTAAGTACATCTGGCTCGGGAGAAGGGCTCACAGGGTTTTTGGTGCTTGGGATTTAGAGGCATGGCAGATTTGGCAGGGACAGGAGTTAGAGTAGGGACTAAATTAGCAAATCTTCATAGCTAAAACCCCAATACATCCTTAGGGAGGGTTGTGTGTTATGTTTGGCTCCAAATAGAGCTATGAGACTCCAACTTAATAAACATCACATTCTTTCACAGGTGTTTGGGTTGGGGAAAGAAAATTGTGAGAAACAGGATAGGCTTATGAACCAGACATCTTTCATCTGAACTGCAATAAACCTATTAACATCCCACAGGTGAGGAAGGGTTTGTGGCACTCTGCTGATAACAGCACTGACAGCAGATGTTTAGCGCCAGGCAAATTCTTCACAGCCAACCTCATTTGAAGTGCTGCTTCCAAAAATCATCAGCTGTATTTGGGGTGATGCTGAAAATATTGTAAATGGTGTTTCAGGAAGCAAAAACAAGAGATGAGTAGAAATTGCAGCTCACAAAGGCTGGCTTAAGTGACAATTTGTGTGGTAGCAAGCGACATTTATTTAGTTGATTTGAAAGGAAACAAATATATTTTACACCCACTCATCTTGTGTCAAAATTTAGTTAAAAAAACAGATTTGCTGCTGAAGAACAATCAAGACATTTTCCCTTTCTGCTTTTCTTTTTAAAGGAACTGGAAAATAAATGTGAGGTTTTCTCACAGTTATGAGATACCTGAATTTTCTGAGCACCTCAATTCCTTCCCCAGGTATATTTCTGATATTTGAATTAAATACATGATAACAAGTAACAGTGAATTTTTTGCAATTTAAGAAATAATCCTTCCTTTTCTGATGGCTTATCTTTTATTTTTGGATCTAGTAAGGTCATAATCCTACATTTCTCCCCTCGTCCATACAGACCCTCCAGCCACACAAAGATAAGGCTTCATGATGCTAAAGTAAAACCAGAAAAATCCTTCTCTGGAAATCACAAGAACAACCAAACAAAAACTCCACTAACAAACCACAGGGATCAGCTCTTTTAGAAAGCAACAAACCACAGTGATAGCTCACAGATTTCCTGGTGTCAGCACGCCTTTTGGTCAGCACACCCTCCTCCTGATACCCATCTTGCCACGAGACAGTCTCAGGTCTGGTTCCCCCCAGGGATTTGGGAGCCTGGCTGCAGATGTTAACAGATGTTTCCCTACTTTCCCCAGAGAGCAGGTGCCACTTGCACATCCATAATCCCCTGTGAGCTGATCCCTGTAACAAGATGCCACAAGGATTTAATCTCACAGCTTCCAGGGGAGCTGCTTCACACAGAGAATTATTCCAGGCAACTCAAGATCACTGTCCTTTCAGGGAGAAGGCTGGTGCTGGGATGACAGCTACAGGCACAGCTCAGTTAAACCAGGATTAGTCTGCTGCTGCTGAAAGGAGCAGTGTGCCTCATCCCTGCTCCCTACTCAGCTGGGTGTTGGGATACCTGGGAGCTGCAAACAGATGTTTGGCCAGGTGTGTGACTCCCAAAATTCCCTCTTTGGTAGCCCTTTGGGGTGGTTCATGATTTACAGAAGAGCACCTAGGGGCAGCAGCTCCAAACCACAGGCACGGTGTGGGACAGGGAGAGTGCATCACCTGTCCAGGGTGAGGTGCTCCACGTGGGATGGACACGAGTGACAGGCACCTCTGTGCCCCCCAGCCCTCTGGAGACTGCAGAGGGAGTCTGCTGGTGAGAGCTGCACAGACACCCCGAGCTGCTCTCACAGCAGCAATGACCACGGTGTTAGAGCAGCATCCTACAAGGGCTCAGGTGCATTCCCTGCTGCTTCTGCCTGTGCAGGACTTCTAAGACATGGGTAAGTAGGTACTGATGCATGAGAAGCACTATCACAGCACAGATATTTCCCCTTTGAGCTGGTCTGATTTATTCTCCTGCAATGACAAAATAAGTGCCATGTCTGACAATGGTTCAGCTGCACTGGGAGATAGTGTAGAGGTTAAATCCAATTCTGTTTATTCCTTATCCCGGTCACTTGCAATTCTGGATGGAGTCCTGCTACTTGGCAATCACTTTAGCACCACCAGTGAACCTCTAAAACCATCTGAGGCTGCAAGATTAGCCACTACCACCCCAATGAATTTATTTCATGCAGCTGAGATGAAGAAAACCAGTCTAAGGACACCATTTGCAATTATCTTAAAAAAAAAAAAAAATTAGAAAAAGAAAGGCTTGAACTATTTGTCAGTTGCCTTCAGGTTGCACTTCAGCAGGCCAGCCAGGACACCCTGCATGAATAGGCAGTGAAGCAGTTGGAGGCAAAGTCATAATCGGCTTTTGTGTCCTTTGATTATTGTTATCCAAACCAAACAAAGATTTGTGGTTTACTGCTGTCCTTCCTTTCCCTGTTTTCTTTAGATTAACTGCTGCACTGCAACATTGGGTGTATTAGCAATATTGTAGAACCTACTCAAGAGATAATCTCTGTACCCCAGCTTAATGACTGCACCAACCTCGTTTAAAAGGAATCTGCTGCTTATCACAGACTTAAATTACAAGCCTTTTGCAGCAGTAACACTGGCTTTTAATGTCTGCAAAAAGCCATAAATGTTTTAGAGGGTTATAGAAATAACAGGCTAATGTAATGTGCTAACTAGGAATGTGCAAATACTTGTCCAAGTATATCAGAAGCTCCTGCTTGCTCTACACCACTGGTCTTCACTTAGCAATAGGACATTTTTGCAGCCCTTGGACCACTCGTGACAGATGAGGCATTGCAGTTTTACTGCACTGCTGGCTGAGGTTATCTAGCAATAGTCACTGGAAGAATGATTAAATCTTGCAATTACCCTGTTCTCTCTTGTCTGACATGCAAGCTCAAACACCCTCTGACGGAGAGGTGATTGCTCCTTGAATTTGTATCTCTGCTAGTAGCCTGGCTTTTTGGTTTTGAGATGTCAGAGGTGGCCTCATGGAGCACAGATATCTTACCAGCTCCATTTCATTTCCTTCCTTACTGGACCCTGTTCTTTTCCAGAAGGTGTACTACTTCTGCAGCAATTCCTTGGGAATGTAGTTTGCCTCATTTTGTACACATTTCATTTCTCTCGCAGAAACGCTTATTTATTCCTGCAAATCCAGCCTGCCTAAATCTGACGACTGAGCCAGCTTCAATTCCTTTGCTTATTTCTTCTCTACACAATTTCTTGCAAATTTTCCCCTATTCTGAGAGCTAAAAATACATCTGGGTGCTGCCTGGAGGCCATCTGAGAGCACAAAGGAAGGGGCAGCCTGAGCTTCATATGCATTGCTAAGCAGTGCATGAAGAGCCTTCCCCACAAACAGGGTTGCTCCTCTATCAGGCATCCATAAATACAGAAATCTGCCATTCCCAGAAGCAATTGCATACAGAAATATGCTCACTCCTTTTATTTAGCCAGTACAGACTCTTCTACAGAAAATGCAATTGCTACTGAGAGCTCCAACTTGTAATGACACCGAACAGGTGTAAACGGGAAGAAAACTCAGCAGGGAGAAAAGCTACACCAACTCCCACCCCTGCAACCCACAGAGCCTTCTCCTCCAGGAGTGTGTTTGTGTCAGGAATGAAACACAAGCTTCATCGGAGGGGAAACCAAATACTTTCTGCATTTTTCACTGTCTGAATTTCCTCTCCATTTCTCAAAGTCATGTTCTTCTACCAAAGCTCCTGGGAGTGCTGGCTTTCACAGCCACTGCTGCTAAGGAGGAGATGAAACCAAGATGTTGCTTCCTTGTTATCCAAGTGGGACTCTTTGTCCTACATACATGGAAAACATGACTTACTAGGTAAAACCCAAACCCCACAAATTAATTCAGATCCCCAAAAGATGACTGTTCATATAAAATGTTTATTATAGAAGGGCTGGTAAACTCCCCGTGCTCTCATTTATTACTGCTGTGTTCAGAACAAACCACATGATGTCATTGAAGAACAGAGTTGCGAAATCCCACATTCCAGACCAGGACCCAGGAATGATTCCCAAATTAGGCAAATGACATGTGAAATATCAGTGAAGCATCTGAGGAGAAGAAAAAACCCTACAAAAAAGCCAAACCAAAACAAGAAATCCTGAAGCCACTTGAAACAAATTATGCTCTCCAAAACTGTTGTGTTAATGGCTCTTCACCTCCGATATATTCACTCAAACTACAGGAGGTGGTTCTTGTTTTGGAAGTCCTTCACACGTCTTCCCTCATCCTATGGGGAAGCACTGCTCTGCCAGAGGGATCTGCCAGAGGCTGGGCAGCAGCTGGCAAACATCTCAGAACAGGCAGGGCCAGCAACAGGGTCAGTGTTTACAAATGACAACTCATGTGAGCAGCACTCACACCAGCGTTTGGGAAATAGCCTGCACCACCAATCTGACCTCCTGCCCAGATGGAATTTTTACTGATTTATTTATTTTATTTTTTTTTTCCTGAACAGAAATAAACCAAGGCCCCATGTTGGAAACTGGGAAACTGCACAGAAGTCAGCAGTGAAATAAAGTCGGAACGATGCCCAATTCAGATGGTCTAGGGGGCCTTCTGCACAGTGTCCACGTCAAAATTTCCTCATCCCAAGGAACTTCCTGCAAAACACACAGGATGCTTTTATTACCAAGTGGGTGGCATTTGATACAGCATCCCAAGTGGCTAGGGAGGCCAATGAACCAGGAATTATTCCACTGATACCTCTCCAGAGGGATACTGCCTGCACGAATACATCTCTGTTATCTCCTGCACAGCTTAGTCACTCATATAATATAGATCATACCTTGCCATGCCAGCCATGAAATGCAGAGTTTAACAGGACAGAAATCAGTTCTTTCATCCTTCCCCTTTGTTTCATGTAATGTCAGTGTACACAAGCCCCTCTCCCCACACACAATTATTTAGCAGTGATGCAGCTCTTGCTAATACTGAACACTGAAAGCAAAAGCAAGTTGTGTTTGGCACATGCACTTTGCTCCCTCCTTTACTCCTCACCTGGAACATTGTGCAGTTTTGGGTGCCACAATATAAGGATATTAAGCTATTAGAGAGTGTTCCAAGGAGGGCTGTGAAGATGGTGGAGGGTCTAGAGAAGGGTGGTTGGTCACTGGAACAGGGCAGTGGTCACAGCACTGAGCCTGGCAGAGTTCAAGCAGCGTTTTGACAATGCTCTCAGGCATCAGGTGGGATTCTGGGGACTGTCCTCTGCAGGGCCAGGAGTTGGATGATCCTTGTGATTTCCTTCCAGCCCAGGATGTTCTATGATTCCTCTAATTCTATGATTTATGCCCCCTGTCTGGCTTGGCTGATGGTACCACTCACATGCTCAGTGCCCCAGGACATTCTGCAGAATCATGCCTGTGGTTTTCTCAGATCTTACATTTTAAAGATGTGAAAGACCTGTGAACACATTACCCTGGAAGCAGAGCCCTGGTGCTCAGCGAATAGGCAAAAAGACATAAACCTGATGTAGGAATTGTTGATGTAGCAGCTGGGCCGTGCTGACCCAGCAGCTCGGGAGGTCTGTGCCCTGTTTGATGGCAGTGTGAACCCTGTGATTGTTCTACAGCTGGGCCGATAATGTGTTGTAATTAAAGTGGCCACGGAATCCCAGAAACAGAGAATTTTGTGGAGGGGACCCACTACGACCATCGAAGTGCAACTCCTGGCTCTGCACAGGAGACCCAACCATCCCACCCTGTGCCTGCTGTCCGAATGCTGCTGGAGGGTCTGTGACCACTTCTCTGGGCAGCCTGTTCAGTGCTCACCACCCTCTGGGTGAAGAACCTTTTCCCAAAACCCATCCTTAAGCCTCCCCCGACCCAGCTCCAGCGGTTCCTGGGTCCTGTCGCTGGTGCACAGAGCAGAGATCGGAGCTGCCCTCCCGAGGAAGCCGCAGCTCTGCCCTCACTGGGCTCTTCTCCAGCCTGACGAACCAAGTGCCCTCAGCCGCTGCTCGCTCGGCCCCTCCATTCCCTCCCGCACCGTGGCAGCCCCCTGGATCCTCTCTAGTAACAGCTGTTCGTCCTGAGCGAGGGAGAGCGCCGGCCCCGAGGCCGCGGGGAGCTCCGGGGGCAGAGCTGTGGAGGCCTCGGCGGTGCCCGGTCCCGGTTGTGCCGGGCCGCGGCTGTGCCCATCTCTGGGCGTGCACATCCCCGGCTGTCCCCGGCCCCCGTTGTCCCCAGCCCCGGTTGTCGCCAGCCCCGGCTGTCCCCAGTCCCGGCTGTCCCCGGCCCCCGTTGTCCCCAGCCCCGGTTGTCCTCAGTCCCGGTTGTCCCCAGCCCCGGCTGTTCCCAGTCCCGGCTGTCCCCGGCCCCCGTTGTCCCCAGCCCCCCTTGTCCCCAGCCCCGGTTGTCCCCAGCCCGGCAGTGCCCGGCCGCGGGCCCCGGCGGCAGCGGGAGGCGGCGCCTCTCGGGGGGCGGGGGCCGGGCCGGGCCGGCCGGCGCTGCCTTCCGGGGCTCGGCGCGGCGCGGCCGGAGCCGGGGCAGCCGGAGTGGGCAGGATGCGCCCCGCCGCCGCCCCGCTGCCGCTGCTCGCGGCCTCGCTGCTGCTGCCGCTGCTGCTGCCCGCCGCGCCCGCCGCCCGCGGCAGCCTGGAGCCGCCGGCGGGCAATGGCAGTCGCCCGCCCGCCGCGCCGGGCCCCGGCAACCACAGCGGGGCCCGGCTCAGCCCCGTGCCCGCGATGCTCCGCGACCTCTCCGCGCTCAAAGCCGCCGTCATCGGGGCCTGCGCGCTCACGGCCGCGCTCATCGCCTGCCTCCTGCTCCGCGTCTTCAGGTGGGGAGCGCCCGCGGCAACCCGGCGGGGCAGGGGGGACACCCGCCATCGGGGCCGAGGGGGAAAGTCCCTCCTCTTTGGTTGCTTTATTATCCATATATCAATTACCATATATTGTATAACCTGCTAATGATGTGTTCAAAGGCCGGCCTCAAGCACGGCGTGTGTGGCTGGCCCAGCAGCCCCTGGGGAGCCGTGCCGGCCTGGCCAGCCCGCGCCCGCCTGCGCTCCCGCGGGAGATCCGGGCAGAGCTGGGCTCCAGGCGGCGATTTCCAGCGTGGGTACCCCCGCCGCGGGAGCCACGCTGGGCACGGAGCGAAAGGCTCCGTGGAAGGTCGGGGAACAGGTGTGGTTGTGGGATGGTGCCCGAGGAGCCGTGGGCTGCCGGGCCGTGCGGCCGCACCAAGCCGGAGATGCAGCGCAGATGGCCCAATGTCCCGGGCTCCGTGTCCCCGGCTCCGTGTCCCGGGCTCCGTGTCCCCGGGCTCCGTGTCCCCGGGCTCCGTGTCCCGGGCTCCGTGTCCCCGCTCAGACAGGGCAGGGCAGCCGGAACCGCACGGGAACAGGTGGCGCTCGGCGCGGGAGGAGGCGAAGCCGGGGCTCAGGTGACAGAAGCAGTTAAACAAGTGGAGTTGGCGAATTCTTCCTTGTTCTGTCTTCAGGCAGCTCCTTTGTGCATGGCTGAATGCTCTGCTTCTCCTGCTCTGAACTAATTCCGTGTAGGAAGGGCAGCGTTCACGGTGGTAGTATTCCAAAGTGTGGTCCATAAACTGAAATGATCGGGGCTGGTACTTTCTGAAGAAAATGACATTTAACTGTATTCTACTTAAGTGTGTGCAACAGCTGGCAAAGGCAGTGCAAATAAATGGGCTCGTAAAGTGATGTGGTTTGGGAAAGCCCAATAAAGTTAAAGAGGTTGATTTTGTTTTTTTTAAATCAATATATCTGCTTTGTAGCTGTGCAAAGTTGTCACGGACAAACAGCAGAATTGGTAGAGGTTATATGAGCTAGAATTAGGAAGTTTATAACTAAGGCTTTTCATTGTACGCTAAGTTTCTATTGCTAGTTCTTTGTGATCTTGGTGAGTTCCTTTTCCTTGCCACAGTTTCTTCTGAGTATAAAGCAATATTTTGTGTCAAGGAGAACTGGATGCATGTTGGTAGCCAAAGAAGGCAGACTGATAACCTTTAAAGGCCTTCCCTATACCATTATCAGCAAAAACAGGTCCAAGTTAAAGTCACCTTGGAAAAATGGATTTATTCTCCCATGCCAATGTGGTCATTATACAGTTGATCAGAGTTAATGCAACATTAAAGAGATATTAAAAAAAACAGCCTCTGAGATGTCTTGTATATCTTTGGTAGAACCTGCTGAGAAAATGGAAAAGAGCTATTGGCTTCTGAGTATGTTTCTTTATCTGACAGAGCACTTGTTTGTAAACAGTTATCCCAGTTGCAAATGAGACAAGAGTACCAACAGGTATGTTTGTACAGCATCACACTTGTAGCTGACAGCACAGATCAGTGGAGATTCTGTTAGAGAAGAGATAAGGGATTTACCCTCAATAAATGTAAAGCTTTTCTCTGTCAGAATATGAGCTCTGTTCACACTTAGTCAAAAACATTGCGATTTTCTTCTGAAGAGTCATGGATTCCTATTAAAAGAGATTTTGCTGAAATCCAATCTTTGATTAAACTTTCACTGTGAAATTGTTCTGTGTTGCTGGAAGTAAATTATCCTTTTATATGGGTTGTAGAGATGAAATAAACCAGTGATTAGCCAGATACTGTCACAGGCATGGGATTAATATTTTATACATTTTATTTTTTATATAATCTCATTTTTACATACTTTTCTGTTGTTATTATTTTCCTTTTTTGTTTGAGTAGGATTAGATATATTTCTCTAGCTTTCAGTTCAGTTCTTAAGGCAACACTCAGAGATTCCTCTTCATTCCTTTTGGAAATGTTATGCTCTGAATTCATCTGATGGTTGTGTGGTTCAGAATGTGGTATCACCCCAAGTGGTCTGAATTTCCTTTCTCTCTGTGGCTGCTGGGGTCTGTGAAGGCCAGCCAAGACTGCTATTTGTCTGCATGTGGCAAGGTCTAATTTGCTATAGTATTTATTTATTTATTCTTTTTTGCAAGCTCAGTGCTGGGTTTGCTTTCTTTCCTACACCCGTGGGCTCTGCATGCTCCCAACCCAAAACCATTTCCACAACAAACCAAATTCCTTGTTATTCTCAGTCAAATAGTTGGGTAGTTTGCATTACCAAGAAACACAGCGTCTTGCAACAATGTGTGTGGCTAAACTGACTCTCTGATTTGTGTTTTGGATTTTGCCTTTTTACCTCCATGTTCTGCCCCGTTTCTCTCTCCTGGTGCAGCTCAGTTCATTCCACTGCAATGCAATTCTTGGGATCACCTCACAGGAAACAGTTTTTCAGATGTGGCCAACTGTGCTGCTAGACCATGTGCCTTCTAGGGAAATCTGATAAGTTACTTTTGCTCAAGTGCACCAGCTGAGAGCAACCCAAAGCTTTAGTTGCAGAAAACTCTGCAGCTAAACTCTGTTTGTATCATGTCTTTACCTGGTCTTGAACAGACAGAATCCAGGCTGGAAAGGCTGACATATATCCAGATTTTTAGAGAAAAGCTACCTGCTTATTTTGCATCTCACTGCTTTTTCTTCTTGTTCAACTGATTTGTTCCTCAAATACTGCTTTAAGCTTAGTTTTCCAGTAATAGCAAAACTGGTATAAGAGGTTCAAGCATATGATCATAAGATACAAGACCCTTTGTTCTGTGAGCTGGACAGTTGCTCCAGGCCATCCAAGGCTTAACCCCAGAGACTTCTACTGATTTAAAATTAAAGAATCACAGAATCACAGAGCAGTTACAGTACTCCAGCAAAGACAAGGCTTCTGCCTGCAATGGGAAAGAAAAATTTAGTTTAAATTACATTAAATAAAGAAGGGAAAAAAACCAAAATGAACCAAACATCCAACCTCAAAAGATATATCTGTGACCTATGTTGAAAGCTATGGACAGCCAGCAGCACTGATCATGGAATCACAGAATCACAGTTAGGTTTGGAAGGGACCTCAAAGGTCACCTCATTGCTATGTCATTTTGTGGGCAGGGACACTTTCCACTATCCCAGGTTGCTCCAAGCCCCATCCAACCTGGCCTTAAACACTTCCAGGGATGGGGCAGCTGCAGATTTTCTTGGCAGCCTGTGCTAGGACCTCACCACCACCCTGACAGTAGAGAATTCCGTCCTAATATCTAATTTAAATCTGCTGTCTTTTAGTTGGAAGCCATTCTTCCTTGTCCTGTCACTACATCCCTCATCTCCAGAAAAAATGAGGACTTGGCTTAGTGCTTCAAGTTTTTTTTCACCATCCAGAGAGTAGAGATACCCAGAGAGATCAACAGTAGTGAAATATTGCTGGTCTAATTCATCAGCTGGTTGGAAGCCTGGGGTTTCCTGAGGTTTATAGTTCCTCTTTTATTTTTTTTTTTTAACTGCTAAGGGAGGCCATTAGCACAAAATAAACTGGCCCTAATTCCATTCCACATATAACACTGCAGCAGTTGTAGGAGGAACTGGCTTAATCAGACTTCCAGTAAGCACCCTACTTAGAAGGGATAAGGGGGTTTTTTTAAGTTGTTGTTTTTTTTTTTTTCTTTACAGGTATGGTCCTCTCCCTCTACATCTCTTAGCAGGAGGTAAAAAATGTGGAGACCTCTCTCTGTGGGTCAGGAAAAGAGTAATCTTTGAATGTCAGGGTTGTGGACTAAAATAGATTAGAGGCGTAAATAATACAATGAGCCAGTGAGTTGATTCGAGCACTTACCCCACCACATGATGCCTCAGAAAGGAGGATGAAGTGCTGCATATGACTGGTGCTTGATCAAAATAGCCCCTGGTCAAAGTACAGACACAAAGTCAGCCTTCTGCTCTCTGTGTGCCCTTCCCTGCCTGGGGAGGGATGTACCTCTGGTTTTGGTGCAGCAGGCAGATCCTGATGTGGTGCCTCAGCACTGGGTCTGCAGTGAAAGGTTAATGTCCCTGCCCCCAGTTAGCCTGGGCTTTCTTCCCTGGTTCTAGGAAAGACCTGGAGCATTCCCTCCTAATTACAGGGGGTGGCTGAATCAGCAGAAGCAACAGGGTTTTTTTAAGTGGAAGATGCTTTTCTGTGCTTACTATCCAGAACCACTTCTACCCTGGCTAAACCACTTGGGGAGTGCATTGTCATTGTGCAAGGGCCACACTCTGACCACAGCTTCCAGCATGCTTCTTGTTTCCTTTAAAAAAAACCCCACAAAATGAATGTGGCTGGAAAGGAGATGCTCTGTTTGTCCACGAGGTCTGATGTGTCCTTACCCTGTCCAGGAGGTCTCCAAAGTTCATGAAACATTTGTATTCTGTAGTTCCTGCCTGTGCTGCTCTGCTGACTCTGCTGCCTGGCCCCACCTGCTGAATAAATTTAGTGCTTTTCCTTTTTGTGCTGTCATTTTTGTGCTGATGGTTACAGGGATCCCACTGAGGTTCAGGAGTTTTAATGTGAAGGTTTCCTGACAGGCAGCCTTATTCAGTGTGCATGTAGGGAAACTCCCAAGGCTTTCCTGCAAAATTAGCTTGGGTAAGCCTTCTGGTATTTATGAAGCTGGGGGAGTTGTGCAAATGAGGCTGCTGGAAAGCAGATTAATGGCAAATTAGCTAGATAATCTGGAGTGGAATGGATTGAGAAAGGGGTGGCACGGAAAGAACTTTTTGCCTTATCAATGGCAAACAACTGGTTGTAGCAGCTTAGCCAAAAACCAGCAGCAAAATGAGCTTCCTCCCTATCCTAGATGAGCACCATCATTAAGTCAGGTTTTGGGGATTAATAGGTCACTGTACAGTGAGTTCTGCACCAGGTCCTCTTGAAAGTGTACCCCAAATAGACTAATTAATGGCTAGAGGCAAAAGGATTCTAGTTTCCTGTTTCTAAAAATATCTGTTCTGCAGTAATTCCTTCAACCACTCCATTATTAACAGTTTTAAGATGAGCTCTGTGGAATAAGGTACGTTTTCTAATGGAGGGAATGAGGGAGGAGGGATCTCAGTAAAGTGGGCCTGATACTTGGGTAGGATTTTAAATGGAGCTCATGGAATCCCTCTGTAGCCTGTATGTGTAAGTTTGTGAAGTGGTAAAGCTGTGCTTGGTTAGTTCTGACAGGTTAGTCTTGGTCTGTGTTTAGGCTTCCCAGCACTAGTAAATATTTATTGTAGAAACAATGTTCTGCTTGCAAGTGGAGACCTCCCTTTGCTGCTAGTTTTTAGCAGGGAAGCAGAGTGACAGAGAAGTGGTTTTAAAAGGATTTTCAAGTGTTTGGGTTAAGAGTCCTACTGTACTGGATATAATTTTTTTTTTTTCAACAAAAGCAGTAAAAGTACAAACCACCCTGTGCTCAGTAGCACAGTTAGCTCTAAAGATTGGAGGTGACTTTCTCCTCACTCCTGATGCACCCTCAGCCTTCAGAACAGGGAGGAAATGCAAACTGCTTCATTCCAATGGCTGGGACCTGTTTGTTCAGCCTTGGACTACTGCCCAAAAGCAGTGCTTGGCAGAGGTACTGAGATTTCCACATCAGAGCTGGTTCACTGATTTAAATTTCCTTAACTTTAAGCTTGGAAGAAGGGACCACTGTGGTGGAGATGCATACTCAGGGCTGGAGTCCCAGTGTCTGCAGTGCTCACATCCCAGTTCCTGTTGCTGTGTAACTCTTTAAAGACTTTTTGAGGCAAAAGCTGTGCTTTTGAATCTGGCACACCTCGCATGATGTGCCAGGGCAAGGCTTCTTGAGGGTGAAAGTGCACTTGGGACATGCTGACTGCTCAGAGCAGTGATTACCAAAATTCTGCTGGGCTGCTTGCTTGTGCCTGCACCAGCTCCCTTGTCATGCTTGGCAGGTAGCAGTTTTGTTTGCTATAAGGTGTAGGGGAAAGTTCTGCATTTTGTTAAGCCAAAACCATCCACTTTTCTCCCTGAAGGCTGGCCGAGTACACATCAACACGTTCTTGAATGTATAATCACAGAAATGCATTCGTGCATGAACAGTGTGACCTTCCTAGTATGCATGAAAACAGTAGCTGAAATAAAAAAAATACAGACCCACACAAGTCAAACTAGAGGCAGAGCATAAGTTGAAAAAAAATGAATTGAAAAGCCACACACCAAGTTGAAAGTATATTAGAAAATAGATCTCTCAAAACTGTGGGATGTGCAGGTGTGTGAGCATCTCCATTTCCAAAGGAAGGTAAGGCTAGCATCTGTGGGAGGAGAGGTGGTGAGTGAAGTTAGCTTTAAACAATGGTTGATTATTTTTCATAGCACCTGCACAGATGGAGCCTGAAACTACTTCAGATGAGGCTCAAGGTTGTTGTTGTGGGAGTCCTGAGCTTGGCCTGACTGCAAGAAAAGCAAGCAGGCAATTTTGTACCCAGACAGCATCACCTCCTTGCTCCTAATCCTGCCTAGAACATTCCCATGGCTCAGCAGGGTTTAACCTGTGCTTTCTCATCTGGGCATGTTCACTAAAGCAGTGGCTGCTTCAGCTGATTAAGGCTGTGTCTCACTGAGTGAGTGTGGCAGCAGGAGCACGTGGCAGCTGCAGTGCTCGTGTGCCTGCCCTGGTGCCAGAGCATCTCTGGTTTGTCAGCAGTGGGCACACTGACATGGGTCTGCATTGCACCAACAGTGCCTTGGAAAGGCAGCAGGAGGGGACAGAGGCTGGTTCTGCAGCCTTCCTGGTGGGAACAGCCTCAGCCTCTCCAAGGAACACTATAAAGGAAGTCTCCTCCTCTGTGTTCCAGGTCTGGCAAGAGGATTAAGAAGACCAGGAAGTACGACATAATCACCACCCCGGCCGAGCGGGTGGAAATGGCTCCTCTGAACGAAGAGGATGACGAGGACGAGGACTCGACAGTGTTTGATGTGAAATACAGGTACTGCTGCCATCCATCCTTCTCACTGACCTCTTGTTAGTGAAGACAGCTCTTCTATTTCTCTGCTGGGCTAACTTGGCAGGCATGAGGCAGTCACAGTCTCCCTCTTTGCACAAGCATTTTCCCTTTCCTTTACACTCGTTGGCCTATTCCCAGCACACACAGCTCTGTCCTTCCCTGCTCCTGCAACAGCCCAGTCCCTGCCCCAGGCTGTCTGCACTCCTCTTTGCCCTGCAGAGCAGCACAACGGGATACACGTGTCCCAGAGAGCTGACAGGGTCTGACAGACTGAACCTCCCCTCTCGGGCAGCTGCTGGCAGTCGTTCCTGTGTGCTCACATTGGATGGAGGGCTGTGGATCAAGGGTCGTGGATCCAGGGTTGCTTTCCCAGGCACTGAGCCTGGGAGGAAAATCAGAATGAATCTCCACAGTATTTGTACCAGAGTGCTCCTGTGTTGGACTATGACAGAGAGAGGGCTGTGGGCTCTCACTGATGCTGTTAGCAGTTATCCCTTAGCAACCAACTTTCCTTAAATATGTGTGTCTTTTTGAGATGGAAGTGGTGTGACAGCCCAAAACTTCTGCTGCCTATTCTGGGCCTGAAGATTTATGGCAACAACTCAGCACATAAAGATGCTGCTTGTTGATTTATGGCACCAGGGTATCTGCATCTCTTATTTTTATTTGCATCAAGCCATTTACACTATTCGAGTTGTGTTCTAATCCAAATAAGGCCTCCTCTAAAATCTGTCCTATTTTGGCTGAAATAAGCTCTCCTAATTATAAAAATGCAGATCTTGACAACTTCTAACTGGAGAGTTTACTGACTTTACTCACATTGCCCATCTCCTAACTCTGGAAAAGGGGGAGCACCACATCTGCTCTGAGCACGTGTGCCAGCATCTGAACCACACACCACCCTGTGCTTCCCTGGTAGCTTCCCAAGTCACTGCATTAGTTCTCTATAAAAATCAGGAAATGGTTGGAAGCAGTGAAACAATGAAGGGTGTGAGTCAAGCCTTTATGTATAAACAATTAGCTCTTGGTTTAGAAGACTCCTATCAGTCCTTACCTGATTTTTGCAGTTCCCTGTAGCTGCCCTGTGTTTGTTCTAATAATTTCAGCTTGTGCAGTTTGTACTTTGGGATAAAGCTTTGTTAAACCCAGAGTTTAACAAAGAGATCTGAGTCTCCCTGGCTGTTTAAACAGCCACCATGTCCCACCCTGTTCCTTTAAACCTCAAACTTTCTATGTGAACTCTTAGAAATGGGATCTGAGGGTTTTTTCCCCAAAGAGTGAGAACAGAAGAATCTCAATCATGGCAGTGCTTCAGGACAAGATGTCTAATAGTGAAATAGTGGATGAACAAAGAGAGCTTGCTGGAGCCCATTTGTCTCTTGAGAGCTGTGTTCGTGTTATCTGACATTGCTTCCCTGGAGCAGGAACTCTTCTGCTATCACTGAAGGTATCAGCTCATCCTGGGCCCCTGTTCTTGGCCAGTCAGGCATCTTTTCAGCTGTGGGAATTTCTCCTTTCTGCCACAGTGCAACAGCTATTAAATTGCACATTTTCTGCAGTCCTTGCTGTTCCAGGCATATTTTTGTTTAGCTCAAACAGAGCTACTCAGTTAGGAGAGGAAGATCATCTTACAGGCTGCCCCTTAACAGTGCTGATTTTGGGAAAACTGCTTTGAGGATACATTTGCTGTAGAAGGTGTCAAGCTCTCTGGTTCCTTTGTGCAGGTTGGAGAGTATATCCCAAACAGTTCACAAATCCTGTCACCAGTAAAGAGACTCCTTTGCAAATTGGAGTTGCTGAGTTTGACCACTGACAACCCCAGTAAAGTAGTCAGGACTTTTTTCATAGGTGCTTGTGTTCAGATGGGAAGAGAGGGATAGAGCTGCACAAAGGGCAGCTCAGAGTTGCCCACAGGGAGTCAGGGAATGAACTTCTAACAGGTCTTCTCTTGGGATATCTGTCCCAGTCCTCCCTGACCCCCAAGCTGGTATTCATGGTGTGGGAAGCTCTGAGCTGGGATTTGGGATTTGGGATCCCCTCCCATTGGTGAAAGATCCATGCTGACACTTGCATCTGTATTTGGGGGAGTAATTGAGATTCTGTGCTCTCTCTCCCCATGTAATGCAAACAGTTCTCTAATTAAAAGGCAGTTGGTGTGGAGCAGCAACAGGGGAGAAGCGACATTTACCTCTCCAATTGGTTCTTGTGCAGTTAATTTTCTTTCCTTTAATGCTTTGTCCTTGTGCAGATTTGTTTCCAGTCTTACATGAGGCATCAAAGAACAGCAGACAGTGTAAATTGGGCTGTTGGATGAAGGTCGTTGCTATTTTTTTCCTTTTTTTTCAGGATGCTTTAAGGTTTTAGTCTCCCAGTAAAGCCCCCCCTGGCTTCCCTTGGGCAGTAGAGCAACAAGAAATAACCACCTTCCTCCAGTAAGGCAGACTAATGAGACCACTTCAAAATCCTACCCAAACAGTCCTTTCTGTGGATGCAAAAGACACCCACTGCTGCCTCTGTGGAATGTGTGCTGGATCAGATCCCCTCTTTGCAACCTCATTTCAGGAGCAGGGAAGCAGCTCTGTCAGTGGCCTCTAATCCTGCAGGCACAATTTGTGTGAAAAGAGGCAGAAAGTATAAAACAAAGATTGTCACAGAGTAAAAGTGCCAGATCACTTGGATGTTGACACCTCCTAAAAAGCTTATTAGAAACCACTGTTTTAATATATGTGGTTCTGTGTGTATTTGCTCTGATGTTGAGAGAGGCATTTGGATAAAAAGTTTAGGAATTGTTCTGAAATTATTACAGAACTACACAAAGAAAGCAAACTGAGCAATGGAAGGAGTGTTTGTTTCTTGATCACCAATTCAATCTCTGCTGAAGGCCATAAAGCATTCTTGTCCAGTTGATTCCTGGACCATATGAACTATATTGGTCATCATTTCCCAGATGTCAGATGTTTTTTCAAGATTTATGATGGGATTTGCTGCACATCTTCAAAAATGAGTTAGTGGAAAGCTAAATCCCATCCTCCATATGTGCTTTTTCTCATCTTCCAGATAGATTTTGATTTGAAGATTTCCCTCTCCTCTTTCTCCTTTAGCACTTTCAGGAAGGCAAGGGGAATTTGCTCGGGGTCTGTGATCTCTGTGATGGAGCTAAGCCATTGATTCATCAGGCATTTGGCACTCAGGGATACTTGAGGAGAGAGCTGTGAAATAAAGTAGGTTACAGGCAAACATCTCTAACAAACTGGTGTCCATCCCCCACCACAGAGCATTCTGCTTGCTTTGTGCAATAAGAGAAAAGAGATTAAAACAGCTGCAAAAAGAACCAGTTTCTGAAAAGGTAAATAAAATTGTTAGCTTGTTAAGCTTATTAACTCTAGCGATGCTCATTGGGGGATTTCTTGTCAGCTTCAATAGGAAACTGAAAACAAGTTCTGAATAAATTCTGTGGTGCCTTGCACATGAAAGGCTTTGAAAGCACTTCAGTAATCTGGGATATCAGCAGTGACTCCTCTCCCTGCTGACTTACAGCTGTTGGAGGCAGTGAGTTCTGCTCTTGCTTTGCTTGCTGAGCCCAGCTGGGGGAATTTCACAACTGTCCAGGGCGATATGTGCCATGTGACAGCCCAGAGCTGGGGAAAGAACTTGGAATTTAAATGCTAGTCCTGATGTCAGGCTCCTAAATAAATTCTGATAGAAAGTTTTTCTTGGGGCAGATTGAAGCCTCTGTCCTTCCTGTTGGCTGAGTAAAACTCCTCAGTTTATTTTCCCTATGGAGTGTCATTTTTCCCTCTAGCAGCAGCAGCATCAGCAGCACGCAGAAGCAGTTTAGGAATGCATCTTCCAAAGTGCTCTTGAGAGGAGAAAGATTTATGTGTAAGGAGCAGTGGCAGGCTGAGGGAAGAGGGCAGGAATATTTATTCAACCATTGTGGGTCTAAAGGGCTTTTTGAGAGCTTGCAGGAAGGATGCACACGTGTAAGGACTGGATTCTGTATTCATCCCTTTTTCAGGCACTGGTAACACTGAACTGTATAGAAACATCTTCAGCACAGTTGCAGGGCTCAGCTTTTGATGTACTGGAGTCTTGGGAGTCTCTGTGAAATACAGGTTATACAGTACTGGTGCCTTCTCTAGGACTACATCCCTTCCAGATCCTGACTGCATGTGCAGCTCTGAATGGAGCATGGAATTGTTCTGTTTGTTACTGTGAGGTGTTCACTCTCAAGGGAGCAGCTCTAATGGATTTTTTTTTCCAGTGAAAGCTGCAGGCAATTCTGGATGATGCTAGGTGAATTGTACTGGGGTTTATAGCAGCTTATTTTTTTCCCCCAGCAGGCAGCAGTGACAAGTTGTGTGTAAATGGAGGGGTATCATTTATCCTCATCTGAAGGGGGTGCAAATCACCAACACAGGCAGCAGCTCACTATAAATACAACAAATTGCCAAAGCTTTGGTGCTGCTGTTAAGGATTTCCTATAGGCCCACAGCAGGGGAGAAAAAGAGATAGTCAAAAAGCAATTTTTGCTGGGTTTTGAAGGCCAGTTCTTTCCCTATTCTGACAGGTGTTGCAGAGCACACCATGTTCTGCTGCTCTTGCAGTCCTATGGGAGGACTCTCTCCTCCTTCCTGGAGTGTCACAAGTTCCTATTCAGATTTTGTTTTGAACCCTGAAGCAGTTAAGGCAGTTGGGTGTCAGAAGGAGTGTCTGTATCAAGGAGGATGGTCTATGTGTGTTGATGGGTAAGGGGTGCACTGGTGTGTAAAAGTTGTGAGGTGCAGAATGTGATTTTATGTACCTCCCTGTGCACATTCCCTTCTCTGCTCTGCACAGTGGCTGGCCACGGGATCTTCCAGCATCTGGGCTTTGTCTCATCTGACTCTGCTTTTGTCTTCCCTTGGCATCTCTTCTGGCATGGCACTAACATCCACAGACTGCTGGAGGGGACTGGTGGTAGTTCCAGTGAATGATGCTGCCTTTGCCTTTGTGGCCATTGGGATTTTTATTTTCCATTTCACACGTGGGTTCTCATCTCTGCCTGTGAGTAATTTGAATTGCAAATCTCCAGCTGTACTAATTCTTCTGCTTTCCAGGTAAAGCAGCTCCGTGGAGCCTCGGTGCCCTGCAGGATGTCATTCTGCTGTCCAGGGACCTGCTGAACCCATAACTGTGAAAGGGGAGGCTTTCATCTCTGCAGCATTACAACCAAACCAAGCCTCCTCGAGGTGCTGTTTGTACAGCAGGCTGTGGATCTTCTGACTAAAACAGCACCATTTGGTTCCCTGGTGTCCAGACTCCTGCCTTGGAATGACCAGAGTTCCTCTTTGCAAACTGGGCTCTCTTGCTTTAGGAGGGCTGCACTGTCACCAAAGCATGACAAGGTGCAGCTCCTTACAGTCTAAATCAATTTTGCAGAAGGAGGAAGACAAGGAAGATTAAACTGAGCTGCTCCAAGGACTCATTTTCTAAAATCCTAATTCAACACTTCAGTCACTGTTATGGTCATTGTTAAACAGATCATGTGTTTAAAAAAAAATCAACAAGTATTTTTGGGCCTTGCAGAGGTGACTTAGGACTTAAGATGGTAAAAATGTAAGCCATGGTGAAATGCCACACTATGTTTGGTGTAGGGTTTTGGGTGGGATGGAGTTGGGAGGTTGACTCATGTAGGAAATTTTCTTAACTTGCTACTGATTTTTTTTTAACAACAATTGCACTAAGTTTTCATGATGACACTCTCATTGTCCCGAGGAGCTCTGATCAGATCAACTTCAGTAAGTGAGACCACAGGGAAATAGGAAGAATCAGGCATGCTCTAAACTCTAAACTGCAACAATCTTGGATTAAAGAAGATATATTTTTGTAATTTTCTGCCCTTCCACTGGGAGTAACACCAGTGTTTTGTACTGTCCTGTACTGACTGTAACTTGTCTACAATTCATTAACTTTTTTTAAGCAAAGTAAGTCTTCATGTGGAATGATTGGATTGCAGAGAGAACATTCTTATTTTTTCATGGAAGCTTCATGTAAGCAATCTTATTTTCTGTCAAACTGGAAGTTTTCCCTTACTACCTGCTTGACAAAGCTCATTTAACTCAAGGACACATTTTTAGCTGTTGCTCCCTGCTGTGCTTTGTGCTGCAGAGGTCAGAGCTGTGGGATGACACTGTGGGAATTAGATTGCTGCATCTGGAAAGGTCGGGTTTGGGAGACCACAAGCATCCAGGCATTCCAGCCAGCAGTAGAAAGGGCAAACCTAACTGGGTTAGTTTCTTTACTTTGTGGTTTTCCTTTATTGTAACCACAGATGAAGTTCAGACATTACTGTTTACTGCACTCCTTAACACCTTCAATTTTGGGTTTTTAAGCTGGCTGGAACCTTGCTTTTCTTGGGGAACACATCTTTCCCAATGTTTTAGGATTGTCCCATTGTTTGCTTGACCCTCTCCCAGCCTTGCAGTTGCAATCCCTTAAGGAGACAGCAGTTTCTGGCAAAGCACCAGCCTTGCAGCAGGCTGCCCTTTTTGGGATTTTAATTTTTTTTTAAAGCCCTATTGAGATTTGTGTCTTGTTGAGAAACCAAACTGCTTTGTCATGATACCATGACCTGTGCCAGTTATGTGTGGTTCCCCTTGGCCCTTCAGTCAGTAAAATGAGGTGAAGGGGAATTTTTTTTCCTTTCAAGCAGCCTTGTACATTCATCCTAGCAGCTGCCATACCACAGCTTGCTTTTCCTAGCTGTGAGTCAGCAAAGGCTTTGCAGACAGCCAACTCAGCCTGGGTGGAAAAATCCCAAAGCAGACTGTTGTGTTAATATTAGTCATCAAGGCAATATAAAATGCTCTGTTATTTTCATTCATGGAATAGTTTGAGTCATTCTGTGCCACTGTTACCAAGCCATGTTTGACATGGCAGAGGTGAGGATGGGCTGGGCAGGTTGTTCTGGCTGGTAGGAACCACAGGGAGCAGGGAGTGGAGCAGTGCTGCATTGCAGGTTGGGGTGAGGTCTGGAGCTCTTTCCTCACCTCTGTAAAACAGGTTTCAGGCTCTAGGCTGGATGCTGCAGAAGGAAATACTGAGTTTCTTCAGGGCTGCAAGACTTTGAAGGCTGGGAATTGAACTTCTTGGGCAGACCAAGCCCTTTTGAAGTCAGAGTAGTGGCAATGCTGAGGGGAGAGAGGGAGTTAAAGCTTCTGTTGGCATTTGTGGAAGGAGGGGACAGGATGAGGTGGCTGCCCTGTCTCTGCAGGCACCATGGCAATGAGTTCATGCCCACTCCTGCCACGCTCATTGAGCATCAGGCACTCTCAGAGTGGGGGACAGGGAGTGAAACCATCTCTGCACAAATGAAAGGCAAGACCAAGTCATGTAGGAGAGAGATGAGAAGAAAAGATGCATGAAGGGCACTTCTCTCTTCTGAGGGCAAATGGGTTCTTGAAATCGGTTTTTCCAGCAGCTTCAGGTCACTTGCTGAGTTAGGCTGAGAAAGGCCTTCTGCTCCCCTAGCTTGTAGCTTAAAAAACAAAATCTCACTATTTCCACAACATGACCAAATCTCAATGGTGGACTGGGACCAGATATTTAAGATGTTGGAGATGGAGGTGCTCAAGGCAGCTGGGATTTCCTGGCTCCTTGGGGAAGTCCCAAACTGCGTGCCATAAGTTAAAAAGTGCTCATAGGGAAGCAGCAGCTGCTTGGTGGAAATAAAAGGTTAACCTGACCAGTTGCTCACAATCATGAAAATAATCTGAATGCTCTGTCTGATACTCAGTTGCTGTTGCAAATGTGAGGCAATGTTTACCTCTACAAAACTTGCTGTATGTGATTTAAAAGTGTCTGGTTAAATATTCTATAGCTATATTTAGTTAAGATTTTAAGAGCACTTGATGTGACTCATCTAATAGTATATATATATGAATATTTTTTTAATTGTAGAAATCAGTTTAAAACATAGTTTTAATAATTTGAACTGTTTGGTTCAGGTAGTTCTAGGAGTTCATCAGAGAAGAAATAGCCATTAACCACTACATGAGTTTTTTACCTTAATGTTCTGTGTATCTTACACTGCAGATTTAATCTGATTGTGACTGTAACATGTCTTAGTATCTGCTGCTATTTTCTGTTGCATAGTCAAACTTGCTTTGTTCAAGAGCATTTTAAAAGGCATATTTTTTTGTTACAGAAAATGAAAACAGAAATGTTATTACAGCTGTCTGCCTGTAGCTCACTTACTGCTTACAGAATCCACTGACTCCTGGCTGAGGCAGAGTATGTGAGTCAGAGGCTTTTCCCTTTGTGCAGGTGGAGGGAAAGCCCTGCACAGAATTGCAGCTCTTTACTCCAGCCACAGCCCTGTCACCAGAGATTACACTTGAGAAGCCAGAAATCAGTGTGCCATGCTTACCTGCAGAACTGAGCACACAGATAGCTTTGTTATTTGCATTTTCCCCCCTTTTGTTCCCTGGAAGTTGCAGAAATGACTGCAAACACTCGTTTAGCACACTGACTCTGTGATCCCCTAGTGTTTATCTTAAGGCCAGACTTACTTGTAAGAGTCTACAGGCACTAATGAAGCTTGAACACACAGACACTAATTAACTCAAACACTTTGTTTATAACTGTTCCCTCTAATTCCATGTACATGGCATAATCTCTGCAGGGTGGTGGGCTGTGGTTTTTGTTAAAGATTTTTCCTTGTTAGATGAGTTGCTGCTGCTGCTGCAGTTTGTGTGTGAGGAGATATCAGGACCATGTGTTCAGTTTTGTGCAATTGCTTTGAAGTTTTTTAAAAAGAATTTGTCATTGTGACCAAAGCTTCTTTTTAAGGAAAAAATTGGTTGTGTTTGAATGGACTTCATATGTTTCAGTAGAAACTGCCATCATTAAACATGTTCTTGAAATCCTTGTGCTGTGTATTATGTTTAAGGCAGGCATGGGAAAGGGGTGTTGCTTTTTGGGGTGAGGTGGGTGTCACAGCACCTGTGTGCTCCATTATTAGAGAGTTGCAAGTCCCTTTGTCCTGTGGCTCTGAATCAGCCTGACAACAAACTAGTTTTAGCACATGGTAGAGGAGTATGTTTCATCACACAAGGTCCTCATCAACTATCAGGAAGCTGGGCTTACTTCTGGGATCAAAAGGTAAAATCCTCTGCAATAGGGAAGGGATCTCAGTGCCTTTGACTTTATAACCATGTCTGGTACCTCAGAGCTCACTGCAGCCCCATTGCAGCCCCAATGTCCCACACTGAGCACTCCCTGGGGTGGCCAGGTCACACCTCAGCTGTTCAGCAAACTTCCTTCCCCTCCAGAGTTGCTTGATGAAGTTGTTCATCTCTGAAGCAATTTTGTCTTGTGGCTTTCAGGGCATGGCAAGATGGTGAAGTGCTGGAGATAAGGATCAGGGCAGACTGGGGCTGCTTGTTCCACACTTCTGGCAGTTCTCAGAGAACTCTTTTTCCCCTGGATATGGAGCAGCTACAGGACAGACTGGTCCAGCATCCTGTGCATGGATCAGCTGTGCCTCTCTCCTCTGCCATGTACCACATTTCTCTGCCTTGATGTCTTCATCTCTTCAGGATCAGTCTAAGAGTAATTCAGTGCTGCAGACAAGAGGCAGCTGCTGTCCCACCTCTGCCTTTTGAATTATGTCCTGCCAGCAAAGTGAAGCTCAATCTAATTCAAAGTCCCCAAAAAATGCTGTCAGCCTTGAGCCAGCTGTTGAGCAGCTGAGCTGGTTTGTGTAGGAAGCTGTAAGACCCCTCAAGGTAAGCCCTAGCCTGACAGTGGCTGAGCAGGACAGGCTGCAGCAGTGAGGATGTGGCAGAACAAAAAGCAGAGGCTACCATCGCTGCTGTACTTACCTTTCTGATGGAGTCTCAAGTGGAAGATGAGCAAATGACTTGTGGAAATTATTACCTAAGTAAGAGCTGAAGAGTTGAGTTTGATAAAGGTGATTGCAGCTGAGGCTCTGTGAGGAAAAGGCAAGGCTCAGCGTAGCCATTTCTGAATTTTGACAAGGAGAAGCCAAAGCTGCAACAAAGATTTTTCTCAGGCAAGTCTTAGTATATTTTTTTTCCTAAATGGATCCCATTAAGGAGATGTTTCTGCAGTATCTAGAAGAGTTGTGCATGGGCCAGAGTACAGCACAGCTTCCCCTCTCCCGTGGGTGGCTGTTACCACCCTCGTACAAGCTGCTGCTCTTATTAGTGAGTCTGTGTGCAGGAGTGAGGTTAAGTGAACAGAGCTAATTCACATTTACAGCCCTGGCAAAGGCAGAGGGTGTCTTCCTTGTATCTCAGTGTCACTGATCTCTGGATGCCTTGATACTGATAACTGCAAAATTGTCAGCGATGTGTGGCAAATGCTATCAGGGACAGGAGCTGAACACAGAGATGATTGGAATCATGCCTGACAATGAGCTCTGTTAAGAGTATGAAACAGGAGCAGCTCTAATTGCTTAAAGCTGAGTAGTCTGTAACCAGGCTGCACAGAAACACTGAGGATAGTTAATCTCCCTATCAGCTGTCAATTACCAATTTTGAAGAGGCCAGAAACTCTCCTAGCACTGGTTTCAAACAGACACCCACTCTAGGTTGGCTCACTTCTCCCGTGGCCATTTGCTCACAGCGTGTTAGATGAGCCAAATATATTTCAAAACAGTACTTCTAATTCATGGAAACAGCTCTTCAGCTCAAGAAAGCAGCATGGAAGGCGTGGCTATTGCTTTAAAGCTAAGGAGAAAGGGTGTTAAAAATCCAGGTGCAGTTTTTGATGGCTTAGGAGGCACAAAGCTGGTTTCTAGGCTTCTCTCCCCCCTCATGCTCGTCTCCAGCCACCTTGTTCCTTCACTTGCCTCCACACTGGGGGACCAGCAGCACAGGGGAGCCCAGCTCCCTCCTCTTCATGGGGAGAACCCACTTAGGCTGCATATGGACAAGGAAGGGGAAGGCAGGTCCTGAGGAGCTGGAGCAGCTGCTTCAAAGCTTCAACCAGCATGTTTAATCTCTGTCTTGGAAGATGGTACAATCCTAATTGCCAGCCTTCAAAGGCTGCCAGCCCTGGCTTGAGAACACACTCCTGGTTGTTGCCTTTTTCTGCCCAATCCATCCTGCCCAGTGATGGAGGGAACCCACTGATCTGAGTGTGAAACAAGGACAAGGACTCAGATTCCCTGGCCAGGGTTTCAGCTCTGTCTTGTGCAGATGGGGACTGTTGGTTTGAAGGATGAGGAGGGATAAGGATTAGATGACCTACTGCACCACCTCAGCCAGGGTGATTTATTTTAAGGGTTTTCTGTGAAGGCTAACACATCATCTGCTTAAAACTCATCCTGACTCCTCTGAGCTTCTTGCAGTGGTTCTTTCTAGATAATTTAATTCAATGTGCATGTCGTTATTCTGTCCTATCAACAGTCAGATACCTTCCCAGGACCTTTGCCAATTCCAAAAGCCAGATGAGCCAGCTTAAACATCATCTCTGACCTGTGCTGAGCAGCACAGAACATCCTTGGGGACTCCTCTGCCAAGTCTAAATGCCAGTGAAGTAACTGTGGCACAATTCTGTCTTGCATCCAGATTGGAAAGAGACTCTCTGGGCCACAGGATCACAGAAGGCAACCTCCCCTCCAGCCTCACTGGCCCTGCTCACAGAGAATCCTCAGCTGTGAGTTTCAGATGTGCATTTCTTGCCAGGGAACAAGTCTGTTAAAGGGGCCTGTGTTGATGTGGCTGGTCCTCATCAGCTCTGATGCCAGCCCAGAATAACCACTGCACTGCTGCTGAGCAAAAATAAACCCTTTGTCATCAATTCCTTGAAGCATTACTGCCAAATCCTTCACCTCCCCCAGCTGTTTCCCCTCCACGGATTTCCAGACTGTCTGTGCCTTGCTACAAATATATTTATCTGAAGAGAAGCTCTTCTTTACAGACACATTTCTCTCCCTCTGCCCTCAATTCATAAAGGTTTAAGCTCAGGTCAAGAACATTTGACATTTCCCCACTTCATTTTTTCCTGGCTGTCAGCAGAGTCGTCTCAGTAGTGCCTTTTGGACAGTGTCTGAAATTACCTGGTTCTCTCCATCTCCTTGCATAAGGACTCGTACAGCACAGATCCCAGTGGCAGTGAGATGATTCTCAGGTAAACAGAAAAAAACCCCAAGTCTGTTTAGGCAAAGTCTCCTGTTTCTTTTACTGTGTATAACTTTTTTTGGGTCAGAGCAGTTCCTCTTGCTGATGGTTCAGCAATGCTTTCAGAGCTCAGCAGTGAATGCAGTGGTCCCTGCCCTTCTTCCCTTCCTGGCCTTTTGCCATCCAGCTTCCCCTGGTATTTCTGACACCCAATTCCCAGTTTCCTGACTCCCACCCCATCTACTGTGTGTTACCTGGGGAACAGTTTAACAATGCCCTTGTGGATAAAACTGTGGCAAAAGAGAGATAAATCTCTTTATTTTGGACTAAAGAAAAAACATTGCTGCAACAACCTGCTGATGGGGATGGGTCTTGCTAGAAAGGCAGGGGTTACCCAGAGCAATGCTGAGATCCTCAGGAGCTGCCATTTCCATGTCTGGCTCAGTGGGCAAACACATGGAACTGGAACTGGATGATTTTTAGGGTCCCTTTCAATCCAAACCACTCTGTGATTCCATTATTCAAGGTTCCAATCTGAGCTCCTGTAGTTAAGAGGCAAGAATATTTAGGTGCTGTTAGCACTCCTGAAGCTTGCTAAACTTAAATAAAATAATGGTCCTGCTCAGGATGCTCACAGACAGGGCAAGACTCTTGGTGAAGAGCTTCTCTTTAATGAGCTGTTCAAATGAAGGACACACTCTGTCCCTCTGCTCGTAGATAATATTTTTAAAATCACATATTTGCAGTGCATTGTTCATTGCTGTTCAAGGAAACAAATGATTTGCTTTTGACATAATCACTATCAGAAATAAGTTATTCAGTATTTACTGCTTGAAAGTTAAAAAGGGAATCTGAATTTCTTTTTTGTTCCTTTTTCTTTTTTTATAATAGATATACAGGCTGCAGGGCACACTTTTATGCTCCTGTAGCCAAGATTTTATAGAATTGACTAATAATCTATTTTGCATATTTATAAACACTTTATTATTTATTAATGGTGCATTTCAGGAGTAAATTTATAATCCTGCCATGTGATCTCAGCCTTTTAGAGAAAAATGGTTGCTCGTGTCAAAGAGCTGGAAATTAGAGCTGGCATAACAAAGAAATGAGTGAGAATATCTCATTAGTGTGAGAGCAAAGAGGCAGGAGCCTCTGAGAGGATGAACACACGCACACGAGGTGCACGCAGAGATGTCAAATGCAGAACACAGCACTCAAGATGTATCAATTCCTGCTCTGTTTGCTCTAAGCCCACAAGAACACAGCACAGCCCTTCAGCCATGGAAATCACAGGCTCACTGCAGCCAGTGCTCCCTCTCCAAGCTGGCACTGCTGCCCTGGGCCACGCCACATCCAGGCATTTTAAGCCTGAGGATTTTGGAGAGTCCTGGCATGCACCTTGGTGGGGTCAAGCCTGAAGATTAGTTACAGGTGACTAATCACCTCACTCCTGCTGGAAGCCACAGATCCCTCCCCCATTTCCAGTCTCAGATCTGGATGTCTCAGGCATCCCCTCTCCACCCTGAGCATTATCACCCTGCTCAGACAGGGGTGCCAGGGGCAAACAAGCACATGAACAAATGTAGTTTCTGATACCAGCATTGTTTCACTTAAAAACAAAACGCCTTCTATGCACTCAGAACAAATCCTCTGAACTACCTTTTCTACCTTCCTGTCTCTAGGAAGCCCCTGAAGGTCTCTCTGGTCAGCTGTGGAGCTCTGCTGGTCTCCACGAGCTCCTAGCTGACAAAACACTTCCCAACCACCTTGTTCCATTTGCAGTGATTGCTCCACTTTATCACTTTCTGGTCCTGACCCACCCTCCCTCCAGTCTCATCAGCTGCCAAGTGCTGTCCTTTCCAGAGCTCCTCACACCCAGTCACTCTCCATGAGGTGCAGGTGGAGGAGGAAGCCTGGTGAAGAAGGCACAAGGCTGCAGATCCAAACAGAGCTGGCAGCTTGTGTAAAGACATAGCACTGGGCTGAAAGTTTCTTGATTATTCAGATTCACCAAATCACATTCTTTAAGTGCAAGGATGCTGAGGCTGCCCCAGTGCTTGGCCATGGCACCATGGCTGTGCTTCTGGGGAAACATTTTTGGAACCCCTGTGTCCAGAACTTCACAATCCAAAATCCTCCAACGGCTTCAGTGGTGCTTTTCTTGCCCCTAGAAGATGCTTTCTCCTGGCTTCTTCCAGCCATGAAATGAATGGCACTTCCTTCCCCAGTGCCAGGGCAGGGTTATTCAGCTGTTTAACTGCATGGCTGGGCTTGGAATCACTGCACAGATGGCTGGCTTCCCACCAGGCTGGGCTTGCAGCCTGTGCCAACCTGGGCAGCCTGAGCCACAGGAAAGACCTCTCAGAGCTCCATCCCTTAACCAGAGCATCACAGGACAGCCAGGGCATCACCACTGTGCACAGAGGGCTGCAGAACCTAAAGCTCCCACAGCCTCAGGTCAAAAGCCTGGAACCACATGTGTCTGTTTTTGCTCCAAAGCTGGCAAGCAGGGAGTGTGTAGTGAGGTCTCCCTTGGTAAGGGAGAGGTGATTAATGAGTCTGGCTCATAAAAGCTGGGAAGGAGAACTGAGGAGACCTGCCAGGCTCTTCATCAGCAGAGCAGGCAGGAGGGCACAGGGTGGGTCTGCTGCTGTCACAGGGAGCTGCTGTGCAATTTGCCCTGTGCCAGAGGCATCAAGGTGCTGCTGCTGCTCTGGGGCAAAAGCCTCTGAAAGGCAATGTTTCCTCTGCTCATTTTATTTTATTTTTCTGAAAGGAGCTGGGAGCATTTGGAGTTTTCTTTGATATGATTTTCAGAGGAGCAGAGCAAGCCAGCTGTGCCTCCCTTCTGATGGGGAGCAGAACAGAAGCAGAGGGGAGAAGGTGAATGGAGCCTCAGCCTGGCAGATCCAAGTGTAGCAACATGCCATTAATGCCACCTAATTGCTCCCTGCACCTCGGATAATGTGAAAAGCATTAGCAGTAATAGCAGCTCCGTTATGTTCCTGTTTTGATGGCTGCCTAAAAAGGGGAAATCTCAGGAAGGACACGAGGAATGTGGAATTTTAGGCTTCCTTTGGCATTTTGTTTTTGTGCACTTGATTTCAGCCTGTTAAGGGCTAATAAAAGTGTGTGCAAACAGAGGAAACATATATAGAGCTCACAGATATTGAGTGTTCAGCAGGTGTGGGGTTAGTCAGTGGTTTAGGTGCTGCTTTTGTACACCATATCTGTGACCCTCCCAAAAATACTATGAACTACTAGGTCAGAGACCAGGAGCCCTTGTTCAGAGCTACCTTCATTTAACAGAACTTGTTCTGCTGGCTTAGGAGCCTTGTTGGGATGGAGGCAGAAGGTGCAGGGGAAGCAGCCTGGCTCTAAGCTCTGGTGAGGATCTGTTGCTGCAGGCTGGAGATCAGCTCAGCCCCTGGTGATGCGTGTGCAACACGGCCAATGCATTGAATCATCCAGCTCCAGCTTTCTCCCCATCACACTCCACTGCCTGCCTCTCGTCACTGGGGTGTTTGGAAATGTGCTGTGGCACCTCCAAGCACCCAGAGCATGTCACAGATGGGTGTCATTCAGCCTGCACTGAGCTTCAGTGCTGCCAGCTCCCAGCCATCAAGCCCTTACTTTGTTCTCAGTACATGGATTCGTTGTTTTGGGTTTTTAACTTTGCCCATCCAGCAAAAAAGCCAGAAGGATGGACCCTGCTCCTGCTGCCACCAACAGAAATGTGGAGTTCCCCCAGTGCTTGCAAGAATTCAGTGCCTTGTGTGCACAAGATGAACTGATTTTCCTTTCACCCAGTGCACAGAGGGAGACATGCTTAGGAGAGGTCTTGGTGGCAGGGGGGTGGTGGATGGTGGTTGCACCACAGATATTCAGGGGAGATGCTGGAGCTGGTCACACCTCACCCTCTTTTCCTGCCTGAGGCAGTCTGCAGCCTGCAATGCCCACCCTGTCACAGGGCATTTGCCACTGCTGTTGCAGGAGATTCCTGGCACTTGCTGGGGAGCAGGGACTCACTGAGAAGGAAGAACTCAGTGTGGCAGCAGCCCGGAGCCATGGGAGGTGAGAAAATCCTCTGGCACTTAGGGCAAGATGCCAGGCTGAGGTTTCACAGTTTGCTGGGACATGGCCTTAGCAATGACCTACATTTGTGCATGATGGATGGGATGCAAACATGCACAGGACGTGATGGAGGAGCTGGGGAAATGTGTGGCTCTGGGAGGCTGCACTGGTCAGAGCCAGACCCTCAGGTTTGGGATCAGTGCTGGTCCTGAACCAAGCCTGACCTGTTTTCCATCAGCCATGAAACCAATGCCAGATCTGGCTCTCCCTGGGCAGCCTCAGAAACTGTGGGAGGCAGGAAGAGAAGCATCAATAGTGATTTGTCCAAAGCACCTCAGTCTTGAAATAAACAGCTCAGGAGAGAATGTGGGCTATTTCTGTTCCCCCAGCTGTTCAAGCTGTGCTGTATCTTTGATGCCAGGCTATCTAGGATTTGGAGACATTCCCAGGGTGAACATCATTGCCCTTTCAGATGTTTTTGTGTTACTGAAAGGCCACCAAGCACAGCTAGTTGACCTGGGTGGCTGCTGTGAGCTATCACAAGCCTTCCCCAGGGCATGTAGGCACCAGGAATGATGGTTTTTTCCCATGCCCTGTCTTCAGTGCACACAAGGATGCTGCTTCTTCTTCTTCTTTCCCTCTTTCTCATGCCATTCCACCTCCTTCCAATTTGTCTTTCATCTTTATTCTGTGAAAGGAATTGCTAATAATAATCTAGGACCATTTAAAATATCCTCCCAAACTTACAGAAAGTAACAGGCAAGTGAGAGCTTTTCCTTTCTCTCTGTGCATAAAATCCAGTCAGTATGACTCACATTTTCTGAGTATCCTAGGTGTAGAGGTGATGTGATGGATGGTGACAAGGTCTGAAAGGATCAGTGAAAGTGGCACTTTCATAAAAGACAGATGAAGCATATGAAGGAATCCCTTATGCACAAAAAGCACCTAGCAGGTTTTTTTTCTCACCTATGTGAAGAAAGAAGAAACCTGGAGTGAAAAATTTGCCTCTAGTGAAGACAACAGCAGAAGTGCTGCCAGTGGCAACCAAAGCAGGATGTTTTTGGGTGCACAAAGATGATCTGAGGGTTGGAGCAACTCTCCTATGAACGCAGGTTGAGAGAGCTGGGGTTGTTCATCTTGGAGAAGAGAAGGCTCCAGGGAAACTTCATTGTTACTTTCCATACCTAGCAGGGGCTTCTAAAAAAGAGGCTGACTTTTACAGAAGCAGATACTGATAGGACAAGAGAGAACAGGTTTAAACTGTAACAGAATAGCTACAGATTAGATATCAGGAACAAATTCTATATTATGAGGCTGCTGAGGCCCTGGCACAGGATTGTCCCATCCCTGGAAGTGCTCAAGGCAGGTTGGATGGGGCTCTGAGTCACCTGTGTGGTGGAAGGTGTCCCTGCCCATGGCAGGGGGTTGGAATGAGATGATCTTTAAGGTCCTTCCCAACCCAAACCACCCTGTGATCCTGGGGTTTCACAGACACTGCTGGGGCTGCTGCCTGCCCATGGCTCTGCCAGGGCTGCCCTGTGTGGGTGCACTTTGCTCCTGCCAGCCCCTTCCAACACACTAGAAAGACAACAGGAATGCTAAAATTCCTTTTATTGTCCATCCTTCTCCTGCATAGTAGGTAAGGGCATAAGTTCAGCTAGTGCTGAGTGAGGAGATGCTTTCAGAGAGCCCTGAGCTTGCTGTTGGCTCAGCAGGGCCCCTCTGCAGCCATGTGTGCAGGACATGCATGGGCTGGGCAGCATCTGCTTGGGCACGGTCAGGGCTTCCCTCCTTGGACACCCAGGCAATGCAGGGCACTCATGCGTGTGTTCCAGATCCAACTGGAGGCTAGAAAGCATCAGCATTGGCCAAAGGGGCTGGTCTGGAGCTGTAGGTCATCACTGAGCTACATTTCCCAGGTTTGAAACTGCAGAATTAAGGAAGTCGCAGACATTGAGCCCCAGAGTGTCCTGCTGCTGTCCCTGCCGTGGGGGAAACCAGCTCAGAGGTCCAGAACAGGAGAAACATGGCCTGTTCCAGGGAAAACTGAGGTGCTCTGGGCTGGTTTGAAGGAATTGCAGTTTGTAAGGAAGTACTTATGTGCTGAAAGGGCTGCGAGCACCTGGAGCACACATGGGTGAGGAACCCAGGGTGTTGGTGGAGTTTTCCTTCTCATCCTTTCAGCAACAAGCAAATCTCACTACCATGGGGAAAGTTAAAAGTCTTGCCCTAGGCCAAGCTGGTTGTCTTTATCACAACAAAGAAGTGAACCAGGATCTCTCCCTAGGGAGCATGAAATGCTGAGTCCTGCTCCTCTCTCTGAATGACAACGCTGTGTTTCCTTCCCATCTATTCCTTCCAAGCCCATGTTCTGCACTGCTGCTGCTTCTGCCACTCCTCAGGCTCTCAAGCTTCCAAAAGTCAAAACACTGGCTTGAAAGGTCCTGAAAACATCCCAAATGAGGCTTGTTTGTTTATTCATTAGTCCTTTATTGTGTTTTATATAATGCTGTCTCCTAATTAACTTGAGCAACTCTGCACACCCTGCCACCTGCAAGGTCTTCTAGTTTGGGGTTTGGAAGTGAAAGATGAGCATGGACTCAGACTCAGGAGCTGGAGCTGCAGAAAGCAGCACTCTTTGAAGGCATGTGAGGCTCAGAGGAGGATCCCAGTCTCTGAAGAGGTGTGCTCAGGTTGTAAGGGCATCACATGAGAGCCAGAGCTATCCTGCTCCAAATGCATCCTCCTGGGGTGTGTTTGATGCTGGAGAGGCAGAGCATGCTGGATTCCAGGCTGTGGAGGTCAGGAACCAGGGCACAAACAGTGTTCTGACAGATTTGGGCAATTAGCAACCCTTTTTGAGCCTCCAGCAACTTGAGCTGCTACCTCTGTGCAACCTGTGTGGTGTCATCATGCCTTTCAGCGTTTGCAATTGCCAAAGCCTTAGCAGGGGATCAAGTGTTAGATCCCCTGTTCACCTGCCTTGACGTTAACTGAAGAATTATTATTATAATAAACATTTAACTTGTTTTTTAAGCCTTTGGTGCGGAACATTTTGTAGAATTTGACTGCAAATCCAGACCCTGTGGCTTCTGTCAAAATACTAAATACTGAATTCTCTGCTTGCCTCCCTTCTGACATCATTAATGATAATAATCATCCCCCACAGCTGCTAATCCTCTTTGCAGAGCGCTCTGCCGAGAGCTGAGCTGAGGCTCTTCTGCCCTGCATATTCTGCAGTCATTTGTATCAATTTGCTATGACCATGGAAACGACCTGCTGGGATTTCATCCTGATGGAAATGGCCATGGGAGATGCAGGGCAGCAGAGAGGAGCACTCACTGGTCAGGGGTGGCTTAACCAGTGGAGTGTAGTGGTGCTGCTCACCCAGTGCTGGGTGTCCTGTCCCTCTGTGCTGGGCCACTCAAACCAAGCCACCCCAACCCTCCAGTGCCCAAAATGTTGTGTGCCAGCATTTGGCCAATGCTGTGTGGGGATGGCACAGCCACGTCCTGCTCTTCCTGTGAGGAACACCGTGGCAGAAGGCCATGAGTGAGGATTTCCCTGAATCCCACCTCAAAGTTCCAGATGTCCTGACTTGCTTTTATTTTTAACACAAAGATCAAGCCTGGCTGCTGTGTCAGAAGCACACCCAAGCAAACAGAACCTGCAGGTGATTAGCCTGGCCCCCTGCCTGAGAAACCCATTTATTTTCTACATCTATCTCCTCTTGATGTGCGGGTGCTGTGTCTCAGCTCGTCTCATGCTCCCTTTAAAATCACCTCTGGGGTGCTGGGTCCCCTCAGACTAACACTTGAAGAGTGATTGCAGCATCTCTGGGACAGCCTTTGCCACGGGCTCACATTCATCAAGCACCAGTTTTGGTGCAAATTCAGCCTCACAGGAGAACAGCAAGACCTCAAATACTCCCTTGTACAATGGTAACAGGGAGCTTTTATTTAATGTTCTCCAAGAGCTCTAACAAGGTGGGCTACTGTTTCTCTCTCCCTCTGGTAAATCAAGAGCTGCAGCAGATACTGAGTTATGTCCTCAAGTTCACACATTTTAAGGGCTGCCCAGCACCACCAGGGAAATAATTCCCATTACATATACTTCTGATAAAACCTCAGTTCTGCGTGCCTGAAATTTTCCATGGTAATTATATGAATTTTGTAGATGTTCTTGACTGGGAAAAAGTCAAGAGGACCCAACCTGCACATTTCAGGTGTGTTTGTCCAATTTGTGAGATGTCTTGTGGACCCCAGAGCCCCACAGAGAAGGAGAGGAGCACCAGGATGAGTTGGATCCAAACTGTGATGCCAGTGGGGCTCTTCTCCAACATGTGGGTGGATGTTGAACAAACTGGAGCCTTTTCAGTCGGTTCAAATTCCCCCTTCCTTATGTGATTTGTGTCACTTTCTCATCTTTGAAATGTGTGGCTTTTGTCTCTATTCCCCAAAAGGCAAATGCTGATTCACTGCAGTGGAAATGCTCTTCTGCCAGGTGGGTGGGATGGGATCAAATTGTCAAAGGGATGGAGCACATGGATTTTCCTGCTCACAGGTCTGCTGCCTGCTGCAACAAGTCTGTGCTCTAAAAACTTGCAGATTTGTGCCCTGTCTCAAAGTTTTGAACTGCCCACTCACTCAGCTTTATGATAATTACTGAGGTGTCCAAAGAGAAACAGCTTTTCCTTGTGGTCTGTAGAAGATTCCCAGTCTCAGTCCTCTGGCACAGCCTTTCCCCACTTCTCCCTCCTGGTTTATCACAGGTCTGAGACAAGTCTACAAGGCTCATTCTTTCTTTGTTTTTTTTTCCTTTGTGAAATGTCTCGTGGTCCTTCTACCAGCACACTGTAAAACCCAATCATAAATAATTACAACTACAACTGTCAAAATAAACGGCTGAAGTCCATTTTGGCAATGCTGTGAAATGCTATCCTAGCAGGCTTTGTGGGGGCAGTTGGAATTTTGTGTGCTGGCAGCCAGAGCCTGGCAGTGCCCTGTAATCAGCAATGAGCTCCCCAGTCATTAGTTCAAATTAGAGCAGCTCTGATGACAAGTCCATGGCAACTCCAAAGGTTGAGCAAGGTGCAGGGTGACCCTCCTCGTGAGCAGAGCAGAATGGTTTATTCTGTCCCAATTTCTGGACAGAGGAAGGGCACAAAGCACTTGTGTAACACTGTGTTCAGATGGGCTGGCAGTGGGGAGGGCTGGGGCCAGCAGCAAGCACGTGGCTTTGGTCAGAGCAGCAGAAATTCCAGCAGGAGCCAGCAAACTCCTGGGCAGGGCTGGAGCTCCCACGTGTCCTGCACACCATGGTCCCACACTGCCCTTTCTTTGGGTTTCACTTCAGATCCACCTTGTCTTCCCCTGGACTCAGCACTGCTGAGGCCACACCTGGAGTGCTGTGTCCAGTTCTGGCCCCTCAGTTCAGGGAGGGTGTTGAGATGCTTGAGCACATCCAGAGAAGCTTGGAACACAAAGCCTGTGAGGAACAGCTGAAGGAGCTGGGGATGTTCAGCCTGGAGAAAAGGAGACTCAGGGGTGACCTTATCACTCTCTACAACTCCTAAAAGGTGGCTGTGGTCAGGTGGGGCTGGTGTCCTTCTCCAGGCAGCTCTGACAGAACCAGAGAACACAGTCCCAAACTGTGCTAAGGGAGATACAGGCTGGATATCAGGAGAAAGTTTTTCATGGAAAGAGTGATTAAACTCTGGAATGGTCTGCCTGGGGAAGTGAAGTCACCATCCCTGGATGTGTCTAGAAAAAGCCTGGAGGTGGCACTCAGTGCCCTGGTTTAGTTGAGGTGTTGAACTCAATGATCTTGAAGGTCTCTTCAAGCTAGTCATTCTGTGATTCTGTGATTTATCTTCTCCTTCCAAAACTAAGCCAGGGAGACATTTTTCCTGCAGGTTGATTTGGACAGATCCAGTGGTGTGATGTGAGCAGCAGAGTTTGCAATGGGAGCATCCAGTTTAGAGACCACAGGGCAGGGTGGGGCAGAAGTTCCCATTTGGATCTTGATTAAAACTGCTGTGGGAGGCTCTGGATATCAGGGTCTCTGCTCCCACCAGTGCAGCAGCAAGAACAAGCCCTTAAGGTCTCCTGGACCTCTGGTTTCCATCCCAGCTATCAGATTTACTCCCTGTCTTCTAACAGTGGAAGTCCTGACCCAGGATCTGCAGCCATGCAGGAGATGAAAATAAACTGTGGGTGAGAGTGGGATGTGAGCTCCAGGTAAAAGCTGAGCTTTGCAAGAATGGGTGAAAGGGGTGCTGTAGGCTTGAACTACTTTTTTTACAGGGCATGCTATTTGTGAGGTTTCTGAAGTCACAGCTCTTGAACCTGAGATTATTTGGGATGCTCAGCTTTCATTAATGCAACAAAAGGTGTGAGTTTCTAGCCCTCATGGTTGCAGGGGAAAACTTTAAAGAAGACCCTGAGAACCAGAAAAAAACATAGTAAAATTAAAAATAGATGGCATACAGGAAGATTCCCACAGGTATTACTCCAAAAGCATTCCCTGCCACTACCTTGCTCCCTGATCTGTGCTGGTCACTCAAACCAAGCCACCCCAACCCCATAATGCCCAAAATGTTGTGTGCCAGCATTTGGCCAAACTACAGAGCAGCTGCTATCACTGGACTCCAAGCTGCATTTTAAAATGCCTGGATTTGGCTATGGGGATGACAGCACCCCCTCCATGGCTCTGTTTTCCTTCTCTGTGCAGTGAGGATAATAGCATTGGCTCGTTGTCACAAACCACATTGAGCCCTTCCTCTGAGGTGGGAGGGGATGCTTCTCAAAGAACCTCAGTATTTTGGAAGCATCAGTCCTGGTGAAAATTGGTTTGCAATTAGTCTTAGATGATTTTTGAAATTATTGTTTCTCTGCTGGAGGGTGATGTCTCATCCCTTACACAGAGTTATTTTCACTCCAGAACAGGAGCTTTTCTTGCAAAGGTTTTTCCCCAGCTCCTACCCAGCTGCTAAACAAGCCTTTCTCCAGGTCCTGGAGACCTGACGCTGGACACACATTTCATGAGTCCAGTGCCTTCATGGGAGTGACCTCTGGGCACTTCTGATGCTGCTGCCTTCTCAACCAGGAGATTTCCAATCACTGCTGCTCTTGGATTTCTCTCCCTTCATGGGTCTGGCCGAGCCCTTGGAGTGGCTTTTAAATGCCATCTCCCCTGGGACTTGTTAAAGTGCTTTATCAGTGCCCATCTCCCTCTGCAGGGATGACCTTTAACTCATCCCTGCTGTTGCTACCTGACTCAGATCACCTTGGAAGAAAGGTTGCCATGGCGATTTCATATTCAGCTCAGCCAAAAAACCACAGCTTCTGTATCTTATTAAATGCTGCCTTCTGAGGACCCTGCACATGGAGAGCCAAAGCCAGGGGCTGCCTGCATTCACTGCAGCCAGGAGTTTGGTCACCAGGAGCTTCCCTGCCAGCCAGCCTGGCTGCTCCTTACCCCTTTGCCAAGCCAAATTTTCTTTTTTATTTTTTTTTTATTTTTCCATGTTAGGTTATAAGCTGAGGGTTTGAAGCCATTAGTATTACTATGAAAACACTCCTCTGCAAAATGTCAGTCTGCCTTTTCAAGGGGATTTTTCACTGTTCTAATCTAAACCACTGTCAAATGTCAGGAACGGATGTTTAATGAGGATCAGTTGGAAGCCTTAATTGGATGGGTATTCAATGGGCTTCTTTTTTTTTTTTGGTTGTTGTTTTATCCTTGGGACGCTGTTTTCACAGAGATCCTCGTTAAATTTTAGAAGCTAATCTCCATTTAAACTACAAGCTCAGGGAACTTGGTCCTTGGGGGCTGCTGGGAGCAGGGCTGTTGTGGGCTTCCATTGAATTTGTCTGGAAGGCAGAGGGAAAACCCATCCAGAATGCTTCTGTGGGAGCAGTGTGGACCATCTGGGGGCATGGCAGTTCTCTTCTTGCAAAAAAACTGTGGCACACATGGTGGAAACAGTCTAAAGGCACCAATGGAAGAGATGGAGAAAGAGCCCAGGAGTGCTGTGGTGGCTAAGCCAGGGTTCCCTTCTTCACTGAGAACATGAACACAGAGACTTGAGGGAGGGGACCAGCTCACAGACATATCCAGATGCATTCATCTCCAGATGGATTGGCACCCCAGCTGTAGGCAGCAAACCCCTGATCCTATCTGAGGTCATGGACAAAGGCAAACCCTCATAATCCCATAAAACAGCCAGGGATGATGCCTGCATGGCCTGCAGCCACCTCTCAGGGCCTCATTAACTCCCATCCTGGTCCAGTGTTTCCCTGCTGTCACCTCTGTCAGAGGCAACAGGTGCTGCACAAAATTATTTTAGTGTTCCTGTCACCAAGCACAAAAAGCATCGTGCTCTGTCATCTCAGAAATTACAGCTGGAACTCCTCTCAGCCATCCCAAGATCATCCCAGCCCAAATCCAGCATTCTCCTCATCTCACTCCTGGTGTGTGATCCTGCTCCCCAGCCTCTGGTGTGTACCATGTTTCTGGCAGACAGATGTACCTGCTGGGGAAGCAGCCACCTGGCAGATCCCCAGGGCAGCATGGAAGCCCCCCTGCACTTTATTGTCAGTGCAGCACGTGCTTCCTGACAGGAAAACCTTTCCCAGAGGGCTTGTTTCTCCATGTGAACTCAGCATCCCAAACTCCTTTACATGAGCAATTGTTCTTTGATTTTCTTCCCCCCCCACAAAACAATTTATAACAGATGATTGTTAAAACATCCTGGTTTCCTCTCGTTGTGCTTTTATTGTGTTTTTAATTAAAACCTTGGGAAGACCATAAAAGACACATCACAGATGTGAGTGTTTCCATGCCCTGTTTCACATTAAACACCCATAAAAACCCTCCAGCACCTCCCTGCCCCCTTGGCCCGTGACACATTCAGGGTTCCATGTTTCTAACAGGCCCTTTGGCTTGGAACTGGCTCCTATTCCAACACGCATGCAACACCTTCCCTCCATCCCTAATTGCCTTTCATTTAACGCTTGCAATTACCAAAATTGCTTCTTCCAAAAATAAACCACAGAATGCTCAGAGCTGCCTGGCTTCTCAGATGGTTTTTGGCCAAGAAATCCGTGTCCTCCTGGTCTCTCCTGGGAAGCCCAGGAGGAGGCTGGTGTGCCTGTAAATCTGCCCTTTCCATGGAATCTGAGGAAAGGTGCAGTGAAAGCCGTGCCCGAGGCAGGTGAGACGCCAGGTTACAGTGACAGTGCCTGCCTGGCCATTTCCAGCCATTTGTCATGGTGTCTTAAGTCAGCAGCCTCAACAACTCCCCTGGTCTCCAGCCAGGAATAAAAGTGCTGAAGGAAATCAGGCCACGGTAATTTCCCCAAATCCCAGAGCTAACATGCATGGCAATTAATTAATTTAGTGGAGAGAGGTTTTTTTTCACTGCTATGAGCTCTCCCAGGGGCTGCCACAATAGCCCGTCCCCTTGGCGGTCATCCCGTGGCTTTAATCATGTGTCCCACACAGCTCTGCAGGAAATTCAGCAGAAATGTTTCCAGCATGGTGCCTCAAATCCAGCCTCTGAGGCCCATCTCTCAAAGCAGAAATGTGACCTGAAGAAGGGGATAAAATCATGGTGTTGCTGTGCTGCAAGAGCCTCTTGATTTCGGCAAGGTCAGGACAAGTCCCACCACACGCCGGCTTCTCAGTGCAAGAAACAGAACAGCATGCTAGGATTTGGAGTCTTTGGGGGCTAATTATTTGTTTTAAAAGAACAGGAAACATCCAAGTCTGCTGTGGTTAATAAAGAGCTTGTAGGAGCAAAAGTTCATTTTCCCTAGAGTAGTTTCAGTCATGGAAGAACTTCAAGAGTTCTTTCCCCGGCTTCCTTGAATTTGTCATTGAAAGTTGCCTGAATTATGCCTGCAAACATCTTTAAATCTGATCACAGATGGAGCATAAATGCCATGTTATTGAAGTTGAAGGACACAGCTTACTTTCTGGGGAATAATACATGGGAGGAGGCTGACACAAAATTACTAGGATGATTCTTGTTTTGCTTTCTTTTAACCATGTTTCCTTCAAAGCTTCCATCCACAGCACAATACTCACCCACCCCTGTAACTAATTCATTATTTTACAGCAAGTAAAATCAAACAGGAGACAAATGATTGTTGTTTAGTGCCATTAGTTTCAATGGCTTTGCACAATATTTGAGTCATTGGCTCTCATCTTGCTTTGGAGGAATCCCAAATCTGGATGAATCTACGCACATTATAAACCATCCGTGGGGCCAGGCCAGGCCTGCCTAGCAGATGGAGGTCCATATGCTTTGGCTCTGCACCCATATGGAACACTAATGTGCAGTCCAGGAATAGAGCATGCCTCCTCTCCTCTTCCTAGTAATCTCCAACCCGAAGTTGTTTCCAGACACAAGCTGAGCTAAGCAAGTTCATCTGGAAGCGGTGCAGCGAGACACTACAAGACTGATGCTCCAAGCATAACATTTTCCTTGCTCTGTGGTTCCTGCTGAAGCCTAAATTGCAACATTTTCTAGAAAGCAGAGTGTGAGGCTTTCCAGAGCACTGGTTAAAAACCTCATTACGCTGCTGTGATGTGCTTTAACCTTTGCTGCCTGGGCTGTGTGGGAACACCGAGTGCTCCATCAGCCCAACACGGAGCAGCTTCTCCAGGCAACCAAGCCAGCAAATAGCTGAGGAGATTTCACAATGCCTGGGAGGCTTTGTTTGCTGGAGGCACAGGATTAGTGTCAGATGGCCTGCCACCATCTCTGCATAAGGGGACTTAACTTTTATTGCTGGCAGTGTTCCTCCAGCAGAGCCATGGGTTTGTCCCAGCTGCTTTTTGGCATTCAAGGACAGTGTTTTTTCCTAACTCTGTGCTTTTCTCCTGGATACAATCAACAGATGCTGCTCACTTCTGTTTTGAGCATGAGAGCAGTAAATTCAGTGCCTGCACTGGGCAGCCTTCAGGCAGTTTGGTATCTCCTTTAGGATGACATCTTCCTCACCATCCCTGGGGTCTGTCCTCCTCCTGCCTGTGCCTTCTTTAGGGATTGGAGGTGGCTGAAGATTCCTCCGTTAACCAAGCAGGAGATATTCCCATCCGTGTTCTTACTCCACATTTGTTCTCAGCTCATGCACAAGGTCCTGAGGGCATCACAGTTGGAAGGGCCAGTGAGTTTTGATCCTGGCTCTTGTAGGGGCATGGGTGGATTTGGCTGGAGATGATGTCAAGCAGCCAAATGCATCTGCCTCCAGCTGGGCTGTGAAGGGAACCAGCCTGTGCCTGTGCCAGCTTTGCTCATGCATTGGGTTGGGTCTGATCAACAGGAGTTCATCAAGCAGGAGTTATTCCAGCTGGAAAAGAAGCTTATTGCTGAGTGCCTTGATGTTGCTCACACTGAGAGAGAAGATGATATTTTTGGTTACCATTCAGGCCCCTGTCCAAGACCTTTCTCAGTAATTTCCTTACCTACATGGATGATGTGCATCCATCTGGGGGCACAGGTAAGACGTGGAGTCCATTCCCTGCTGCTGGTGGCACCCACAGTCAGAAGATGACCCAATGTAGAACATGAGCACTACTGGAGCTGCAGACAAGATTTGCCAGCTCAGAGGTGCTCAGTTGTTTTCACAGAGAAAAATAAAGTAGTAGTGAAGAAGAGGAAGGCTAGAAAGCATTTGATGTGGTTAAAAGGGGGACCCCAAAATGAAATTCTGCTGTCTGGTGCTGAGGGTGATAGAGTAACACACAGAGATGAAAATACATGCTAATAAACCATTCATAAATGTGAGAAACCTAAAAATTAAATAAACAAAAGACCCAAATGAAAAAACGTGTGGTTTGACAAGGTATTACATTGGAGACCATGGTTATGTGCCCGGTTTAACCTCCTGACATTGTGGGGCACTCTGGAGGAAACCAAACCACTTCCCTGCTGTCCCCTCTGGGTCTCTCAGAGCTTTAAGCTTTAATCTCTCTAGCATGAAATTGGATTGTTTGAATTTTGAAAAAGAGTGGTGGATGAAAAAACCAACAGTATCTATGTCATGATTTGTAGATGGTGCAACCTTTTTGAGACTATTTTGCACAAAATTAAAAATGTATTTGTTTTGGGATCAACTGAAATAATTTGTATCATTTTAGTGAGACTGAAGTGCTCAGTGTTATTCCCAAGAAGTATCCAAAACGCAATGGAAAAATGTAAACAACTTTCATTATGCCTTGAATACAAAATACTGTGTCTTTCTGGTTTGCAAGACTGGCGTCTCAAAAAAAGAAAATATCAGTTTTTTATAGGACTAAAGAAACCCCTCAGGCAGCTTGAGAAGAAATTAAAAGGTAATTTGAATCACAGTGACTATTTGCACTTTGCTCACTAATTATCTGGGCTGTGACTGAAGCAGAGGGTTGGTTATTGACCTGCAGTAAGTCCTGGCTAGTGGAGAGTTTGGGGGAAGGAGACAAACTCCATCCTGTCCTGTGGGGCTGGGAGGGAGGGTGTGCCTCTGGAACAGGCAGGGGATGCTGTGCTGCAGATCAGAGGAACTCAAATCACCCCAGCCAGCTTTGAGCAAGGCAGTGTTAATGGTGAAGGATGGTGGCAGTGGAGCCTGCAGACTCTGCAGTTTGACCAGAGGAGATGTGCTGGTGTCAGGGCCAGATATGAGCATGATCTCCCCCAGGAGAGCAAGAGCCATGTCACTATATATATATTTATAGATATATATGCCAAAGCTGTGGCAGACTCCAAGGCTGGGATGTAACCCAGCAAACCATGGATAAAATGAAAAGACAGCTGAGCTTCTCACTGTGGTGTGAGGAGCAGACAACACACAGCCCTTATCCCCAAGCTGGGAAAATGCCCCAGGGGCACAGGGTGAGGAGAACACTGTGTTTGGCCAGAAGCACCTTCTAGAGCATTGCCCCAAAAAGCCACCCTGGGGAACAGCCCCAATCTCTGGAGACTCAAGCTAGCTTCTATTTTTGAAGTTTAGGTCATTTCTTACCATCCAGAGGCTTTCTGGCACAAATCTGCCTCACCCATGGGAGCACCAGCAGCACAGTCTGACCAGCCCCAGACTGGGGGGAGAGGTGGGATGGGGGAGAAAAGAGCCAGGGGAGCTGCTGCTGCCATTCAGGGCACTAACCACATCCATGGTGCAACACTGTGCACCTGCATCTCTGCCTAAGTAGCATCTATGCTCTCCTTTGTTCCACTCTTGATGGCAGAAGAGCCTTAATTGGGCATGAAGAAATCCATCAAGCAGCAGCTTGTGCAGCCAGGTCCCCACAGCATCTGGCAGCTGCTGTGCTGCCCCAAAATAGCCCAAATATCATCCACTGCTGCAGGAGGTGAATCTGAACCTCTGCTCCTGCTGCTCATGGACAGCACAAAGGTTTTATGGCTCCATGGGGCTTGGGGGAGCCAGGTCCCAGCTATTTGCTGGAAACTGAGATGATAAATTGTGTTTCCAACCTGAGGAGCTGCTCAGAGAACCAGAGCAGAGGGCTTGACACAAAACACTAAAGCAAGGGGAAATTATTAGTTGTTTTTTGTGCATATAAACACAGCAGAGACCAGCCTGCATGGCAGCAAGGTGAAATGGGAGCTCAGCCAGGGATTTCAATAGCTGCAGGGTCTTGCTCATGGTTTAATGCATTTTTACAACGAGGGTGGAACAAGACCCATTCTGGGAATAGAAACATCACCAGCAATTTCATCTCCCTGAATAATTTGCTTATAACTTGCCTGTGCTTTGATGCAGCAGCTGCTTCAAGGGCACCAGAAAAAAAAAAAAAAATCCCTTCTCCCACCCCCTTTTGACCCCCTGGCACAGCCCTGTTGTGCTGCTGGAGCTTCAGCTCAGCAATCTCTGTAGGCACAGTGAGAACATCCTGCTGGCTTTGGATGTGTCCCTGGCACAGCACTGACATCCACCCCACGTGGGCAAACCAGCCCAGCCTTCCCCTCTCCTTCACCAGCAGAAGGGGCTCCAGGGCCCCCCCCCCTTTAATCCCAAGATACTTCATGGTCTTGCCTCCCCTCTTGCCCTTCCATTCAATGAAAATACAGAATTAAAATAAAACCCCTGCACATTTATTTTATTTCCTCTATTTTTATTTAAAAAGAAGGTTTGCTAACAGCAATCAGTACCATGGCCCAGGCCCCTCCATACAACAGTTGGTTTCAGCAGTCCCTGCAGCTCCAGCCCTGCTCTGTCCCTCCCTCGTGCTGGGGACAAACCTGGGAATTATCTGGCTTTAAGAACCACTCCTGAATCCTGGGAAGCTGCCTGGGATTGCAGATTACTTCCACCCTGCAGTTCTACTCTCTGTCTCTTTCTTTCTCAGCTGAAGCTGAGGTTCACAGCCAGGTTTAGCTTTATTATGAAACTAAATTCAAGTAAAAATAATTTGCCAAAAGAAAAATAAAAAGATACCAGGTTAAAAAAAAAAAAAAAAGACATGAAAGAAATAATTTTCTGTTGCTGGAAAGAAACATCCCCTCAGTGGCAGATTAGCCCACATTTATTCACTATAATGTTGCTTATACCTTAATCTTAGCCATCTTCATCTGACACTAATTAGCAGGCTGGAGGCTCCTTTGGGTACAGTAGTTTCTATGACCCAAAACATGAAAGTGAGCTCTTCTTTTTACCACTTGAAGCACTCAGAGACAATGTCAAGTATTTCAGCCCCAAACTGTACACTTTTTAACTTAAAAAACACTGCAGCAGGAGGAGGCCCAAAGGTGATGATACCCAGCCATGGCAGCAGTGAAGTGCATGGCTGAGGTCTGCCTGTGCAGTGTTATTTACTCTCCCACAAATTAAACCCAAACAGTCCTTGCTGAACCCTGGACTCACCTGCATTCTGGCACTGAGTGCTAATTAGGAGACAAACAGAATAGGCTGCAGAGGCAGAAAATGAAACAGAATCATCAGATCAATCTAGTTGCTTCCTTCAAAACCCCCAAAAATCAGAGAAAAGCAAATGTGGTTATAAAAAATTCTTTATATTCTGGGTTCTGTCTGGCAGAAAAAAAAAAAAAAAAGAAAAGGAAAAGATTATTTCTATGATGATCATAACTAGGCAAGAATCCCATCAAGATCAATCTGACATCCTATTTAACTGTTGGGAGTGAGAGATAATTAGGGCTTGAAAGGACTGACAGAGTGGGACTCCAGGAATTCAGCGCTGGTTCTTTGGGGAGAAACTGAAAATAAATTATTTAGACTTGAAAAAATTCCTTGAAGTCCTGTGGTCTTTTTGCTGGGCTGGGTCTAGGCCTATCACCCATATTTTGGCAGTTTTTGGAGAGGGAAAGAAGGCAGGCTGCTTAGCTGGGAATTGGAGCTGGATATACTTATGGTTTTCAGGAGCCCTGACAGATGTTGGTTGTCTCTGTGACACAGTCAGACTACTCAATACTAGTGGTGCTGGCTCCTTCCTGCCACGTTCCAGCATCTCTGCTCCTCCTACACTGCTCCTTAGAAAAGGAAGAAATACACATTCAGCATCCTCCTCACCACCCCCCTGGCCCAGCACTATGCTGTCATTCTCTGCAGGCTCTCACACGTGTGAGTGTCACTGGGGTCAGCTTGACTCTGCTCCCTGCCCCCTCCTGGAGACCCAGCTGCAGCCCCAGAGGCTTCCCCTGCCCCAAAGGCTGTGTTTGGATGGATCTGGGCTCTGCTCCCTGCCCGTGCCACGGGACCCTGGGCTGTGAGAGCCACCAACAAACCTTCCCTGCCCACCCCGCTCCCGTCCCTCCCCTCCCCGCCACGAGCACGGGGCCAAGGCACAGCTTGGCCAAACAAACTAACTACCCACCTCGGACCAGTCACGACAAACGGCTCACGTTACCCATCACACACCCCAAAAAACACCTCTGGGGTGCAAGGCAAACTCCCTTCCAGTCCAGCAAGCCCCAGGGCTGGGGGTCTTGCCCAGGGCAGTCCTGCGAGGCGCTGGGCACCTCTCCTGCCCCTCCCCTGGTGAACACGAACATTATAATACTCAGGTCAATACACACAGGTACCACGTAGATAAACTGGCGTCGCCGTCCTGCGCGCTAACGGAGACGAGCGACCCCGCCAGGCACCCCTCGTCCTCTCCTCCCCTCCCTTCCTCCCGTGGCTCTGCAGGAACGTGGCCAGGCACCCTCCCTACGTGGCCCCATCGCACTCCCCCACTGTCAGCTTCAGGGCTCCCTGCTGGTGCAGCGTCTTTAAGGCTTTGAACTCCAAGGGCATGGTGTGCGGGCTGGCCTGCGAGGTGTAGCCGTACTTGAGGCTGTCGTAGTAGTGGTACTTGACCGGGTGCTGGTTCTGGTCCAGGGGAAAGGGCCAGAAGCCGTAGAGATAGATCTGGTTGCAGAAGCGGGTGGCCAGGGTGTACATGAGCAGGCCGGTGGTGGGGCGCTTGATGTGCACCTTGTTGGTCAGCCAGTACCTGCAAGGGGACAGTGCAGCCTGTTATTCACCAGCACACCCAGCACGGCTCCTCTCTCCAGCCTCTGACTGAGATGTATCGCTGATTCAAAGCGAGAGGATTCTCACTAGCACAGCTCTCCATGCCAAGAAAAGCCTCTCTAGGGACTGCATCCTCCTGCTCTCTGCCTGCTGGCTACATCACACTTGTTGCCATGGCATTGAAGCATCTCATGCCTCCACAATCCTTTATGAAAAACAAATTGCTTGCAACAGGGGCCTTCGGTACTTCAGCCTACAATTATCTTCCAATCAACCCTGGAGATCAATACCACAGACCAAAGCATCCACATGTCAAGTAGACTCCAACAAGCCCTCGAAGCAGACAGTCAAACACATGCTGATGACTTTCATTGATGAATGAAGATTTTACTCTGACAGCAAACACGACAGGGCTGGAAAAACATCTGCCTTGGAACAAAGGGTCACCAGGCTGAAAGAGCTCAAATGCACTGCTGAGTTCCCATTACACCCAGCGACTGCTGCTGTGATCCTGGAGCAAGATACATCACCACACTCGGCAGCATGAGTCCATCAGCCACACAATATGGCACAGTGCAATATAAAATGTGAGAGATGGAGGTCAGCTGTGCCTGCTGCTGGGAAGCACGTTAGTTTTTATGAGGGATGGCAAAAAGAACAGGGGAAAGATGTAGGCATGTAGTGATGCAACAGCAGAAACGGTATCAGCTGTGGTATTTTGGGCTGCTGATAAAAGTTATTGCAGCATCAACATCCTGTAAGAAGATGTTCCCAGTGCCCCATATTTACTGCAAAGGCAACTTATCTGGTTTGCTCAGCAGGAAAGGACTGTCAGAAGAGCAAAATCAGAAAGCAAAAGGTTTGGGGAGGTAGAAGATATCCCCATCAGGCACACTCCCTCCTCCCCAGCATGTCTGATGCCAGCACTGCCCCAGAGCAGCAGAGCTGGTGGAGGCAGCACATGCCACTGTGCCACAGCCTGTCTGAGCCCTTGGACTATTTTTCACAGATATTTCCAAGGGCCTGAGCTCAAGGCAGCACCTTGGATAAAAGGCAGGAAGAAGCAGAGCAGAGCACGTGGCATTTGTGCTCTCAGCAGATGTCTGGGATCCTGAGCTGGGTCCTGCAGGACCTGGGAGCCCCAGGAAGTGTCTCACTCCTCATTCCCACTTTCTGCTGGGCTCCTGAGGGTCTGGTGCTCAGACAGCAGGAACCCTTGGGACAGCTGAGCCTTAATCCTGCAAATTAGCTTTTCATGAAAGCCATTACAATTTAGCAACCAAGGCACAAAACGTGCTTGCTTGTTCTCAGCCAGATAAGAGAAAAAATTGACTTTTCTGGTGAATCAAATTCTGGAAGCAGAGTGCCTGCCTTGGCATGTGCAGGAAGGGCACAAGGACAGTTTTTTTGGGTGCCATGTCCAGGGGTTTTCAAGGAGGTTTAGCAAAGGATGAATATGATGTTTTGGGAAGGAGGTCTTTGCCTGGCTCATGCTGGCATCCATAATGAAAAAGTAGCATCTCAGTGGCACAGCATCAGCATTTTCTGTGCTTGCCCAGCCACAGGGCTGTGCTGTGGGTACCCAGCAGAGCTCACTGCAGTGCCACAGAACCTGCTCCCACAGGTATCCGTAAAGCAGCTTCCTTGATGAGTTTATGGGTAAGCACATTAGACCCCCTGCGAGCACAGGGAAATGGGAGATTATCACAACCACTTAACACTGTGAATTAGGGTATCCTCATGCAGCAGGGAAGCCACCTGGGAAGAACTGTCAAGCCATATTAACCAGCTGGCTTTGAGGGAGGACTGTCTGGGTTTGTCCTGCAGCTGCTTTAGCCTTAAAACTCTCCTTTCTATCAATTTACCAGCTGGAGTACGCAGAAAAAATACTGGTGACCTTTTGTCCTTCCAAAATACTAACTTCTGTGTTTTGCTGGGAGGCTGTAAATACTCTGTGAACATCCAAGGACCCTGACAGCAAGATGAAGTGGTTCTTGCACAGGCCATTCATGTGACCACCAGTTTCATGCATATTAACAATGAAATAATGTCTGGGTCAGCCACTGAAGCACCCTACAGACACATGCTGTCCTCTGCAAGCCAGAACACACAAAATCCTCACCAATTCCAACAAGTGTGCACAAGCCACCACCCAAAACCAGCCCTACCACAACCAGTGTACCCACCTCACCAAATGCAGCTAGTGAGCACTCACTTGATAATACTGGGCTAGGGAACACTGACAGTAATTTTTTTTATAATGAAAATTAAAACCCGTTTCTTTTGTCTGCATTTCCCTTTGTTGCAGGCAGGGTATTACTCAAACCTCACTCATGCAGCATTATAAATTCCAGTGCAGCTTTGAGAGGGGGTGATGGACTCCAGGCTGTCCCAAACCACCCACATGGATGACATAACACAACACCTAATGCCCAATCCATAAAACAGGCCATGCCACAACTCCTCCAACTTCTTTCCTGGACAGTGAAGGTGGGAAATCCTCTGGTGAGGTCTGGGAAATACTTTTTAATGCCTGGTTTGTGATGGGAGTGTCAGAGCTCTGCAAACCTTCCTCTTATCTCTCCCACCGCTGTCCAGCTGAGACAGCAGCCACAACCCTGGTGAGGGAGAGAACAGCTGGGGATGGAAATAAAACCTAATTAATTCAGTAAATCCAAATGAGGTTGTCTGGGCGCACATGGGATGCTGTGTCAACAGCACACCTTTAATATGCAAGGTCCAGGATTTTAATTAGGAGGAAAGATAATCTCGAAGCAGGCAGTAATTATTTTTTGGATTGGCTACACCAATCACCATAACTATTAACTGCAACATTTTACAGAGAGAGACAGCAATTAAAAGAGAAGAGCAAAGAGCAGTCCTGAAACCCAATACCTCTGTTCTCAGAGCTGTTCTCCCACTGAGAACCTCCTTCAGAAGCTGGTGCTGTGTCTGTAAATAAACCCTCAGGCATGGATGCAGCTCCTGAGACAGGCAGGAGCCTGAGCAGGATGTGGCTCAGAACAAGAACCAGGATGCTGCCAGGGAAAACTGCCTGGGACAGCTCTGTTTTCAGATCATGATAGTGACAGATGGAAAATGCCATCACATCTTCAGGACCATCTTTTGTAAGGAGGCAGCCTAGACACAAGCCCTAACACCTTGAACTGAGACTTAAGGAGAACAGCTCAGAGAGTCTCATCCTACAGCTGGGAGGTGGTTCTGGTTGCTCCTCATCTCCTAATCCTCAACTGGGGATGATGAGAAGGCTCCTAAGCAGAACTGCTGCCAGGTGCCTGACCATCAGTGCATGCCTCTTGTGAGGCTGCTCTGCAGCCACAGGGAAAGAAAATGCTCTATTGGAAATTAAAGCCCAGTGGGAATCAGGAGGCAACACTGTGAAGCTGCCCCTAGGAAGCCACAGCTGCCACCCCAGCCAGGGAAGGTGGCAGCCTCCCCACTGCACACCTGGAACATGTACCCACCACACTGAGAGTGCTCATCCTCCCCCAGCATCACTGAATCTGGGGAGAAGAGCCTGGATTTAGGCTGGAATGCTGGGTGCAAAATTCCTCCCTGCAGGCAGCATCCAAGGACTGCTCTCTAAGAGATGCCTGAGAAAAACCTAAAATAACTTGTACCCTCCAGGTAAGGGTTAACCCACAGGATAAAATTAACAGAAAATCCATTGCCCTGATGAAATGAATAAAAGACATAGGTCAATGAAGAAATCAAATTTCAGCAGTATCAGCTGCATTATTTCATGATACAAATCAGAATAGCTGAAATAATGCAATTTCAGACTCTTTCAAAAGAGCTAATTCATAAAGTGTGATATAAACACAAGCTGTTGTGGAGGTGCTAGTCCCTGACTGGCAGCAGTGTATTATCAGTCTGCCACACACATCCTGCTCCCAGGAATACCCAGGAGAGCCAGGCACAGAGGAGCAGAGTGAGACTGATGCTGGTGTGGGGGAGACAGGACATATCCCAGAGCTGGGTGGATGGACATGAACTGCTGGTGCTCAGAGAGCAACTGATATCCTCCCATTCAGCTTCTTCCAGCCTTTTCTGTCCAGGTATTGAGCTCCCTCTGTCACCTTCACCAGAACAGCCAAGAGCCATGTACAGTGATGAGAGCTGTGCAGGACAAGCAGGAACAGGCAGGCCCCCATCCAGATGCTAACGCTGACTCCAAAAACTGCATCCAGTGTCAGCTGGGCTTTATCCACAGGCTGGGCAAAGCCCAGACACCAAACCCAGCCTCCTTGTCTAGACTGGATCCAAACTATGCAACCCAGTTCTGGTTTTGGTGACTTGGCACAAGCAAACCATCTCTGAGCCACAGATAAAAAACTCTTTTCCTTCAGATCTTGAGCTCTGTGATGCCTTTGCAAACTCATATGGTACTCAACACCCTCAAGTTAAAGCACTTCCAAACAGACAGAAAAGGAAAATAATTGAGGATAACTTTATTTCTTTCACCTTTCCTTTCTATGCCCCTTCACTTCTTTTGAAAAAGACTAAATCTTCCAGATTAACAGGAACAAATTAACTCTCCTGGGCCCCCTGTGCTGACACACCACAGCTCAGGCTCAACGTGCCTCAAGTGCAGAAGATGTGGGGATAACAGCTCACACAAAGGCTTGTTTTGCAGGATATCCACTGATCTAACCCACACATGGCCTTATGGGGTGTTCACAGTTCTCCCTCACATCCCACTCCAGTCACACATTTGAGAATGGCTGTTTTCTTTCCCTACACCCTTTGGACATCTTTTTTACTTACCTGAGTGCAGGACCACAGTCCTTAAACCATTTGTTTAATGATTAGGGGAAGGGCTTTAAGGCACAAGACCCCAAGGCAGGTATTTCAGAGGAGTCCCTGTAAGCCTGAAACTCCAAAAGGGAGGAATCATGAATTAGGTGGTTTAGAAAACCCACGAGTGGGTGATGCTGGTCTGACACTGCTGGACACAGCAGAACCAGCCTTGAGATAGAGGGTGAGAAAAGCTGGGAGGGCTGTGAAAAGGAGAAGCAGGAGATAAGTTTGATGAGTTAGAGAAAAGCAGAGGCTGTGCAGGGATGCAAGAGAGTGCAGTCAATGCAGCAGGGCAGGAGAAACACCTGCACACGTCCTGTGTGGCTGCAAGTGAGGAAAGGATGTTGGAATGGATGTGGCAAATGGGGACACAAGGTGAGGGGGGACCAGGTGTGGGTTTTCACCACGAGGGCTCCCCTCACATTCCACAGCTGATGCATGGGAAAGGCATAATGCCCTGAAACCCCAACTGTGTGAGGACAGGCAGACACCAAGGCAAGGATGAATGCACCCTGTGCCTGTCAGGCTGCAGGTCTCAGTGCCTGTGGCACCCTGGGCAAGGCTGTCCTGAAGAGCCAGCAGTCACAGCTGTTTGGATGTTAAACCTAACAGGAGACCAAGCCAAGCAGCTGGAAGGTTTATTGATTTTTAATTTTTTTTTTTTTCCTCTCAAGAAGCACTTAACAAAATCTTATAGGACTGGAATTGGTTAGTGCCAAGAGACCCTTGTGATGGACACAGTGAGAAATGCTAGAGCAGATCAGACAAAGTGAAATGTGTCCCTGAATTTGCTGCAAGGAGTGAAAGAAAAAACCTCCAGACACCATTATTTTCCCTCTCCTCCTGCATTTCCTGTTATTTCTCTAACAAAAGCTGCCTGGCAATAGGGATTACAAGGCTTTTTGGAGACACTAACAGGCAATTTATAAGGGGCTTGCTTGCTCCCCAGCCAGGTGAGGAGCAGAGGAATTCCTCAGGGGATGTTTCATGGAACTGCTGCAAGCAAGGCACACGCACCCCCTGACACACAGCACTGTCCCCAGGGCTGGCTCCTGCCACCAAACTGCCCCTCTTCAGCCCTGGGGGGGACCTGGCTTCCTTCTGAGCTCCTCCACTGGAATGCTGAAGGCTCTGTCCCCTCCTGGTGTGAGCTGAACTGTGTGAGAAAAGACTCCATCCTACTGCACAAATTATCCAGAGCAACAACACAAAAAGCTATCAGCAAATGTTTAAAGCACCCTCACAGCTAGAAAGGTGATGCCTCAAATGATGCTGTTAAGGACAACAAAACTAAATGCTTTTTACTTATCTCAGCAATGCACCCTCTACAAATGCCCCAAAATACACTGAAATTATAGGAAAAACGCTCAATTGCCACTGAAATGTGTTTTGGTTTGAGGGAAAGCAGAGCAGGACAATAAATACTGTGGTTCAAGGAGGAGTCAAGGGCTCACAAATGTGTTTGCTGGTAGTGGAGAAAGAAAAGGCAACACTTTTGTGGTCAAATTGAAGTTGGCTGAGATGTCAGCCTTTGTAGAAAGTGCTATTCCTTGGGGAAAGAAAAATATAAAGAGGTGGCTGGCTGAAAAACCTACCCCATTTCTCATTTCTTTGTGACTTCCAAATCAACTCAGGGTAGATGATAAAGGTAGTTTTACCCAAAAAGGGAGAAGATGGGACCTCTCTGCACCAGCAGCCCACTGCTGCAGAGAGGGATGAGCTGTGGGGCTTTGTGGATTATTCACTCTCTGCTGCACACCACATGCCACAAAATGTATTTGTTTCACAAATCTCAGATCTGTCAAACAAAAGCACAGTGCTATGAACCAGCACAGAGAGAGCTGGAGAGACAGAGGATGCTGCTGGAGACCATGCCCCTCACAAGCAGAAGGAGGGGATGATCATAGGAATTGGACAGTGACACAGAAGATGAACAAAGTCCTATAAACTCCAAGTGGTTCTGGTCAGTTTGAGCTGAGGAAGGACTCCTTCACCCCAAACCACATATCAATTACCCTGAGCAGATGGTCAAGACAACCCTACTGGTACCTAAGAGACTTCCTAACAGCACCAAGAGCATCAGCCACCTCCCTCAGCTGGGCCCAGCTCATTCAATTCTGCCTGAGTCACTCTCAAATCCACCCAAACCTGAGGGGGCTGTACCAAGGAAAGGGTTAACACAGACTCCAGTCTTCCCCCAGACTTGCACAGCCCTGGGTGACCCCTCTGTGAGCCCCTGGGCCAAGCCACAACACAAAGGGTCAGTGCTGAAATGCTCCCATCACTTCTGGCTTTCTGAAGGGGGCTGCAGTTCTCATTAGATTAATTGCTAATCAGTAGGCATCCTTGTTTTGCTGCTGATAAGTGTGAGAGCAGGAGGGCAGGTCAGGCAGCAGCTCCTGTGGCTCAGAGGGCAGTCCCTGATGAGGATTAGCACTGGCCTCTGTGGTTATAATTGAATTAGTGCTGCCAGGAGCCACCCTCTCCACTGCCCCAGCACAGTGACCAGCCCCAGGGACAGCATCGAGGTCCTGGCTCTATTTCCAGCCAGGACCTTGGAGTTTGCCCCCAGCAAACTGTCCAGCCATGTGCTGCTGCCATGTCCATCCCCAGCACCCCCAGCCCACCTGACATGCCTGCTGCTCTGAGTGACTGCATCCCTCTGAGCCCAGGAGCTTCTGACAAGCCCAAACCCACGTTCCCTGCAGGAGACCCCAGTAAAGCCCATGGTTACTCTGAAACACGTGCAAAAGGAAGACACAGCTCCAAGCCATGGGTGCACTGCTCCCTGGGCTTCCCAAAATCCCTGCCCCTCTCCAGCCAGGCAGGTCCTGCCAGCCACAGGGACACAGTGTGCCAGCCAGCCCAGCTGGAGCACAGGGCTGTGACAGGGAGGCCAGGAAGATGCTGTGAGTTGGAAGATAAGCTCAGCAGCTGAGCTTGTGCAGGCATCCTCCTCTCCCACAGGAAAGTGATGCCTAACCCTTGCCAACTCCTCTGCAAAGCTTCCTATGGGAAGTTCCTGGCACTAGGAGTGGTTGCCAGCACAGGATTAGCAGCCTGTTGATTTAGAGGGCTTATTACAGGAGCTTAATTCTATTTTGACAGATGAAAGTAAGTCAATTATAGCTAGAAATAGCTCTGAATTTGGGTTGTGGGATTTTTTTTTATTTCCTCTCTTCCTCTTCTGTGAGTTGTGGTATCATTTCCTTCCCTTTCTTTTCCTCAAAGCCATTGTTTTCTGTGAGATGCCTCTCTGGCCCAGAGAAACCTCCAACACAGGCACTTGGGACAGATGTGGTGGTTGCTCATTACTGCTGCCTGTGAGGCACCATGGCACCACTCCACTCCTCCCAGCCCCCCAGGCTGCCCTGGAGACTCTCCTTGGGCTTGCTCCTGGCAGAAATGACCCCAAAATCTGTCCCCTGCCCACCCCCAGCACTGACACACACCTGAGCTGGGACAGGAAACACCCAGCAGGGAACAACTGACCTGCAGAGCTCAGACTCAGAGGTGTGCAGGAGAAGTGCTCAGGCAAACCAAGGGACATTAATGCTGAGGCTTAGAAGTGGGAGCACCAGCTACACAAGGAAATTCCCATCCTGTGAGATTAATGGGTCTAGTCAGGATCACAGGACAACTACTGCCATAAGTCATCCCAGCAAAAGTCATTGTCTGCTTCAACTCCCTAAATGCCTAAGGAATCATGATCTTCCCAGAGAAATATAATACAAAATCAAGAGCCTACCCCATTCCCAAGTCATTTATATGAAAATCTCACCCCTGGGGCTCTCTTTCTTTTATAACCACCTTGTCCCCACCACACCTGTGTCTCCTGTACACCTGAAGAGGCAAGCTGAGAACAGAAAGACCCTTTCCTTCCCTCAAAGTAAAGCCAGTCACATCTGTGTATCTGATCAGCAGGACCAGACCATGTCACTGCCCTCCCACCCAGGCTCACACAGGAGCTCCCTCACTGGAGATGTGTCAGATTTGTAATTCACAGAATTAATAGAATGACTAGGTTGGAAGAGACCTTCAAGACCATCAAGTCAAATCCACACCCTAACACCTCAACTGGACCATGGCACCAAGTGCCACATCCAGTCTTTTTTAAACACATCCAGGGATGGTGGCTCCACCACCTTCCTGGGCAGACCATTCCAGTACTTTATCACTCTTTGTGTGAAAAACTTTTTCCTAATATCCAACCTGTATCTCCCCTGTTGCCACTGAAGCACGAGGTGACCAATCTCACTGCTAGGTCAGTGCACACACATTTCTCCAAGGAAAGCCCTAACCCCTTGGGAGTAATGGTGACACCCAGGAGAGCACTGGAGGTTTGGATATTGCTAAAAGCCCTCAGAGAGCAGAGTGGGGAGCCTGTTTAAGGTGATCTCCAGCTCTTATCTAGGGCCCATCCAGCACCCCATCTCAGCTCTGCAGAAGGTAACAAGGTGTGTTTTCCTGCAGCACAAGCCCACGATCTCTGCAGCCCAGCAGAGGCTCTCACCCTCGCACAGCGTGCAGCAGGCGCAGCGAGGGGTAGGCAGTCCTGACGTTGATGTGGTGCTTCAGGATGAGCTCGTTCACCCACTCCACCCTCTCCTTGCCCCCCTTGGCCATGAAGGCTGGGATCCAGAGGATGCTGCCGTTGAGGCTGTGCAGGCGCTGCAGCAGCTTCTCCCTCCAGGTCTCGTTCACCAGGTCCTCGAAGGCGCGCTGGATCACCGAGGGGTTCATGGTCACCAGGTCTGTCTTCATGCCCACGTCCTGGGAGTACTCCTGCACAGGGGCCAGGTTGCACCTGTAAGGAGAAACACCCAACAGCCCTGCTCAGGGGACTGAGAGAGGGCAGTGGCAGGCACAGTGAGGGTGTCACCAGGGCTGGTGACAATGTGCCCATCTGCCCGCGCTTTAGGGATGACCCTCTGCAATAAATCACTGATGATGAGACACCTCAGGCCAGCATCCCTCAGCAAGATGGCACGTGCACACATGTCCCTCTGGGACAAAGCTAATGTCACCCACAACTGTGGTGTCTCTTGGTTTAAGGGAGTGGTGGCTCTTCTGGTGCAGCCTACAAATAACGTCAGCAACAAAGCTCCCATGGCAGATTTTAGACAAAACAGCCTTTTCTACTCAAGGAGAGCATTTGTCTTTTAATTCCAGCCCTGCTGGAGTAACATTATCCTGTCTCTGCAAAGAGCAGACCTGGTGGCACCACTGGTGATACTGACACCAGCAGGAGGGGGTGCCAGGACATGGTGTCCACAGGCCTGGCTCTCTGGAGGCTGTGATCCTCAAAAAGCACCTTTTTCTGTAGTGTTCATTGGTGCCTCCTCTCAGATTGTACATGTGTGTACAGGCCATGTACCTTGAGCCCTGTGTCACACCAGCATGAGGGCTGAGAGCCTGTGGGACAAACTGCCAACAAATCTCCCTTGTTGTAGAGTGGCTTCCTACAGCTCCTTGACGGGGACAATCTGTGACTGTGCCCTGCACATGGCACAGGGGAAATGGCAGTGGGAACCAGCTGATGGGGGGAGGCAGAGAGATGATCCCTCAGCATCCTAAAAACCAGAGGGTACCCATGTGTTTATACACAGAGTGCTCTGCTGTGGTGTTTGAGTGAGGTTACAGTATTTAATGAGCAGGAAATGCACCCTAACCATCTGCCTCAACAATCAGCTATTATTATTGTTTTCTCTACTTACAGATGGGGAAACTAAGGGAATGGTGGAGAGAAAATCCAGCTACTGGCATGGGGGCTCTTTGATTGACTCATCACAGGAGTGAATTCAGTAAAAATAAACATTGGACCTGTATCCTGGACACAGACCCAGTCACTGGTCACTGCCAACCCTGCTGAAAAGGCTGCCTGGATGGAGCACAGCTTCCTCAGGAAGATGCAGGTTCCAGCAGTGGCTCAGACAACCTACAGTGGCAAGTGTGGTATGTGCTGTGCCACACTTGCACTAGCACATGGCAGGGGAGAAGTTGCTCAAAATCCCCATCCTCAAATCCAGAAAAGCTTTTCTCCTGCAATTTTGCTGCCTGACATGAATACCCCATACTAAACTTTGCCAGAACCAAAATAAGCAGTTTTTCCCTCTGCTCACTCATGTTGCAGTTCAGGATAATGCTCCATCCCCTGTGGACAGGCTGGAGCTGCCAGCAGCCAGGCAGCTGGAGCAGCAGAGTTTGAGTGGGGGACAGAGGTGACATTATCCTCATTCCCACGTCACGCCAGCACCGCCTCTGTGAGCTGCTGATGGATTGGGCTGTCCTCGTAATAGACTCACCAGAAAACAAATCTCTGCATGTACATAAATCATCTGTGGATTCCACAGCTTCTCAGCTAACTGGGGCTTCGGGCTGGGAGGGCAGGAGCTCCTCCTCTCCACTTCAGACACCTCCAGCAGTGAATCTGGTGTGTCCCAGGGGGGCTCAGGACGTGCTGCTGCAGGGACAATGGCACGGGGGACAGAGGGGACACAGGGAGTGTCACACCTGGGCATGCACAAGTGTGGTGTCAGGGCATTGTGTGCTGCACCCTGTGCCCGAGGGCAGAAGGGATTTGGGGGAGAATCAGGTTTGTGAGAGGTTTGTTTGCAAGAGGACAAACCTGAGAGAAGAGGGTGTTGAGGGGGGTTAATGGTGACAAGGTGCACTTGCAAGAACTGGGGAGCACCCGGAGAAGAGTGGAATGCTTTCATCAGGACCTTTGCATGGGTGAGCTGTGTGTATGCAGGTGGGGCTGTGAGGCTGTGCTGCCCCAGCTGCCCAGGGTCCCAGCCCCTACCTTATGACAAAGCTGTGAGCATCAATCTCAGGGCCACAGCCACTGCTGAGCAGCACCCCTGAGTTGCCCACGATGGCACAGGTGGGGAACTGCTTGCCCTTGAGGGGAGAGGTGCGGGGCAGCAGCTCATACAGGTTCTGAGAGACGTTCATGGTGCTGTCCCTGTCAAACACGTAGTGGATGATGTCCCCCGGCTTCAGCGTCCCCTTCAGCACTGAAATGTCCTTCTCTGCATCCAGGAACTTCAAGATCTGTTTCCTGAGCACAGGGAAGAAAACAGCCTTATCAGGTGAGGTACAGAGGCACGCCCCTGGCTGCCCTCACTCTCTGGCCAGTCTGTCTGGCCATGCTCTCCAGGCACAGCTTACAAAATGGTATCTCCATCTCAGTGCCTGCTCCCTCTCCCCTCATTGCCTGGGGCAGGCTACCACAGTCAGCCCACCACTGGGAGGTGCAAACCTCTGAGTTTACCCAGGCAAGAAGGTCTCCTTCCCTCTGTGACCCACCACCTGCACACACAAAGTCCACTTGGCCTGAGAAACAGGGGCTCAAGTGCTCTTTGTTTTGTTGTTTCCAGGCCAGCTGGCTCAGCTGGGAATTCATTTCCAAGCAATCACTTATAGATATGAAGCCTAGCTCAGCAGGAGATAACTCTTTATTTCTTCCTTGACTTCTTTAGATGATACAATTTGCCAGCTTGCACTGGAGAGGACCGAATCTGTCTCTTGTCCTACAGGTAATTACCAGTACCTGATCTTCAAAGAGAGTGTCTGGTTGTGTCTCCATTTGGATGAGGCTGGTTTAATGTTGTGCTTAATGCTTTCATTACTTCTGTCAACAACAGCTGGAGATGAGGAGTCATTTATTACTACTTCAGCTCTAGAGAAAAGAAAGTTGGGGAGAGGGAGACAGAATCTGTTAGCATCCCAATGGCACTTCTAATCACAGTCTTCAGCTCTGGCTGCTGGAATTCAAACTTCATCAGAAAAGCAAAATTGTAGTTATTAGCTAAACAAGAAGTGAAAGCCTGCTCATATTCTGCTACACTCAAGCAGACAGACAGAGATCCTTAAATACCCACTCACTTCCACGAACACAGACTGACAGGCAGGCACAAAGCTCCACAGAAAACACACTACTGCACACTGAGCTGCAGGAAGGCATGCACAAAAAACACACAGTGACAGGCTGGCAGATGGGCACAGAAAAGACACCCCAAAGCCCCCAAAATTCACTAAGAAACTTCCTAACCAAGGTGGCTGTCCTGTTGCCTTTTGGTTACACATGAACATCCCAAAGTGAAGCCAGCTCAGCTCCTGGAAAAGATTAAAATCCTCACCAGAGAGGAGCAACCCTCTCTTCACCCAGAGGAGAAATGAATTCAGCTGAGCTGCTTGGTGCTGCTTGTGAGATTGGTTGTGAGCATCCTGTACTAAAGAGGGGCAGTTTCACTGGAAACTTCTTCCCTGCTTAGAATTGAGCACAAGGATTTCAGCACCCATATCACCTATTCCAGACCAAGAAATGAGCAGCAGACAGATGCTGGAGATCACTGGGAGACCCCAGGGTTTAATCCCTGCTCAAAGCAGCAAATCAGCCCTTATGTGACATTTAAATCAAACTGCATGAACTGAAGGAACCTCCAAATATTTAGTTCCAGGCAGGTGCCCTCCAAAAAGAAAAGCCAAGCATCTCATCAAGAAGCTGCATGTGTATCTGCAGACCCAAAAAAGCCTTCACACTTCAGAGCACTCTGAAAAATACACAGTCAAAGCACTCACTATCAGCTAAAGGGAATCTCCCTCTCCACTGCAAAGGGCTTTTTCCAGCTGGGAAATGCTTTGTAAATAAATGCATTTATATAAAGCATGTAAACCTCAAGGAGGGAGCAGAGTGAGAGATGGGTCAGAGGTGGTGGCTCAGGCTCATGGAGTCCTCAAACATCCAGCTCCTGAGAAAGACATATCCCCAGCCCAGGGAAAGAGCTCCCCAGGACACAGTGTGGCTCACACTGCATAATGCTTCAAAAAGGCAAGGAAATGTGTTTATAAATGCTGGCTGCCAGTGTCCTGATGTGTGTGTATACAGTACCTCTCCAGAGGCTGCCAGTCTGTTGGATTTGTTTGCTTTTTGCATTTTGCTGCATCACTCATGTCTTGGAAACCTTACCTAGAAGGTGTCAAAAATCATAATGGAAGTAGGGTAAAGCAATCCTGGGAATAACTATGGTTTTCTAGTTTTGTCCATTTCCTGTGTTTTGGTCATGGGTGCTGACATCATCACAGAATGATGATGTCACTCTTCCTTGCATGCCTTCACTAAGCTTTTCAAATGTGCCACTTGGCAATGCTGAGCTGACATGGAATCATTGTAAAAATAACACAGAGAGACACTGAAAGGGGCTGGGGTGCCAGGGAATGACTCTGCCACACAGGGATGTTACTGAGTGCACTGCAATAAAACTGGAGTTCTGATCCCAAACACAGTGATCTCTCCTCTAATAGCACTTAAAACTATGGAAAATAGCAACTCTATCACTGACTTATTTTCACAATAAGTAACTCTTTCTCATTCTCTCAATCACCACAACTTCCAGATCCTTGGTTATTTGCAAATGATTATTGCACTGAGCTGGAAGAAGGAGGGGGAGAAATGATTAAGAAAATGCAAAGCAGAAGTGAAAAGGAACAGATACATTTGCTAAATAAGAACAGCACTATCCAGCGAAGAGGAGAAGCAGATTAATAGCTGCCTTACAGCAAAAACAAATGAACACAAAATCTAATTTACAAACCTATTAGATTTGCTATGTAAGCTGTTCACAGCTGATCTGATTGTACCTCTGCCTCCAGAACTCCTGCAAGACAAAGGAAATGCATTATTTATAGATCCAGCTCCTTTCTGCCAAGCATTGTTCAACAGTCAGGAGATCAGAGTCCTGCTCTGAAGGACTCTGAGACACTGCCACACTGCCCTGTCCCACCCCATCCAGAAGAGAGGTATCCTGATGCCTCTGAGGGGCTTTTCACCCCTCATCACTGCTGCCTTGCTGTGACTGTGAAACCATCCTGGCAAAGAACACCTTGAGCCACCCCAACCAACAGCACCTGTGTGATCAAACCAGCCACCACACACACCTGGTGTGGCTGCTGCAGCACTGTGCACCCCACAGCTGCACTAAACACACCTCTAGGTCTCTTCATACCCAGCTGCTAGCAGTACAGAGAAGCTCTCCTCCCTCTCCAGGCTGCCAAAGGACTTTCCCTGTCCTTTTCAGGTAAGGACTGAATGATCTGCACAGGATTCCCTGTTTTCACCTGGGCTTTTAGTGGAGAACATTCAGTATTTCTATTTTATTCAGATTGAATGACCAGCCTCCTTGACTTGTGGAGACTTCATACTCACAGTGCACCTTTCTAGCTGGCTGCAGAGCTCCTTCTTGCTTTAGCCTGCTGTTTTCAAAGGGGTTACAAAGAACAAGTCACCCACCTCGTGATGCTCAAGGGAGCTGGGCTCCCATTCAGACACATTTTAACCACCACATACTCATTGCTCTGTTTTGTTGTCCCCATTGCACAGATGTCCCAATGAGCATACTCATAGAGAATCAAATTCTCTTCCAGCAAATATATTGCTACCCAGAAATATATACCTTAATGAAAGTGTATTTCAGGAGAATGTATTTCTACCAGTTCTCAAAAAAAAAAATCCCAAATGCATTAGACAAAAAATGAAAGAGAAAAAGCACAAGTGAGTGTGTTTGGTGCCACTAAAAAGGATTTTCAGACTTGCAGGATGCAACACAAGTCCCTTCATTAGGCTGAGCCCAGTCCTCAGCACCACATAACATCAAACCCTTGGAATTGCCATGATGGTTTTCCCTTTCCTCCCTCCTGCCAGAGACCATCCACAGCTGAGTCAGTCACTCCTCTGTCCTGTGACAGACCTGAGAGCTGTTTCATTTTTTGGTGCATCAAGGGAACAGCAGGACTGCCTCATTGCTAGAGCCTAGTGGCATTTAGAAGCCTCCACATTAATGGGGTTCACAGTGGGGTGTGGGAGCAGACTGGATTAGTGTGCAAACCACGCACCTGCTCAGACACATCTCTGAAGGAGCTTCCAAATGGGATTCACACTCCTTCACACTTGCTGTAGAACAGACAAAACTTAGAGAAAGAAATGGTTTTTTTTCCTTGAATACATGCTGGTTCATGTGTGAAAGGAAAAAAAGGTAAATTAGGAAGCAGAGATTATTCTCTAGGTGTTAGTTCCTACCTCATCCATGTTTTGTGGCTACAGCAGGAAGGATTCAGAACATCACAACTTATTATTCAAATGCATTTATCCAGCCTGGCTCTTCCTGCCCCCAGCAACAGGTCTGTGTCTCCTCCTGGAATCAAGGCAGGTGTTGGGGCTGGAGATGCTGGATGTGAGGAAGACAAGTTGAGAACACCTCTGCCTGTGTGCAGCCTGGTGGGGAAGGGGACTGGCTGCCAGCTGAGAACCCCTTAAATGACAATGCCAGGGGTTCAAGGGTTACTCTTTCCCCCTCACACACTGTGAAAAGCAAAAATATTGCAATGCAGACAGAGGCACAAAGGGTTCTGCTGTCATAAATGAACAGGGCAGCTTCCAGTGGAGGAGAGCAAGGCTCTGCTACCCCTCTTCCCATGGCACTGAGGTCACTGCTCTGCTGGCCAGCAGCAGACACGATGCTCTCCTGGACACCTGAGATGCTGGCAAAGACTCTGCTCCCTGTGCCAGGCTTGGTTTCTCTCTCCAAGACAGGGAGACTGCCCAAAGCTGGGACATGATACTTGGCTGAAGGTCTGAGCTGGTCTAGTGGATCTTAAAATGCCCAAAACTGTCAGTCTTTTGGTGCTTGGTGTGCCATGCTACAGCTTCAGGACGTTTTCCCTACAATCTCCCTTTGTACCATGGAAGGCAATGTGTGCTGTAGGATGCCATGGGGTGTGTGGTCCTGTCCAGCCATCCTGCCCAGCTCAGGCCACTGGTGGGTCCCAGCCAGACAATCCAGCTGCTGAAAACAACAGAAACTGAGCCAAGCACAGCGTTTTCCAAAATCTGCCATACTTCATTACCAACACAGGCAAGCCAGTACCCCTGCATGCCTTCACTTCCCCAGCTGGGAAGAGGAAAACATTTAGAAATGGAGGGTACTAATTAAGAAGCAGATGTTAAAAAAACCCTCAAACAAACAAACAAAAAACCCCAGTCCATTTTATTAAACCTTCCCGACCTGGAGTTTCAAATCTCTTTGCTTCAAAAGGCAAAGACCAACCTCGATTAAAATAGCACAGATAGCATTGATTTTGAAAAGCTTTCTAGTGCTACACTGTGTTTGGACTGAATTGCCTTATTAATCTAGTTGTTATCAGTTTCATTGTACAGCCAGCTCCACAAAGCACCAACCTGATTCCTAATCCTATTATTTACAAAACATTTTTCTTTGGGCTTCTGTTGGGATGTTTTCCAGTGATAAGTTGCATCTATATGTGCTAATGCCATCTTACTGACTTATGCCATCTTTTCTCATTTTCACTGAGATTTTCAAGCTGCATTGCCACTAAGATATTATATAGGTCAAAACGTTCTGTGCTCAGATGTAAAGTGACACTGATTCATATATCAGAGGATGTAAAAGAAAAATTGTCTTATGGTTCAGGTCCAAATTCTCTTGGATGAATAATTTGTGACAAATCAGGTATGCAAAGACTTCTATTCAGTGCCTGTGAATGGGCCTGTTTAGGGTTTTTGCTTCTCTTTTCATCGTTTCCTGCTTCTTAAATGCTTCTCTTAATTGTTGCTAGGTGAGTTGGGTCTCGCTTCGAGCCACTTTGACACGTGAAATCAAAGCTGCTTTGACTGAACAAGTAGGTCACAGAGCCTCCTTGGGTGAGCACACTTCACACGTCCACGTTCCCAGGCTCACAAACTAGAAAATGTGTTTTCCATGGGTATTTTACAATGCCCACCCCCCCAAGTCCTGCTTCCCCCCCAGCATTTGTGGCAGGTGATGCACGTGGGAAGTGGGCATGAGGAACAGGAACTGGAAATTTCAGCCATACCCAACCATTTCACAGCTCACAGAATGATTTGGGTTGAAAAGGACCTTGAAGATCATCTCATTCCAATCCTCCTGCATTTAACCACATTTGTGAAGCTCATTCCTGGTGGAACAAAACCTCAGCCTCTTCCTGACCTTGGGGAGCCCAAGTCCTCCTCTCCTCCCTCCTCCACACGAAAGTTAGATTATAGTCCCTTGGGGGATTATTAAACTGAATTCATCCACCTGAATTCCCCAGGAAGAGAGTTCAGAGTGCCACAATTTTTACCTGAGGGGTTCAAAAGACTAACATCTACTAATTAGGTTTTCACAACCTGCTTTTATATTAGGTGCATTTTATGATCCTTGTTTTACAGCTGGGACACTGGGGATGAAGTGGCTTGGCCCTTAACAGCAAAAAATGAGTTCCACAAGCCAGGAGCAGGCACTGTGAGCTTCCAGCAGACCTGTCCTCTTGAAAATGCTGCTCTTTACTTGCTGAGAGTGGGTATGGCTCTTGCTGGGTGAGAGGGCTCAGAGAACCACAGGAATTAATCTGCAAGAGTTTTACTGGCCCAAAAAGAGGAGGCTGGCAACAATCTTCTGAGATGGCTGCAGACTGTGCTCATTCTGTATCTATTTTTAAAAAATAATAAATCACCACCTATATTTACTTTGCTTTTTAAGGGCTGCTCTGATGTTTTCCTCAAGACCAGAACTGCTATTTTCTATCTGAAGAGCACATGAGCATGATGCCAGGCTTGGCTAGAGACCACTCACCCACTATCACTGTCCTCCCACCCCAGGGGCTTTCCCCAAGTGTGATGGGGATTTGGAGTGGGATGTTCACAGCCCCTCTGCAGGTTCCTGTATTGTGGCCACAGACCCACTCACTGTAACTAACAGTTCTGGGGAACAGGATACACTGCCCAGCCACTGAAAATGAAGGATATAGATGGCTCTCCTCCTCCCAAACTTTAGAGATTTCCTCCTGCTGATGCTCACAGTGCTGTGAAATGTGGATCAGGATACAGGCTTCCACCCTTCCTTCCTTTCCCTGAAATTCAGGGTTTGTGTTGAGAGCAGCACTCCAGGGCTTTTGGGGAAAAAATGTCACATTTCCAAGTTGTCTATGAAAGAGAAATAATTGGCTTCCAAATGCCAACCTGTCCAGCCCAACCCTGCAGGGTGGACAAGCAAAGCATCCCAGGAGCCAAAAGTGAGAACAAACTGAGCACAAAATCCAACCTGGATTCCTTGGAGATTGTGTCCTGGTTTCCCATCAGCACACCAGAGTATGGCTGAAAATATGGAAAAATTACTCATTCATTGCTAAGTCCCTTTGTGGGCTTCTGATCAGACACTCAAGTGGTTACTGTGGAGTTTAGGGCAAAATCCACCCATATCCATCAAACGCTCTGCTGTCTCAGGAGAGACAATTTTGAAGAGGAAGGGCTGGCTAGCCCCACATGTAAATCAATTTGCAAAGCAGAAACAAAAGCCAAAGCTAGATGAGAAGTGATGGGATCAGAGATGCATTTCTGAACCTTGAGCTCCTGCACTCAAACCCTCCACTGTGCACTCTCCTGGCACTGCCTCCCCTCCAGGAATGCTGCTCTTCCAGGCTCCAGCAGCATCCCACCTTCCTGCATCCCATCTCATAACACACTGGGGGAAGCTGGGACATCAAACCCATCAGGCCATTCCACCACTTGTTCTGGAGGCTCTCTCACCCTGGGATATGGAGGAGACTGTGATGAAGAGAACTGGTGGTTGCTGGGTGGTAGCTGTGGTACCCACACTCCCCAGGCAAGCAGGTGATTAACTGGAAAGACATTTCTAAAGCAGTTGCCTGCTAGGACAGAAGATTCTGCAATACATCTTGATGAGATGCTCGAAATCACACTTCAGTGTGTTTAAAAAATCTCACTTGATTATATTGTCACAGCTTGGCAGCCCAAGTGTCAAAAACTTCCTAAATATCAGGTGCTACTTTTAGTGTTCCAAGCTGAATTCTATCAAGTCATACAATTGCATTTGGGAAAGTGTGTCCATATTATGGCTTTCAGAACCATCACCTGGCCCAGCTGGGGTCCCAGTGCAGCTCTGGTACATGAGGAGCAGCCAGGCTGGCAATGCAGCATCTTCCAGCAAGCACCAGAGGGGCACCAATGGCCTCACTGCTGCTCATGGCACTGGCCATGGGAAATGCAGATCTGCCAGAACCACACAGAGCAGCCTTGTTAATTTGGTCACCTCTTCCCACACCCCAACCCCACCTCCACATCACCCATTCTGCAGGCTCCTTCCCAGGGACCACAGGGGGATGGGAAGGTGGGGAGTGCTCATCCCTGCCTGCCAGGAGGTGACAGTGGCTCCACATCAGCTCCTGAGTAAATGTGAGCAGGGTCTGACCCTGACAGCTCTGTCTGGCTGTGAGTCACAGTGTGTGATCACTGCAAGGGTCTGCTGGGGACACCATGGAATGAAGAGTTTGCAGAGCAGGCATCTATGGCTTAATAAGGAACATGCCAATTAGTATGAAACACTTCTGAGACAAAACCAGTGACAAATCAGCAGCAACTGTGCAGCTCTGACAACACATGGACACGAGGCAATGGGAGAGATGCCTGTGGCAGCCTGTCACCAGCCCACTGCAGGGGACCACTGCACTGGGGTGACCAAATCCTTGTCCCTGCTTGAGTCTGGGCCCAATCCAGTATGAGCTTTTCCTGAGCCAGAAAAGTGTCTCACACCTGTGGAGTGTCAGCTCTCACACCCTCATGCCATAATGTCAGCATGGCCTGACCCAATCACCTCAAGATGCTCCTGTTCTATCACTGCTCCAAAGACAAAATACTCACAGGGCTCAAACATCAGACACTTCTCTCCCCATCCTGCCTACTGGCAGGACCTTATTCCATCCTTCATGTTTAAAACATTATTTCTGGCATCAGCTCTTTTTCTCTGGCTGTGTTAATGAAATAGCCAAAGAAACTGACAGCAGCAGGCAAAAAGGATCCAGTGAGGAGCCTGGGACTGGGCAGGGTGTGTGTTTGTGTATCTTGTATATGTTTGTGTAATTTATTTTCTTTCTCTTCTTTCCCTTCTGGAAGGGAGAAGGTAAAAACCCCAAAAGCCCAGGGAAGATCTAGAAAGCAGCTGAGACAAAAGCTTCACTGCTTACAAAACACATCTACACTACACATTTGTCCTGAGATCATTTTTCCTGCTAACAGAGCAGAGCTCTCAGGGAGCACAAACAGCAGAACATCAGGCTTGCAGCAGAACCTGGCACCCTGAGCATCCCTGTCCCAGAGGCCAAAAATCCCAGTGGCTCCTGCAGAATCCTGGGTGCCACATACCTTGGAATGTTAAAACATGGAACATTATCATATGGGGCTGTGGGCCCTTGGGCTCACCCTCCCACACCCCTCTCATCTCTTCCCAGTGCAGCACACTGGAATGCAGAAGGTCTCATGTGGATTCTTCTTCCACTGTTGATGTGGAAGCTGAGGATGTCTCCTGGGCAGAGACACCCTCCTGGGGCAGCTCTGCTCTATGAGCATCCTCAAAATAACTCTGGTGCCTACACACTGAGGGCTGGGAGTGTTTGGGTGAGAGCTACACCCCACAACCAGCAAAGCAGCCATCCCAGGACCTCCACAGGGATGTGGATCCCAGATCACAGTGTCGAGTTGGCAAATGCTGAAAAGCCCATGGTGATTTCAGAGCTCGACCTCCTCTCTCCTCCCCTGCCCACAAAGCTACACCATGGAAATCCAGGCAGTGCTAAGAAGTTTAATTACCCACTGAGCAGCTGCTGGCTGCCAGCTGAGTGTGCCTCTGGGTGTCTGAAAAGGTGCTGGACATGCCTCATGATGATGCTTCACCTTTGCAGGGGAAACATGGCCCCAGCTGTAGCTGCTGCTGGAGCTGAGTGATATTCCTGAAGCTGGCACAGCCTGGCTGTAAGAACCATCCTTGGATTCAGAGGAGCTGCCAGACACATGGGTGATACCTGGGATGCTGTTTGGCTGAGGATGCCTTGAGAGAGCACTCCAAAACTGTGACAAAATGTGCTTTTCAAAGCAGCCCTGCCTATGGAGAGCACTGCATGGGGAGGGACAATGTGCTCAGCATGAAGAAGGCAAGCCTGGAGTGGGGTTTGTTTGTTTGGATATTCCCAGGGGATTTCTGCATGCAATAACAAGGACCTGATCTGCAATAGTAAGAAGTATTCAGACTTCAGTTTGGGAAGAGCTCTCACCCCACACCACTGCCACTGCTCTGGCAGGTTTCAGCAGGGCTGTGCCTATTTCCCTGGATCAGTCCTTTCACTTCCCAACCAGAGCCAACTCTGCTGCTGTTGATGAAGATGCATCTCCCAAGGCTGCCACTACCATCAAGGCTGCTGCCAGCCAAGACACGATTTACAGTGGAAACGTGAAGAAAAAGGAGCTGTACAGATATTCTCCTTTTTTCCTTTTCCTTTTTCTTTCTTTCCCTATTGCATTGCAAGGGACTGAGAAGCTGACACCAGGCTGCTCTGCAGTGGTGTTTGTTGAAGGACACCTCAAACTCTGCACCTCCAGTGAATTTGCTTTGCCAGGGAACTTCCTTTCCTGAGGCAACTGAGGATGAGAAAAGCAGCAAAATAATTATTGTCTGAAGTTGTACTTGGGCTTATTTCTTGCTGCTGAAGATATGACCCAGGCCCAGGGAGAACAAATGTGGAAGGCAATTGGAAGAAGTCTAATTTTGGTTGGTACAACTGATTTTTACAGCAGCTATTCCTGATGTATTTAACCAGTGCTATTCTCAAGGATGAAAAAGCAGAACATCTGTAGAGTCACAGAATCATATAGACTAAAAAATATCCTTTAAGATCACTGAGTCCAATAGCCAACCCAAGACTGCCAAGTCCAGCATGAAACCATTTTCCTAAGAGCCACATCTACACATCTTTTAAATACCTCCAGGGATCATGACTCCACCACTTCCCTGGGCAGCCTGTGCCAATGCCTGTCAGACCTCTCAGAGAAGAACTTTTTCCTACTATCCAATCTAAACGTCCTCTGGTGCTAGATGAGGCCATTTCCTCTTCTCTTATCATCAGGACAGCCTGAAAGCCCAAGGAAAGATAAAGGTGCTCCTGTTAAATGCTTTTCCTGGAAGATCAAAAGCCCATCTGCCACATGAGAGAAAACCAACCCCTTGAGTTCATCTGTGCCTGGGGAGGGCTGGGGAGGGCTGGTGATGCCTGGGGAGGGCTGGAGGGGCTGGTGATGCCCAGGAAAAGCTGGGAGGGGCTGTGGCAGCAGCAGGGTCTGCTGTGTCACTGCTGGCCCTGGTCCCAGGGGAGGCTGAATCACTTAACTCGCCGTTTAGCTGCTCAACAAGCCTTTGCTAAATGAGCCAACACTCTCTCAGCTCCTCGCTCTCTGCTGGGACAGAAAGGTTTCCTTTGCCTTCCCAACTGGAATTCTGCACTTGCAGGGTTAGAGGTGGGACACAAAAAGGCCACCTGTGCAAAAAGGAAACTTGAAGCACTTCTGGGAACTGCTTTGTTGTCTTCATTGCTCACTGAACTGGCCTGGCTACAGCCACAGTGCATCCAAGAAGGGCTGGCTGGTGATCTGCATCCTCCTACCACAGCTCTCCTCACCAGCAAGGCCAGAAATTTCCTCCTTGAGGGTCTTGCAAGCTGCTGACAACCAGTACTGAACTGTGGAGTAACTTTTCAACTGACCTACTGAAAATCCCTTAGCACAAGCTTTTTCTATCCCACTGGCTTGCTTGGGGGTCTGCGAGTGCTCTCCATCCTGCTGCCCCCAGCCCTCCCTCCAGGTACCTCTGCCCCCACCACTCCCTCAGAGCTCAGCTTAAGGAAACAAGCTGTGGCTTTTCATCTCCCCCAGGCTGCTCCAGGCAGGAGCACAGGGGTTTGGATTTGTTTTTGTGGCAGCCTGCCCTGCCCTGCAGGGCTGCAGGAGGTGAGGGAGTGCTTCATGGGGAGGAGAGGGAGCTCTGCAGCCAACCTGAAATCAGCTGCTCAGGTTATTGTCAGGAGGGCTGCAATCAAAGCCTACCCTGAGTATTTTCTTACTCAAATCAGTGCTCCAGCATTGCTTTTATTTTTCAGCCTGATGTGTTACGGGGCTTTCATTAGAGTCCTGCCATACCAAGGAGTACAAAGGTCTCCTCTGGCTCCATTTACACGAATACTTCCAGGATGTCTGTGGGCTCCTGTCCTGCCGAGAGCTATTCCTCCTCCAGCCCAACCTGGGTAATTGTTGGCTTGTGCACACCCACTGTGAGAGCACACAAAAGCACTTGTTGGTAGAACGCAGCACTTTCTCCAGCAAAACTTTCTGGTGGAGAGCAAGTCTTAGACTAACTGTGGGCTGGTGCAGTAAATCACAGCCTGGCAGAGATAAGCAGGACATTTAAACCCCACGGACCAACCCTGACAAGGAGCATTACGACTCCAGACCGCTCATAGCAAGTGCAGCAGCCTCCATAAAGAACACAAAATCTCTCTTCCCGAGCCTCTGACAGGCAGGCATTAGGGAAGGGCACATGAGAAAAAGTGGCAATTTAGTGACAAGCTTCCAGGCAGGCAAGCCAGCAATACCAGAGACTCCTATTCGTCGCTTGGAGCCGGCAGAATAGAATTCCTCTTGTAATCAGGATGGAACGGCATGTGGTCTGGCTAGCAGGGAAAAGGTTGACTCACATTAAGACCAACCCATTACCAAGTGTCAAGTGCTCCCTAAAATGGCTCAGACGCTAATTCCAGAAGTCACCTGGTGGCAGCGGGTCACCAGCTCCCTCTACAGACAATCGGGACGCAGCCGGACCCCTGCAGAACCGCAACAGCAGGCGCGGGGTGACAAAGAGACTCCCCTTCAACCGGAGAGGAATTTTCCTCCTCATCACCGGCAATAATCGCCCACTCGATGCCAGTCCTTTGTGTTCCCGTGCGGGCCAGGTCCGTCCCGCTGCCCGGGATGAAGGAATGGAGCGATGGCACAGCGCTCCCCAAGGCAGCCGGGAGCGCGTCTTTTGTTTCCTGCCAGCCAAACAAAGAGCGGGAGCGCTGCATGGAAACACAGGCGCCACCGGGCTGCAGGAAAAGTTCAGCAGCCCGGAACCAGCTGGCTGCTCGGAAACAAAGTGCCAAGACCACTCACCACAGCAATACTTCACGGAGCAGCACACGCCGGCCAGGGGACGAGCGTGTCCCTGCCTGCCGACATCCCGCCAGCATCTCACCAACATCCCGCCCTGAATCCTGCCAGCATCTCACCAGCATCCCACCTGAATCCTGCCTGCATCCCACCTGAATCCTGCCTGCATCCCACCAGCATCCTACCTGCATCCCGCCAGTATCCCACCTGCATTCCATCAGCATCCCACCTGCATCCCAGCAGCATCCCCGTCTGCATCCTATCAGCATCCCACCGACCCAAGCCACACACCCATAGGTGACACGTCCAGACAGTGACAAGGATGTAGCAGGGGGAAAACCCACAGACAGGGGTGGCTGCAGGGTGAGAGGAATGGGCTCAGCAAGAGCAACGCAGCATCAGGAGAGAGAAGCTGCTCAATTTCCATCCTTGCCCCAACACCTCTTTGTTTCAGCATCTCCTGGCTGTGGAAGGTGGTATAAGGATGTCTACGGGAGTGAGATGGGACTGCTTAAGGCACAAACATCTTTCTCAGAAGCCTCTGGCAGGCAGAGCAGCTCAGCTGCCCTCAGTTCCTACCTCCCTTCACCTGTGATGTGGGGAACTTACTGTCCAGAGAAACAGCACGGGTTTGGGTTTTTTGTCCTTTTGCCAGTAGCATTATATTCTCTCTTACTTTTTACCTAATGAACGTTTTGCGTTATCTTTCTGAAATTTCTCAGTGTTTGCAGGTGACAGAAATCTGCTCCCCCCTACTCCCACCTGCACGAGGCACGTTTTCCAAAGACAATCCAAATCACAGGCAGGGGGCAGGGTACGTGTAAAAGTGGGCAAGCTGTTCGCTCCTCACAATAATTAGAGAGTGTTTTGATGCCAAGGAAAAAGAAGAAAAGAGTTGCACCTGCCTGTGTTTCCCAGCCCCCCCAGTGCCACGAGCCTGCCATGGGACAGCTGGGCAGCTTCCTCCTTCCCTGCTGCACTGACCAAAGCCAGGGTGGTCTGGGGGGTGTGAAGGAGGATGAGCCACACAATACATCAGTCAAATATTCCTGATGTGGGGAAAAGCTGCACAAATACACAGCATCTCCAAAACCTCTCACGGAGAGGAGCTGTTCTCTCCTGGACACAGAGAGAGCTCCTGGAAAACTTTGGAAGGGTTTCTTCTCTACACAGCTGTGCACTTTTCCCTTTACCTGTTAATAAAAAATGCTATTACGTGGCTCCCACAGCTGAAAACCCTCTAAAATCCCCTGACCTGCTGCAGACCAGGCACTCTGCTTTTCCATGTCACCACAGCAATACATTTCAGCCAGGTCAGAGCACTGTGTTCACCATTCCTGGCACCATGGCAGCACACAGAAGTGCCTGTTGTGCCAGGCTTCTGTGTAAGGTGAGCAGTGTTTGGTCCCTTGCTGTGTTTGGGATACAGGAGCTCATCAAACCAAAAACACTTCAGAGATACAATGGAGAAAAGTGGGTGGGAGAGAACAAAGCAAGGGAAAGGTTCAGTTTGCCCGACTTCACGATTGAATAATACATAATTAATACAGCAGGGTCCCACTTTTGCTCTGTTTCTCCCCGTATGGGAAGCACAGCTGATGTGGGCACTGATCTGTGAAAGGTTTGGTGACCAGGTGTATCACAGGGGACACAGCACCCTCCTTCACCCCCTGGGTGCATGCTGCTCCTCTCCCCTGCAGCTCCCTCCTGCACTCCCATTTCTGAGGCTGTGTGGAACAAGCTGCTCGCTGTTCCTACAGAACTCCTCTGACCCTGCTGCTGTCCCTGCCGCCGCACCGCTTGGCAGTCCTGCCTTGGAGGAACTACAGCAACAAACTCAGATGCCAGGGCTTGGAGATAAGCAGCCAGCAAACAGCCAATTTCCATACAATGTACAGAAAAGAGAGGAGAAAAAAGACACAATACTGGGAATCCCTAATGAACCAGGGTGAAAAACAGGACAAGTAAGGAACAAAACAGAATAGATTTTCAATAAGGGCACAGCAAGTTCTAGTGGGTAGATCTAGCAGATAGGAGAGGAGAGAAAAGAAAGAACAGAAGCTGGAAAAGGAGATGGGAAGAAAGCAAAGGGAGCAGAGCAGCCTGTCCAATGGGGAGGATGCATCAGAAGATTTTAATTTCCTTTATTATTATATAGACAGTGCCAGCTCATTGCAGAGCAACAATTCATTTACCCTGGTAACCCACAGCCTGGTGCTGGATGTTTCTGCTCAAGGCTACTGACCTTTGAGCACTTCTTGCCTGTGGCACCCAGCATAACATAACAATGAAACAATAAACAAACATTACTGCATTTCATTTATTGTCTCATAAAGGTGTTTGTTTTGGTGTAACACGGTGGACAAAGCCAGCTGGTCCCAAACACAAAGACCTTTGTGTCATTTGGGTGCTCTGAGTACACACCTCATTACTAAAATTATTTGGTTTTCGACATTGCTGTAGCAAGTTCCTCAAGTTAATGCAAACTGTTCTCTCTGCATTTGTTCCTCTCATCCCCTAAATTTCCAAGCTGACCTCAGAGATGGGGTTTATGGGGTGGGAAGGGTGTTGCTCCTCAGACTGAGGAGTTGCTTTAGCCCCTGCCATACATGGCACCTGCAGGTAAACACCAACCATGAAAGTGATCCATAAGGGCTGATCATGAAGCCCCTAACGCATCCCACAGTGGGTTAAGGCTCTTAAACCCCACACCAGTGGGTTAAGCTCTCTGCTCCATCACCCCACCCAACTTATCCCTGCTCAGTCTCTCCTATCCCACAGACTGGTCCCTTATCCACCAGCAGATTGGTCTGCTATCCATCACTCCCATCTCCACCACACCCATCTGGACCAGCAGTGACACCTAAGCCCCCTGGGCTGAAACTTGCCCCAGCATCCCTGTCCAGCAGACCACTCACACCAACATCCCACTTACGGACCTGCTCCATCCATCCATCAGCACCTGAGCACTGCCCGTGCCAAAATCCCTCTCTCCAGACCAGGATCTGCTCCAACACTTCTAATCAGACTGGTACCCACTCAAGCATCCTTACCCAGACATGTACCTGATACAGTATCCCTGAACTGGTACCTCAGCCTCTCTAAAAAGACCTCCACATCTCTAAGGGGACCAGTATCTGCTCCAGCATCTCTGCCCGGACTGGCACCTCAGTGTCTGTAAAGGGAGTGGTACCTGCTCCAGCATTCCCCCCCAACCCCGACCGGTGCCTCAGTGTCTGTAACGGGGCGGTACCGGCTCCAGCATCCCTATCCGGACAGGAATCTCAGCATCCCTGAAGGGACCGGTACCTGCTCCAGCATCCTTACTTGGACCGGTACCGCCGCGTCTCCAGCGGGAGAGGAACCAGCTCCCGCAGCCCTGCCCGGCCCCGTGCCCCATCCCTGTCCGTGCCCATCCCTGTCGGTGCCCGATCTCTGACCGAGCCCCATCCCATGTCCTGCCGGCTGCGGGCCGGTCCCGCCCGGGCTGCCAGCGGAGCCGCGCGGGATCGCAGCGCGCTCCTTCCCACTTGAGCACGGCGAAACCCGGGAGAGCCGGAGACAAAGAAACTGTCCGGGCGCCCGCCCCCTCCTCCGCCGCCGCCGCCTCCCCGGTCCCCAGCGCCGCTCCGCTCCCCCGTTCCTCCGCGCGGGGCCGGGGCATTTACCCGCTCTCCTCCTCGATCTCCGAGATATCGGCGAAGATGAGGAAACCGACGAGCAGCGTGAGCAGCGCCAGCGTCCAGCCCCGGCACGGCAGCGGCATGGCTCCGGGGCTGGGCCGGGCTGGGCCGCTCCGCGCCGCTCCGCGGGGTGCGGAGCCCGGCGCCGCGTCCCGGCTCGGCGCCGCCGCCGCCGCCGCCCGGCGGGGCCGCTCCGCCCCTCGGCGCCCCCGGCCCGCCCCGCCGGCGCGGGGAGGGAGCGCAGGGGCGGGGAGGGGGCGCTCGGGGCGGGCTCGGCCCCGCCGCCCCCCGCCGATAAAGTTTGCGGCGCGTCCCGCAGCGCGTCCCGGGGGCGAGCGGGGGGGCCGCTCCTCCGCAGCGCCCGGCGAGCCCCTCGCAAGCCCTGGCTGCCCCCGCGCCCACCGCGCGGTGCGGCTGCGGCGGGGTCGCTCCTGGCCGGGAGGGGGTGTGGGCACCGCGCAGGCGGGGCGGCTTCTCCCCGGAAAGGACAAAAACTGGGATAAAATCACACACGGGAACTCCCGCGCGGGGCGGTGGAGGTGGCTTCTCGTGCCTTGCGAGGGACGGGCAGGAACAGAGCTTTTGGCATGGAAAACACTCCGTTACAGCAAAAAATAAAAACAAAAGGAAAGGGGGAAAAAAAAAAAAAACAACAGAAAAACCCCAACCAGAACAAAACCCAAACCAAACAACAACAACAACAAAAACCTGAATAACTCATCACACCCAGTTCTATTACTATCAATTTTGCTATTTTAGCAACAATGCTATTTTAACAATTCCTTACACTGCTATAAATAGTGTCATAACCGCACTGGTCCTGCCATGACTCCAGATCCCGTTGGAGTTTGTGCAGGCAGAATTTATTTAAGAACGAAACTGCAAGGTAGGTGTTCTGCTTCGGAGATGCTTGGCTGCATCTCAACCACATTGCAACCCCTGCAAACATCCTCCTGCAGGCTACAGGCACCCTTGGGTTTTGTTATGGAGAGAAAAAACTGCAGTTTCTACACAGAAAGTATGTGAAAGCTGGGAAAAACACAAAAGTACTGTCTGGACCCAAGAACTGCCAAAAAATCACCAAGAGGTGCTTTCCCTATATCCCTGTTACCTGTTAGTCCCGAGACAGACCTGGAGAGGGGAGGCTTGCTGTGTTAGGGTTTAGGCAAGGCCAGCCTGGCAGAGCATCACCAGATCCAAGCACAACTCTTTCAAACCAAAAAGTTGCTGCAAATCAGAGTGTCTGGTGATATATGCACTGCCGAGCTGGAGAGGCACACGGTAGATTTATAATGCAGCAGAGAGAAGCAGCACAGATGTGTTGAGAGCGAGAGATACTAATTGCTTACATATTTAAAACAGCATCTTTAGTCTGAATGGGAGGCACCATTAAGCAAAACAGAGCTATTAACTGGGGCCACTTGGAAAGCTGCCATTTTCCCTTCTGTGCACGGCTTTTTGCATCAATTCAGAAGTACAGTGTGATACACTGTCAGTGTTGTGAGATTCCTGCCGAGGTGCCTTGCACCAGGATAAAGCTGTCCGTATGTACAGGGATGCCTAACACCAGCATCGTGTATGGGAAGGCACATTCAGCAAAAGACTTTTCTCTTTATCTGGATTAAATGGTGGAAGGAGCGTGTTGTGGCCCATGTGCCTTCCTGGGGATTCTGAAACTCTTGCAGAAAGAAGAGACAAACAAATCACCATTACATTTATAGGTAAAAAATACAACACAGGTGAGTCTGGTACAATTATACTGTAGTATATATGGCAAATTTACACTCCGGTATACAGCTTTCATAATAGAGCATATTCAGGAGCCTGGGGAGAAAGTGATTTTAGGTGGTGTAAGTAGCCCCATAATTCACCTAATGCGTAAATCTGAGGAAAGCCTAATTTTCCTCCTGTTTTATTCATCTCGGACTCCTTTTGCCCAGCCTGCTCTGGAGTTTCTCAGCAGTGTGACTGGCCTGAGGATGAGGAAGCAGGCTTTGAGGTGACCTTGCAGGTGCAGGGACTGACGCTGGGGCTTCCCGAGATGCAGCACCAGTCCCCTGTGGTTCGGGAGCACCACACCGCAGCTGGCTTCTCCTCGTGCACATCCTCAGGAATACAGATGGAGATATCTGCTCCTGCATCTTTTTCAGCTCCATCCCAGGTGGTGTCTCAGCCTCTTTTGTCTGATCTTTGTGTTTCAGTTGCCAATCACAGTGTCAATGTGCAAGAACAGAAATCTCGATGGAGGCTGAGGGATAAGAGGGGGGATCGTTCAGTGCACAGCAGGAGTTGGTTTGCCTGGACAAGGAGTCTCAGGGGCAAGGGCATCCTATCTGCTGTGATGCTGCTTCTGCTGAGGGGTAGCTTTTCTTAAAAGACACGCTGGGATTTGGCTCTGCTCCTGTGTAAGTCAATGGAAATGCAGCTATTAACTGAAATTGAAAAAAAAAATCCTCCTTGCAGGGTGAGCTGAGAGTTAAGCTTGATGCCCTTCACTGGAGAGCTCCATTGCTAGGGGCTCACACAAAGAGCTCTGTGAATCCTCTACTTGGTGTCATATGTTGCTTTATTCCTCTGAAAGATGTAGGTCAGGAAAAAAGGTCATTCTTTGGCTGATTGGGCTTCAGACACAGGACCAGGACCTTGAAGTGCAGCTGGTTTGAGGTGAGGAGACAGCAAGCTGGATAGAAGATGTAGGAATAGTGCAGCTTACTGAATTATTTTGTAATCAATTAACAAAGCTGTATAACACCACCAAGTGTGACTCTGTGATGAAAACCTTGAGATCTCATTGCACTGCTGAGGGCTGAATTCTGCACAGTCAGGAGTCTCACTGCAGTGATAAGAGAAAATTAATATAATAATACTGACTACAGAGAGGACAGTTTACTCTGCATTCACTCCAAGTCCATCCTTTACAGCGTCCTGGCCAGATTTGGGGGAGGAGCAGATAATCCAGCCTGATAATGCACCAGTTTCATGCATTACTCATTATCCTGAAGAACTGCAGACTGCTTTGGAGCAATTGCCACAGTTCCTCAAGTGTTAGTCATTCTGCACATTCAATTCACCATGAATCTTTACATGATTCAGCTTAAACAGGTGCATAAATGTTGCAGGATTGGGTCCATAAGCATCCACAGCCTCAATTTTATGTCTCATTTGTAAGATGGGTTGCAGGAAGATGAGAGCAAACTGTCGCAAATAGACTGTTGTGGTAGAGTAATATGTTCTAAAACAGAATAAAAGCTGATTATATCTTCTAGTTCCTAATAATTTGAGGAAGTAATTCTGTATCTGGAACATTTGCAGTAAATACAATAAGGTCTACTTAAAAAAATATAAAATGTTAGCATTGCAGCTAAAGTAACTGCACCAGAACAATATTGCATTTTCTGCTTTGTAAGGAGAAGAGAAAAGAAATGGCATTTTTACATTTTCTTTTGACCTTTGAGAAATATCAGGAATATGTAATAGCCACACTCACCGGCAATAGCTCAGAGGATTCAGAGAATAAGAGTTAAACACCTGGGGACATTTACAAACAACTGGCAGAGAGGTGATGAATTTAAGATGTGGGTATGAAAGGCACAGATACACAGAGAGTGCGAAAATAATACATATTTAAAATGCTTTTAATCTGTGTGAGAAGCACCATTGAGGTGGGAGGGGCAGGGAAGATGACCCACGAGGTCTCTGCTACCCTGTGGCAAATGCTAGGGCCTGGTGCTGCAAGAGGTCTCAGGGGACATTCCTCCATCAAATTCATAATGCTGTAAAGCACACATAACCTTTATCGTACCTGCCAGCCAAAATGAGCAAAGTTTACAGCCCATTTTATACAGCTGAGCACTGCTGTGATGTGAGGAACAGGCACAGGAGCCTGAGTTACCCAGGGCTGTCGTGTTCCATTGTGTCACTGCTGACACACCACCCTGATTTCCCCAGCAAAACTCTCCCACGGAGGAGAGGTGACTCCCAAAAGCCATGGAGTGTCTTTTCCTCCCCACTAGGTTCACAGGCAGGAGGGAAGGATGCTGATCCAGTAGGTTTGATACCCTTCATCTTCTCCTGAATGCTCTTGCTGGTCTCCATGCTGAGCAAGGGATTGGAGAGTACCAGCCCAGCAGCTCTGCTCATGGATGGAGGGTGCTGGTAACAACCCAGCAGCTTCCAGAGCCACCAGTCTCCTCACTGGCTTCATCCACCCCTGGGTAAATGTTTTCCAGCTGTATCCTGAAGTGGCAATGTCCATTGATGAAGTGCATTCACCTGGCTCCTGGAAGAACTTCCAGACACTGGACAAGTTGTTGGTCCCAAGCTGGGGAATATGAATAAGGCTTTTTTTTTTTTTTTCTTTTTTTTTCTTCCTAAATCAGCAGACAGCACTGAGTTGAAGTCCAAGCAGAGGAATTTAGACCCATCCTAAAGTCAGTGAATCTGAATTTTGCCACAATACAGGAATCCATAACTTTCTGTGCTCCATCCCCTATTGAAATGGGTAAAGAAGCATCCCCTGTTCCTCATCTTCTAGACAGGAAGGGAGAGCCTTTACATCCTTAGATAAAGAACCAAAACCCTCCTGATTTTCTCTTTTCAAGGATTTTTGCCATTGGAAGGAGGATGCCAAGTCTGTCATCTTTTTACCCAGACTGGCGTAGCAGCAATAAGAAAGCTTTGTTGGTTCATAAGAAAGGGAGAAGAAAATTAAACTGTATTAATTTCAAGCTCTATTAGGATTTTAAGAAAGTAAAATCAATAGAAAAGGATGGACTCAGTAGGGAACGTGACCTTATTTTCCCAGTGTCTGAAGAGGAAGTGCACACAATAGAGAGATAAAAATACATCTCTAAAACCAGATCAGCTTCTTTGATGTTGAAGAGAAGAAGTTAAAATGCTTATGTGAACTTGCATCACTTGACTGGCATTTAGAAGAAGTGTCTTAAAGATAAAAAGAGCAAAACAAAAAAAAATCCCAACTTCAAATCCATCAAAAAATCCCCAAACCCCACCCCACCCATTAGTCCTTTCTATTTCTTTCTCTCCTGCACTAAATTGTAAAAATGGTGTGATCCATGCAATATTTCATCAAATATGACTCGCTGTTGTCAGAGCAAAATGTTTGATATAAAACAAGAATGATATTTCTTTTCTTTTTGGTCAGATAAGCTGGTTCGGATTAATAAAAATGCCACATTCACAATGATATCGATAATTTGCATGTGAAAAGCCTTCCACCTAGTAATGAAAACAATTTTTCAGTTTTGCCAGCACTAGTCAGGAGAGATAAGGTCTGCCGTCCTCCCCCTTGCAATTAACCACAGACACACAAAAAACGGAAAAGGGAGAAAAAAGGGGAAAGGCAGAATATGTGTGACAATTGCAAATTGCCTGTTACCTGAACCTGATGCCAAGGAATTGATATTTCCACCTGCAGCTGCACAGCTGGCTCACTCCTACAGCCTGGCCCTGCGTGCCTGCCAAGCCAGGCACCTCCAGCTTGGGAAGGCAGGGCTGGCTATGTGTTTGTATTAAATCTGTACACCGTGTCAGTGGCATTTAGGGGAGAAAACCCCACCCTAAACCAAGTTTGCACCCCTCCTTTGCTAGCAAGCCACTGGGTGGCAGTGCTGTGTGTGCACGGGTGTTTATGCACACACAGATTATGGGGGGCCCCTCTTTTTGGGGGGTATTGAGAGTCTGGCTGTGTTTTGCTCAATCTGTGAAGCCCCTGTGATGCCCAGGAGGAGAAAGGTGTTTCAGCTTTGAAGAACGTGGGCAATTGCTGCACCTCCATGGACCTGTGTGAAGCTCCCCAGCCAAGGAGGTGAGTGCCCAAATGTCACTCCCAGCACTGTCCAAGCTGTCCCAGCCTCTCCTTCAAACCTGCACTTGCAGTGTTTGTCTTGCACAGCCACCAGAGGAACAAAGAAACCTTTTGCTGATAGTCATGGACAGAAATGACACAAGACTCCTCCCTGTTCCCTGCTTCTGCCCTAACCCACCCTTTTTTCCCACCTTATAGAGAAATAATTAACCCAGCAAGGCCATGTTTTCAGTGACAGAAGGGTGTTTTCAGTGTGTATGAAGGATGCACATTTCTTGCACACAACCAGCAATGCTCTGAATTTAACAGCACATCCCCCTGAAATAAGGCCAAACTGATACATAATTCTCACTTGTAATTGTAGATTTGAAGTGGCTGATAAACAGATGTAGGGTTCAGATGCCAACCTGAGACCTCAGCGAGTTCAGAATTTTGTCTTTTATCTCTGATTAAAGCTGCTAAGACATGGCATTTCTTTCAGGTTTGTTGCTGCAGCACCTCCAGCATGGTATTCCTGCATTTCATGGCCCTCAAAGCACAGGTCATGTTTGACTCTAGTTTTGACCTGTTTCAGACTGACAGGTTTGATTAGTCTTGTCCTATGCTTGACAGAAAACCAATTACTCTCTACAGCCAGGTTGAGGGGGTAAATCTACCTAGTTTGGATAAACAATCTCACATGTAGGATGAAGGAACGAGCTGTGTACGGGCACTGCAAGGTGTGAGAGGGGTTTTTTTGCAAGAATAATTTGAGATTTCAGATTGTTCCCACCTGTGAGAAGTCAAAGAGAGTGCTGGAAGTGACAATATAGGAATAGATAAAGAAGAAGAAACCTTTATAACCCTCCTTTGGGCCATCCAAGACAGCACTGTTAACTACTCAAAAATCTATCACCTTAGTGATGAGCACACCTGAAAAAACCTGCAGGAAGGCTCTCTTGCTTTTTCCTCGCCCTCTTAGGGTGCTTTGGAAAATTTGGATTGAAATATTTGCAAAATGTGCAGGTTACAACAGCAATTAAAACAACCAAAAAAAGAAAAGGAACAAAAAAATTCACATGCACACATGGTCCTTTGCAAATGAGAACTTTTCTGCCAGGAAAACACGAGATCTGACAATATGTTCCATTTAGCAAAGATGACAAAACCTAAAAGGGTAACATTAAGAATGTAACTTTTTCTTCTCTTCACCTCTTGCTAACAGCTAAAAAACCGCTGTGCAAAAGGCCTTTAATGTGAAGCCTCATTTCAGCTCTGGAAAGGCACTTGATTTCTGTAACTACGGTGGCTGTCGTTCTGCCCCCATCAATAATAAATGCTTTTTTTTCACTTCTCTTTTTTTCTGCTAATATTTCTCATCCTTCATGTCCTTTGTGGTGGGCAGAGCTGCCGAGGGAATTGCTTAGGCTTTGAAATAAAGGGAATTTTGAAAGAGTAAAGTAGGGCAAAAGGATTTCTCCTGGAGAGCTCTAGCCAGAAGGAGAGCATGGCCCCCAGGTTAGGTCCTCCTGTGAAGCAAGAACAGAACTTCTTGGCTGGAACTCACCTCTTGGTGGCCAACACAGAGAAAGAATCACCTGTGTCGATCCAAAAAAACTCTTAAGGAATTGCAAGCACCCCAGTCACATTAGGAGCAGCCAGGACAGGATATTTTCAAGATCATACTTCCCTTCTGGGCTCCAAAATTGAATTTTTGAGTACCTGCTCCTGTCTGTGCAGCACCACATGCTCAAAACCCACCTCAGTGGGAATCTGATTTGTCAGCTCAGTGAGCATATTCCCTGGGAGGGAAAACTTTAGGGCAGCTCGTGCCAAAATGTGATTTTTGCTCTGATGTGGGATCATTAGTGTCCTGTGTGGTGAGGAATACGAATGATCTGCTGCCAGATCACACCTAGCACAGAACCCCCGTGGGAGTTGGGGCTGCCTGGAACACTCTTTGCAGGTTGAAGTGCTCTGTACAAAGGAGAAGGAGAAGCAGAAGGAGGAAACAGAGGGGAAAAGAGCCAGTGCGGGGGAGAGAGAGACCACAGGCATGTACCAGCCTCCCTGACCTAGTGATTTATTTATGGCAGTCCTAGAGGGGAAGAAGCCATGCAAAGATCATGAGCCTGCATGCTGCAGTAAGTGGTGGATATGTGCTGGCATATATTTAGTGAGCAAGAGTACAAAGCACAAAATCTACAGAGGATGGGGAAATGCTTCCACTCCTTGCAAGGTTTTTGAATTATTTGAGTCAAGCCAGGGGAGAGTTTTATTTGGAGGAACACGAATTATTTCCCTTGTTTCTCCCTATAAATAAATTGCAGGGAGATTCTTGGGTTTGCTTCCTTGAAAGCCAGGGTGTTTCTCAGCACTCACCTCACTGTGCCTCACTCTTGGGCTGGCAGCAACTCCAAGAGCCTCTGCAGGGAATTTTGGGTGCTGATGGCCCTCTCAGGTCTGTAAGAGAAAAGGCTGTATCTGGGATGAGGTGCCTGAGAGGTATTTCACAATAAAAGGAGCATTGCAGGGAATAGGCCTCCAGTACAGCAGGAAAAAAATCAGAATGTGTGAGCTGAAACCAGTAGCAATGTTCACCTGACAAATACCTGCTCTGGAAGGTTAATAAAGTGCAGCATCACACGAGGGGACTGCACAAAGATTTGCTCTGCACTCACTGCTGCTGTCTGGGGCTGGGGCCCTGCAGCAGAGCCCATCACTGTGGCCACCTTAAATAGATGTTATCAAAGGGGCTCTCCTCCCTTCCCACTGGAGTGGGCCCTGATTCCCCAGGCTGGTGCAGCCACCAGTGGGACTGCAGCAGCACAGCAGGGGCTGCACTGTGCCTGGGGAGAGCAGGGGCAGCACAAAGTGTTTGGCAGCATTCATCAGACCTTGCACATCACAAAAGGTTAAGCCCTAAATGAGAACACAGTGTCACTTTAGAGCTCCTGACTCTGTTGTCTAAATTAAACCTCATTCAGAAATAGGATCTTACACAAAAGCCTGTGACACCCTCTTTGATTTCTGAGTTTAGCTCCTGCTTCAGCCTCAGGGGTTTCAGAATCCCAGTGGCCTGAGCTCCTGGAGATCTGTGGGGACACACAGAGCACCAAGTGTCCCAGCTGCCTCAAGCTGAGGGTCTGATGGCTTGGGGAAGGCTCAGAAGCACCACTGGACATTTCCTGAGCAGGGCCAGGACTTTGATGATCCCTGTGGGTTCCTCCCAATTCAGCATATTCTATGATTCCATCAGCATGGACTTGATTTGAGGAGCTGGGCTTGATTACTCCAGGAGTGGACTTAATGCTTGGACTTGCATCTCAATCAAACTTGTCTGTCATTCATAGATTCTAGTGGAAAAAAATAATCTCCGTTTATGTATGGGAATATAACAATCAATCAAACTTTATAGCTCCTGTTTCCATTCTAGCAGCTTATAACCACATAATAAAAGCATATAATGAAAACATCATAAAAACACACAGTAAAAACACATTCACCATGCAAGTATTGCCATCTTAGCACATCCTGGATAGAAATGCTGGAGAATTCTTGAGGCTTCTGGTATGTACTAATAGCCTCCATAACACTACATCACACTCACCCTTCCCACTTGAGAAGTGCTCTCTATTTAAACAGCAGTGGTTATAGAAGATGCATGTAAATGTTTGGGTTCAGCAAATTAAGGACATGAAAGATCTCCAGAAGAATTTTGCTTTCCTGGCTTTACAGCATTAGTTAGAAGATTCTATGAGAAAGGCCTCTTCAGCTGCTTTTGTTGTATTATAGCCCTTATTGGAAAAGCTGCATGAGGTGGGTGTTGCATTAACACTCTTCCTCCCTGTGGTTTAAATTAAAGTTCATCTTCACAGGCAGTCCTCTGCTTCACTTGAAGGATGCAAGCAGCTCGTTCTGCCTCCCTGCTCTTTCTTCATTTCCCTGACAATTTTCCATAAATCCTTGCTCTAGCAGAGCATGGTTTGCTCACTGTGAAGGAACCAACGCCCTGATCCTGCAACAGGGAGATGATTCTGCACCCTGATAAAAGGTACTGGTCCCTGCTAACTCTGCTTTGAACCCAAACTCTTGTGACTCATCTCAGCTGACTCTCAGTGTGTTCCAGTGAGGTGCCAGGGCAGTAGCACCATTGGAATTCTCCCACCCCACATAGCTGCAGCTCCTTTATGTGGGGGAAATTGCTGAGGTCAGAGCCTTGTGTGGCTGGCCACTGCACTTGCCCACTTGTCCCTTCACATGTGTTCCAAGTTACTCACAAAGTTGTTTCAGTGAGTGAATAAACCAGAAATTAGTCATCAAGCCTGTCACAGTGACTTTCTCCTTCACATCAATAGTGCCAGAATAGTCACCTCTCACTTTAATAAGAAACTTGAAATCTTCTCACTTTCAAAGATTTTCATTTTGGTTTGAAGTGAGCATTACAGTGACACTGTGGACCTAATGGCTCAGCTGCAGGTTGATTTTTGTATTTTTTTTAAAAGCCACAGATGTTACTATAATATCAAAAATGACTGAACCTGTTTATCTTAGAGATTAAAGGCAATATAGTTCCCAGCTTTCCCTAGCTGCTTATTTTGTGGCTTTAGGAAGCACTTTTTACTCACATGGCCTTGCTTTTTTCCTCCATTACTTCCCTCTCCTTTGTTTGCTTGACACTTTCATGCAGAGAAAGGGCAGAATCCTAAACTGGGCAGCTGTGGTTTGATCACAGAGCTGGTGGGGGGCAGGTGCAGTCGATCACGCTGCCGTGAGCGCTCCCATTGCCATCAGCTGCAGCTTGTTTGGGGAGAAATGATGCCCTGCAAAGATGCCAATCTAAAGCCTGTGATCCAGGGATGCCTTTGCATGGACTCTGTATTTCATGCAGTGTGTCACTATTCCCCCCTCTAGTCTGCAGATGTGTTAAAGCTGGAGGTTGGTTTACCAAAAACCGCAGATTGATTCAGCAGCAGAGCAGAAATTCCTGACCCGAGTCCTTCAGTTCCTCTCATGAAACACAAAAACTCCATCAGAGACTTTTTTTTTTTTTCCAAGTTCTCAGCCTCTTCAGAGACACACTAAATTAACCTGAACTCCCTTGGCTTCCCTTAATCTTACAAAAAACACGAGATGCAAAGTAACTGCATTCCAGATGAAGGCAGCAGAGCTGCCCCCCTTACCCCAGCTCGGAAGTTGGTCCCTGGGATTTTAACTGTTCCTTTATCTACTGAAAAGGAATGTTGAAAAGTTTAATTGGCATGTAATGAGATAACTATAACAAGTTAATTAGTTCTCAATTAAATTGCGTTTACCATACATTCTGAATATGTTGTTAGCAATTAACGACACCTAATGAACCTGCAGTAGCGACTGAGTTTGCCATGATAAGAGATATAATAATAATAACAATAATGCTCACACGTGGTTTCATAGAGCATTAGAAGCAACAAATGATTTAATAAGTATGCGGTTAAATCATCATATCTTGTGCAGCCACTGGAAGGGAAACAGCCAGGAAATTTATTCTGGCACATTCAGCAGGGTCTGGGAGGAAACAATTGGCTTTTAGGATAGGTCATCTTGGGGAAAAAAATTCCCTGAGAGTTGTAGAACTGCAGAGGAAAAGGGAAAGCAGAGCTGCAGGAAAAGGTGATTCAGTTTACATATAAGAAAGTGTGACAGCTCCAGGTTGGACAGGGCTTTGAGCAACCTGGTTTAGTGGAAGGTGTCCCTGACCATGGTGAGGGGCTGGAATGAGATGATCCTTAAGGTCCTTCCCAGCCCAAACTGTTTTGTCATTTTGTGATGTTTTTATGACAAAGAAAGATTGTAGCAAACGTCTCAAAATTGGGATAAGGTAGAAGCCCCTGTGAGTGAGAGAAAAGGGTTAAATTATTTTGCAAGATCACTTAAGCAGGTGAGTATATGGAGAGCAATTTGTCTCCGTGCTGCCAGTTAACCTCCCCTTAATGCTTTGTGCCATTAGAGTGTCACACTGAACAGGCATTAGAAGGAAAAAACCCTACAAAGTAATTTACATTTTAATGAATTTTTAATTGAACCAAAATCTGTTGTTTCTGTTTAAAGATGCAGTGTTGACTTTGTGGTCTGTGCTGCTGAGAGCCGAGTGGGATCTTAATGTGATAAAAACAATGATAACGCTAAGCTTAATTAGGTTTGAAAGCATCCCTGGTAAAGTGGTGGGGAATAAAAACGTCACCTTCCCACATGGAAGCCAAACAGCCAGTCTAGGGACAGCCTGGACCACTTGGCCAGCCTGGCTGCCATGAAGCAAGAGCCAGAGCTGCTACTTCTTGCTCATGTAAAGCTCAGCCTATGGCCCCAGTGGGTTCAGGGAGACAAACCTGACACAATAACGTTAATTCCATCCTTTCCTGCCATTAGATCCAGCTTTAATGACTGGCAGGACCTCCTGGGGTTTCTCTAATCACTTTCCCCTTTATAACAGGGTGTTTCAAAATGCCAGAGCCTGGCAATCACACTTTCCATGGCTGGGACTTGGAGGCATGGGCTTTCCTGCCCATCTCTGTCCTGGAGCAAGTCTCCAGTAAAATAAACACCTCCTTCTCCGTGCATCCAGCCTGCCTGGAGCTTGGAGACAAGAGAACTCACTGCACTTGGATTTGACCAAAAATGCTCTCCAGTATTGAGGTGCACACGCTTGCTCTCTCTCTGGTGTACCTGTAATCCTGATCCAGACATTATAAGGCATTTTGTTGTGTTTTTAGTGTCTTGTACAGCAATTTGCCAAGCTGACCATGGCACACACATACCCAAGGAGCTCAGTGAAATGGCAGCAAAGCAGCTTTTAAACACTAGTTGCACATCCTCTACTTTCATCTTTCCTCTGGCTGCCTCTGCTCCTGGGAGGATTGCTCTCTTCATAACATGCTCACGGTTTTGCATAATTAAACCTTGGTTTTTATTAGTTATCATTTATTAGGTTATTGTTGATTTGGTTGTAGCATAAGCATAAGCTGAATACACCCCTTACCTCCACAGAGAGCCCGAGCATCTGACACTCTAACGAGCCTAAATAAAATCACAGCAATTGAAAACAAGCTATGGCAGCAGGTTTCAAAACCTGTTAAAATCACTTTGTGAGCTTTGTCTTCAATATCCTGCTGCTCCTTACCAGGTCCTGCATTTTGCAGCAATTTGCTTCACTCTTACTCTGTTATGACACTGAATTTATACTGCACAGGAGTCCCTAGCCTCAATGCTCAACTTTGAACTTTACATTATATATCATGTTATTTTTGACTTTTAAAAGTAAGGTTTCCCTTGACCAATTTATTTCATATCTCCCCCTGTTACTGTGGGCAGTAATTTGGTTCCTTGTTAGCATGGGCTGGAAGTATATTCCTTTCTAAAGTAAGTTTGTCATTAAAAACATCTTTGCATGCATAGTGGGTGCAGAAGAGTTAAGACAGAGACCTTGCATCTCATCACATGCCTGAAAAACTCCTTATTTCTAGTTGGAAACAAAGAACTTTTCACTCCTACATCAATTTTTCAGCTGCTGCTTTTTGCCTTCAGAGGCATTAAACTCCAAACTCACTTTCCCTGCCTTGCTGCTGTATCTGAGCTGCTTCTCTCTGGAGCTATACCAGCTGAACAGAGAGAGCCACAGCACTCCTCACATTGCTTTGGCTTGGGAAATTATTCCTGCCTGCCTTTCAATGCCTTGGAACAGCAGGAGCTGTCAGTGCAGGCTGCCCTTGCTGGGTGTGAGCAGCAGAGTGGTCCAAGAATAGCCCTTGGTCCTGACAGGGCATAATCCCAGAATAGCTGGGATGTTAGAAAGTTAGTAGAAGGGGAAAGAAATCACTGAGAATTTTGACTTTGAAGCAGGGGCACCAGGGCTTCCAAAGCCATGTGCACTGGGAGAGGTGAGGATTGGAGCACAGGGCTCAGCAGCTCTTGCCCTCACACATCACAGGGGGCTTCACCTGCCTCAGGGAGGTCATTAGGACCTCTCTGGGCAGGGGTTGTGATGCATTTACCTCCCCAAGAGCAGCTCTGGAAAGGCTCAGAGTGTTTCCAGGGTGTTGTGGTCTCTAAACTCTGTTTCCATCTCGGCCACTGAGCAGGAGCAGCCCCAGAGCTGGAAGGCTGGGTGCAAACCCAGCAGCAGAGCTGGGAATCTCAGGGGACACAGGGGGATGGAGGAGAGGCCTTTTGGCTTGTCTGTCTGCTGTACTTGTACAGCAACTGTCACTCTCCAGCCCATAAGAACTAACTATCTTGAGATCCAGGAAACAGCTGCTAAATGACAGAGATGTCTTTGCATTTATATGATGATCATTACTGAAGGGTGGGAACTCAGCTCCTGCACATAAGCTCTAAGTGTGGGAGGGTGCCACATCATTTTCCTTCTTCCTTCAGAAAGGGTCTTTCAACAAATTCTCTCCTCTCCTCTCCTCTCCTCTCCTATCCTCTCCCTCGCTCCTCTCCTCTCCTCTCCTCTCCTCTCCTCCTCTCCTCCTCTCCTCCTCTCCTCTGCCTCTCCTCTCCTCTCTCCTCTCCTCTCCTCTCCTCTCCGCCCTCTCCTCTCCTCTCCTACTCCTCTCCTCTCCTCTCCTCTCCTCTCCTCCTCCTCTCCTCTCCTCTCCTCTCCTCTCCTCTCCTCTCCTCTCCTCTCCTCTCCTCTCCTCTCTCTCCTCTCCTCTCCTCTCCTCTCCTCTCCCTCTCCTCTCCTCTCCTCTCCTCTTCCTCTCCTCTCCTCTCCTCTCCTCCTCTCCTCTCCTCTCCTCTCCTCTCCTCTCCTCCTCTCCTCTCCTCTCCTCTCCTCTCCTCTCTCCTCACTCCTCTCTCCTCTCCTCTCCTCTCCTCTCCTCCTCCTCTCCTCTCCTCTCCTCCTCCTCTCCTCTCCTCTCCTCTCCTCCCCTCCCCCCCCCCTCCCCTCCCCTCCCCTCCCCTCCCCCCCTCCCCTCCCCTCCCCCCCCCCCCCCCCCCTCCCCTCCCCTCCCCTCCCCTCCCCTCCCCTCCCCTCCCTATTGCTTTGGGACAGTACATCTCAAGTCAATTTAAAGATTTTCCATTTTGCCCTGACAGCTGCAGGCACTTGAGGCCATCTGGAGATGCAGTGTCCCCAAGTGATGAACCAGACCAAGGGACCAGGGTGTCCCTCTCAGCTGAGCCTCAGTGTGTTCCTGCAGGTCCTGGTGAGTGCCACAGCAGTCTCTGCTTTTGTGATGAGACAAAAATAAATAACGATAGTAATAAAAAAGCTGGCTAATGGTCTTTTTGCATATTTAGGTGACTATGGCCCAGCTCTACAGAAAAGGCTTTTCTGAAGCGAAGCATCCCTCTGAGATTGTTTTTTCACCATAGCTTTATGTAAAATCTCTCTGCTTCTTCCCCACAGTTGAATCAGATCATTGATCTTACCCTGCAAGCTTTGCCTCTCCCTTTTCACCTGTTCCTGCCTCTGTTCCACTCAGCCTGGTAATGATTCCCAGATACAAAAGCTCACTGCCTTCCTCATAATGAGTCCACTTCTGTCACAATGCCTCATCTTGGGTACCTGGATGGAAAATATTGTCCAGATCCCATTTATGAAAATGCCTTTAATTCTGAAAGAAGGATGATTTTGCAGTTCTCTTTGGGAAAAATGAGGACAACAAAGGGAATTTAGTGCAGAAGGGCCTAGAAAAGATCCATTCCACATGCTGCAGGCCACAAAACACTCTCCATCTTCTTTATCTAACTTAATGTCTAGAAGAAAGAATAAGCTCACAATGAATGCACTGTGCTGCAGGAGGCCTCCCACCCTCCAAAGCCAGCATGTCTGGGAAGGAAATGTACCTGAAGGGTGGGTTTATGTGAATGTTTCTGTGGTGGTTTAGGCTGTTGCCCCCTCCTCAGAAGGGCACAAGGACCTGGACCTCAGCTGTACCTCTGGCATCCTCCTTGAAAGGCACCTCTGCCATGTGTGAGACAGACCTGTTACAGAGGGGGCTGGGGTCTGAGCTTGGGCAGAGGCAGCAGAACAGCCAGGGCTGTGATGCCCCAGCTGTTGCAGCAGGAATTCACCTGGCAGTGCTCTGCATCCAGGAGTCCTGGTGAGTAGGTGCAGCACACCCATATCCAGCAAGACAGAGGTCAATTGTGGTAATTTTCTTCCCCAGCTCTGTAATGTGGTTAGGCATAGAAAAGCTGTCTTTCTAAGTGGATTGATATAATTGACAGAAGCAGACATCAAAAATTCCTAGGAGACTATGAGTATGATCTTCTTTGAATGCAAATAGTTCCTAGCACAGCAACCCTGACTTTGGTTAGGCCTAATGCAAATTAATAAGCAAAATAAATTATATAATGGATGGAAGAACTTGAAAAAAACACTTCACTCAAGAAAGCAGAAGTGATTTTTCAATAGCACACTGTCCAGGTTTTCACCAGGCTTCAGCTGCATTTTGAATAATGAAAGAGATGAACAAGTGAAATACATATGCTTAAACCACAATCCTAATTGAAATACATTATGGTCAAACGGCATGTTCTACAGAGGTGGAGATCAGTGTGATAAAACCAGGAACAAGATGGAATAGTGCTTCAGAAGTGTTTAAAAGCTCTTCCCATTCCGAAGGAGTGGCTCACATTTGCAAAACATTTATTCAAGTCTCAGCTGAAAATAAATCCTTGAACGTAGCTGTGCTACTGAGAGGTTGCACGGTGGCAGTGGCCTCTTTAATCATTGTCCCATTCAAGCCCTAATCAGGGCAGCATATGCAGGAATGAGTGGTAGTAGATGAGAATTCACCTCCTCAGCAGGGTGAGATTGTCTCTGTGTCTTCTTTCTAATTAGAAGCTCTATTCAAATGTTAATCAGCAACACCATGATTAAGGAGGATTAAAGAGAACACTTGGCCATCACTTCACTGATGTGGCTAAAGAGGTTTTGTTTTTTCTTCTTTCTTGTAACAAATAAGGGTTTTCTGCTCCTGGTGGAAGTCAGTGTTTGCTTTCACCTCAACATCGAGGATGCCACCCCTTGTCCAGGATGCTGCCGTGGTGGAGAGCAGCTCTTTTACTCCCAAGACCTTCTGCCAGTCATCTGAGCCACTCTGGTCCTTGGTAAACACTGCTGATGTGTGAGGAGTGACAAGGGACTCGCCCATCACAGCTGAGAGGAATTTGGGAAGTACTCAAAACAAAAATGGCCTGAGAGAAGGTCACAGGAATAACCTCTGCTCCCCTGACATTAGCTTTGAGCTCCATCCTCAGTTATCCCAGGGCTTGAGTACCCTTCTTATCCCATCTTCTCTGCCAGTATGGGGTCCTAAATGGTTCTGTTTGGATTTTTCTTCAGAGAAAGGAAGAAAAAATAATCACTATCAGGTTAAGATGAAATCAAATGAATCTGAGACAAAAGGGAGAAGTCAATGAAGGAATAGTGTTATACCTGATGGAAATGGGCATAACCCTGCAACAGGAAGGGAGCAACAAAACCACTGGAGATTGAACCAGGATGAATCCAGACCAGACAGAACAAGATGATCCACAGAAACAACAGGCACTTCTCCACTCTATTTCTCTGCTCTATTCAAAGGAAAAAAAGTGGTACATGATTTGAGACCCTGATCTTCTCCAACATCCTCTCCTGAGTGCCTGCCTCACTGCCTTGCCCAGTGATACCACGTCATTCCCAGTGCCTGCCCATGCCCATAATTAGGAGAAACAAAAAGCTCTCTTGTGTTTGTTTCTTCTGAGGAATCAGCTCAGCTAGCATAAAATCAAACCATTTGTCTAATGGTCTTGTATTTGGAAAAAATCCCTTCAAAGACAGTGTACTGGAACTGGCTATTCCTCCAAATTCATGAAATGATTTCATTAAAGGTGACAAGTTAAACAGAAATTTTAGTGCATAGTGACCTCATTGTAAGTCTGTATTTTGCCTTTACAAAAAGTTAGCATCAGGTGAGGCTGCCCACCCAAATCAAATGTCATAACCAAGGTCCCAACACAAAAACCTTTCTCTGAACTGAGGCTGGGGAATCTCTCTTCATTTGCATATTTCAAGAGAAAAATCAAACAAACAAGAATGAAAAATTGAAAGCAATCAGCTCATTTCTGGTGGAGAATTTGGATGCTGCCTCCTGCATCCATGCATAATCCTCAGCACAGCATTCATTAAGCCCTGATGATTCATGACTGGCTTCTCCAGCTGAGACACAGCATAGGTTCAGCCCTGAATTGCCCTCACTGTCTGGAGGCATTTAATTCCAGGGGTGACAACACACATTGCTGTGAGTGTTTTGGGGCTGGCTCTGCTCTGTGGCAAATTTAGGTGTTGACTTCAGCTGTGTTTCTAACAATACCAAAGCAGGCAAACAGAAATTCAATCCTGTGCTATATATTACATATGATACATTATTGTTTGGGAAAAAAACAAAACCAAACTACCAGGGTCTTTAATTCTTCTTGGTATTGTACAGGAAGGAAAGTGCTGGCAACAATAGGCTCTGTGCTTGCAGAGTCTTTCCAGGCTGGATTCATTTTTAAAGTAAGCTGGAGGTTAGCTCAGAGTCAGGGACTTCTGAAAATTAGGGGTTTTCAAAGCATCCAATTCCCATGTTGAGATGCTGTTTGCAGTCAATATCCAGCCCAAGTTTTCAAATATCAGCTGTGCCTTCAGCACACCCTTAGTCACACTAATGGGCATCCACAGCCCAGACACCACCACTGAGAGGGTGACCCCTAGAACTGGAATGCTGTCCCATCTGAGATAGGCTGCAATCTTGGGAGGCATATCTGTGCCAGATTTAATGTCCCCAGAGGTCCCATGGAATAGAAAGCTGTGTAAGTGGCACAAACTATTGACAAACTATTCACAGCCTATTGACCCGTGGCAACATCCACATCCCTCCACTGTCACAGCTCACTGGGACCTGCACTAGGTAGATTAAGCACAGCTAAATCAACCTGCCCACATGACAGCACAGCTACACTGAAAAATCTGGGGAGAGCTGGAATTGCAGCAACGTGTGCCAGAGGGAAGGTGAGTAGGAAACAATTATTTGCTGTTCTTGCAGCAGAAGAACAAGGGATCATTATGTGGAACTCTGAAATTGCAGAGTCAAGCAAATGAGCATTTTGCACACATAGTTAAACTGAAATATACTGCCACAGGATAACGTGGGTGCCGAAAATATTCATGGTCAGAAAACCCTGTCAAGAGTCATTAAAAAGAAGGGCTTAAACATTGCCTGAAGAAGTGCATACAGTACTACAGCCTGAAGGTGAAAGGACATAGAGGGATCCTTCTCTTCTGATACAAAAAGCTTCTGCTGCTGTTCACTGTGAGACAGAAACCAGAGCAAAGCTGATGTTTGCTTCAGATGACTACAGCCATTTTTATATCCTTATATAAAAAAAAAAGTTCTGTTCATGGATTTGTCCTTTCCAGGGAAGGTCAGGATCTCCAGATATCTTTTTTGACAAAATTTTAGAAACTAATCAGATAATCAAATATGCCTTTGACTGATGCTGGACAAGGAGCATCTTCTTGCCTGATAGCAATTAATCCCAAGAGTCCCTCCATAGCCTAATGGATTACCAGGACTCCTAAAGGTCATCTCCTACAGCAGAGCTCTCCCAGGACAGATGGGAGCAGTGCCATCCATGTCCTGACACAGCCAGGGCAGCAGTGCCTGCCTCCCCCCACTCAGGGTCCCTGCTCCTGTCCTCAGCAGAGCCAGCAGACTGAGAGGAGCCTGGCTCAGCCTTGCAGCTGCCCAGGTCCCTGACATTTTACTGCTGTCACCGTGGCTGTGTCTAGGCAGCACAACTCAGCACTCTGCAGAGCTGTCTGAGCCAGGCAGCATCTGCACTCTTGGCATCTGAGCTGCAGGCATGTGGAGCTCCCTGGCACTTCCCAACCTTCCTTCTACCCACAGGGCTACTCTGGTGTCTCTAGCACCTTTGCTTAATTTTAGTCTCTTGGTGATGAGCCCTAACACCCCCTTTGTCACCTCCAGGACTGCAGGGAATGATGAGGTGTGTCTGTGCCATCTCTGCACATCTCAGAGGATGTGAGATGAGGAGCTGACAGCTCACCAGGAGTGCAGTGACAGCTCCTGTGGCTGGAGCCAGGGCAGGGATCCCTCAGCAGGATCCCTCAGCAGCCTGCAGGAGCCCTGCCAGCCTATCTGCTGCCACGCTGGCCCCAGGTAATCCAGTGGGCACGTTCTGGCACATCAAAAGCTTGGGGACTGTGTGTCTGTAGTTTAAGTGAGTCACAGCTTGGGACAGCCTCAGGTCTCCTTATGTTCACTGTAGACAAGAGTGAAATGCTCACACTAAGGAGCTGCCTCTTCTGAGATTGAGATCACCTGGTGCCATTTATCTCAGGACACCCAGTAGCTAACACTGGCACTTTCCTTAGGAAAGACTGGGAAAAGTTGAATTTCCTGTCTCCATATCTTTTACTTAAAACCTGGCTTTGAATCAGAACCTTTCCAGTGCTGGTCACTTTCATCTGGCAATAAAATTCTCTTAAAGCATTTAAAATAAAAACTTCACAGAGTTACAAAACACCGAGGTTTTGATCTGAAATCATTACTTCCCTACATGCTTAGTAACATATTCATATTTTTCTTGCTTGCTTCTTTCAGCTAATAGTATCTCCAGAGGGGTTCTTCCAACATCACCTATTTCTTGGCTTGCAAAGAAATAAAAATCCTGATTGATGATCTGCAGGCAGACGTGATGAAAGCATTCCAATCAGAGGCACAACACTGGTGCCTGAGTAATGGGTTTCCCACGCCCACGGGAGGCACAGCACGTACCAAGTGATGAGGCTGCTCTTCTGGCAGGCAAAATTCTGCACCATCAGATCTACATAAACAGCCACAAGTTCACGTCACTGGGCTAAAGAAAGCAAGTAGATAAACTCAAAACACCTCCCTGCTCTTGTCTTTCCTCTTGTTAACATCCAGGCGTGAGCAGTAGCCTGTTGCAGTGGGTCATTTGTTTTAAGATTGTATTTGGCTTGACAGGGAGTCTAGACAGAAGAGTGCTCAGTTAATCTGTCAAATTCCCATTGCTCTTCCATGCATCGAGCAAGTCTTGGATGTGCTGGTGCCTGGAAGGTGGAGCAGGGAGGTGAGGCAGAGCTTCACTGCAGAGCAGCCAGAGAAAGGTCCTGGCAGGCCATGCCAGACTCCTCTGGGAGCAGGGGAGGAAGGAGCTCATTTTCCTCTGGAGAAGAGCTGAGACCTTGCAGGGTGCCATGACCACAAAACCTTTAAATTGTGAGTTAAAGAACTGGTGAAGTGAAAGCTGCTCAGGCTGGTGTGAATGGAAAGGTTGATTTTTAGGGCAGCAAGACTTTGTTTTACAAATGTTATAAAGGATATAGCTGTGTAAGGCACTGGGTCATAGCCCAGTGGGACCCAAGCTGGGTCCCTTTACTGCTTGCAAAATTCAGCAGTAGGAGAAAACAGCTGCAGTTTTATTGTATGATTCCATGATGCTATAACTCTCACTCCCAGGCTGATCTTAGTCACCCTCCTAGTGTGACATTTTTTGGCACTTGTAGGTAACCTCTGCCATGAACTGTTCTCCACATGGCTGCTTTCTGTTAGAAAAGAGTCCCAGACAGATCTGTCCAGCCAACACAAACCCTCTGGGGGCCACCAGGGACTCTGGATCCCCGTCCTGAATGCATGGCTAAGAAACAGGCAGCCCACCAGGGAGAATGGTTCCACTTCTGTCAGGCTCCTAACACTGAATCTGTAGTTCTTACAGCAGCAATAATCAGCCACAGAGCCTTGGGAAGGCAGGAAGGCCAGGTTCATTTTAGATAAGGGAACTGTGAAAAATGACAGCATGACAGACAACTGCACGAGGGAGAGTTCTTCACACAGTTAAGGCTTTACTGACAAAATGCTGGAACTTCCCAGCAAGAGCTGCTCAGTCAGCTCCAGAGCTTCATCTGCTGGTGCTCCTCAGTTCACACCTTGCCGTGGGATTCTTCTCCAAGCAAAAGGATACAGGGAGTGGGACCTATGATAGATGTGGCTATTTTGGTAGAGAGCTCTGAAGGTCCTGGAAGTAAGGATGAGCGTGCCCATGGTACTGTGAAATCTGGTTAGGGTTTGTATTTTGCTTTTTTGGAAGATGCCAAGTGCACCTTTGGCAAGGTCAGGAACAGTGTTCATCTACAAGCACCCATCCTTGTCTTTCCACCCCATTTCTCCTCACCATGCATTAAAATGCACAAAATTTTCTAAAAATTTTCAAAACCTGCTTCTGAGGGACAGTAACATGTCCAAACCCCTGGAGGTTGGACAGGGCAGGGTGCAGCAACTTTCTCCAGCTGCTGCAACTAAAGGGCAGCCTGTAAAAACTGCTGAGCACTGGGTGAAGGCAGGATGCTGGCTGTCCTGCATGGTCCTGGTCATCCCTTCTCTGTGTGGGATCCAGAGCTGGGCTGTGCTGCTGCACCCCTGAGGGAATGTGAGCAAAGCAGACCATGCAGGCAGCTCCAGACAAAGATTTTTGGCTGCATCTCTGAACACTCCTCTGCTGATGAAATATTTATGATGACATGTTGCCTAGCAATGACCAGATTGCCCTGAACAGGCAGGAGATAAAATATACTATGGGATGTGGGAACTATGGGAGAGATTATGAGATGGGGGGGAGGGGGGAGGGAAAGAATCAAAATAAAACCAACTCCAAATGGGCACTGATTTAGCTGGGCTTAGAACCTTTTACTAGTAAGAGATGAAAAATAGGTTTTGTTCGGTAAAGAATTGGATTGGTCAGACTGATTTCACCAGCTAGGTAGAAGCTTACAGGGATAAAAGCAGGCAGTCAGGAAGCACTTAGCTGTGATGTAGCAAAATGTTTTATTTTTGTCACTGCTTGGCGATGTGTGTCCAGACAGCACTGTCCTGTGGTGTTTTCTTTCCTCTCCTTGTCAATGTGCCAAAGCTAATTAAAGTGAGCTGGGTCTATCTGTGAAGTGGGATTTACTGAAACAAACTAATCAGGGAGGCAAAAATAGCATGTATTTTTGTTGTTTGGAGGGAATTGGTTGGCTCAGAAAGAGGATGGATGGGAGAGCCGAGAGCTACCACATGTCGTCTGTTTTGCCATCTGATTCTCCTCATTCATCCTGGTCTACATGCAGAGCACTCTCAGGTTGTTTTTTTATTTTTCACCTCCTAGATTTAACCCCATTTCCAGCAAGGTGGAGAGCTAACAGGTGAGCCAATAGTGTTTCTGAAAAACAGCCACTTTAAAAAAAGCTGGTGATGTGTTTGCTGTTTGTGGTTCTTGATGTAAAGAGGGGAAAAAGAGAAAGACATGAGTTGTTTTCCTGTGAAAAGAGATCATCCTGCAACAGCATTTGTTTGCTGGAGCCCTTGCAGAGGCCAGCTGTTAATAGATGGGCTGCATGAGCCTTCTCATTCAATTTATCACCAGTCCTGCACAGAAAGATTCTGCTGCTTTCACGAGGGCAGTCAATCCAACCATCTCACACACCTAGAGCAGCTCTGATTGTTTTACCATCCACTGCCTGACAGTCTTTATTCTTCCAGATCCCTATGGGGAAGGGATGGTTGCTTGCTCCATTTTGCAGATTCACAGAGGAATAGAGCTTAAAGCCAGACAGGAATTTGCATCACCAACCCAACACAGATCAGGACATTTAATCACTCACCTCAATTCCTTCTGCATGACTGATATTGTCCTTTCTCATAGCATCCCATCCCACCACCAAGCCATGGAGACTCTCTGGAGAGCTTGATGCTTTTGGTTAAACCTCCTGGAAAACTGTTTAATTTCAAATCAATGCATATCTAATTGAAAAAGTATAAAGTATAAAGAGCAGAAATGGAAATTTCAGGTAGGGACTTGGCAGTGAGAAGTGTGGGCTCACTGGCAGAATTAACCACTCAGCAGGGAAGTTGAGGAATGGTCTCCAGAGGGGTCAAAGGAACCAACATGTGACCCTCACTGTAATAATCACTCTGGAAACACACCCCAGACAAATCCCCAAATCTCTGGGAGGTACATCCCTGGCCAGACCAGGCTAAGTGCTGTTGGTGGGACCAGTGTTTTCCCTGCCCAGGTTTTGGCCTGCTCATGGGCTCCAGTTCCAGCAGGCTCCTTCAAGCATTTTGTCAAGAGCTTGAATTTCTGCACTTTTCTGGCTTCGTGGAAGCTTTTCCAGCTTTGTCATTTTGACATTTCTCCTTTGCTGAGTTTTCCAGGCAGAGGTGACACAACATGCTCTAGCTGAGCTCCCAGCACTGTCTCTGCACAAAGCAGCCCCCAGGCACCTGCCTGGACTGCAGCAGTGTTTGCTAAACTTGCAGTTTTTTCCCTCAGCTTTTATCCAAAGCAGGTGTTTAGCTGGGCCTTTGGGGGATGTTCACTCCACTGCTTGCACTGCGGGAAAAAATCCCTTTCCTCCAAGGTGGGTGATCACTGTTGAGCTGTAGAAAGGCATTGGGGTCTGTGCTATCCTCTCACAGCAGGTTTGGGGACAAGGTTACCTCACTCCCTCCCAACTCTCCCTAAGAGTCAGCATGGGGGAACTAATTGCTGCCACCTCTAATGGAAAAACCAAGGGCTGCTTGACCTTTGATGACTGAGCAGATCGAGGAAATAGATTGAACAATCTTAAACACAACAAATTATATGGTCAAAAAGAAGCAGAGTGCATGGCAGGTGCATTGAGCTGCTGAAATGGAGGGGCAAGGGGCCAGAGCATGACCCTCTCTCCTCCATCCAGACAAAAGGGAGTTCAGGGGTGGGCACATGTGTGTCAGGAGCCAGGCTCATCAATTACCATTGACACAGCAGCGAGATATTCCCCTTGACACAGGATCAGATAATGCTGAGTCAGAATCACAGCCTTCAGGAGGCTGCAAAGGCTCCAGCATGATGCTATCACTGCTCTGAGCAGCTGGAGGTGAGAGATGCAGGGAGAAAGCACCAGCTCCCCTGGGTTCAGTGCCTGGCTTGGCCAATGATTTGCTGGATGCCCTTGGAAAAGCCAATTAAGGTCTGCTGCCTTGGATTTCTCAGTTGTGCAATCCAGAGCTGTACTCAAGCATAATTAACTCATGATCTGACCGCAGTTTCGGGCATGTGGTTTGTAAGAGGCATGATGGTGAAAAAAATCAGGAATTGAAAGTATTAATAGATTTTTAGGGCCTGAAGCAATGACTCTGCTAATTTATTTATACAGCATTTGTTAACCAGACAGCAGAAGCTCTTCCAGCAGTATCTACACTGCAGGCATGCCTGGGAGTTATACCTGTGCACCTAAAGAGATGCAAAGTCTTGACTTAGACATCTCAAGTGACAGAGACTTCATCACATCTGCAGATCTGCTGTTGAAAGGCTTATTTTCCTGCCTCTGTAGCACACCACATTGCTAGTCTGAGCAGACCCAGGGTCTGCTCCCACAGTGATGGGATTAAAGAGCTGTAAATGTGAGCAATCTCTAACCCAAGTGGAAGGCTGCAGACGGTGACTGAGCCAGCTCTTTGCCTTCTGGTGGATAAACTGAATAGATTAGGGTTTAAGCCACTCACAGTAAAGAAGGTTTTCAAGGTCTTAAATCATTCCAGGAACTCTCTCCAATTTCCCCAGCATCTTTCTTTGAGTTTTAGATGCCCAAACTGAAGAAAGAACCAAACTCATCTCACTGACATTTCATTTATATGTAGCATCTCTGCACTTCTTTTAATGTATTCCCTTATTCATTCATGGCTCATATTTGTCCCTTTAGCTACAGCTTTGTGCTGAGAGTTCATGTTTGGTTTTCTACTGTGATGCCCTATTTCTATTCCAACAGAGTTTTTGAACACTCTCAGAATAACTGTTTTACAACCTGAGCAATGTTTAGACACAAGGATAAGATGAATAACTTGATATTTTGATCTAAGGTAATGCAACAAGTGCCCCAAAGTCAGTCTGAGTTGGAAAGAAGGAGTCAAACTCACAGCTGGAGTTGTTCAACCAAGACTTGAAAAGACACCCTGGATGAAGACTGGAATTAAATTTCAAGGTGGGGTTTGCTGTTGGAGTGCATCAAATCTGTCATTAATCTTATGAAATGTGCTTTTTTTTCTTTATCCTTCACTGTGGCTTTGAGCAAGAGCCAGCTCAAGGAATTACAGGGAAATGCTGCAGACATTTATTCTAAACTTTTATGGCTGAAATAGGACTGTAAGGAGGATCCCTGACCTGACAGAGTAAACCAAAAAATAGCCAGAGGCAGATGATTTTGGAATACCCAGAGAGGGGAGGAGATGGGCAGGAAAAACTGAATTTCACTTGTGCACATGCCACATCTATTCTTTGCTGACACCTTATTTAAGAAAGCCTTTGCAAGTTTCTGTGGGACCACAAATGGTCCAGTAAGGACCCATCTCAACTGCTTGGCTGTGGAGCCACAACATAAGAAATTACCAGAAGATCTCTGACTCACCAGGCTTTAGAAGTATGTTAGAAATGAAGTGTGTCCATTAAAAAATAATTTAAAAAACCCTGCTGCTTCAACAAGATAAAGAACTTATGGCTCCAAGGAGCATCCATCAACAAAGCTATTGTCCATGGAGGAAGACAAAAATTCAGAGAAGGAATGCAAGAAAGATGCAGGACAGTGGAAGAATAGATTGAGGAATGGTCTTTGGGAAAAAAATTCTGTGATAAGTGAAGGGTATTGTCAGGTAGAAAAAGGAGGTTTCACTAAATAGAATGTAAATTATAAAAATTAAAATGCCAGGACTTGCTCTACTTAAAAACAAGCAAATAAACAAACAAACAGACAAAAAGGAGAGAATATGACAGAGTGGTAGAGATGCTTGCAGAGTAATCTGGAGCTGAAAACTCTTTGCTTACATAAATGGCTAATTCCAATTAATAAATCCACGTTAAGATTCCATTTTCTTGTCAAGTGGATATATGAGGCTAAGTAGGATGGACAGTGAGGAATAGGGTGGGCAGAAAATACAAAAAGAAGGCAGCATTCACTGTGTGATGTGTCAGATGGACAGACTAGGGCTACACCACTAAAACAACACATTTGAGTGTTTGAAGTGAATAAATGGGAAACTGGGGAGATGGAGACACAGAGATGAGAATTGTCCAAACAAAATGATGGCTGAAAATCAAGAGCTGAAACCAGTGGAAAGAAAAGCTGAAGGGAATAGGGACAAAATCCTATTTGACAAACAGGGAAAGAAAGGAAGAGTGCTGGCAGAAGCAGAAGGGAGAATTCTTGGCAAGGGTGAAAAGGAAGTTCCTCTACAAAGTTTCGCACTCAAAAATCATAATCAAAGATATAATGAAATGTTTCAACATCTTGGAAAGTCCCTGAGGAGCTTCACACAGAGTTTCAGCTGCTGTGTTCAGATAAACAAACATCATCTGGGAGGTTTTGTGTTGTGTATTTGTATCAGCTGGGATGGAGCTGGACAGAGCAGGACACAGGGCTATGATTTACAGTGTCATACATTAATAGTATCAAATTATGGCTCTGTGGTTCTTGGGGTATATGGTGGAGTGTGTTTTACTCCTGGCAATAAACGTAGTGTTTGCCTTGGGATGTCAATCAATAAACCATCTGCCTTAATTGGTATTGATTTATTCATTCATTATAACACTGTACAATGAAAACCAACACTCCTGTGCTGTCCCAGCCCCTGCAGCAACACAGCTCTCCCCAAACCCATTTTGCACAGCAGAACTGGGGGTTTCAGATGGGGACAAACCTCTGTGAACACACAGTGGCTCCAGCTCTGCCCTGGGCACCGAGGGGCTGCCCTCCATCACTTCTGATTGCCACAGACAGAGCTGTACTCATGTCCCATTTTGCCTCTTCCATGACCCACTGCTGGATGGGAGGAGAAAACCTCTCTCTCCTTTCTCAGTGCCTCAGTTCAGCAGAGAACAGAGCTTTCCCTGAGTGGAGGTGTGAACGTGGACACCCCGTGGGTTCTGAGGAGTGTTTGAAGCCTGTTGAGATGCTCAGCACTGCAGTCATTGGCTTTGCTTAATAATGGTGACAAAGCTCCTCATCCTGCCAAAGCAGCAGTGAAACCTGCCCTGCACACAGGGCTGGGTGGCAGGGGCAGTGCTGGGGGCTCATGGTCTCTCCCAAAAAGAACCTGGAGTCTGCTGTGCTGACTGTACAAGGAGAGAGGGTTTCATGCTACTTTTGGCTCAGTGGGATGCTGCCCCTGTAACAATGCCTCCTCGTTTTACCTGGGAGGAGGCAAAACACTCCAGTCAAAAGATTAACTCTGACATGGCTCAGAAGCTCCAGAGGGGCAGAAGGGATGCAGCAGTGCATCCAGCCTGGAGAGCACAGGCTCAGGATGGGGTGAGGGCTGCTTGCTCCACTCATGACTCATTTTCTTTTAAGTTAAAAAGAGATGGCTGAAAAGCAGGAACTGTAAAATCAGTGGAAAGGTAACAGGGACAATACCCTGTATGACAACAGTGAAAGAAAAGGGGACTGATGACAGGCAGTGGGGGGAGGGAGAATGGTTTCCAAGGGTTTTAGCTCTAATGAATAAATAAATAAATCTGGTTTTTTGCTAATTCCATACTTTAAACAGTGCTCAGGATACCAGGCAGTCCCAGAGCTTATGGCATGATATAGAAAAAGGAACCTCTTTTCCTGCCTCACTGGTACCCTCAGTCATGGCTTTGTGCTTTGTTCTGGGGATGCCTCTCCCAGACAGGAAGGTATGTGCTGGCAATTAGAGTCAGCACAGACAATTACACTTCTGGGGTTTTCCTCTCATCTCACCTCATCTGAGCAAGTCAATTAATCTCCCTGCATCTCAGTTTCCCTGCCTGTAAAACAGATAATCATGTGGGCACCCCCAGCATGGCTTCATGGAAGTGCTGGCATCGCCCCTGGCTGCAGAGGCACCCTGGATTCTTCATCTGAAGCCAAAGAAAAACGCTGCCTCTGACTGGTCATTACACCTGCCAAGCCACCAGCAGCCTCTGCCCACCCCTGGGATGTGCTGGGTCACCTCCCAGGACCTCCCTGCTGTGGCTCTGAGCTGTGGGAGACCCTGCTAAAAATAGCAGTGCTGGCACTTCTGCTCTGGATGCTGCAGATCATCTATTTTTCTTTTTTAAAGAGCTGATTTTACGGATGTTTCTTCTGGAGGGAAAAAAAAAAGAGGGAGGGAGAGGAAGAAATAATTCAATTAGGGATGAAAATAATGGTCCCATTAGGCAGTCACTGCTGGATCAGGCAGGAGGGAGGTGAACTGCAAAGTTCTGATATTGGGAGGGAGGGAGTGCGGGGTGTGCAAAAAGTGCCAGTGTGATGTGAGAGGAGCAAGGCCACAAAGGGAAACAGCCCCAGAGTGATGATGGGGCTTGGCCAGGGTTGTGCACCACAGACAGGAGCCATGTCCATCTCTCCTGGGAGGACAGACCACCCTAGATCATAAAACCCCCCCACCCACACTGCTAATCCTCACAGCACTGCAGAGCATCAATCTGAGCCTCTCGTGCAGTGAAAAGTGCCCCAGTTGGGTCCCAGGATGAAAATTTACCAATTAAACAACTTTTCTACAGAGGAAATTGCTGCAGACATACTGTATCTCTTCAGGAGGAGATGTCATTAGTGCTCAGTGTGCTGGTGACCCTGGCAATGGAGACACTGGCTTGTTTGGAGAGGGATGGACAAGCTTAATCCCTTTTTCACTTATGCCACCAAACAGTGGCTGCTAATTATTTTAGTCACTAATTCTCTGTATCACAGTACAACCCATAATCCAGTGGGGAAAAGTTTTGTATCCCATTACCATATCCCTTGCATCAACTAATGACTCCAAAGATAAACATGTTTAAATTAATAGTAATTTCCACGTGCTTTGTGACAACTCTCTTTCCAGCATACAGTCTTTACATGCTCCCTATTTTTATGCAGAAGATTTATTGTGTTGAAGCTTGGAGGGTTTTTTATAGGGTATTTTTGGTATGCAATGACTGCTTTTCTGGCACTGGTCCATCTTATGCCCACTTGGATTTTAAGAAGAGACTAAGTGGCTCTGACATGAGTAGAGGAGGGTGTGCAAATGGAAGAAAGCATGATTGGAGTAGGTGAACTTTTCAAGACTCAGAGAGGACTGTAAGAAGAACCACTCTAGAGTTTGGAGAATCTCCACATTTCCCAACAACAATGCACACCAGGAAAAAGCTGTAGGTCTGCAGCTAGTGATGGGTACACAGGCAGCACATGGCAGCTGTGTCAGGCTGAAGCGTTTCTCTGGAAAATCCTTTGTGTTTTCAGTAAACATCTCCTTCCACACAATATGTCAGCTATCCCCACAAGATTTCAAATTTTCATTGGAAAGTCACAGCTTTGTTTATGGAAATGAATTTCTTCTCATAATTTGTGGTTTAGGGGTGGGAAAAGGTTGGTTTACTATAAAATAATAATGAAAATCACCCAAATTCCCATCTCTTTTTATTTCCTCATCCAGTTCCTGTTAGTCTGTGCTCATCCATGTTAAAGCACAATGGGAAGGGTTCTTTTGGTTGGGGTTTGGCTTTTTACAACACAATCCTAAAGCAGCATTTGGAAATCAGGCACTGACATGTCTGAATGGGTGCGCTGAGCCTTCAGAACGATTTTTGTAACAGGCAGACAGGTGAAAGGGAGAGATCACAGGAGGATTCAAATGTCTCATAAAACACAAGAACCAACCTGAGAGCTCACACGGTGCTGAAACAGATGGCTTTCTGAGAGGTAATCTGTTTTCTCAATTTGGTGCTGTGGAAGGCACATAAACATTTCCTAAGGAGAAGATGACTCCTTGTCTTTTGACAAAAGGCACCTGCCCTCCATGCAGCCACTACCTGAACAAGGACAAAGAGAGAGAAAACTGAAAAAAAAAGAAAATTATATAAAAATCATGTTGTGTTTTTCAAGTCTTTGTTGGGAAAAGGATGTAGAGAGGGGGAATATTCCTAATTATTATCTGAGCAGCATTCACAGACAGTAGCTTTGGGGAAGCCTGTGGCAGGTTAAGGGAGCACATCAGCAAGTGCACACAAATGAGAAGGTACCTGCTCAAAGGAAAACAATGCATAAAACATCCTGCTTATGCAAATGTATGATGATGACATTACCAGGCACTGATTAGAAAATAAATCTGATTTGCTTAGGGCCCTTTTTATCAACAATCCACTGTTTTTTAAAAGGTGTCTGGTGGCTGTAACCTTGGCTTATTCCTCCATATTTGGCTGTCCCCTGAGGTGAGGTCATTTAGAAATTAGCAGGGGAAGGAAGGCTCCTGCTCTCAGGGTGTCCTGCAAGTGAGGGTCCAGGCATGGCTGATGAACAGGCTGGGGTATTTTTTGTGCTTGCCACAGGGGAAATGGCTGTCCATGCATCCTGTAATCTGTGTTCCTTCTCCCAAGTATGCTCACACATACGTCAATTCCTCTCCAGCCTCCCCCTGTGCACTCAGTCATGCAGCAGAGGAATAAACATGGAACAACTTACAGAGTAGGTTGGTTAGAAGTTGACTTCTTGCTGTGTTTAAAAATGTTTAGAACTTTCCTGTTTTCACAGCAGGGGCAGAGGCATCAGGACATGGCAGGAACACTCCACCTATATGGGCTGCTGGACTCCAAAGAGCAGCACTGTCTCCTTTGATGGCATTCATTGCTTGCAAGATTTTTCTGATAAACACTGGCCATTAGCACATCCTGCAAGTGCCTTTTTCTAAGCCCATCTCTTCTTGGCATCCATGACCTACAGAGACTGGTTCCTAGCTCCACAAATTGGCACCAGATCACATTAACAGATGGCCTCGAGTGCACGCGTGCCAGGACTCATTATGCACCTCTTTTTTTCTTTTTTTTTTTTTTTTTTTTAAGAGCTGTGTATGGACTCTGTCCAAGTATGTGGCAACATCTCTCACATCTGGGATCATGGTGATAGCTCCTTTCTTGTATAACAAAGGTGTGTCTCACCCGTGATGTGCTCCACAGTCCTCACTCACACTCAAGGGGAGAGAAACATCTGTCTGGTTGGAGCAAACAGCTGTGCACTCCTTTTGGGTAGCCTGGAGTGAGCTGCTGGCAGCCAGCACAAAATGCAGCTGCTGGATCCATCCAGTCCTCAGCACACTCAGCAGATCTTCCCAGCCAAAGCAAACCTCAGATGCTCCCTCAGCTGATACTCCTGTGGCAGCCACGGCACAGGGAAAACAGGCACAGAGCAGGAATTTCCTGGCAAACAGCAGCAGGTGGCCGGCAAAGGCCAAGGAAAGGGCAAATGGAGCCTGGATCTCCTTCCTGGGTGATACTCAAAAGCTGTGTGGACACAATCCTGAGAAAAGTGCTCAAGGGATCCTGCTTGAGCAGGGAGGTTGGACCAGGTGACCTCCAAGTCCCTTCCAGCCTTAGCCACCCTGTGAATTCGTGATTTTACTGCTCAGGGCTCATTTCTGGAGCTGCCTCCATGGCAGAGCTGGTCAGGGAACTTCTTAGAGATGGCAGCAGAAGGACACAGGTATCACAGCCACACCCTGATCCTACAAACTCTGGTTTTGAAGCTTTGAGCTTAATTTGCATAACTTCAGGTCTGTGTTATTTACCTGATGGAGAAAGACTCATCCCTTTGTCTTCCTGAAGATCATCACGACTCGGCTGCCTCCCCTTTGTGTCAACCTCAAATTTTTTTTCCCTTGGGAAAAATATGTTGTGCACTGATCTGTCAGTCACTTCTTCAGGGATATGGAATCTATAAAAAAGAAAAGGCTGGTTTTAAATGACATGTCACACTAAACTGCTTCATTACCTCCAAAGTGAGATGAAATGCATTCTCCCTACATATTATTTTTTTCCCCCTATTTCTCAGTATTATTCTTCATTCATGGGAATAGTGTTTAGCTTGGAAGATTATAGACTGGTCATAACCAAAGAAAAGGAGAGAAAGATTTACTCCAATCATGTCAAAGGGACCTCAGTGAGTATTAACTGATAAAGCATACACAGGTCTGAGCACCCCCTCACAGCCTGCCTGTGGATTTATCCAGCTTGATAAATGGGAGCAGTTTACAGAGCAGGCAGGAATTGATACAGGAGAGGTTTCTATCTGGAATGCTCTGTATAAATTACTGGATGCTTATCTGTGAGTAATTCCCTTGCATATGCTAACTGTCCAGACCCTTAGAGCCTATGGCAAAGGCATTAGATAACCTTCGATTCACAATTGCTGGGGGCAATCTTCAAGCTAAATAAATAGTTCATCTCCTTCAGACCCAAATGATGTATCTGTTTCCTAGCACCACAAGTACTGCTCTAGAAATGGATACTTCAGCTACAATTTTTGAGCTGTCCTTCCTTTTTTTCTCTGGGCCTGCAATTTGTGTCCTCACTTTATGTAATTTAGCAGCCTGCTACTCCTGCCTTGCCTATTTTATCCATCAGGTTTCTAATGTTCCCATCCAGTGGTCTGTCAGGTAGATGGACAGTTAAAAATAAGATTTTTAATCTTTCTCTTTTTTGCTCTGTTGAGGCCACAAAACACCCCAAGTACCTTCCTTTATTTGTCTGTTTGGCAATTTTGCCCACAGCTCATCCTTGCTACAAACTTATATGCTGAGCTGAAAAGGAAATGTTTTTCTACTCAGCTTTGCAGTCTTAAGATCAGAATTCACCTGAGCAAATAGTGAGGGCAGGATGCAGGCAGGGTGAACATCAAGCAGTCAGTACATAAAGACAAGAGGATTTTCAGCACTCAGACAGGTGAGTGACAAATATCATCCTTTTCTGACAGAACCCCCCCACCTCACCTCAATACATAGTGTTTGTTTGGCATCAGCTGAATTTACAGCTCTATTTTCTAGAAATAAAATCACTATCTGTGCCTGAAAGTCAAAGCAGATTTTTTTTTCCCCTAGAGGAATTGCATTGGCACTCTCAGCCCATCGTACAGCCCAGTGCCAACCAAGTGGAAATGAACCAGGAGGAGGAATTTCATAGCACAAAGAGGAGATTTCAGGCTGCTGAAAGCAAGGTGCAGCAGCAGATCCAAACCAGGTGGGTGGAAGCAGCTACTTCTCCAGCCATCAAGAGCAATGCCAGGGATTCCCATCCTGCTGTGACCCAGCTCCTGAGCCATGGAAATGTTCTGCCTCACTGTGAGGCTGAACTGGAGCTGTGACCAGCCAAAAGCCACAGTGTGCTGGCAGATGGGACACGTGGAGCTGCTGCCCCTGCCTGGAGAGACACAGCCCTCCAGGGAGGACAAGGACAAAGCTCAGGGGTCCCAGCTGCTGCCTTTGGTTTGAATCTGCTGCTACACTTCAGTCAAAACCTGCACCTTCAGGCTGAGCTGAAATTAAACACGAGCCTCCTCACCACAGCCATGAAACAAACTGGAAATCATTAAAACCTTAAGACACTCTTCACCCAGTGTCACCCACTCTTCTGCTTGCTCTAACTTTTGCTGCCTAACAAGCTGTGCTGGTAAATGCAGTTTCCCTTGGCAGTTAGCAGTGAAGCTGGCTCTGTTGGTGTGCTGGATTTGTATTTCTCAGCTCTGGAAGAGGTGCTGATCCCATGCCTCATTCTGGGCATTGCCAGGGTCCCCAGCAGAAAGCTGTGCACAGATCCTTCCACAGGGGAATACTTCATTAATCAAGTGCTGACAATCCTTCTCACTGGGGCTTTTCCCCCCCACATGATTGTCAAACACATCACTTTTTCTCCTGAAAGCTGTTACCTGCAATCCTGCATGGCACAGCTGCATCACACAGAGCCCCAGTGGCAGAGGGTCTGGAGCTCAGTCTGTACCTTTGGGGAAGGGAGCAGTGCTTCCCAACATGCAGCCAGCATCTCGGACAGATGCAGAGACAGAGCCTGGCTTTTGACAAGCTCCTTCCACCCTGTGGGTTTAACAGCTAGTGACAGCTCATGTCTGCTGGTCAGAGCCCCTGTGAATGCTGTAAGCTGTGCCACCAGCTCAGGCTTGGCTGCCCTCTCTCTCACAGCCAGAGTTAACCCATCCTTTTCTCAATTTTCCATGTGAAACAGCACTCAGCAGCTGTCCAGATCTGCAAGGCACAGCTGCCCCAAACCAGGGGCATCCTACCCCCAGAATGGAGATATCCCAAGATTTTATTTGGAGACAAACAACTCTCATTTTCAATAGCCTCCCTGATATTTTGCAAGATTTTTTTGGCTGCCACTGCACATTGAGCTAACGATATTGGAGAGCTGTCAGAACTGACTCCAGCTCTGCCCAGTCCAAGCTCAGCACGTGCAGAGATGGCCCAGATTGCTTCTCTCCACATTCATCATGGTCACTTACACTGGGGCTCGGATTTACCTATTCACACAGATTTCTGAACTCCTTTGGAGGCTCCCTGCTATTGTGATGGGATTTGACTGCCCAGAACACCTGAGCTCTTCCTCCTCACTCCAGCTGTGTTGTGAGTAAATGCACATCTGGAGGGGTGCCCAGTTGGGATGGCATTGGAGGAGCTCAGCCCTCTTTGGCCTCTTGCCCTCTACTTCTTGCTCTTAAGAACCTGAAGGCAGATTTTACTCCAAAATTACTTTTTTTCATAAAAAGCTGACATCATTTATTATTAAAGGTCAGTGAGAGGGAGAAAAATCTTTGCATTTGCCTCCTTAGCTGAAATCTGGGAGCTACTGCCCATCTACCAGGGTAGTGCTGGAGATAAGCCCAAAGTCCAAACTCAGCAGCAAGCTACAACTCCTCTAGATCTGGCTAGAGTAAATAACATTTCCTGCCACTGCTATATGCCTGTGATTTGGGTCAAATAAACCTTTTGCTGCATGCTTGCAACAATTTGCACAAATTTCTTCAGACTCAGAGTCCAACACGTGCTCTGTGCAGAAGGGAAATAGGCACAAGTTTCTTTCTCTGTCTCAGCAGAAACATTTACGTTTCCATCTCACAGGAGAGAAAATCTAGATGCTATTTTTTCCTCCTCACGGCTTGTTGCAACAAGGACTCTCCCTACTACCTTTCCCAGAGGGGAGAAGAGTTGCCTTCATTTCTAAATTTAGATTTAATGAGTGCAAAATGAATAAGGCAGCAGGGGAACCTAATCTGGTTAGCAGAGCAGCAGCAGAAAGTACAAGATGCTTGAGTGGAGCTGGGCTGTGATTTCCTGTGCTGGATCCACGGGAGCACTGGTTTTGTGGATAAACAGCTGGGTATGAATTCGGCAGGCAGTCCTTACTGCTGGTGATGAGAGCAGAGCTGAATTTGGCCCTGGGCAAACACACCTTCCTGCTGATCTTGCTGCTTGCATGCTGTTTATGAAGGGAGGAATAGCACAGGCTGGAATGTATGAAGTTCTGTGGCACAGCTGGCAGATGTGTCCTAGCAGGCTCCTCTGGCTGTCCCTGCCATCGTCCTGCTCTCCTGGGTGTCCCTCTCCCCACTCCTGCAGCAGCTCTGATCATTCACTAACTCAAAGCACAATGATTTGCCTCATTCATTCAAGTCCAAGGTCCAAAAAACTATCATTACATCTTAGTTTTGCTCCAGACCTGATTCTCCAAGTCCCCACTGGTACCCTTCACTCCTGACTTGCATTATCCTTATTATCCATCCCATGCCTCACAGCCCAAAATGAGAGTGCTGCTGAGCTCAGCATGGCTGGCCTGATCTCCAGAATATCTAAATGGGTAGGATGCCCTGACTTTTGCACCTGAGATTCTCAGAAAATGTTTCCTCTAAGAACCCAAACATTACAATCCCAAATTTCTTCTTGGGGTCATTCTTGGGGACTAACCCCATGGGGGAAAAAAAAATTGCCACCAATGTAACCAAAGTAACTTCACTGCCCAAAAGTACAAAGAAGAATGTACACAGAGATAAAATATTCAGATTCCACTGCAGGGCATTTTAAGGCAGAATTAGCACCTGGCACCTGTCAGAAATGGCAGAGGATGGCTCATGATGTTAAATGATCAAGGCACTTGCTTTGGTCTCATGTGAAAGCCAAAACTATCTTCAGAAACCATAAATTCTGCTAATCATGTGCTGATTCTGCCACTTTCTGTGGTGTCCTGGGGCTTCCTTGGAGGTCTGTGGACCAGAGACACATAAAGGATGCACAGACTGAATTTCAAAAGCATCTCTGCTCTCACAATTTCTAGTGAAGTCATCTGAGGAGACTGCAATGCTCCAATCCTTTCCTAATTAGATCAGCAGTCTCATCTCCTCCTGAGAGAGCTTGGTGTATCCTCTGGCTTTTAAAGGAATTCTGTATCAAAAGCAGAGATCCAACAAATTGGAGCCTCCTCAAATACAGAGAGAAATGTAAAGAAAATAAAGAGCTTCCCCATCACAATTTTGAATAATGACAGTTGGAGAAATAACACTTGTTTGTAAATAACCCATGACCCTTTTCATCCAAAGGGATCATGGTAGCAAATTAATCAATGCTTTTCTCAAGACATAGAGGGCATTAATAACATGCTTGGCCAGTTTTCTCACTTGAATTTTAACTTTTTCAAGGCTGCGATCACACATTCCCAGAAGAAGAAATAGATAACATTATCTTTAATTTCTCACTAATTTACAACGGGCTTATTTTCAGGGGATGGAGCAGATATAATTTATTTTTATACACACTTTATTTCAGGGGATGAATGCAAACAGAAAGCACCATCAATTACTCAATCAAGCATGGAGGCAGCAAATCAGCTGGGTATGAGCAACAAGGGTCAATTATCCCCCTATATAAGATATTTCTGCAGTATATAAATTAATACAAAAGGCTGGCTTTGTGTTTCAGTGCTCTCACATTGCCTGGTGTCACAGGATATTTATTTGTCACTCTTGGTTTCATTTGTTCAAATGGGTGTAAAGATGACCCTGGATCTGTGTCTTGTAGCATTTGCAGGGTGAGCTAACAGGGCAAGGGAAAGGTATCTGAGCAAAAGGAATCGTTATTATTCCATTTTATGGGTGAAGAGTGAAGGTCTAAGGGAACAAGGCTGAGTGGAAGAGTGTAAAGGATTGAGAGGTGACTCCTGTGTCCAGCCACAGTGTGTGTCTTCCCAAGATCTACACCTCAGAAATTCAGTGAGCAGCTGGGAAACTGCAGCTTTGTCCTCTCCACCTCCAAGAAAATGAAGGGGATTAAAGATGCTCAGAGATAACAGGTGGCTCAGAGGTCACCAGGGAGCCAAACCCTCACATCTGTAAACCCCATGGGTGAGATCTGCACAAGCCCAAATGAGCAAACAACAGTGAAGTGTTTGTGAGGATTTATACAAATGATGCTTGAGTGTTTTCCTTGGGGACATTCCTGCCCTTTGCCACGAATCTTCATACGAATGGTATTTTTGTGTGCAAGACCAATTGTACAAAGGAAAAAGCTCAGAAATATTCATTTGAGTGAGGTTTCACTACAAAGAAATCTTTGTCGTGTATAAAAGTTTCAGTTCCTCAGAGAGCGAATTGAGGAAATACAATCTAGGTAATACATTTTGCAAACCAGAAAATAGCAACAAAAGGCTGGCAAGCAGCCAGGTGCCACAGAAATGAACTCGAGGGCTGAGATACATCACATACTATGTTTGAATAAGGAACATTGTCATAAAAAACAAGCCTGTTCATTCATGAATAATACAGGACCAAGGGACAGGTCTGAATTTGTCATGTAAATTATTTACTGTAACTATGAAATGGCCACCTGTCTGGACTTGTTGCAGCATTTGTAACACAGCCTATTACATAAAAAAGGGAAAAGATAAAGTTGGTTAAGCTGAAGAGGAACTTCTTTGGTCGTGCAGGGTGGGATGGAGATCTATCTGCCAAAGCCAGTCTGACCCAGAGCTGATGAGACAGCAGCTCTTAAAAACACAGCACCTTCATTAGCATTAGCAGCTGTCAAAGATGGAATAAAATCTGCGCTGTAAGGAGTCTAAAAGACATTTCTCTGTGTTGTGGCTGTGCCCTCCCCTGCCTCCCCCAGCCTGTTCCCACCACCCCACCTCAGTCAGCTCCTCCATGGTGACACACAGCCCTGTGCACCCTGCTGACTGCTCAGGATTTCAGTGTGGCCTTTTGTTTCTTGGCTTCATTTATTTTCTTCTTTTTTTTTATTTTTATTTTTTATTTTTTCAACCTGTTGCTCTATAAAGCGTTTCCAAAAAATCCCAGCAGACCAATAATGAACAAGAGCTACTTCAGAAAAGCACTTGGCATTCTTGTTTCAATAACCTCTTTTACCCCTCAATTGTCTTGTTTTTCTCAGGGTTGTCACAGAGAGGAAGATATTGATGAGCTGGTGGTGTGTGAGGGAGCATGGATGAGAGCAAAGTCATTTACTCTGTTCTCCAAAGCATTTATTTTTTGACCTATTTATCTAGTGTGTGTAGCTACAGCGTCCCCCTGCTCCTTGATGTCAGTTTGGTCACTGGGGAGAGCATCCTGCAGCACAGGCAGTGCACAGACATGGTTAATGCTGCACTGCCTGGCACCAGAGGAGTGCCTGTCATGTTTAATACATCCTGAGAAAGCAGACACCTTGCAGCAGACAAGTCAATAGGTTGTTTAGTTATACAGAGCTTCCAGAAGGCAAAGCTTCATTTTCACCTCTCTAAAGAAAGGAAAGGTCTCGGGTGTCTGTGCATTAGATCTTCAGAATGTCCCATCAAAACACAGGCTGCTGTAAGGCTGTTACCTTGTAAGAGAACTGTCTTACTGAAATCAGCAAGGTCTCTGCTCCCTCCTATGAGAAAGGAGATGAATGAAAGCAGGCAGTAGGTTCTAAGACTGCTTTCCCCAGAAGAAACCCAAAACATTTCTTCCTGGTGCATTGCAGCCTTGTTTGCACTTAACTAGAAAACTGGAAAAGAACTGAAAGGTGAATGATGCCAGGCCAGGATGTCTCAGAGTTTTAACCATCAAAAAGCTCCTTCAGCAGCAGCAGCAGCATTATGAAAAGTCCAAGACAGAATGTATTATGAGGATCAAGAGCTACTTACAAACTCCAGCCCTTCTGGAAGCTGCACTCTTTTTTGAAGACTTTCCTCTGGATATTTTTTCCTGCCCTTGATGAAACACACAGTTCTATTTCCAACCCACACAACACACTTGTCCTCTTCAGGTCTCACAACTCCTCTGTTCACACTGGAAGGCAGCACTGCCAGCAGAAGAGTTTTGACTGCAGCAGTATATTCAGCAAACATCCTAATTAACTGATTCACCCTTTTATTGTCTCACATCTCTGCTATCACTGGGCCTGCTGTGCTCTAACAATGCTTTTAAAAGCCTAACTTGTTTTTTCTCCTTGGCTTTTAAACACCCTCACACTCCCATCTGCAGCTTTGTATAGATGCACATGCAAAAACAAACAAACATGCTTCTTGCAGCCTCCTTCACCTTCTTCTGAGCACAGCCCCCAAAAGGGGCCGCCCTGCAGGTTTCCAAAGCTTTAACCCAAGCCATGACCACATAAATACAGCTACAGTGATAGCAGGTAGCTAACACCAGTAATGGCAGTGAGAGAGCAGGGAAAGGGGGCAGGGAAAAGGGAACCAGCTCAGATAATATTTTCTGAAAGATGATCCTAAATGTTACTAACCTGATTCTCCTCTGCCATCAAAATTACACCAAGGGATCTCCAGTTCAGTGAGATTCAGACCATGAAGGACCAACAAAATCCTTTCTGTTAACAGGCCCATAAACTAATGGTACTTGAGAAACTCAGCACACCAGGCTTTATGACCCACAGTGAAACAGATTAGAACTAACACAAAGGCAAAAAGAGCCCCCTAAAACCTTATCTTTAGCTACAAAGAGTGTTCTTGTGCTGAGCAGGTTTTGGTTTGCAGCTCAGCACCCTCTTCTGCATCTCCAGAGGCATTTGTGCCCAGCAGCATGTTTCCACAATATTGGAATAAAATAAAATAAGTCAAACACCTTTTTGTCATTTCAACAAGGTCTGGATTACATCCTGGCTTCATACAGCAAGCTTGTTTCTCAAGCTGCTCTGCTCCTTTCCAGACACATTTGGAAGTTGTGTGGGTGTTAGCACTGGATGAGTGCTGATTTCAGTGGGGAATTAGTACATGTCCTGAATGGAGAAGAGGCTTTGTATACACCCAAGGCTTGCAGGAAATGATCTCCAAGATTTCAGGTGAAAGCACTCCAAATTAATCTTAGGGGGAGGGTAGCATTCAGCATGCTCTAGGGGTTGCCACAAAAGCATCCTCATATCAATCATTCATATTATTGGCTCAGCAGTCCCTTTCCTCCTGCATATGAAGGGAGGGTTGGAGAGGTGAGTTTAATTCTAGAAACCATCTCTAAGAGAGAAAATCAGGATGAGGCTCCACTCCATCCCAGGCATTTCTTAGACTCCTGGATTTCTGCTGGCTGAATTTCTGTACTCACCTGCTGGCAGCAGCCTGAGGACCTCTGCTCACAGGCCACCCTGCAGCCTTTGGGGCACATTGACTCCTCACTGCCATCCTGACTCCTGAGAATAAGATAAAAATTTCCATTCCCTTTGCTCTCCCACCTCTCAGCAGAAATTTTCCTAACTTGCTGTATAATGAGACCATTTTTATTCTTTCTGGTCATCTCCTAAAGGTGAAAATGGGCCCTCTGCTGAGCATCAGCTTCCCAGGCTCAAGGCTTTTGATGAAAACCTCAAATTCCTTTATTTAAGGCCAGCAAGGTGACAAATGGACTAAACAGCCTGAGAGGTGGAGGAAAGGCTCTGCAGAAAATCAGTGTGGCAGGCAGCAAGGTCCCTGTTCAATGTTCCTGACAGCCAGCCAGCCCCATGGACCTCAGGCAGGGAGAAAACTCCCCTGAGCTGCACCTTAGGCCAGTAAAAACACCTTATTTCTGCAGCTGCCCTTCAGCTTCATGGATTTTTCACTCCCAAGATGAGCAGTCTCCTATCAAGAAGTCTGCATTCCAAAAATCACAGGCTGGGGCTCTGCAGCCTGTGCTCAAGGCAGTGGGACAGGAGCAGCTCAGCCCCTGAACATGATGCTCCCAGTCTGGGGATGAGCCCTGTTCAAGCATCTTCCCCTGCCAGGGAGGGAAGATGCAAATTGGCAAAAGAGCAGACACAAAGCCAATTTTAAAACCAATGATGGCCTCAAATTAGCAGGAAAAAAAATGCACCATTAGCTTTGATTTTTAAATACATTAGTTATCCTCTCAAAGGCTGGATCAATGGAGAGAGGAAACTGAGCAATGGATAAAGCTTTAATTGCTTAGAAGTAGGATTCATCCTCACACTGCCTGGCCAGAGCATGGCCTCTGCTGGGTGACTGTGCTCCTGCATTCCCTCACAGCAGCTGTGCCTGCTCCCATGTCCCATCAGGCACTCAAAGTATTTTTCTGGTGGGGTCTGGATTGGCAAGAGGCATCTGTGAAAAGTTCCAGAAGGTTTATGTATGCTTGTGTCTCAAAATAGAACAAAACACTGAATTTCAGAATTTCCACAGAAGTGTGGCGTTAAGCAGAAAATATTGCCTGAAGGCAATCAAAACATTTCATTTCATAAAAGCCCAAATAGTCCGATTTATTTTATATGCTGAGAAAATTCAAGCTATGGTTTTCCAAAGAAAACTCTAAATACTTCAATTTCAACAAGATGCTGCAAGCTCATCAGCTTTTGTTTGAATGAAATAGCACTGAAACGGAGATATTCTCACAAAAAGTTATAATTTAGAGGAAATTACATTTTTCCCCTCACTGGGAATATTCTGACTGGCTGTATGTAGCACTTTGGTTTTGCATTTTGCCTGCAGAGCCAAAGGCATTTGTGTGGAGCACACCTATTTGTCACTGGAGTGGCAGGAAAACAAGAAACAAGGGATAAAAGACAACTTTGCCCTGCCATGAACATGGTATCTGTCCCTCCTCTCTGGCTGGCTGAGAAAGGCTCTTCAGAGAGGGTTTGTACAGAGTCACAACTCTAATGATGTGTTTTATCCTTCCAACATTCTGCACTCTGGACCACTGGGCTGCTCTCTGCAGTCACACACACACAACCCTGGGCTGCTGCCAGCAAAGAGAACCCCAACACAAAACCAAAACAGCTTCTCCCAAACCCCCACAAGCCCTCCAGGCCATTCAGCTCTGGAGAACACAGATCACCTACAGCTTCAGGAGCTGAGCAAAGCTGGTGCAGAGCTCAGACCTGCAGAGCACATTGCCTGGAACACCACAGCCTTCTCCACTTGGGGCTCTCAGACTTCACCACCACTCACTGCCTTAGTCTCAGCTCAGGATGGCCTTAGACCCAGCTCAGGATGGTCTTAGGAAGGCTTCCAGCATCACAGGCTCCCTGGGGTGGGCACCCATCAAGGTCCTGGAACACCAAGGAGGAGAAGGATCAGAGAAGGCTGAGAGGGGCAGGTAAACTGATGCTGTTGATGTGTCCCAGCTCTGAGTCCTTTCTGATGAAAGCAGGGCTCACAACACAGGCCCTGTTGCTAATCAGGGAGGGCTGAGCACTGACACATTAACCTCCCAGTCTCAAAACATTACCTTTACCTGCTGCAATATCTTCTAGGTGACATAAAGGTTAATAGTCTGCATCCACAACAGAATTCAGCTCAGTAAATACCCAATTAACCAGATTCTGTCAGAGGCAGCAGCAAAAATGAAAGGTCTAGGATGGCTAAAGAAATGCTGAAATGCTGGGTGTGATGTGTGCTGGTGTGTTCACCCACTGTGGGGGACAGTGGGGACCTGCCAGCAGTGGCAGGGCAGCAAGCAGGAATGATGCCTTCAGAGGGAGCATGCACAGCCCTCAGCACTACCAGGAGCTGGGCTGAGGAAAAGCAATGAAGTGAAAGAAATAAAATGATTATTCGCTGTCAACATCTAACAAAACATTTTTTTCCCCCAGACTTTCTCCCTCATTGCTCCTGAACTATTCTCCAAAGCTTCTGTTGTTGGAAAGTGAATTCAAAGCAACAGTGGTTGGATTCAACTCGTGTGCAACAAAATTGTTTTTTGGTTTTTTATTTTCTGACTTTTAATCTTTGTTTTGCTCACTGCCTTTCAGAAGAGGGAATTGGAACAGGGAAGGATAAAAAATGGAACAAATGAGGAATAAGTGAATATTCAACTCAGTTGGAATGCAATTGCCTCATTTAGCATCGTTTTGTAGAAGCTCAGGAGAAAACTTCCCTTTGATACATCAGATTTGAAGCATTTAAAAATAATGGGTCAAAGAAGTGATTACTATTATTTTGGCCAGAACAGCAGCTGGAACAAGAGGAAGTGTGTGTCACTGAGTGCTCAGGAGTGTGTCACCCTCTGGGCCTGATCCCAGGGCAGCAGGAGCACTGATGGAGATGGAGAAGCTTCTGCAGCTGCAGGGGCTCAGGGTGCATGGCAGGGCTCAGCCACTCACTCAGCTGCTGCTATTTCAGCTAAAAGCTCTGTTTTTTTTTTTTTTTCCTCTGCAGCTGAACTGACACAAAGAGTGTGAGACATTCATCACTACAGACACATCCAGCATTTTCCTGCTCAAATCATGTTCCCTCTGAGCTCCTCCTCATTTTACTGTCTTCCAGGTGTTCAAGTTCCTCTGTTCTGCAAGAATTGAGGATGCCCTTGTTCTCTCTTTCCTTTCTCCATTCATCAAACTTCATTTTGTCTTTCCCCAAAATCTGCCTTACCTTCTCTGCCACAACCACTGCTTCACCTCCCCTCTGAAGGCACTGCACATGCACAGCATGTTCACCCCTGCTGTAATTTCTAGCAAGCTTTCAACATCACCATCAGAACCTCCAACCTGAACTCTCAACCCTGCTCTTTCCAAGGCTGAGAACTTTCTGGAACAGTCAGAGCACCAGCCCAGCCAGCCAACCTGGGAGAGCCAAAGAGATCATCAGTGAGACAGGACAAGAATGAAAATAGTGTTTTTAATATCATTTACAGCAAACTTACAGTATGTATTTCACATCACATATTTCTAAACTGCTCATCTGGAAAATATAAGCTGCAAAAATACAGAACACAGTACTCAAAATATATCGAGCATGTGGCTTCTCTTTTTTTTTTAAATTTATTTTTAAAGTCAATTGTACAGTGATACGTTTCCTTTTCCAAACCAGGTTTTGGTTTATTTTGGAAGTACTGCTAAACATCTGAAAAATTACCAGCAGTCAAATTACCAGCACAGTTCAAAGACCTTTCTGGGGACCACTTTCCCTTGGGCACTGCAGGAGAACAGTAACCCCCAGCCCGAGAAGGGGCAGTGGCACGTGGCTCATCCCACACTGTGCTCCAGACTATTTGTGGAGATGTTCTGAGCAGGAAGGACCTTCTCCACAACCTACAAATTCTGCTCTGCCCAGGTGACTGTGAAGGACAGCAATGGTATGAGGGACAAACACCATGGGCTGGTCTGGTACAGACAGGTCACACTCCTCCAGTGCTGTGGACCCTGCACAGAGCTCTGCAGGTGACTTTCAAGCCACAGGTGTGACAAACCACGGGGTGGTCTTGTTCTCTAACAAGGCAGTCAGTGTGGAAGCACCCTGCATTCACTGATGGAGGATTACATCCACACACCAGCTGCAAACACTTGTCAGAGAAGTCCTGAGCTTCTGAAGCCTGGAAAAACTCCCACCAACACCCCAGTTAAGAGATACATCAGGATTTGGAGGGCATGGAGACATGGCAGGCCTGCCACCTGAAAATGTATTCTTTTCATTTACTCTATGGAGAAAGAGAAGGATGGATAAGGGAGTGGATTAAGGAACAAAGTAGGTTCCTAACATTCTTACTAACCAAACCCCCAAGCCCCTCAATCTCTGCCAGAGACACAGAGGAGCCAGCTGGTCAAGAACATAACTTCTTTCCCAATCTGCTTTGAATTTTAGGCTCTTGGGTTTGCTCATATGTAGCTGCCACTGTCAGGGGTGGGGAATAACCAGGTTACACAGGCAGGGCATGTGCTGCTGGTTGACCTCTGCAGCAGGAAACAAGCCAAGAGAGACCAGCCACTGAAACCTCACTGCTTCACTGTGAGTGAGGCATGGCCAGGGACTGCCTGGGCAGTCTCTCCTGCTCATGGACCACACCAAGAGCTGCTCTCCTCCTGCCTGTGTAAACTGCCCCACCACCTCCCCTCTGATTTCAGATGGTGCTCGTGTCTCACCTGCACGGGGCAAAAGGGATTTTAAATTAGCCTGACTGCAAGCACGCCCCACCTAATGCCATTTATGCATTGCTAGCTCACACCACTCCAAAAGTCCCCGTGCCTGGAATGTGATATAAGTACATACAGCAGGAAAAAAAAACATTTCTGCAGACTGCATTTGACTTGTATCAAAATCCTAACGAACACCACATTTATTGTACTTTATTTACATGGAAGTCACGTATAATATAATACAATACAGCGTTCCATTTGCAGTGGTAGGCACTATGGGTTTTAAAATGTCACAGCTCTTCCCCTGCTCCATCCCACCCCCTCCTCCCTACAGATGTGGCACCAAGAGCTCCCTGTTGTGCAGTCCCAGTGCTGCTCCAGCTTCCCTCTGAACCTGCTCTGGGATGGCTCCTTCCCAAAAGCAGGTGAGGGAAGCTGCTTTCATGACCTAATGTGGAGACTCCAAAACTTTGGTGGTCACAGACCACTGGCAGCACTTAGCACTTGTCAGGGGCAGTCATGTGCAGCCTCCTCACCATGCTTTGCACCAAAACACTGTGAAGGCAATGTGGGGCTGTAGCTGAGCTAGAGCCCAAGCACAGGGAAGAGGCCACCCGTGATCACAGAGCACCGTTTGGTCCTGCTGCAGTGAAACTTTAGGAAAACAGCTGTGAGTCTCCAGGAGGGACCATCCTCCTCCTCTGACAGGGCAGGAAGTGTCACAGGTGAAGAACAGGGGTTGTTTCTTCCATTCAAGTTCACAGTTAGAGTTGTGAGGCACCAAGAACTGCACTGTTTGCACCGAGGGGTAAATGCACCGGTGTTTGTGCGATGCCCTACTGCACGAGCAAACGGGTTTTGGGGGCTCAGATATCCCTGGCAGGGAAAGATGCCTTACTGTCCCACCCATGGGCAATTCATTTGGGAAGAACTAAGATATGTTAGGCCATATGCAACTCTCTTGATGCCTGAGAGGTTTCTGCTTCTGATCCAAGAGCTGCGCAAACATAAAATTTGCACCGCCTGCTTCACCTCAATACCAATTTGGTTTTGTCTAGGTTCATACCCTTCTGGTGTTTGCTCTCAGTAATTACTCAAATGAGTGCTTTAACCAGTAGGAACACTGGGAGAGGCTGAGAATTTCAAGCATCTCTCAGAGAATATTCCTGGAAAGTGGGCTGAGTTGGAAGGCAGCACTTTGGCTGTCCTGGAGCACTGTGTGTCCAGCAGTGCTCAGCACACTGGCACTGAGCAAGGATCCTCTTACTCAATTCCTTATCTCACACTTTTGAACTAAATATTTTTACTGGTGAGGAAATTCCAGCCCAGGGAACTCAGGAGCAGAAACATGCCCTGTGAGTTTTACGTCCATCCAGAACAAACCCCCGTGTATGAATTACAAAAAAACTTTTCCAACTTCTCCAGACCACAGATGATATGCAGAAACGACCTTGCAAATACACTGGAGTAATTTTCTTGGTTTTCTCAGCAATTTGCAAGGAAGAAATAAAAGGGAAGATTCATATATGAAGTTGCTATAAATTATTTGCTGAGTTGTAGCTGACAAGTTTCTTATTGCTTTCTGCCATATGCAGACACCAACTTTGTGTAAAACAAGTCTAGCACTACAAACTGTTCAGGGTATGACAAATCTCTTCCTTCTCAAGGTTGGACATCCTGCTCTGCCACACTTAATCTGAATAAAGTGGGGGAAACATCACAAACTCATCCCATCCCAAAGACCCCATCCCTGGAATCACTCCATTCAACAAAAAAATACAAATTGAAGCAAAGCTTTGACAAGCAAAACAACATAAACACTACAAATGGATTTCTCTGCCCACACAGCTTTTCCTGAATTCCCTGTGTCCATTTGGGACCAAGAGATGCTCAGAGCCAAGCAGCCAAGGCAAGACTGAAGCTGAAAATAAAGCAGTCCATGTTCACACTTTGGCCCAGGAAACATCAGTATTGCTTCTGGGCGGGCACAGCTTCCTTCTGCTGCCCTGAATTCAGGGAACAGACAATGGCTGAAGATTTTACTTGGCATCAGTAGTTAATAAAGAAGTACCTCATGTCTAAGAACTGCTGGAAGGCCATTTTTCAGCAAAGCAATTGTATTAAGACTTAGATTGGCTAGAAATGTCAATGGAATGATAGAAAACATCATTTGCACCCTAGCAGTTATAGATTTAGGGGATATAGGAAGAACAAACTATAACATTTTGAACATATGTAAAACTAAGTGAGACCTGCTGGCATCCCAGGCAAATTTGAATACCTCTCAGTAACTCTGGATACCTTGGTATAGCTAAGCTGTGCTTTGCCATCAGGGGAAGGAAGAACTGTGGCCAGAGGAAGGAAGCTGATGGGCAGTTTGGAAGAAAACACCCACAAACCACGGGTCTGGTGGAGGTAGGGTTATCCAGAGCACAGAAGGGTGGACAATCCCTTCAGAGTGGCTCAGTTACACTGTCCTTTCCTCCTTGGATCAGTCTCAACCATCAGATAAGCATGGCTGAATCTGGCTCACACCAAAGGTTCCCATCTTAATAAACTGCTGCTATATTCCCACCAATTGTACATTGGTTGCCAACAAAAGAGGTGAGTCACAGCAGCAGTGTGGGATGCTGGGAGAGGTGAACCCAGATTCAGGTAAAAAAGCCAGAACCCCTATTGCAAATGAGAGCAGGTCAGGATTATTGCTTGTAATCAGGGGTGCTCTGCCCTGTGCACAGGAAGCTGGTGAGCTTTGCACATATTAATCAGATCTTGAGAGAGAACAACAACAAACCTGCTCCTGTCTGCAAACACAGTTCATGTGAAATTAGGGGGATAGATGAGCACGGCTGCATTTAAAGGCAGAGCAGGAGTAAGTCTGGAAACCCTTGTGAATAAAAAAACAAAGCTGTTATCACATCAGTCCAGTGAAGCATTTGCATGTGTCTTTTATACTGACAATTCCCCACACCACCTGCCAAGAATAAAGCAAACATCACACCAAGAATGTCAAAGTCTGAAGAAAACACCAAGCCAAACACACCCAGCTGTGACAAACTCTCACATGGCAGCAACAGCTGTGGCTGACTTGGGGGCTAGAGCTTCACAGTGCTGGTAGGCTTCAGGCTGTTGTGGGTTGGCTGTGGAGTGAAACTGCTGGTTGTGAGATGGAGCTGCCTTTCTCTGTCCCAGGACCTCATTTAGTGAGAAAAAACGTGAGTCTGTCTGAGACACAAAGGTGAATTTTAAGCACATTGCCTCCACTGCAATGTGATGAGCACAAAACTGTGATGGGCATAGGAGGGGGTCCAAATCACATTCACTCCCCTTTTTTTTTTTTTTTTTTTTTTAAGGAAAAAAAGGCAATGCATCTCAGCCATTTGGAAATACTCCAATCACTTTCCAAATGTCTGCAGACCATCAGTTCAATTTGGAAGCATTTTGAAGCATAGCTAAGTCAGATAATGGAAGCTAATTCCTCTCTGCATCTTTCCCTTCTCACCTTCTGAGCAAGGTGAGACCCAAGCACGATTAACAGCAGCAGCACTGAGGAGTTTAGTGCATCTCAGAGGGGCATGGCAGAGAGGTCCCTGTCAGCTGAGCTGCCAAGAGTGGAAGGCTTGTGATATTCAAGTGATAATTCAAGTGATGGACTTTCAGTCCCACTCTACATCCAAGATGTGCTGGGCAAAGTCAGAAAAATGGATGATTTCTATATGTATTAAAATAAGTTTCTGGAAATGCATCACCCTATTAACAAGGATGCAGAGAAAACGATTCCAGTGTCATCTGCACCAATTTTAGATTGGAGTCCCTTTTTGATTCCACTGGGGCTATTCCAAAGTGGGATCTGTGCAAGGGAAAGGAAACCCCAACCTGAAGCCATGCAAGGCAACTGGTCAATCCCAGAGAGACTGCAGAATCTCAAGTAGTTTGTTTTTCCAAACATCCCATTCCTTAGCAGACAGCCATGTGGGGAACATAGTGCTTGGAAATGCCAAAAGAACATTTCTGCTGAGACTGTGGCCTCAACAAACCCCTGATTTTCAACTGAGTATGAAGAAACAATTTCCACCATTGCATCTGGACCGCATAGTTCAGACCATGCCCCTGTTTCTGTTCCTGGGAATGGGCATTTTTCTAACTCCATCCTTGTTTTTTTAAGTTTCCTGCATGGTTAAGGCAGTTGCAGGATGGAGGTGAAGTGCTGACAAGTGAAGGCCCATAATGCAGTTTGGGAATAAGGAGGATGTCTGATGCTCTTTATTTGTTATTCTGTAACAAAAACTGGGTTGCAGGCAAAAACGGCTTGTGGTTTTGAAATCAGAAAAAAAAAGCAAAATGCCTGCTGGTGTGGATGAAGGGTTTGGTCTGTGTGTTTTCTTTAAACTAAAGCTCTGTTTTTAAATCTGTACCATAGCACTGACAGAAAAGCCCTTCACAATACAGGCATCAGACATAACCCTGGGAAAAAAAAAAAAGAGGGGGATGGGGGAAAAGCTTTTCAAAAGTTTCATTGTCAAAAGAAAATAACAATCATGTAGAATTTTCAAGTTACAGCTTTAAAATAATGTAAGTAACCCCATTCAACTGCATCTCCCACACATACTAAGAGAAGAGATCAAATGAAAAGAGTAAAGAAAAACAAAGATGAAAATGTTATGTGCCCAGGAATCCTGTTTCTATAACTCCGGTCAAGGGGGACTTTTGACTGTACCAACAAACCACAGCTCATGAACACTGGGAGTTTGTTTTACATCATATCAATCAGCATGCTATTCTCCTTCACCTTGGTCTTTCAGAGGGGAAAATCATGAAACTGTGAAAGGGGTTATGAAATTTCAAGCAATCAGGCTTTTAGAAAGGTTCTTTTCTGTGACATTTGTGTTCGAGTCTGAAAGTGTGTGTATAGTATAAAAATTATGAGTTAACATTTGGAAAGTAGCAGTCTAAGCAATAAATCTGCAGAATGAAGAGAACTGTACAGAATGATTTCAAAGGCTTATGCTTGACAATTATATATATTTGATGAGACAGATATGCACCTTGTGCCTTTTTTGAATTAATTGTTTTATGGATGCAGTATCTCTATTTTCGCAGACAGGATATACCAAACCAATGTAATGGTCTAAAAAGCATCATTTACCCAATGTAACAATGGCACTGCATAGCTTAATTTTTTTTTTCCTTAAACTCTTTCATCAATTGAGTAATTCTTAACATCGCTGAAACCCAGTAATTAATTATTTGCAGTTACAATATCTGTTGAGTATTTGGCACGACGGAGTTTATTTGATACACCCTTTTTTCCTGCCCTTATTGTTGCTGAACGTGTAATTCTGTGCAGAAGTGGCAAACACACATGTAAAGTCAGTCAAGTGGAAGCAGTTTGATATTCCACACCCATGTTGTAAAGTCTGGATAAGAGCAAAGTCTGCTAAAAAGGTGCTGAACATGAGTGACAAGTTACCAGCCCTCTGTAATTGTGCCAGCTCTGGGGTGTCCACTGCAGCAATGGACAAGGACCTGGGGAAGATGAGTCCCTCTGCCACCTGCATGGAAGTGACATCCAGCATTTGACTCAACATGCCAGGTTACTCCTCTAAGCATCCTCAAGTTCACAACAGCTTCGAAATTCACACAAAAAAAGGAACTTTTAGTTATGATGCTAACCCTTAAAGCCCTTCTGACATTTAGTCCATTGGAAACAAGTCTGGTTCCTGGGGAAAAACTCATCAAATGCTGCCAATTTGCATTGCTTCTCAGCAGGAATGTTTTGGAAAACAAAAATATGCATACAAAATAAGCCTGACCCCCACACTTCTTGTAATCAGATGAAAGTTTCCCCATGGTTTTTGCAGGTTTAGGTGAGACTGCACTGCAAGAGCCAAGCCAAATCTGCTCCTGCATGGAAGCTTTGTGGGGAGCTGAATGGAAGTTTGAGTTGCTCAATGCTGGCCAGCCTCTGCTCCCACGACCCAGCCTTCCAGAAGAACACTGTTCTCTCATGCACAAACAAAATGTGGCATCCAGGAGAGATTATTCCATCTTCCTCACATGGCTTCCCACTGAAAGTCAGTGGAATTTCTCAGGTGAAAAATAAAATACCAATTGTGAGGGTTGAAGGATTAAGGTCAGTATTTCTCCCATCTTGTACACACACGCACGCACACACACACACACACACACACACACACACTTTAAAGAAAACATCCACCACACAATTTCTAGATTGCAAATTATATATATATATATCTTTAAAAACTGGAGAGAACATAAACAGCCTCTCCACATATATATGTATTCACTGAGTCACATAGAATATGAAAAAACTATATTATGTAAATCATCATATTATCTATAATTCTCCAACAGACAATTGTTTTTATAGAGACACAGTGCATTCATTCTCTTTTTTAAAAACATATTATGTGTCTTCATTGGCTTGGTAGCATATTAGAATGAAGGCGTATGGATAAAAAATGCAGAGATTAAACAAACCCCTTGAGTCACATCACGTTTGGGTGAATTAAACAGGATCCTTTACCCAAACTAGCATAAATAAATCCTCCTCATGGAAAAGTGTCAGCGATTTAAGGGTTAACATAGATTTGAAAATAATTTCAAAAAAAACATCTTATTAGAGGACTACACAGATAAGTATTTGGAACTCATCCCCCTTTAAAAATGACAGCACGTTTGGCAAGTGTGAGCAAATGTCTTGAACTCTACTGGGTTTGAGATCTGAGCACAGTTATTCACAGACAGCCCCGAAGCTGCAATCTGTGAATAAGCCTGGGCTGGAAGGACTTGGATACCCCTGACAGCACTGCCTGCCACCGGGAAGGTTTCCAGCAGCTTTCAAGGTATTTATTGTGGACTCGTGGCTGGTGACAGAGTGTGACTGGGGAGGGACTCCAGCACCACTCCCTTTGCCATGGCAGCAGGCTGGAGCAGCACCCAGCCTGGCCAGCCCTGCAGGGCTCCACAGGCCCCATCCCAACTGGGACACACCTATTGCTGCTATCACCTGGCTGTTATCACCCTGCTGTTATCAGCTTGTTTTCTCTACGCCTGTGCCCCAGCCTGTGCTGAACTCTCCAGTGAACCTCTGCAGATTCCCTCCTTGGAAGCTCGTACTGTCACCAAAGGGGCTGGTACCCAGCCACAAGGGCTCCCCCCTTCTCCATCACCCCGCAGGATGTCACAGGTGATCCCATTAAAAGATGCTGTTCTCAAGAATCCTGGCTGGGTCTGACTGCGAGAAAAAGACAAAAGTTTCCTGTGTTGCCGTTGCTGTTTTGCAGTCGCTTCTTCTTCCATTCGTGCTCTCTCCTTGTTTTTATTAAAAAGGACCCTTGTATTATTAATATAGTTCACCGCTCCACAGTCACTATAAAACAGACTCCATATTTTCACACCACTCATGATCTTCAAGGTTATAGATAAATTTTGTCCTATGTGGTTGGTTTTGGGGCACTGAGTCCCGCCCCAGATTGTCTAGGGTGAGAGTAGAGGCAAAAAACTCACTAGTGCTGAGACCACCTTCGTGGTTCTTGATGTATCTTTTATAGTTTTTCCTCAAGCACTGCCAGGTGGTTGTGTAGAGGATGAATGCAAAGGACTTGAGGGCAATAGCAATGCTGACATACAGGTATCTGTAGACCACGTTGTCATAGAGTGCACAGGCTCCCTGCTCACCACAGAACGTGCTCCAGAACAGACACGTGGAGTCAATCCCGGCCCCGAAGATCAGCGGAGGTGGGATAAAACCTGCCAAAGTAAGAGAGACAAATCGTGCTTTTATGATCCCTGTGATAAAGAGAGAGGACGTGACTGCAGTGAGTGGAAAGAGAGTACTTTATCAAGGTTAATAGTCCCAGCTGAAGCCTGTGATTCTAATTTTTCAAGTTTTAAATTAACCTGAATGAAGTTTGTGGATGGGCTTTTAGCTTGGACTTAACGTCTGTGGAAGAGATTCCTGCTGATATCAACATGCAGCAAGGATTTTATTCAAGTTTGAGTGGCTTTTATTAAGTTTCTTATTTGCCTAATGAGACTAAGTAGAGGGGTAAATGAAAGATGAGGACAGCCTTGCAGCTCAGTCTCTAGAAATTCTGCACTTTAAGATGTTCACCTGAAGGATCTCATAGCATTCCAGTTCAGCACCTTAGCACTGAGATCCTGACATAGCAAAAGGGTTTCTCTGGATCTAAGGAAAAGACACAACAGCCTCTAATAAATGTCAAAGATGCCATCTGAAAAGAAGTGAAAATTTGGGAGTGCCATTAAATGAAATATCACAGCAGGATTCTCCCACAGCCACTGCAGCTAACTACCAATGAGTGTTTCTCAATGATAGTTTGCAGCAGAGCTGCAATCTTAAAGCAAAGTAATCACTCCAATCTCATTTAACTAATAAAGGAAATGTTTTTCTTCTCTCCTTTCCCCCACCCTACAGGGACACTGCAGCAACCCCCATTTCCCATTAGCCTGACAGTGATTAGGACATCCACATTCCAGCTCTGCACTCCCCAGCCAGAGCACATGCACTGAGTGTGCAGCACTGGGAAGAAAATGTGAACATCCTACATAATGTAACCATTTCTCTACCTTCTGCTGTATTAATGGGCAGAGGCTAGAAGAAGATAAACCCTGAAAAAAACTCTGATTGATGAAGTCACTGCTGTGGGTTAAGACAGCAAGCAAAGGAGAGCATTGCACCTACTGAAATCCAACAGCAGGCAGGCACAACACCCCCTGACAGTATCAATGCATCCATAGGTGCTGTGATGCCTGAGACTTTATAAATACCTGTGAAAGCAGACACAAGCACTGCAGTTTTTAGACAGGAAAGTGTTTAATCTTGGATCCAGTTTCATCATTAACCTGGATTTTCAGGCTTAAAAAAGATACCTTCCTTCAGCTTGTCACGAGCAAAGTAGTGACATTCATGACATGTATCCTAAGACTACAAATAAATTGGTTGTCTTCACTGTTCCCTGTGGTAACTGAGATCTCTTTATTTTATTTTGTTGATGACTGGAGCTGTGCAGATTTTGTTTGATCTCCCTTATATGTTGATAAATGCAGGAATTAAGAAGGGCTATATGGGCTTTTGGTACTCATTTTAACCAATCATTTAGTAGCACAAATGTAGTAAATAAAACCAGATGATAAAAATGCAAGACAATCAGTTTGTTAGAAATACTAGTTCCAGTCATCATATCTAAAAACATGTCTATGTTCTGGAAAAAAGTATCAGCACCAGCTCTTTGTTGATTTCAATAACTGGAAAATCCAGGCTGGGCTGGATCTGCTTCTAAGTTAAAAGAAGCTTTTTTAGTTGACACCTGTGAACAACACACACTCAACCTGGATTTTAAAAATTCAGCTGGGCTCCTGCCACAAACAAGCAAGAGGCTGTGCTGTGCCTGCAGTTTGTGTGCCCAGTGCTGCTGCACGGCACATCAGGGGCAACATCCAGATGTGGCAGTGACTGAGGAGCCACATTGTTTCTGGAATAACAGAAAACCACATTTGGATCATAATTTTGAGGTGTGAGTCTAGTTAACATGCTGAGAGATGTTGACACAAAGCTTTGGAGATGTGCAGGCTGAAGTTCAGAGGGAGTGCCATCCCCACCTGCTGGATTCAGCTGCCCTGCCTGGTGTCCACAATAATTTGGCCTGGAAAGTGCTTCTTATAAGACTTGAGGAAGAACCTGTTTCCCTTGAACTCCAAAGCTACTCCCATGTGAATGCAGGCATGTGGAAAAACCTTTAGCAACCAGTGAGTATTTCAGGTTGTTTTCAGCAGAGGAGAGGACAGGAGCAAGTTGGTGCTCAGAACCCCTGAGACAAGGAGCTGAGGGGTCACACTATACACCAGGAACTCCTGACAGTGAAACACTGTGGGGTTTTGTCATGTTAGAATAAGAGGCAAAGAACATGTGCTTGGAGGAAAAAAATATAAGGAAGTGCCCTGTTAAGCAGAGGCTTTTCTGGGATGCATTGTGAACACCACCCAGAAAGGATCCAGGATCTTAAAGGTCTGAAATTCTTTGCCATTCCAGGCAATTCCATTCTGAACCTTTGGCTATAATGGCATTGCTTTATTCTCTTCTCTGGGAAACTGCAGTAATGCTCTTATATGAGGAGACTGTTATGCTGCCCTCTCACAGCAGAATTCCTATGAAATGGGATAATATATGCAGGAGGATACCAGGAGAATTCAGTCATGTTCCATGTTATTACAGTGAATGTTAAAGAGAGTCAATCATGTTCTAGCTCTTACTGCAAAGTGTTGCAAAAATTTCTGCTCTATATATGTATTTCATAGCAGAAACTGTAGGGCTGCATAAAAAAAGGAGCTTCTGTCTTACTGAAATCTATTAGCTAGGACTGCACCTTCGGGTCTCATACCTCTTGCATTTAATTCTCTCCCTTGGTTCAAGAAGCAGCTATTATCACTGTCTTCTTAAGTCAAAGCTTAAAGGTGAACTGAAAAGCTTTTAGAATAAATCAGTAAAGCTATTCTCAAACCTCAAGTTGATAGAGGCACAATTTGGATATCCTAGCTCATATGGAAAAGTATCTTTTTCTTCATTTTCTGTGTGTTCCAGCTACACTGCTGATATGCTCCAGGATGTATTGTCTTATTTCATGGGAATCCCTTAGTGACAGAGCAACATATAAAGATTTGAGTTGAAATTCTCACTATGGCTTCTTTACTGGAATGAAAAACAGAAATCTTTTCAACTTAAGCACACATGTCTGAGCTTGGTTTTAGAGGAATTCAGGATGCTGCTTTCTCAAGAGGCTTCTCTCTTTTGAAAGGAAAAAAAGAAAAGCTAAAAATCTCTCCCCCTAAGTTTGGAAACAACACCCCACAGCCATCCTCCTTGCACACTTGCCTGCTGACACTCCACATTCAGCCAGTCACAGCTGAAGCCAGCCCAAAACCCATGAGCAGCACCAGCAGCTAAAGAAAATGCTGTGTCTGCAAGGCTTGAACCAGAGCTGACCCAGGTCATCCCAGGAACTTCCCTTTGAGTTACCTGAGCTCTGGGTAAGTCAACTTGATGGAACTTTTTGTATAACTGCACTTACTTCACCAAAACCAAGGGACATCTAATTTGCTTTACTGTAAACTGGTTTGGGAGCACCATTTCCTATTCAGCTGATGGAGAATGAGGTGTTAAAAAATTAAGTAAAAAAATGAGGTCACTTATTCAAAGCAATGTCTGGCATTGCTGGATTTTCAGTCCTCTACTTCCCAGTGTCTTGCTGTAGCCTAAGAGATGACACTTTAGTCTCCAGCTCATTCCTTTGGGACCATGGGGGACTATGAAGGGAAGGTGCTCCCTGTGCCCTGCTAAAAAAAGCAAAATTCCACTCCCACAACATGCAGAAACCCTGGGCATGAGATGGTCCCACACAACAATGGATAAGAGGATTTTGCCCTGAATCACTGAGACTAATGAGCTGAAAAAAAAGAGCTTTAAAATAGGAGCCACCTCTTCCAGAGGGGAGAAAAACACCCAGAAACAAGCAGCAGCCTGGTGTGTCCCTTTAATTCACACAAGAGAAGCACATACTAGTCCAGAGGAGGAGCCATGTGCATTTTAATGGAATATTAACCCACAGGAGGAAACAAGGACTGAGCTTGTCTCATTTTCCTGGTTTCCTTCCCGAGACACCCAAAGGAAGGGGCAAACCCACCACCTAACACAGGTCCTGTCCCTCAAAGGAGGATGAAAATCCATATCCCTCTACTTCAGCTATATGCAATACAGCAGTAATTCTGCAAGCTGCTGACACATTAATAACAGCTACAGAAGAGAAACTGGTTGTGTGGAACCATGGGAGAAACAGTAATTTCTCATGCAACACTGAATTTTCTTCCATTAGCACAACAGAAATGGCAAAAATGCCTTGATATGACACCCCTCGTGGAGAGGGCTCGGACCCCAGTGTGCCAGACCCCACTCAGACAAACTACAGGGAGTAGAAATCAACTTTAGCATGTTAAAAATGGAGTGTTCTATGAGGGAACAAATGGGAGGGAAGGACACACAAGTCTTGTACCTACCCAGCAGGCGGAGCAGCAGGAAAAGCACCCCCAGAGCGTAGGACTTGAGTTCAGGGCTCACGGTCCTGCAGGGAGGAGAGGCAGAGAGAGAAATCGATTCCTGTTGTTCTGCTTTGATTAACACACCCCGAGGCCATTCTGTGCTGTCAGCCAGGATGCCACCAGCACCTCTGCAAAAAGTCATTAATGGGGCTTTTCTTCTGCCTTCTCCTGAACTGCCTACAGCCCCAAAAGTAATTGCATTGGTGATAAGTTCAGGAATTAGCCAAGTCATTAATAACAACGGCTAATGTTGTCATTGGATGGGGAAAAATGGAATTCCCATCTCATTAAAACATTGTTTACAAGCTCTCTATGAGGTTTTCAAGGCTCCAGATGTTGAGAACTGGAGGGAGAGAAAACTTTTGATTCTGAAACTCCCCAGACTACTGGGAACAAGAGTGGGAGGCAGGATGGTGGACCAAGAGGTTCAGTCAGCCTGGTGATCCAGTGAGGAAGTCCTCAACACTAGTTTTCATGCACTTAAGCATCCCACTTTTTTTTATCTTGGGAAGACAGTGTTTGCAGAATTTTCTGCTATAAACACAACCACTATTGCATTGAGAGTTATCCTTCAAAGGTGCTTTAAAAAAACACTCATGGCAGAGGCATAAAATACAAAATATAAAATCTTTGCATAAATACACTGGAGGGGCATCAGCCAAAACTCATAAAACAGAACTAGTGAGAGCTTTTAAATTAGAAGACACTTCTGATCACCTGCCCTCCTCTCACACATTCATGGGCCATGTAACACCACACCATGACTTCTGCATGAAGCTTGTGACCTCAGGATGAATTTCAGCAGTTTTCAGACAGATCCACACACTTTATATAAAGCCTTTATGCCAGGAATTATATAACCTTGGAAAAATGTTCCAATGGTTAATGGCTTGGAATCCTCAAATAGGAATCTACACTTGGGTGGGAAATGAAGGAAACAGAGCATTAAAAGTGTATTTTAATGAAAAAATAGATTATGACATGGAATATTCACAGTGGGCTTTTAATTGGTGGTGGTGTCCTTCCATCCACTTTTCTATATTTAAGACCAAAGTCAATCCTCATACCTTAGGCTGGAGCAAAAATTGCCACTCCTTTTCTCACTGACTACAGCAGTGACCAAATGACTTGCTTAGACAAGACATTCAATTTGTAGGCACTGAGTCCATTTTTAAATAACCATGGGAACTGTCAGTGTCACTTGTCACTGCCCTGGACACCAAGGACACATTGATATGCCACAACTTTTTTCAAGAAATGGAAATGGCAGTTGCAAGAGAGTACAAGGTAGTATTTGGCTCAGAGCTCTCTGCTGTACATTTGGTAGCTATCAGTGATTCTGAGTGAAGTTACAAATCTGGATGTGTGAATTGTTTATTTCCTACAGCTCTGAATTGAGTATGTTTAATCTTCCCTTTGCTTTTTTTATTTCCTGGTATTCTTCTTCCTGCCTGGTGCTGGGCTTATCTCATTTAAAAGCAACACAAAGATGTCTCCATGCAGGATCCTATAGGTGCTGGCAGCTTCCTTGAACAAAGAACTCTTCAAACTTCAAATTGCTTTTGTCACAATATTTATCATGAGGAATTTGATTTCCCTTTAGCTACCGGAGATGCAAAGAGAGAAATGAACTAGTAGGTGGAATATCTCATTTTGTATCCTGCAGGGAGACATGCCCTCACAGAGCTGTTCTGTCCAAAATCCACTCAAGAGTGTGTTTCTAATACAGACCTTATTGATTGAATTTTATTGGAATTTTCCAGGCAGCAGAATGGATCTGCTATTTATGCCTCTGGTTATTATTCTCAGTAAGTGACAGCTTGGACAGCTAAGTAATTCTGGATAAATGTGGGCTTAGATATATATATGTATATCATAAGGTGAAGTGCTCCACATGTCTGGAAATAACACAAGGTCAGTTATTTGAATAAGCTACTTTTGCCCACCTATCCACATTAGTTTAACTCAGACATGTCCTTCAGACTTCCAAGTTCCTGATGTTCTTGGGCTTGGTCCAGGGTGAGAGAAGATAAACTCCAGTCAGGGAGGTATTCAGCTTTTTGTTTCTCCATGGTTTCTACGGTCTCCAGACTATCTCAAAATGTGAGCCTAAACCTCTCTCTAAGCCATTATGTGCTGAGAACATGGGGTGACAATTCTGCCTCTCTCCTGATGCAGCTGTAGCTTCCTTACTACCTGGATTGGAAACTGCACTTTCCATGTTACCCCTGGAAGAACAACCCCTGCCATCCTTCTCTGCAACATCCCTGCAGGAATCTTGTCCATTTGGGGGCCCAGTTCTACCTCACTCTCTCACCTTACCAAAGGAGAGCTCGAGCAATTCCTTTGTCTCTCTGGCAGCTCCACAGTGGAGCCCTGAACTGGGGCCATGCCATGGATAAACCAGACACTACCAAGTGAAAAAAAGTGGCTTAGGGAGAAAATGGTTTGAATGGAGATTTGGTTGGAAGTCACAAGTCTGGGGACAGTGAGTTCTGTGCAAAAGGCAGAGGCTTTTTGTAGGACTCTCAGCTCCCCACTGTGCCCTAGAGTCCCTCCTGCCCTGATCCCGTGTGAGGAGTGGCCCTACCTGATGAGGATGATGAATAAATCCCCACCTGCTGAGGATGGTGAATAAATCCCCACCTGCTGAAGATGATGAATAAATCCCCACCTGCTGAGGATGGTGAATAAATCCCCACCTGATGAGGATGGTGGCTAAATCCCCACCTGCTGAAGATGATGAATAAATCCCCACCTGGAGAAGATATTGGCTAGATCCCCACCCGAGTAGGATGGCAACTAAATCCCCACCTGAGTAGGATAATGGCTAAATCCCCACCTGGTGAGGAGGGTGGCTAAAGCCCCACCTGGTGAAGATGGTGGCTAAATCCCCACCTGGTGAAGATGGTGGCTAAAGCCCCACCTGGTGAGGATGGTTGGTGACTAAAGCCCCACCTGATGAGGATGGTGAATAAAGCCCCACCTGCTGAGGATGATGAATAAATCCCCACCTGGTGAGGGTGGTGACTAAAGCCCCACCTGATGAGGATGATGACGGAGGGTGTCTGCGCCATGGCCCCGATCATGCTGCAGACACACATCACACACAGGAATGTCAGGAAGGCCTCCTCACAGCCAGGGCTGGGGCATTTGCCAGGAACCACGGTGGCGTTTTCAGCAGGAACCGAGGTGAGGCACGAGCAGCCACTGAGGTTCTGCAGAGAAACACAAGGAGTCAGGAGCAGGGGGAGCTGTGATCCCCACCTGTAACAGGCTTGTCAGTAGCAACGCCTAATCCTCTAATGGTCAATTAAATAACTCCTAAGTGCTTCCTGGCGGGGGGTTTGGGAGGAATTTCAGGAGCATCAGGGCTGACGTGTGTTGCCAGCAAGGGAAAGCTGTCCCTTGGCTTGTTTCTTTTCTTCTGCTCCTTTCAAGTCTCTCCCATAAATGTCACCGTGACAAAATTATTACCCAGTTCTACCTCTTTGAAGGAGAATAAAGAAACAATCTGTGTCTCTGTGACAAGGAAGATCCCCCCATTACGGTTCTAATTACTTTCTTATTTACCTCTATCCTCTTGCAATTAAACTGAAGCACATTAAATGCAGGTAAATCTGCAGCCCTGTTCCTGGCTGCAGGTTTGGGGCCAGCCTCCAGCACCTCACACCCTGGGAAGGAGCCACCCACGATGGGTGCTGCAGCTCACCCAGGGCTGAACCACCACAGCCTGGCAGCACAGACACTGCAGGACTCAAGTGCACTCCAGGGCTAATAAATGACATCTGGTTCAGAGGGATTTGTGTTGAGCTAAAAGCTCAAGTCAAGCAAGATAAACTTTATCAATATGTGATCAGAAGGAGGGTGGAATGACTGCATTTCGCTTTGATCTCTCCAGCAAGCACAGGATGTGAAAAGCATCTTTGTTTGCCAGTCACAGATTTAAGGATTTACTTTTTTTTCCTCATTTTTCCAACTCGCCCTCCTGAATTTCTGAGTGGGGTGTCTGTGCAATTAAGGCACACAATACCACCAAGAAATCCCTTAACGAATACAGAAAGAAACAGTCATTAATGATTCATGGCTTGTCTTCACAGGCCCGCTGGGTTTGCAGGTCACATGTTTATATGAGGAGTAACGTCATAAAATATAACATATTTAAAAGCAGCTGAATCTTCTCCCCTTCCTCTCTACCATGTGCAAGCAGAAATTCCTCTGCTTTTCTGCCAAAGGGGTCCCCTTAGGACCATATGAAAGCACACTTTCTGGTTCACTGCCTCCAAAGATCAGCAGGGATACTACTCCAACCTTTCTGACACCAATCTCTTTCTTCTGCACAGGAGTCAAATCATTTTTTCCCAACTAAGTGCACAAAGGGCAAGAGAGACTGTGGAGCAGAACTCCAGGAGAGCTGGAGCAGACATGCAGGTGCCTTTCTGCTGGCAAGCAATAATTAACATAACAAATTCCTGTGCTGTGAGTAAGAAGCTGACACCTGAAGGCTCCAGAATGGTAACAATTAGCACCACTTAGGTGGCATCTGCACAGACAACAGGAATTTGTAGCTCCTAGCTCTTACTGCAGTGCATTGGTAGCCATCAGCCTGGGCAAGGCCCTGTGGATCAAAACCCATGTAAGTCTGGAAAAGTATATACCTGAACTGAATAAACCTTGGACAAAATTCCCATCACAGCAAACATGCAGAACTGGGTGTTTATTTCCCATGGGCTCTCATCAAGGGACAGAAAGCATCTGTTTCAGGCAGTGGTGGGGCAGACTGTCCTCACACTGGTGTGATTTTTTTACAAGGCAGATCTTACCTTCCCCCCCTGAAAATTTGTCCCTCAATCTGCTTGTCCTAACACTTTGCTTCAAGGTGCTGGCTCAAAGTAGTGTGAGTGCTTTGCACCAACTGCCTCAGCTTGCTTAGCACTGCACCTCATCCTTACCTGGGAGATCTTTGATCTTTTATTACACAGTATGCAACTCACAGACATCAAACAACGAAACATCAAAGATGGAGTTATAACTTTGTCCTGTGGAGAGGCAATTTTTTGCTACCTGTGCCAAACTTCTGTAGATCCCCTTGTCTGCAACCCCAGTGCATTCAATCTCTTGTTATCAGAACCTTCTGCTACCCAGCAACCTGCACAGCCAGATTTATGTGTGCCTGTGAGGCTACACAGATGCAGAGTTTACACCTTTAACAGCAACCTGACTTTGGTGTGATTATCCATGCAAATTACCCACTGTTTTAATTACTCATTTTTTAAGCCATGGCTCTGACTGGTACTTCAGTGCAAAGCTGTGAGGTGCCAGCACAGTAACTCCAGCCTGGAATTCATGTGTCTCCAGCCAAAATGCTGAGAGAGTCAATGGCATCAAACAAAAAAACATGTGGTATGCAAGGGTCACTCCCAGGAATGGCTTGAAAGAATAGTTCTTGGGGGTGCCAGAGCTCTGCCTCCCAGCACTGATATTCCTATGGCTTTATGGACAAGTACACCTCTGGAATCAGCTCAGTAAGAGAAAAGGAATGAAAAAGAAAAAAAAATAACTGAGCTACACATTGCTTTTAGAAATTGTTCACAGAGGAAAAGTGAAGAGAAGCAGTCAGAAACGTAAAATGTAGTAAAGTTAAATAAAGCATTCAGAGAATTTTATGTCCCAGTAAAAAGCAACCCTTGGCTCATCACAAGCACGTAACATTCACAAGACCCTCCAGACAGGTCATTACCTGGATTATGGGTTTAAAACTTGGTTTGGCAATTTGGCTTTGCCTCAAGGCCATTGCATGGCCAAACTGGTCCATAATTCTTGATAATGCCCTTTCCAGCGGATGCTATTGCTTCACCAATTTGTGTTCAAAATGTTACTGCAAAAAACCCCCACAAAAGAAAGAGATGAGAAGAACCCCAAGGATGACAACAAAAAGGCAAAATAAGAAAGAATGAGTAAGAGAGAGCATGAGGCAGAGTGAGTTTTTTGCAGAGAGGTTTGCTCCTGCAGAGCACAAGGTCAGGCAGCTGCAGACTGAAGGGGCAGAGCTGAATTTTCATTACCACACTTCTTCCAGAGCAGCCAGGGCTTTGCCCTGCACTGCAAGGAGATCACTCCCATGCTCCAGCCACAGACCAACACCAGCTGTACACTTGCTGAAGGCTTGGTGAACTGGTGAGACACAATTCTGGGTGCCTGAAACAAGCTGGTTTCCTGTGAAAATCATCCTGCTGCCATCTCAGGTGTGGAATTACTGGGAGGAGGAGGAGGAAGAAGAAGGCAGGAGGTAACACCTTCACGTGTCACACATTGATGTAGATCCTTGTAGGGCTGCTGAAAGCTCAAACTGTGGTGTTTCAAAGGGATGCCTGCATCTCTGAGGCTGGAGAGGGAATGGAGGAGATGTTTAAGCAGGACAAGCTCACAGGTGATCTGGGTGGGGAGGCTGCACTGCCAGCAGCAAGTGCCTGTCAGCAGCACTCACATGTGCTTTGTCTCTGGGGCAGGAAGGGAGGTTTAGTATCTCCTCAAAGAGGAAGGATGAAGCCATGGAGGGATAATTGCATGTGGTGAGCACTGATGTCCCTGTAGGCACAAACAGCCCCTGTGACCAGGCTGACCTCCCAGACTCCACACAGCAGTGATCACCAGGCCTGGCACAGCCCCAGGCAGCGAGCAAGGAGGCAGGAATCCCACCAGTCCCCACCCACAGGAGCAGCAGGCACTCATTTTCAGCATAACCCAGAAGGCATTAACATTTCAGCAGCAAAAAATGAAAAAGCTGGCTTTTAAGATACTGTTAAAATTTTTCCCCATCTTTATACAGAGATAGTTTGGTCTTTAAGAGTTTTCTAAGGGAAAAAAAAACCTCTCAGAGAGAACCAAGAAATGCAGAGTATCTTTGGATGGAATCTCTGCTCCCCTGATAACTGCTCTTGCTGCTGCCTCAGAGCAAAGCAAGGAAAGAGAGAGAAGCAAGAGCAGTTAAAGGAAAGCTTAAACAAGGGTGAATAAAATCAGGATCTGCTCACAACTGTCTAGGAACCAGACTCAGGGAAGGACCAAGAGGAAAAAGATGAAAAGGGCTGGGCAGGACACACATGGGCAGGTGGAAAAGAGGGTAGATGAGGAGCAGCAGGATAAAAGAGAAGTTCTGGTTCCTCAGCTGGTCCCTTCTGGGCTAGGAATCTCCTGCAGAGGATGTGTCCTGCCACTGGAAACCTGTGCAGATCTCTTATCATGTGCCTGAGGAGAAAACAGGGCAGGAGGTTGTGAGATCCCATCCTGCTCTGTGGGTGACCCTGGCAGCTGCTGCTGGACAGAGTGGGCATTTATGGAACAGAGTGAAAAAAACCCAGGGGCTCAGGCCCACTGGGGGTGTGGGGCCAGTTTTTGGGGGTGCAGCCACTGCTGGCTGTGAGTGAGCTGCTCTACCAGACACACAGGAACCTCAGTCACTGAGCTCCCAGAACTGCTCCTACAGATGAGAGGCCCCAGGAAAGCTCACTCACCGTGCTGCTGCAGCCAGCAAAGCAGGCAGATAAGTATGTGACCCCGTCTGCCCCACACACTGGAGTGAAGGAATCAGTTTGGCATTCACAGTTGTTATTGCAGGGGGAATATGGGTCCAGAGATGAGGTTGGAGTTGAGCTGTAAGACAAAGAGAGAAAGAAATTAATGGACAGCGTGGTATCAGCCAGCTTTTCCAATTGTTGCCTCACAAAGGTGCTTTTGAGGGGGACAGATAAGGCAAACACATTACAAAAAGCAGTGGAGGCTTTTTCTGTATGGCCAGCTGGGTTCCAGCTCTAAGAAATTCAGGCTACAGCCTCTCCTTGGAGACTGAAATGCCATAGCCACTATCTCCCTGCAAAAGAGAATCTAATGCAAGGCTTGGGCTGCCCTGCAATCTTAACAAGAAGCCTCAAGGAAACACAGACATGCTGTGGATATTGCTCTGTGTTTTTCTGCAACACTGTAAGGAGCTGACAGCCTGAAGTTGTCATCTAAAAGAGTTGCCACTGCATCCAGGAGCACTCAGGAAGAAAATACCAAATAACTCTCTCCAAGTCCTGTGAGTACAAGACATAACAGGGTTATGTGGGCCTCATTTCTCATATTAAAATGGGCCTGCAGCCACAAACACTGTCTCTTCACCATATCTGCATTTCCAGGCATCTAAAACCTGGTTCTACAAATTCCCCTCAGGCACTTAAATCAATGTACAAAGCAGAGCATGCCAGGACAAACCAGACCCAATACAACAGGACTGGCACCTTTTGATTCAGTTTGACTGAATTTCATATTTTAGGTACTCAAAATCTGCAGGTACTCAACTCTCTCATTGATGAGTGGCATGGAAACATCCCAGACCAAGAGCCCATACACATGTGCTTGCTCTATGGCTGTCTGAAGGCCAGCACTGCCTGTTGAGGACACTAACATGAATTTGAGTTGGTAAAGCTCCCTGAAACTCTCTGTGGACTCACTTGTTTCCATAGGGAACAGTAACCCCTGCCACAGGTCCTGTGTCACAGCCCAGGAACAGGAAGGACACGTAGCAAGCTGTGGACACCAGGTTCACCAGCATGGCCATCCTGATGGCTCCCAGAGCAGACAGGCTGAGCTTCTTCACCAAGAGGCCACCCAGGAATATGCCCAGACATGCACATGGGATTGCTGTCATCCCTGCAAGTGGAAAAACCAGTTAGCAAGAGGCATGAGTGAGCTACACAATGTGACAGGGCTGAACTCTCCAGCAGTCAGGTCTGGGCACTGGCATGAGAAACCTTGCAATGACCAACTGCTGGAGTAGCACCAAGCTGGGGCTGCCCAAAAAAACCAACAGATGCAAACAGGCATGCTGCCTTGCATGGAGGAACCAGGATCTTCTGCCAGTTCTCATCCATGCTGGAGGGGATGCCAGACTTGCTGAGCTTGGCCCAGCCTAGCAAATAAAGCAGCAGCAAATAAAGTCAATAATTTTCTGAGGTGTCTGGAGCTTTGGATGAGCCCTCCTGGTGTGACTCACAGAAGTCTGATCTTCAGAGATTAGGCAGGAGCAAGTACCTGAAAATATGAAATCTCCCTAAAAGAATTTTCTTACTGTGAAATGCGAAATCACTGCCAGAAGTGACTCCCTTTCCAGCACAGACAGAAATTACCACACTATGGTTGTCTGGGCTCACTTCTATCCCTTTGCTGCCAATTACACTCCAGATCTCACCTGCCTGAACTGTGTTTAGAAGAGAATCCCAGTTCTGGCATTTCTAGACTCCCTTAAATGCCACGTGAGAAATCTGATTAGAACTTTGTTTAAACAAGTTGCTGTGAGAAGCACAGAGATATCCAAGCCTCCTTTCCCACTGTCAGGGCAGGAGCAGGATGTGCTCTGGCTCAGGGGTGATCCCCTCTTTGCTGGCCACCCAGCTGTACTCACATGCTGACTGCCCAGCTAGCTCCCACCAAACAGCTTTTTCCCTTCTCCCACTGGGTCAACAGTGAAGTTACTTTCCTTTGCCAAGCCTTTAATTTTCAGGAAAGATGGAATAGCCTAACAACTTTGAGGCCTCTGGCCTTCTGTCAAATTGTATTAAAATTTACTAGCAAATTCCTGGGTTGCTGGGGGAGGCAAGGCTGACTGCAGGGGATTGTTTCTTTTGGAAAACCAGGCCAAAACCAGCAGATATCAATGAGTTTATTAACAGGGAAATAAAGAACTGTCAGAAGAGCAGCTTGCAAACTCCTTGTTATGATATGAAGATCCACCCCTTTCCTGATGTCCCAGTTTTTGACAGATCACTGCCAGCTGCCCATCTGGTGAGCTGGGGTCGCAGATCATCCAAGATCAACTTGCAGATATCTTAATTGGGTGCTGCTGAGAGAAGGGCTGTCATAAACAAATGGCTGGGCCTGCCTGGGATGAGCAGCAGCAGAAAATAAATGAATATTCTGCCATCAGTGTCCTGACAGGGAACAAATGAACACTGAGAAATGTAGAACGTGAAATCACAGCAGCATGGAATGGTCAGAGAGAAGGGACATTTGAAAGACAACCAAGCTGCACTAACTCAGGTACCTGAACTGCTCATTGCAATCTTGTCATTTCCAGGCCAAGGGGAAAGCAGTGACTAACAGGAGAAAAAGGGTTCCTAATAACAGGAGAAAAAGGGTTTCCTAACCCAGACTGAGATGGGCTGCAGAGCTGTGGGGCACCAGAGCCATGAGATGAGCAGTTCAATGTGCCACACTATCCCTTAGAGAGTCTGAGGCCATCAGATGGGCCATTTCTGCTGCAAACAGGCTCCCACAGCCTCCTCTCCTGGCTCTCCCAGCGGGGAGGGGATGCATCAGGGGAGAGCACACTGCAGGAGAAAGGATGCTGGAGGTCTGCTCTGAACCCTGCAGCCATGGCACAGCTGAAGCCCAACATTCTCACCCACAGACACATTTCCACATGTCAGAAAAGTCACTTTTTGGGCAGCCTAACCAGCGAGACTGGCAGCAGCTACCAGCCACACTGAGTGTTTTAAATACCTTTGTGTGCTGGGGGTCTGGTGTGGCTGTGTTACTCACCCAGGAGCTGGTTGGCAGAGGAGGTGGTGAGGTTGAACTGCTGCTCCAGGTACTTGCCCAGGAAGGCAGCAAAGCCAGCCACCACTGCAATCTCCATGCAGGCTGCCAGGATGATGCAGGTGAACACGGGGTTGGACAGCAGGTGCTTGGTCACTTTGGGGATCACTGCAACACAGCACAAAGGGAGAGGGGTTTTGGTGTAGACTTTACTTGAGGTGCTTTCTCTCTTAAGGGTAAACTTCACGTCAGGAGCGATTTTCTGTTCTGCACAGACAAGCTGCTTGAAATGTGGGAACACCAGAACAAAGTGAAAACACCCAAACAGTGCCACCTAAAGATTCCAGAACCAAGAGGGTGCAAAAAGAAATAATCTATGATTGTTGACTCCTACAGATGATTTTGAAAATTGGAAGAATAAGAAAAATATCCAATATTGCTTTTTGTTTCCCCCATAGGGAAGTCAATTAAATTCTGGTGTGATCTTTCTTCCCCTTTTCTTTTTGGTGCCTGTTCCCCATCAGTGCTGTATTCAGCATAAATTCCTGCAAGGTTTCAGACACAAACTAACCCAGCTCACATCTGGCTTTTCCTTCTCCTCCCATCCAGATTTGCTTCATTTCCCTATTCCAAACTGGCTCACTCACTGATGGTCACCTTCTTGCAGCTCATGTGGGTGTTTTCAGCAAGCTGAATCTCTCTGGCTTAGCCTGGCCCATGGATACCCATAGCACAAGGGTTCTCCTGCCTGGGACAGGCTTGCCAGTCTGTGTGTTCCCACAACCTAAAGCTTCTCCAGCCACCCAACACCTTCCATGTAGAGCCTCCCATCCTTAAGAGGGTGGAAGAGGATGAGCTGAGCTGTTCACTGTGTGGGACACACTCACGTGCCTCTGGTTTCACAACCCCTTGGCTCTCCCCTCCCAAATCATCAGTGTCCAGAGTCCTCTCTCCTCCAAACCCATCTCAATTTCCCATAAGCAAACATGAGTTACCCTACAAAGGCAAATCTGGCTAATGGATCAGATCTCACGTTTTCTACTCCAGTGAATGTTTTAATTATTGCTGAGATAACACAGCTTGAAGAGGAGAGCATCCCAGCACAGAAGAGAGCCTTGCTTTGTCTCAATACCTGATGACTAATTTCTCCCTGAATTAAATGTGAAAATCATTAAGTTTGAAAATTACCTTGATGTAGTGTAGTGAAGCCTCAATGGACCCCTATTTGCATTTTGAAAATCTATCCCCCACATTCCCTGTGGTGTACCAGGGGCTGGCAGATGATGTTTGTCTAGTGCTGGCTTATGTTCTCCCTCAAGGAATTCTTTTTGCACTGGCCACAGCAGGGAATGCACGGCTCTTTGTCAAGGCTTTGCTTGGGTGTCCTTGGTTCTTTCTTGAGGACAGTGGAAAAAGGGGTAATAATTAGGTTTGATCTAACCTTTATGGAAGAGATCACTCCACAGTTTCTGGTCTCTTTAGATCAGAAATGTTTTTCCAAGCTGTATAAAATTCCTGCTTCCTGAAGATTTAGTGAAAATAATTAAGGTGCAAGAGGCATAGCAATTTTTAGCACAACAGGGTGAGGGGGAAAAAAGAGGAAAAAAATATGTGTGGGAGGAATGGGGATGGGGGAATTCAGACACAGATAAATTTCAGAAACCACCTGCTGCTTCCTTCGGTTATTTGGTGGCCACCTACAGAATTTCCCCTTCTTGCCAGGAAAAATATAGAAAATGCAAAGGTGGACTTGGCAGTACTGAGCTTGAAAAGCCATATTTAAGGTATTAATGACTGTTGTGCCTCGGGAGTTCAGTTTGTTCAAGATTAATGGATTCCTTGAGATGTAGCTTTGTGCCAATTTAAATCCAAAGACACTAAGGTCTAGCTCTAACTTCATCCACCCAACAATAGTGATGACAGCCTGCCTTTTGCAGGAGGGAGTTAAAGATCATGGACATTTATTTCTGAAGTTGGCACCCAACCATCACGCACTACCAAGGTCAAAATTAATCTTCTGTGCTTGGGGTGGACAACAAAAAATTTGCAGAGTTATTGCAGCATCTCACACAAGAGAGGAGCCCCTCAAAAGTGCCTTGTCTGGAGTGCAGGCTCCAAGTCACAGCACTTCATCTAAAGGGGCTACAGGAGAGCTGGAGAGGGATTTTTGACAAGAGTGTGCAGTGACAGGACAATGACTAGTGGCTTTAAGCTGAAAGAGGGAGGGATTACATTGGATATAAGGAAGAAATTCTTTACTGTGAGGGTTTGAGACACTGGAACAGGTTGCCCAGAGAAGCTGTGGATGCCCCTGGAAGTGTCCAAGACCAGGTTGAACAGGGCTTTGAGCAACTGGTCTAGTAGAAGGTGTCCCTTCCATGAAGAGGTGTCTGCAAAAAGATGATCTTTAAGGTCCCTTCTGACCCCAATGTTTCTGTGATTCTGTGATTCCACAATCACTGCCACTCCTTCCTGTGAGTTTTCTGGGACAGATCCTGTCCCCTGCTGCATGTTTGATCACTGTCTAGTGCAACAGGACTCTGTACCACAGCCAGCATGACACAAAACCCAGTGCAAAGAGTGCACAGACAACTCAAGCAGTGTCTGTCAGCCTCCACCATCCCCTCATCCAGGGCCAGCTTATTCTCTTTCATCTTCTAAGGGAAATGACAGGAGGTTCCCTACAGAATTGAATATCCTTTCATCTTGCCACTGCCATTTGTTAAGATCAATCATTTGACACCGGCTGCTGCCTTATCTGTCTCAGTTCTTGGGGTGAAATACCTCTGGGAAAAAAGTAAAAAGTCAGCAGTGAAGTTTAAAAATCTCTCAATGGACTGGAGCGACAGGCTTTCAGCTGCCTAGCATATGGTGCTGGGTATGGAGTGGGAATAAAAATGCCTGATGGGGGACAGTGAAGCCCTGGGGAACACAACAGCTATGGATGGTGCTTCCCCACTGCAGCCAACTCAGCAGAAGTCATGGGAAATGTTGCCCTGCACCTTACTGGCCCAAAGGCTACCTGAACACTTTGGAGCACCTTTGCAGCTGTAAATCTCAGCTTAAGCCCATCTGCAAAGTGGAGAAAGTCTTTTGGAATCCAAAGAGTCTCAAAAATCTACTTGGAGAGCGCTGAAGCTGCAGCAGCCAGGGCACAGACAGACTCAGCTCCCCTCCCAGAAGGATGAGCCCATTTCCCATCCTCATCCCGATGCGCTCCAGAAACGGCGGCAGAAAAACAAATCCCACTGCCCTGGCAAACACACTGACAACACAGCAGCTCTTCTCACTGCTGAAGCATTGTAATCCCAACTCTTCAGCCCACCCATGTGCAGTGTTGGCCACGGGACGATCCACAGGCTGGGAGGATGTCCTGAAGCTCTCCCAGACCCCTCACCAAGCCCTGACTTCCCACCTTTCCACACTCCAGCAACACCCGTGCCAAGGCACCAGAACACCCTCCCTGCCTCCCTCCGTGGGGGCTCTGTGGGTGACAGCCAGGGGCTTGACAAATGCACACACTTATGTACACCAAGTAGCTCTGATTTGTCACTGCACATCGGGGAGCACCGGGGATAATTGGCAACCTCATTACACGAGGTTTAACTACTCTCCAGAAACGACAAACTATAATCATCACGTTGGTGCTTGAAATGAATTGTTTGGAACATTACAATCACCAAGGCCCCTGTTTCTGGTTGGAGCACCCTACAGAGACATGTTTTCAATTTGCAGTAAAGATGAAGAACACAGAAAGCTAAGTAATAAATTAGAGGGAGGTTTACAGCCCAGTCCACCTAGGACAGTGTGGTGAGGGAAAGGCAAAATGTAGTACTGAGCCAAAATACGACTTTCTACTACCTGTGTCTGCAGCAAGCCTCAGGTCTGAAGAGAAAACAAAGGGCAAAATCTCCACCTAGCTTGAGGAAAAAGGGATGAAGAAAACAGCACAGGCAGCAAGAATGAAACACATTCTGGAAAGATGTAGCTCCTGTAAAAGAGAATATGGAGTAAGGCAAGAGATGCTGAAGATACCTCAGGTGAGTTTAGTATGCTGAAGTTCCATGGAACCTTGGCAAAACTATCATAAAGGATATGAGGAATAAGGGTGACACATAAATCAAAAAAGCTTTCCTGAAAAGATGGAAGCTTGAAACAGCAGTAACATACTCAAGCATGGAAAGCAGGTCCTTCTAGTCCATCATCTTCCCTGCAGCAACCACCTTTGCTCTACTTGAGAGGAGGACATAAACCTCCTCACCTGTGACACAGAAGTCAAAGAAAAGCATTTTTTGGAGACAGATTCTGCCTGCCTTCAGCTGCTGCTCAGCTTTAGTCCTGATGTGTGCAGGCTGAAGGCCTTCCTGAATTTTTTAATGGCGCTGACAAGAAGATGCTGACTTGGAAACAGCCAAGAAAAACCTGACAACAATATCTGTACCCTCATGAAACACAATCCAAAGGAAACCCAAAAGACTGACAGGACCTGATGCCTTTTATGATCAACACCTTCTCACCTAAGACTTGGACTTCTCAGCAAGGTGTTTGCAGGGGAACAAGACCCAAATCCAAAAAAGCATTAAAGTTTAAACCTGGGTGAAAGCCTCACCAGTGCAGCTGTGAATGAAGATATAGCTGGAGCCCTCTCCAAAAGGTTGTCACTATCAGTCATGAGAAGTCAGGAGTTAAAAACTACTCTTGTTAGTCTTTAATCCTGCCCAATCCTATGAACTCCCACTGAGGATTACAGGCTCCCCACGGTCCAGGCCCTCCCTGCACAGCTGGGAGCTTTTAGCCTGGCACTAGTGCTCCAGAGAGCACTTTTTGGGAGAGAAATCCCAGATTGAAAGTGGCTCCCTCCCCAGGTATTCAGCAGATTGGCACACGGAGCAGGACGGAACTGAAGAGAAGACAAGGCAGCTGTCAGCTGTACATCCCAGCTCTCCTACACTCTTGAAAATTAACCTGGAAAGAAACCAAAATGTTTCCAAATCTAGGGAATTTGCAGTTCTGTAATTCATTTAATTCCACAGTGAGTTTTCTTTTAATTCCTTGTGAATGAGTTTCTCTTTCCAAACCTGGAGTATTCCATATCAATTCCAATCCTTTTAGGGTTTTAATCTCTCTTGCTAGACAGAGCAGCAGAATGTAACGAATTTCTGGTTTAAATCATTGCAAAGCAGAATGCATTTAGGGCAGAATGTTTCAGAGAGGTGTTAAAGATCATGCACAGGAAGCATTCTGAAATCAAATTTCATCAGAACTGGCCGGTCAATTCAATAGAAGTGACATTTCTGTGTGGAAAAAAAGAGAAGGGTTTTAATGAAGTCTTTCCAAGCACGTCCCAGAGCAGGTGGTGTGTCAGAGGCAGTGAGTGAGAGGGCAGGTGCTGGACAGACTCCAGCAGAGGGCACAGGTGCCCTGACACAGCCAAGCATCTTCCCTGAACCCGAGGAGCAGAGGGGTCCCCAAGGCAGAGCAGAGGTAGGAAAGCAAAGCTGTGCCCCCCAGAAGAGCAGGGGCTGCCCAGCCCATGCCTGAAGTGCTCTCACAGACCACAGGGAGAGCACAGGGCTGGAACAACCCTGCCAGGCAGGAGCAAAGAGCAATGGCAGCATTTATTCAGACTTTCACTGCTGTTAATCCTTCACTTCTCTGTGCTTCCAAATGGATTTGCTTTGCTGAAGTGAAATACTAATCAGGCAAAGTGGTGAAGCATTCACGTGCCAGTTTAGCCCCTGGAAGCAGCTCCCAGGACTGTCCCAAAGCTTTCCTGCCTGAGCTGCCATGCCCTGTGCAGAGCCCCTGCTGCCTCCACTGCCTTTGATTGCCTCTTCACCTCGTGCTGTTCAAAGGCACCACTTCCACTTCAAGTTTAGAGCTCCTCTTAAGACTGCTTCTTTCCTGGCATGAAAATACCCCACAGGAAGAGATGCCAGGGCTTCCCAAAAGCTGGGCCCTCCCTCCTGCTTAGACTTTGACAGAGATGTAAAAGATCAATACTTTGAGCATGTTCCTTTTATATTAATCCTGGCTTTTTTTGCGTGCTAAGGCTAGAGAAAGCCAAGGAATCTCAGCCAGCCCTCCATCTCACTGACTTTGAGCAGATCTGCTGGTGTCTGGAGCATCCTCCCACGTGCCAGCCATGCCATGTCTCTAGCTGACAGCCATGACCCAGCTCAGAGCATGTCCCCAGCTGACACTGCCCTACCATGTCCTTTCTCTTGTGGCAGTCACTACAAGGCTTGAAAAAAAATGTAAGAAAAAATAATGAAGCTCCTTCAGGAGCCAAAAAGGAGATGCAGTTCATCCTCTATAGAAATTGATATTTGTATAATCAATCCAGAGGAACAGCTCTTTCCCCCACACCTGCACAAGAGATGGCCAATCCACACCTCCATGCAGACATGACTTAGAGCAGGAACAAGCTGCAGAGACAACACTTACTGAAAATGAGCCAGAGTTATGGCCATACAAACCCCAAGGAGCATCTCCAGTCCCAATCCTCTGTACAGACAAATTCTCTGCTGCAGCCCAGAAAAGCTGTGGTTGTCCCATCCCTGGAAGTGTTCAGAGCTAGAATGGATGGAGCTCTGAACAAGCTGGTCTAGTGAAAGGTGTCCCTGTCACAGCAGGGGGTTGGAACTAGATGATCTTTAAGGTCGCTTCCAACTCATGCCATTTTATGGTTCCATGGATTCTGTTCAGCCTCACAAATTTGTGCAAAATCCAAAGTCCTATTAGGACAGAAGCATTTTACCCTAGGAAAAAGCCTAAACAGTCTTAACTTTCTCCAAAGGAGAACCAACAAATGGATTAAGGAGACCAGGACCTGCCACAGATGAGTGCATACAGATCTTCCAGTGCTACCAAAGCAATGTATGCCCACAGGAAGATGAAACCATCACCTGAAATACTGCTCATCAAGAACGATGGGGTTTGCCTCACTTCAGCAACACAACTCTTGACCACATTCTGACTGTGACAACAGTGGCAAGGGACTTGAAAGGAGATGTCAGCTACCAACACCGTGTCACCTGTGACAACCTCAAAGGAATAACTAAAAAGGTCATTCCTTGTCTTATTAGATGGGACGTAAATTGTATTTCAAAGTCCATCTACAAAGAAGCTCCTGGAATACTGCCTGATCCGAAATGGGGTTACCTGCAGTGACAGGGCTAACGTGGAGGCCTGTGGAGTCTCCTGATGTAATCAATACTTGAAGCATATGGATGTGGCAGTTTAATTTCTCTACTTCAATGAGCAACAGATGCTCAGTGAACCCCCCATGGCCTCCCTGTGTGCAAGATGCTCAGCACCATCCTCAGGCTGAACTGCTGCCCCTCCATGCAGCAGGGATACATCACATTCTTTCATTTTTCTCTATGAAAACCTGAAAACTTTTCCAGTGCCCACTCCAAAAGCTCAGTGGCCAGAAGCAGACACTGTGATGTGTACACAACAACAGCCACAAAACTATCCATATGGACATATAATGGGAAAAGCCTTTCAAATCCTTGCAACAAGGATGAAAGGATAGAGAAATTCATTTTACTGACTGAGTTTCAAAATATTTTTCCATTTACCTTTCCTCTGAGTTTCCTCAAGTCAAAATTTCACATCTTTGACCTGCCCTTAATGAACAACCACATCAACTATTCAAGGCATTTTTATCTATTTAGACAACACTTTTTTCCCTGAAGTCTCTTTTTCCTTCCCACCTGCATTTCATTCAACTCCCAATTAAGGTGACTGCACAGGGAGTAAGTGATTTTGTCCTCATTTATCTAAATGCATCAGGCAGTAATGAAACCCGCTCTACCACAGCAACAGGGAGTGGGAAGCAGCCACCAGTGCTACAGAAACACCCTCTCAGATGAAGGATTTTCCAGTGCAGCCTAGAGAAAGGATATCTGCTCACACCCTCCCATGAAATGTTGGATCCTCAGCTGACTTTAATTAGAGATACCTTCATTTTCATCACTGCAGGACATAATGTGAGGCTTTCTCTCTAGTTTGCTACAAATCATGCTCTGTCCTGCCATTTTGCTGCTATTCTGGGCTGGTATTTCCCTCTTCCCATTTCAGTTTAAGAGCTGTGGTGATGCCCAGCACTCTGCTTTGTATCTGGGATTGCACTAAGCTGAAACTCAGGTGCTGGGAGCTCTGTTCTTTTAAGAGCCCTTGCTGGCTTCTCTCTATTTCCAGAGGCAGAGGGGAGCAGGACAGTGCACTGGAAAGGAGTTGTCAAATTGATCTGGCAGCTGTGCTCCCCTTCATTTTTTTAGCAACTCTTTAGGACTATCATGCATTTCTGAAGATTAAAAAAACCCCAATGCTTTCAAGTCACAAAGAAACCGACATCTCTTTTTCAGACATGGACAATACCAGAGATAACTAACGAGAAGCTGAAACATCAGGTTACTGATTTCTTGGGTGACTTCTGGCGGGACAGTGTGGGTGTCCAGGGTGTTCCCCTGGCTTCCCTGGAGACCTTGAGACCCCCCCGAGGGGGTCAAAGACCCTTGAATGAGACCCAGAAGTCTCAGGGGCTGGACTTTTGCCCCTGGAAAAATCTACCAACATTGAGGGAGGAAATACAAGCCACGGAAATAAGTATAAATTAGGCTGTTAGAATGTGGAAAAGATAGATTTTTAGAAATGTTTATATTAGAGGGTTTTAGCTAAGATGGAGGATTTGGGGCGTGGTATGCTTCTTCCTCCTTCTTCTTCATGCCATCCATGGCATCCTTTGATTGGACAGGGACAAAGTTGTACAGTGTAACAAAATAGTAGTGTATTGGAAAACAATTGTAAATATTAAGTACGTAATTTAGAGTATAAAAGATCAGACCTGCCTCTGCCAGGCAGATTCCACCCTGGATGTCTGGCTGAACATATCCCTGTTAGGTGGACAAAGCACCTTTAAGATAAGAAACAATAAACAACCTGGAAATCTCTGAGAACAGCCTCCTCCAGTCTCTCCTCGGCGGCCAAAGGAAGAAACCCAAACTCCAGAGCACCTCAAGTCTAAGGAGGCAGCACAGGCTGTGCCGGGCCTGACGAGCTGCTGAGCCCAGCACAGGGAGCGTCTGAGAGTCCGTCTGAGCCTCTCGTCTGTTTGTGCACAACCACCCTCACCTGAGCCCTGCGCTGGCCAGGGATGGGAGAAACGCCAAGGGACTGTTCCGCAGGTGATGCCCACCAGCACTGGTTTCTCATGACAACCAGTCACGGGGAGTTTACTCAACAAAGCTCCCACAGATGGAAGAACAATGGACTGGTCAGTATGGGCTGCCCTGTGTGTGTTCATAACAACAAAGATGGTTTGGTGTGCCTTGAAACGTCCTGTTTCCACCTGTTCCTCAGTGTAACGAGTTCCACATACAATAGTCCATAAAGCTTCCCACCTTTTGGCCATAAGCCACTCGCTTTGGGAAAGGACTATAAAAGTGACTTTCTCAGAGGAGACCCCCGAGATGTCCCCAGACAGCAACAGACATCTATTGGCTGACTCCATGAGGATTCGTCTGCCCGTCTTGGTAGCTATAATCCCGACCCCCCTTTCTCTCTCTCTCTCTCTCTCTCTCTCTGTCCCACTATCACATTTTGGTTGGCACTAAATAAAGTGCATTTCTGTAAAAGTAAACTAGTTTTGTCCCCTGCTGTGTCTTTTGCGCTCTGAGATCCATAAAAGAACCCGTCACGAGTCCCGCTCGGGTTGGGCGGACCGTGGCCGTCTCACCTCGGAGCTGCTGGAAGCAGGAGGCGGCGCTGTCCCCGTCCAGCGGGTGCCGCAGCACGCCGTTGCTGGGCTTGGCGCGCTCGGGCAGCATGGCCTGCTCGCTCTCGCCGGCGCGCTCCGGCCGCGGCGGCAGCGCCTGCGGGAAGCCGAACATGGGCAGCGACGAGAAGAAGAGTAAGGCACCGCAGAGCAGGAAGCCGCCCCACCAGGCTCCGATCCAGCGAGGGTCGTCCGGGGTGATGTCCAGCTTACCTGCCGGGAGAGCAAGCACCGGTCAGAGCGTGCGCAGGGGAGGCAGCGCGGTGAATGACCCCATGGGCTGCGGGGTGTGAGAGGCCAGGGCGTTCCCCCGAGAGCCTCGGGACCCCCGGGCAGGGGTCCCAAAGGCACAGTGTGCCTGTGGACACTGGGAAAAATCACCGTCCTTGCAGGAAGAATTACAAGTCACAAAAAATAAGTAGAGTGTAAATTAGACTATTAGAAGGTAGAACACTGAATTTATGGTATTATTTATAATAAGAAGTTTAGAGCTTGGACGTGGCATGTCTTTTCTTGTCATCCATTTTCTGAGCCAGGATGGCACTTTTGGGTTGGTGCGAAGGAAAACTGGACAGGGCAATGTAAGGATCATGTATTGGAAAGCAATTGTAAACATTAAGTACGTAATTTATAGTATAAAAGATAAGACCTGCCCTCTGGTGTGTGCAGTGTGTGCCTTGGCCAGCGTGCTAGATAGATCCCTGTAACTTGGAGAAAAAAATTCATTAGATAAGAAAGAATAAACAACCCTCAGAAAACAGCTTCTGCCTTTTCTTTGGTGCTTGGGCTGGGAAGAACACGGACTCTAAACCACCAAATGTCCTGCTGAGAGGGATCTCAGGCATAAAGAGACCCCAAAGGCAGCGACAGCAAGGTGGTTTGATTTACCAAAATATGAGTACTGGTCTAATACCGACACTCAGCTGTGACTCTCTGACAATTTAAAGTTAGGAAGTTTATGTTTATTCAGTGAGAGGTAATTCTCTAATACACACTGCAAAATCACAGGTGATCACACAGTCTATTTATTAGCAAAGGAGTCAAACAAATACATATTCATAATAACAGCCCCTCCCATTCCCTGCTTCCTATGGTAATTAGCTTGCATAGCTATTAAGCATATGTGATTGACTTCTTAAATTAAATGGGGTCGTTTTCATGGGGAGGGGTCTTAAAAAGAGGAAGTAAGGTGAGTCTTCCTCACTCTAAACTCTTGACCTTTTCTGTCAATGACAGTACAAATGATTTCTGTCCAATTTTCCAAAGAAAGGGTTTCTGGTTGCATTGTCTGTGTTTCTTTGGATCTGCTCACTAGTTTTGTCTTTCCCATTGTAAGCGCAGCTAAGCAAACATAAAATGACAGACAATCAATTATTTAAATTTCAGACAACTACTCCCTTCTAACTTTTAATTATTTTCAGCAAGGTAACTAAAATCCTAATTTCCTAAGATTAGTGTTTCAGGTTGTTGGGAGGTTATTGGCCTTTGATGGGTGGTGAGGGGCACAAGACACAAGGTGGGAGCCCCCAGTGCAGTGTCCTCCATATCCTTAGAGAGATCCTTAGAACCAGCTCCCATCACCTCTTCTATCTAAATGGTTCACCCAGTTTCTGCCACACCCTATAGAGAACCCTATAGGTCGTCACTCAGCAGAGGTAAGGCCTAAGAAGGGTCTGGAGTCAGTGTGGGGAAATACAAATAAACAGCAGCAGAGGAAAAACTGTTTTCCTAACAGATGCCTTGCTGCCACAGCCACAGGGGTGCCCGGTGCTGGAGCTGATTCCTGGGGGAGACCTGGTCCACATGGCTGGAATAACAAGATCCTCTGTTCATGGTGATTGTCTGGTTACTGCCACTCTGAAAAATCTGTCTCAAGTGAGGCAATCAGGTTGTCTCTCAAGCAGAGACAGAAGGAAACTCTTTTCTCCTTAGGGAAAATAGCACGTAGCTCTCAAATACAGATAAAGTTTGAAAAATAGTGTTGTGGAGGGACTAGATTCTTCAGCTGTTATTTCCTCCTGCCTGAAGTGCATTTTTTTTCAGATTCTTGGGAACACGAAGATGAAGAGTCAGACAAATCAGAGTCTTCTTCATAGTCCCTTCCTAAAATAGCAGCTGGGGGTGGGCAGGGCAGCAGCATGCCCTGCCCAAAACAGGCAGCAGGACAGGGCTCAATCCACTGCAGCTTGTTCTCCTTGTGCTGCCTCGAGCTGCAAGGCACAGCCAGCTGTGAAGTGGAAACTCTTTCCCATATAAAAATAAACAGAGGCCATGTGTGCCCCAGCTTTTGCATGCCAGCAAGTGACTATGGCCAAAGCCAGCTGGACTTGGAGTTGGGAGCACTGCATCCTCCCTGTAAAGTGGCTGAGCCCTTCCAGGCTCCTCTCTGTGGCTCACTGTTTGTCTGGTGCTTTTTGAGCTGTAAATACTGAGCAATGTCTTATGTTAAAAATGGCCAGAAGACACCAAATTAACTTTTTAGCTAGGTCAGCGTCTTGCCTTTGATGGTAAGCAGCTGCAGCTGCCCAGAAAGCCTACAAGAATAAAATCAGCATATATTATTCTTGTGGCTAGGGGGCTTTCTAAGCTAGATTTGGTGTCATGCTCATTTTTTTCATATATAAACGTGTCCAATTGCTTTAAAATCCATTTGGAGATTTTTAGCACCTTATGGTGAGGAGTTCCACAGCTTCACCTACTGGGAGATAAAGTATTTTCTTCCCTACATTCATATTTTAGTGTAAATTATACTAAATGGTCAAATATCTTAACAGGTTTCAAACAGCTCCTCTGCCAATGAGGCTTTGGTAAAGCCAAGGAATGAAAAGGGGCCATGTGGTGTTTTGACCAAACTGCAGCCAAATGTCTCAGCCAGCCCAAAAGATACTTCTTTCTCATTTGATATTATTTACATTTCTTCAGCTGTCATGTGCTTGTGAGATCAAAAAAAGGCAGTAACACTTTAGCAGATCTGCACAATGCTGTTCTGAATTCTGCAAGGTTAAACTCCACCCAAATGTATTCTGTGACAACGCATCTGCAACATCCAAGGGCTGAAACACTCCCTGCATAAGGGTCTGTGGGACCAGTGGAGCTGAGAACTGTGGAAAAAGCACCTGAACAACTGAGGGGAAAGAATCAGGTTAGCTGTGTGCAGCCAGAGGGCTGGGAGCAGCAGAGAACAGCCTGGTACATGTTGCCCTCTCATGGCTGAGAACACACAGTGCAGGCACCAATAAAAGCAGAATTTAGTCTCAATGAACAAAAAAGACAGTTGGCAAACAATCTGCTTTAATCCGAGTGAAGTCAAGGTGAGCAATAATTATTTAAAGCTTTGGAGAAAAGCAAGAACTCCGTGGGACTGATGCTACCCATCCAAGCAAGGTCGTGGTGGAGGTGTTGGGGGTGGATGTTGGGTGTGCTTCCACCAGAGCCTGGACGGCTCCCACTCACCCTGGGGTGGCAGCTCCCCAGATTGCACCCTGTGCTCTGGACACAGCTCCCCCAGCATGACAATGCCACAGAGCTACTTCAAGGTGTCCTTGAAGAGCTGGGAAGAAACTCATCTCATAGCAGAAAGCACAGAAAGGAAGAAATTTTAACCATAGCAAATCTGTTATTTTTCAAGAGTTGAAACCTTTTGCAAACCTTTTAAAACCCTTCTAAAAGTTACACTCATACATGCAGGAGGCACTGAAGATGGAATGACAGTTTCCTGCTTGTGAGCATCAACATTTTTGTCCTGATGATAAAAATTTAGCATATTTGATTTGAAACCAAACCCAGTTCTCCTTACTTGTGTCAATGAAGACAGCATCCACATAGATTTTGGTACAGAAGGAGCCCAAGATAAATCCACAGGCTGGCCCAAATACCAGCATGGTAAACAGGATCCCTACAAGGAGAGAGAAAAGAGAAGATTAGTACCAGGCTCTGGTTATTCATTGCAGTTGTTCTGCTTGTCTGCTGTAAGATGGTATTACCTTAGTGATGCCAAATAGATAGGGACAGTCTCTGTGTTGAGTGCTCCAGGCAAAAGAGCACCTTAAATGTGTTTTGCTTTTCCATATCTCTTCAGGAAAATGAACAGATGGAGGTGTGATAATGCTGAAGGATTTCTATTGAGCTGAGAAGACAGTGTGGACATATGCTGTGTTTTGGTCGGCTGGCTGCTCTAAAAGATGTCTTACTCAACAGCACAAGGTAAAGCAGACCTGCCTTCTCACAGGCAACTCTGTCTTTGCCACCTCCAGCTAAAATCCTGGTAGACAGAATTTTCAGACATTAGGGACAGCAAATATTTTAAACAAGTGCTGTCACAGACCACTGGATAAAGTCCCTTTACAGAAGTAGGAGCATTTTCCAAATCTGTGAAGCCCTTCTCCCCATCAGACACATAATTTTCACGCTGTGTGGATCTTCCAGGCTTTCACAACTGCTTGCTCTTTCTGCAAAACCTGCATGAAATTGCCAGTGGAATGGCAGGAGAAGAGCTATTACGAGTAAATTACTTATTTGTTTCAATACAGTATTTAGAAGCATTTATTTTCACTCCCATTTTGGCCCTGAAACAGGAATGCTACAGGCACAGCGCCAGCTCTCAATTATCCAGGGCAGAAAGGCAGGGGGACACAAGCATAATCCAGAAAAAGAAGCAGCAAAGATAACACAAAACATTTGTAAATTAGACAATAAGGACACATTAGGTACTTTCACATTTGGGATAACAACATTATTTGGGAAAAACAACAAAAAGTCCCCCAAGGACCCTTGTAAATGGCTTTCTGGAGGGAGCAGGGCCAGTCTGAGCAGTGTGGAGCAGAGCAGGAGCCTGCCTGTTCTCTCTGGGGCAAGGAATTGCTGATGGACACATGTGCCTGTGAGGGGGGCACCTCAGCAGGGACGTGCCAGCACCACTCTTGGTGTCCCTGCACTCCAGAGATGGCCCATGAAGGAGCTTATTTGCATCTGGGTGCTTTGCTCACTCTCCTCCTCTCTCTGGGGGTGTTGCCTGGCATCTCAGTGCATTTATAATGCACTTCATCACAGCTATCTCAGCCCTCACGTTCCTTATCTGGAAACTTCTTAATTCCCAAATTCCCTCTCTGTGCATTTCTCAGGAGCTGGAGAAATTATCAGAGCTGCAAAAGAATTCCCAGACCGCCATCCCCAGGCAAGGCAAACCACACCTGCCAACCACAGCTTAGCCAAGCAGAATAAACTGGCATGGTCAGAAGCAACTTCACCTTCAGTTTTAAAATGCAGGGTGCAAATTCCTCCAGGTTGTAGGCACTGGGATTGGCTGGGTTAATAACCAGGGATGAAGAGATGCAGAGATGCCTGCAGCCAGCTGCTCACACACAAACCTGGTGCAGTGAAGCCTTCAGAGCTCTCACCTACAGCAGCACGAGGGACAAGTGAAGGAGGAGGGAGGAACAGAAGTGGCAGGCTGTACGAGCTGCAGGGAGGGGTCACTGCTGTCAGGGCAGCAGCAGGAGCTGCCAGCCCCTGCCCAGTCTCTGCCAAAGCTGCAGCAATGGCACTGTGTCACAGCCTGTGCTGCCAGCTCAAATTAGTCCCCAGGGTCTCTCCCTGTGACGTCCCCTGTCACAAGCTGACCAGCCATCTCCTCTCCTGCTGTCACCTCGTCCTGGGGTGTTTGGTTTGGGCTCCATGATCCAGCAGTACACTGGGGAATTTGTGCTCCTCGAGCAACAGAGCTGCTTAGGAAGTCTGTGCCTTCTTTGAAGCCTCATAGGGGACATCCCATATGTCACCTGCAGAAGCATTTCATGGGATATGAAATGAGGGAAGAGACAGGCTGGGAAAGCAGAAAAAAGGGATTTCTTCCCCTAGCATACCTCAGCCCCATCTCCTGTCCTTCCCAGCCTCACTTGTGGCTATACAGTTTTCATCAGGATTTTATAAAATATCCAAGTCACATTTTTTTTTAGTCACTAGATGGCATCAGTGTTTGCCATTCAGCCCCCAAGTGCCATGTGGAGCAGGCTGGGTGACATCCTGCCCATCCTTGCAGGGGTCCTACAGCCCCATGGAGGGTGGCACTGACACAGGGCACTGCCAGCACCCAAGGGCTGCCACACACACACTCAGGCTGTGCCCCTGCCCTGTCTGCACGCAGAAAATCACAGGTTTTAGGACAAACTGCTCTGTAACTGTGAAGTTTTCAGTCACAGAGTTGAAGGAGACAGCATTTAGCAGAGATTGCCATGGTTACTCCCATGATGAGTGATACAGCATTCAAATACATTTGAAAACAGAACATTAATTCTGAATTTGTATGAAAACATGCTCAAGCACATAAGGACACGCTGAGCCCCAGATCACCTGCAGCAGTGACAAATTGCTATTCAGCTCTTCAGGCAGAAGAACAAGGGCTAGCCAGTTTTACCCCCCAGACAACACCTTTGGATGCATCAGGGCTGGCTTGAGGAGGGATGGAAGTTTGTCCTGTGATGATCTCCAAACCATAGAGTTGTCTCACCATGTGTGTACAGGGAAAACCACAGAACTGGTGTTAGTTTCATGGAGCAAAGTGCAAGAGAGAGAACATGGAAAAAGCAAACAGGAAGCATTTTCTCCTTTTCCAAAAGCATAAGAGAGTAGGGACCTGTGGCTGGTGATCCAGCAGCAGCAGGGAGATGCTGGCAGAGAGAACTATCTCAGAAAAAAGGCAAACATTGAGAAAGTGCAGGCACAGGCACAAGTGACAGATGAACACGGCCCCTCTTCACACTATTGCACCTCAAAGCCACTATGGCAGAACCAAGCTCTGTCCTGAGTTATTAAAATACCACATTTCATATCCTGGTGGCTGCAGGAAGGCACAATTTGCTCTGCATGTCCTCACTAGAGGGCAATGTGGGATAGAGCATCCACTGAGACACCTATCTAACATCTTACAAAAGCTATTAAATTATTATTCACCTCTAGGCTAGCTTTAAAAAAACCCATGTTAATTGTGTTTTCTCTTTTTCTGTAGTTTGTTCTAAAATCAAGACAACAACTGGTTCACCCCATGCCCTTTATTTATCTTTTTTTGAGACTCCAACAAAATCCTAGGGTTGCAATAATAGTATTTTACACTTTAATTCACAAATCAAGCAGATTGTGGAAAAACCCAAGGCATGGGCTGTCACATTGGATAGTCCAGGGTCTGTACAGAGCAGGACCACGCTCAAGGATCAATGGAGCATGCTGCTGGGCACAAAAAATAGGCCAATTAAGCAATTGGGATAGAGCCTGTGGTTGAACATTTATGTGGAATTGAGGACACAAGGGGAAATTGGGCAAGTTCGAATTAGCTTAAGACATCCTTCCTCTTTTGAGAAATCCTGCACAACTGCCACCACCCTCACTATTAGAACACTTTCCACATCACCCACCTCCCCATGCAACCACAAAGCTGCTGCTTAGTAGAGAAGGATGTCCTGCAAAGCTCTTTCCTGCTAAGAATTAAAATGTGCTAAATTTGTGGCTAGCTTTAATACCACTTGCTTGGTCTTTTCCCATGTTCCCCTCTAACCTTTAGAGGGAAACTCTAAATACCAGGAGCAAACAGATCAGAGGTCCTATCCTGGCTCCACCAGGCTCTTGGGAAACTCCCACTGATGCCAATAAAACAGTGATCAGTAAAGGCACTGAAATTCGATTTTATTTTTAATCTCAGAGTTATTTTTTTAATTTCTACTAAATTATGGCAGTTCTTACAAATACTTCAGAGAAGTGTATTAAAAAAAAAAAAAAGGCAACTCTGTCTTGGGACAATTCAAACACTTTGTTTGGTACTCTCCAACACCTCCTTCCAGTCCATGTCCTTTCAGAGCACAATTACACCTTAGTTTGAAAACAGCTAATAATTTTCAGTTTACCTGCTCTCCTCCCTTAATCAGTCTCCCTGCCTCCCAAAAAAAAAAGCAGGAAAAAAACCAAAACAGCAAAATGGGCTGCACTGAGAAATCAGAACCATTTTCCTCCTCATCTTTTCAAACAGAACAATTTGCCAAATCCTACTTTGTCCTGTCAAATAACATTTTCCCAGAGCTGAGGAAAGGACTGGGACAGAGGTGAGTATTAGATCTGACATTTTGTGATGAGACTTTATCACTAGTAAGGCCCAAGACTGATAATGCAGTTTTCCATTAGAGCAAAGGGAAGGAGCAGCAGCAGGTACCACAGAGAAGCTCTGAGTCATGCAAAGTGCACAGAAACTAAATTGCCAAGACAGGAATCAAGGTATAGGGATACTGCCAGTACTTCAGTAATAAAGAGCTGTCCCTTGTGTTTCAAGTTGCTTTCCAGTAGCAACAGGATCCTGAAACATGAGCAAACCTGTGTTGTTTGCAGGGTAAAACCGGTGAAGCATCAACTCAATCCCTGTAATGAATGAACTGGGGACAGTAACTTCCAGGAGAAGCCCTCCTGGCTGGAAATAAGGCACTGAAGAGAAATATCTCCTCCCCCTTGCACCATCCCAAGGGACATCTTTGGTGGGCAAAAAGCTGATCAGTTTGGAAGGCGTGGGAAATTACAAAACGTTGTCTTTGCCTCATGTAACTGCATCCCTGAGGAAGAAGGGATCAGGGAGCTAAATGTGATCTCTGTCAGCAACTTGGGGTTCAGTGACCACCCCAAACCACAGGTTTTGGGGTGTGTGGGGGAGGGCACAGCACAGACCTCACCTGCCATGGTCCTGGGAGTGCTGCTGTGGTCGTGGGACAGCATCTGGCCAGGAATGTCACCCTCAGCCCCCTGCCTGTGCAGGAGCAAGCTCTTTCTAAAAGCACAAAGGGAACTGGCTTTGCAGAGCACGAGATAATCACAAAACCCTGCTTGTCCCACATTTCCTGCTGCGTGGAGGGCCAGGCAGGCCAATGTAAAGGGATTACTGGAATATTGTAATTCATGGGCTCTGGGACCTGCCCTTAAAGAGACACCAGCCCAGCACAGCCTGTGGAAGCCAAAGGCATCCTGGAACTGACTGGGGATGCTGCATCCTCCTGCACCAGGCAGTGGCTCTCAAGGGCTTGGGATAAAGGCTCCAGCTCACACCTCAGTGGGTTTGCTCTGCTTCTCTCAGGTGATGCAACCTCAAAAACACACAGTAAGCACAGAGGGAGGCTGTTTCCTACCCAGATGGCTTCTTTCCACAGCAAACCCTGCTGGAATCACCCAGCACTGCCCAGCATCTCATGAGCTGCCCCTGACCACAGTGGAGGGATGCCTGCAATCCTGCTCAGCCCTTGGTCTCTCATTCCCAGCTCTGTTCATTTGCCATGGAAAGACATAATTTTTCTTGCCACTCAGCTTCCTGTCTACACAGCCCATCACCCCCTCCTGCTCCCTTATGGCTCCTGCTCACTCACACAGGCTGCAGGAAAGGTGGAGAGGTGGTGTTGGACCAGAGGCATGTTTTGATTTGTTTTGCCTCAGTGCAGCCACTGAAGTGAAGGGAATGTTCAAACAGGCTGGACAGATGTTTCCAAGTGCCTGCAGCTGTTGATTAATGAGGAACAACTTTGGGATAATTCACTTTAATGTTTAGTCTTTGTTCTGATGGGGATCAAAGCAGCTCCAGCCCTGTACTGGCATGAGGTGGGGAGGAGTGAAGAGGTTGGGGGTGCATCCCATCTGTGCACTAGCCCACACATTATTTATTAGTTTGCCTTCAGGAGCTCAAGACCAGCAGACCCCTCAGACACCTATTTGGGGTTGCTCGAGTGACACCAAAGACAGGGATGGATGTCCTGGCAGTCCCAAGGCAGTGAGAGGCTGAAATCCCTGCTCAGTCATTCCCTTCCCATGGACCATTCACTGCATCTTGTCACTTCTCTACCTTTTAACAAAAGCTGGTCCCTTCTTGTTGTGTATTGCAAGATACACAAATACTATGCAGTGCTTTAGCAATCAGGAACACCAAATGTGTTAGAACAAAGTGAGTTTTAGTTCTGAGCTCTCCTCATTGATTCCACTGTTACAGCTCACTGCCTGCATCTGTGTGTGCAACACAACACTTGGAGAAAGATCTGACAGCACTGTCCCAAGACATCCCATTTCTCACTTGCAGCTGCTTTTGGGCCAGCAGAGCAGCTCCAGACAGACTGCAGAGCAAAAGCACTGGATTGAATCTGACTTCTCCCATTTCCATGCAACCACTTGTGATGGGAAAGCTTAGTTCTTTCAGCCAGTGAAAGAAATTATTACAGAGTTTCAAATCAGGCAGCCTTGGACATCTCCCATCCTCCCCTCTTCTCTGATCAAGCTTTTCTATCAATATACCAAATCAGTTCCAGCAGCTTGTAAAATCTGCTTTTGCTCTATGAAGATTTGGGTTTTTAAGGCAAGCTACTCACCACTGTACACAAATGCTGCAGAATGACTTATTTGCCCCCATGTTTAATAAGACTTAATAACTGTAGCCAAAGCTGGCTGGGGAGTTTCATTTACTTACTTACAAGAGGCAATAAAAACATGCACCCATGCCACAGATACAACAAACTTCTAATGTGATTCTTCCAAGGCTGGAGAGAGCCCGTGGCAGTGCCTTTCTCCTGCATGCTGGAAAAGACTATTTCACTACTCCAGGACAGTTTTTGTTTCAACCTGTATTTAACATTCAGATGCTAATCCCTGAAGGGGTTGCTTGGACTTGAAAGTACTTTACATGGAGGCATCTCCCCAGACTATGAGGGCCCCTTTAAATATTGATTTCCATCAGAATTCAGGATTTCTCTAAGGAAATGTCTGCTGGCTTAGAGATGAAATCTGTTTTCTATAAGCAGGCATTCTGCCTGGTGAACCACCCTGCATTTTCAATTACTACCAAGCCTTAGGTTTGTTTTATCAGCAAATCCCTGTCCCCAGTACTATCAAGGCTACATGTGAAAGGATCAGTGTTATACCAACACTGACAGTCCCAGGGGATCCTGGTGCACACATGGAATATTTGCAGAGTGGCATGGAAGGGGATTGGACTTTTGCATTAGGAGCACAAGCTTAGCATCCAGCCCCAAATTTTCCATGATGACTAGGTGCATTTGCAGCAGCTCTGAACACATTCATTAGCTGGTTTGTGCCCTCGTTCTGATGAGCACAGAAGCAAGGAAAATCCAAGCCAAACAAAACCAATAACCCCCTCTGCCAGATCCTCCCTTCCCCAAACAAAATATAATCCCAAATCAACCAAAAATCCAACCCTATGTTTTTACTGGCTTTTAAGTTCCTCCTTTATTCAGCTGCTGAAACAGGATCACCAAAAAGATGGCAGAGAAACAAATCACACCATGAGAAACACTCCACAACTCTTAAAACCTTGTTTGCAAGCAAAACAAAAATTAAAGCAGCTGACTTGTGAGCTCTGCAAGGTAAACTAAGGGGATGTGATCACTCCAGAAGTGTTGGGATTAATTTGGTCACACCAGTTAACACTGGGAACAAACTGCTTCCCACTCCAGTTCTCCCTATGCCTCAGTCCCTCCCAAGCAGTGGAGGGACATCTTGCTGCATCTCCCTCTTTACTGATGGAAGCTGGAGAAGAAATTTGCTTATGCTAATCAATCCCTGGCACTAGCCACACAAGAGCTAATCCACTGGCAATCTCCATCAGTCTCTGCATATTTAACCAAAGCAGGGAACACTCACAGAGGATTATGAACGCAGAGGCATTGTTGTAGCAGTGTTTTCCTACTTAAGCTGCAATCACTCTGATGCCCTGTCTCTTAATATTTACACATACTCTACACACAAACAGCGTGCAGAATCACATCGGTGCATGCAAGCACCCTGCTCAGACACTGCCTATGAAAACACACACACACCACGGTGATTTAGTGTATCTCCCTGCAGGATGCTGTCTCCACCCTCTTCCAAAATGCTCATCTTCATGCTGGCTGTTTCTATAAACCTGCATCTCTTAAGATAGGCATACTGCTTAATCCTCACAGAAGATTTGTCTCCTTCTGCAAAGCTTTTACAGGTAGTTGGACACGCATTGCAAGAGATTAGAGACTCAGGCTGAGTTAGGAGAAGTCCAGAAAAAGAAGCTCAATGGTCAATTTTTCTGCCATTTTCTGCAAAAAGGAAACAAAGAAACAAACAACGTATGAACCCATATCCTGTCCAGTCAGGTGCACCACCAAAAGATGATGCTCAGCAATCTCTGAAAAATAAGGACAAGCCACTTGTTCCACCTAGCCTGCTGGCTCACATTCCTGTCCCTGAAACTTGCTTGTTATCACATCAGAAGGAGTCAGCTCAGTTGAAGAAGTGGGTACCAGCACGTTCCTAACTATAGCGTGCAAATCCAGGGCAGGCTATTTCCACCCTGACACACGAGCCCACGAGCCACGCATTCCACACTCCAGCCCACGGTGCAAGCACACCAGCTGCAGCCATGGGCTTAAACAGCAATTTCCACCTTGCAAGCAGTTTTCCCCTTCTGCTAATTACCTTGGGAGGCAGCCACCAAAGAGAATTTGGAAGAAAAAAAATGCCACATGCTCCAATGCCAAGTACGGTTTTTGAAAGGGCTGAAGCACACGCCTTGGAGCTGTGCTCATCTCCCCCCAGCTGTTAAACACAAACACCTGTTTCACCCAATCCACAATGCCTCTGTAGCTACAGACAGGCAGATTTCCTTGTGTTACTGCCCAGGAATTGTGTCAGCTGTATGGAAATACACTTTTAGGGCACTTTTCTTTCTCTCTACTGGACTGCAAGTCTGCTCTGAGTTTGCTGGTTGATGTCCCCTTTAATACTGGGTGGTTTTGATCCTACAGAGGAATGTAGGGATATATTAAATATCTGCATAAAATTCTTCCCAGCCCTCTCTTCTGTGCTTGGACGAGCTGTCCACCCCACTTGCAAGCACAGCTAGTGTTTGCTCAACAGACACGAGACCCTTTTGAAGCTCCAACCTCCAACACTTGAATTCTGCACAAGTCAGCACCTCCTTACACTCTAAAATACACTGGAATAAAAACCCCCAACAGCTCATGCAACTGAGAGTACAATGAGCTATTCACACATATGACTCTCACAGCCTGTAAAATGTGAATTTTGGCATTTGGAGGTTGGTGCAACACCACCTTCCCTTTTTATTTATTTATTTTCAGCTGTGTACTGTGTTCAGAACAGACACAACACCTTCTTTTGAGCAAAGAGCTGTCAGAACTGTTCCTCCCTCTCTCTCTAACCTCAGTCTTGGGGGTATCCCTTCCCATCCTACATACCTTAAATGAGAACACATTCAATGTCTAACTGAGGTTTTATGTCAACACAGGCAGCTTGCTGCTTTTCTAAGCAATGATAAGCCAGGAAGAAAAATTCAGCTCTATCCTCCCTGCTGGACCTCCTTTATGTCTGTCTCACCATTTGAGAAACTCTTCCCTGCAAAGTTCCCACTGCTCCTTCCCACTTCTCACCTTGCTGCAGCAGAGTGCCACTGTTGCCATTTTCAGTCTTTTTTGTGCCTCTAAAAGCATTTGCCATTTCTTTCTTGTGCTGACAGCACCTGGTATATTAAGACCTTTCCTCTTGGCATCATCCAGAGAAAGGATTTTCCAGGGTTCGATGACACAGACTCACCCAGTCAGGTCAGGTATGCTGCTGGATCCCCCAACAGCCCACAGCTCCCCAAATCCTGCTCTGCTCCCAGCTGATCAAGCTGTTACACACACATACATGAGCAACCCTCCATCCCAAACACAGTACCTGCTACAGAACGTGATGCTCTGAACACTGGGTGAAAAGTTCATATTCCTGCTGTTCAGGCATTTCCATGCCAAGGAAACCCTCCCACTGCCCCACATCACCCCTGCTCCAGTGCTTCCAGCTCAGCTGATGGCTCCTGGGAACATAAGCAATTCTAATTTGTTTCTCTCCTTTTGTTTCATGTGTTCTCAAAAGGTCTTGGAGGAAAAACTCGGAACAATTAAAGAGCAACGCCATCTATGGTTTGTTCATCTGTGAAGGAAAGCAGGAAGAAAAGTGTCCAAAAAGCAACAGCTCCCTAAGAACTGCCCTCCAAAAGCCATCAGCAAAACTTTCTCTTTTAGCAAGAGCAGTTTTCACACAGTTTTTTGACATGTGTCTTCAAATCTTTGCTTGGCTGCTGTGCAGGTACAGACTGCGCTGCACGGTGGAGGATGAGTCACAGGCAGCTGGCACTGGGTAAATCCTAAATTTCTGAGGCAAGGAGAGGCCTGGGAATCACCAATGACGTCAGGCAGGCTGCTGGGAAGCCAGTGCTGATAAGAGTTATCTGTACCCAGCATTTAGGAAAGCGCCGTGCTTTCCTCTGCTCAGTAGATTAAATCTGCTCTGGTAATGGCTGAGCTGTCAGGAAGGAAAGGAAATTGAAAACAAAACTTGTGTTGTTCTGTTTCCTCATATTGCAAACGCCATCAGAAAAAAGCATTTGCTCTTGACAATAGTCATTCTTTGCCCTGACCCAAATCTCACTGAGGTTTAGGGGAACTCTTGCACTGAGTAAGGCACAAAACCTTAACTGGCTTTGGATCAAATCCACCATTTGCAGGTAAATATTTGATCTTACAGACATTCAGGGTGCTGGCCTGGGACCTGCCAGGCTTGGCTTGACACAGGTATCTCACACCTCCTTCCCAGGCATCTCCTCCCTTTGAGGTACCTCACTGCTCAGCCCTTGGCATGCACAGCTGCAACTCCTTTGACAGAGGCAGGAGCATCCCCACAGCATCTGTGGGTATCACTGTGGGAAATGTGGGGTTGGGGCCCTAGCTGTGCTTTGTTTCATGGCAATGCTGCATCTCAACAAGCCCTAGGTAAACTTCTCAGCAAGAGAAATTTGAGAAGTCTAAACATGTATTATTTATGGGTGGAACAGCACCATGCCACCACCAAACCTTCCAGGGCAGGAAGGGATGGGGGTGATCCAGTCTGAGCACCCCCACCAAACATCCCCCTGAATTACCCCATGTGGGGAGGTCTGAGGGATGCCAGATGCCAGTCTGTTCAGGGGGATGGGAAGCCTGGCTGGATGCAGGATAATCCCCCAATCTAAGATTACTTCCAACATAATTGTTTAGCAGTTGCTCGCACTATCAGCACAAACCCTGCAGACTGGATTCAGAGGCCTGTGCTCAGCATTTCATCCCTTGTGCACAGCCCTCCCTCCTCTTGCCAAAACTACAGCCACATGGGTGTTTTCCTGAGGCTTCTTGCAAAGTCAGAAGCCATGGGGAGCTGCCAGCTTCTTCAGTGCTGCTTTCACAGGAATATTTTCTTTTGTGCCAAAGAGGACCCTGTCCCTGAAGAGTCTCCTTCTGCCCAGGGGACAGAACAGCTGCTGCTATCATTATGGGCTTGTCTCCCTTAATTAAGCATCCACAGCCACAGCTAAAAGATGAAACAAAGCCCTTTTCCAGCCCTCCAGGACAGGGGCTGGATGAAGGGTCTGGGAGAGGACAGCAATTCTCCCACAGTAGACCTGGAATTGCCTTTTCAGTTGAGAAATGAATTAAAATCAGCTGAATATGCCATCTAAAATCAATCACATCAGAATAGCCCAGTTAAGGGTGTTCAGTGGGAGGCTGCTCTTCCCTAAGGGAAGCAACCCTAATTGTCCAAGTAGGATGAACATGGAAGGTCCATGATGGCCTCTTACTACTGAAACAGATTATTCAAAATTCTTCATATTACTCCTCCTCAATGACCTTTTCAGGAGCTAGTGTGACTCTGCAAGGTCACTCTTCTGGGAGTAATGGGTTCAATGCTAAATACCCAATTTCCACTTTTCCACAGAGATGTCCACCTCTGAATTTGCTACTTTTTGATGGGCTTTATGTTTTCAAAAGGGTGAAGGTGTGTATTTGTTCTGCCTTTCTTTTTCTTTTATTTATTGGCTTGGTTAAAAAAGAAATTAAATAAATACAAGCCTCTTAATTCCCAGAATTTTTGGCTTCAAGAGGCTTCTTTTTACAAGCATCCCTTCATCCTGGTTAGACCAAAATGGAGTTGCACCCAACCAAGTAAATGCAAATAACTGTGAATAGTATTTCTAAGAGTCATTTTGGTGCTGTCACTGCCACTCATCTCCAGTGTGGCTCTATTAATGAATATACATCACCTCTCTCATTTCTCTGACTGTTTGTTACCCCTCTGCCAGCAATCACCTCCTGGAAGATGTTAATCCCTTAGGAATGCATAGGTAAATGCACTGCTCAAAAAATAAAACTAGTTTTTAAAACATGCTATTCTGGCTGGATCTGAGCTGGACTCAGAGGTTTACAGAACTTGTTAGCACCCATATGCTGCACATCCTGCCAGCTGAACTGCCAGTGCTGCCATTTCCAAGCCCAGTTCTGTGAAGCAATCCAAGTTAAAATACTCGTACTTTAAAAATAATCCAGCTAAAAATAATCCAGCTAAAAAAACTGCTACAGGGAGGAAACCTAGAGAGTCTGTGACAGGAAGCTGGAAACAGCAATTTCCAAACCAGCAAATAGAGCTGCCTCTTTTATCATCATTTCACAAGGTTTATCTCTACTGCAATGTCCTGGTATGGGGAATTGGTCAAAAAGCCTTTGATGGACCAGTGCACCACTGGAAAAATGCAGTGGATCAAGCCAGGAGGCTTTATGAGACTGTGGTTACTTATCCTTACTTTAATTTTTGGGAAGGGAGGAAAAAAAAACCAGACAGGATGCTGAAAATTTTCCCCAGAAATTCAAAATGGATCAAAAAACCACCATCACTCCTATGTCACAAATTCTCAGAGTGCGTGACATGGAGCCAAATAAAAAACCCTGAAGAGTTCACAAAACCCCTGATCTCTCAGACACTTTGCTCTCAAAACACTCTGGGTGGAAAGTTTCAGATCTTGCCCCGTTTCCTGCAGACTGAGGGAGGCAGAGCCGTGCTTGGCCAGCCCCCACAAACTGCCACATGTTTCAGCTGCTGTGGCTTTGGACCATGATCCACTTTCATTATTTTTGGCAGAGTTTGTCGCATTCTTTTGGACAGTAATTACATTTTCCAGGGCAGGCTTCCTGCCAGAGCTCCAAACGATGACCAACAGGCCCTTTTTAACCACCTGCTACAATTCCAGCCTTGATTAGTTATTAATGTTCTGTGGAAAGCCACTGCAAGAACCACCCTTTCTGTCTGTGTTACCAGGCTGGCTCCAGGGAGAGGGAGGCTTGAAAGGAGAACAGGGAAATACCACAAGCAACAAAGACAGAAATTTGGAAGGTTGTAGAGAAACCATAGAGATTTTGTAAATGGGTACAGGAGTAGGGACTGGTTTGAGCAGCTGTGATATCATATAAGCAACTCAATGCTAATGATACCTAAAGATAGAAACAAAACTCCTTGTAAAAATCTGGGGTCTTTTTCACCCAACAAATATCAGGATCCCCTTTTCTTCTCACTTTTTAGCTGACTCTGGGGAATGGGAGGCTTGAAAGCATTGGGTTTCTCAGATGTATGGACACTTTCTGACTGCCTCCACCCAACACACACCAGCTTCAGGGCTCATTCATATTTGACAGAGAGCAGGGGTCTCAAACACACTGAATTCTTATGGCTGGCATGAATATGTCATCCTGGAATAGCTCTGTGCTAGCTCCCAAGTAGCAACAGCCTGGCCACAAATGTTGTCTGTATTTATAGGCATTGTAGATGCTTATTATGGAGTATCATAGAGAGATATCAAAGCACAGAAGTTTATCTGTGGGTTGGTAGGATATAGCAAGTTCACTCTGGCAGGAAAACTGGTCTTTCAGTCAGAAGAAAACCTCTAATTTCCTCCATCTCTTAATTTCTACCTTCTAATCTTTACCATCTCCTTGTTTCCAAAAAAGAGGAATGATGGTTCAGTGGTACATGGGGATCAAGCCCTGCATGAGGACAAGTCACATTGTTTCTTGCTGAGGGGAAGAAAGAGGCTCCTGTCACTGCACATCACACACTTCAGGTATTTTCTTCATTAAACCACAGAGGACATGGGATTGAGGCACCAAGAGGCTAAGGCATAGGACCAAGGACATTCCAAGGACTTTAGGGAATGAGCATCCTAATCTTCCACCTCTTCTGTCCCAAGCTGGTAGCCAGAAATGCCCAGATTCCACATTAGTTACTTTAAAATCTGCTGTGATAGATCCCTTCTGGTTTGTGCAGTCACACATTGAAATATCTGTCCTTCTCCTTTTAATAATCAAGTCTTAATTTTATTTTCACTCATCGAGCACAGAAACAAGTCAAGGGCTTGGCACACATCACAGGCACAAAGGACACAGGTGCCTGGCACCTTCTCAAAGCAGCAGTCCCAAAGTGAGTAATCACAACTACACTCAACAGGAATTTCTATTCTTCACAGGCACCAAATTTTAAAGGAAACGTGGGTGACAACATGGCTGGTGTCCTGCATAGCATCTAAAACTCAAGAAAAATTCCCATTTATCCTGATTTAGACCCACTTAAATGGCAGATTTCTCTGTAGACCTGGTCATGAGTATGTATTGTCCAGGGCATATCAAACTCTTTGACAACTCTCACTCCTTCAAAGCCATCAGGATTTCTCCAGCCAGGCTTTCCACAGCATCCCTCCCAGCCTCCCCGGCTGCCAGGGCTGGTTTGCAGCTTCCCTCTGAGCAGATCTCAATAAAGCTGCTCACAGGATCTTGATAAAAATTAATGTGAAACTCTGCTGTGTGCCACCAGATCTGCATCTTGCAGGGGATACAGGAAAACTACTAACTTAGTTTTGTAATAAAGCTCACCAATGGAATGACCATCTCAGAGGAACATTCCACCTTCACTTTCACTCTATTCTTTATTATCTCCCAGAGGTTTTTAGTAATAAAGCCAGCACTATGTTTATAAAGATCCAGAGCAGACAGAAGGCACTCTGCATTTATTGTGAAGATTTCTGCTTTGCAAAGCAGGCACATGCCTGCCAGAAAGCTCCCTGCTCTGCCCCTGCCAGTGTAACCTGAACCTTGGGGAGAAAAACATCATTTAGTGTTTCACATTATCCAGGCTTTGCTCCTTTTCTCAATTCTATAAGCATTTAAAGTTAATTCTTTTTTCCTTTACCTGATGAAATTCACGATTTAATAAGGAGATAAACATCTACAGACACCTTGCAGGTTCCTCAGTGCACGAGGAATTGCCAAGAGAAGGAAAGGAAGGAAAGCACACCACCACTAACAGCTTTAGAGGCTTAGATTGTTCTGTGGAAGGTTTGGCAAAATAGCACAGTAAAAAGAAAAGATTTTTCCATCCCTGTGAAAATAATTCCTTTAATCCAATGTCGAGACAAATCATCAGCCCTTGTGATTTATTTTGCCAAAAGAAACATTCTCAAGACACTTCAGTGAAATTATTGAAACATTATGTGTTGATAGAGCAGAAAAATAACTACCTAGTGTTTGCTTCATCTCAGTACTACATATTATATAAAGAGATCTTTTGTCTCCACCCAGATACACAATGCTGACAATCTTCTGTTGAATATTTGGATAAATTTGATGCAAAACACTTCAATTTGAACAAATTTACCTTACAAAACACTTGCCACAGTGAGAAGTGCTCAGCAGACACAACCCAGCAATCACCCTGCAAGGTTCCCTCTGCAAACCTGATGTATTTGTTCTCCCAGCAGCAAGGTGCAAGGATCACAGGGGGTTTCTAATCTGTTTGTGACCTTTATGAACATCCTCTGATATGGAGGTTGTAGCAGAAAGTTCTAATCACTGCATCTTGGCAAGACTATGCACAAGACACTAGCAGGGCATTTGTTTGAAGGAAATTACCTGGGCACTGAAGTCATAGAGTGTTTTCATCTCCAGTGACTAACTGAAGCCTTCAGGCAAATTATTACACCTCTCCACTTAGGAAAGATAAAATTTTTCTTTGACACTAAATGACCATTAAGCACAAAAATACTAATAGAGGATATTAACCATTCAGAATGGTAATTGAAGTGCATGCCACGAAGGACAGGTAGGAAAGATGCAATTTTCATAGTCTAAATAGGTTAGAATCCATCTAGTTCATGACTTCAGTAAGTGTATCACTGCTCTGCAGTATTATGGCAAAGCTGTTGGGTCACATCTACTTTATCACCACAGTCAATGTAGGACTGCTTTTGCCAGGGGATTATTTTCAGGTGTCCAGATGTACAGGACTGAGCACTCATGCTCATTTTTAATACTGAACTAGTGAACAAGGGGAGAAAACAAAGGGAAAAAATGTACTTGATGTTGCATGTGAAAACCACTACTCCTTTCAGAAGCAGCTGTAATACAAAGAGGGGGTGACTGACACAGTCTGAAATTTGAAAACCCTTCTGGGCACACAGAGATCTATGATGCTGTATATAAAAGACCCTTCATCCATCCTGAAGTGACAACAGTGCACAGGCACTGCTGCAAACAGTGTGTTTAATCCTGCCTTTTGAATGCTCTCTAGCACTGATCCTGCTTTCTACAAACTGTTGGATAAGAAATGTGCTGCAACCTCCCCATCTGGCCATGGCAGGCAGTGAACAGAGCCCTGTCCCCCAAACCACCACTTTGTGCCACTCCTCCTCCTCCACAGCTTGCAGAGGAAAGTGCCTGTGGTCCTGTCACAGCAAGAAAAGATGATGTGGAGGAAACCAGGTCACCTCTTGGTACACAGAGGAGACAAGCCATTCCACAAACCTTTATAGCCCATTAACACTGGCATTTGAAGTAACTCTGGGCTTGCACAGAAGGGGTGGAGTTGGAGAGGTTTGAATGTGTCTGAAAGGGGGAAAAGAGCTTGATGAGAGCCATGCTGCACATCCCAGATGCAAGTTGTACAGATCTCACCTGCCCCTGAGATGGGCACAGAAAGTCCATCCCTTTGCATGGAGGAGCTTGCTTTTGTTTCACTGTTCTCACAGCTTTTGTCATGGGTGATTACGAGACCTAAAAACTCTCCATACTGAGCAACTCCACTTCCAAACCTCTTGGATGCTGCTCACTCAGCACTTCCAGAAAAAAACTGCAAATGAGGACTACTCTTTTATAACCTGCCAAAGGATGAAGAGGCCACTTTACCATTATTAGCCCAGGTATTAGAGTACTTCTCCATCTGCCTCCAGGAGACCACATCTCAATTCTTTCCCTTGCCAGGAAAGTACCTGCACCACTCTCTGCCTGATCCCAGGTTTTACAAGTGACTAGTCCTGAACTAGAACCAAGCCAGAGGTTCCCAAACTTATCCCTAACTCATATGCTGGCTTAGGATCTGAATTTTATTGCTCAGAAAGCAAACTGGGGAGAAAAAAAAAATAAAAATAGCAGGAGCAGTCAGAAAAATCTCATTTGCTACACACTCAAAATCTACCCCTTTCACTAACGAGTGCTTCTCTCTCCACAGAGGTTCTCAGACACATCTACATAAGAGGCTTGACTGAGCTTAGCTCTCTGGAATATGTGTCACACCAGACCCAAATCACAGTGCAGTGATGTCACGGCCAGCAGCAGCTCAATTCCCAAGACTTGCCTTTTTTGCACCAAAATAGCAGCTAAGCCTGAACAGGAAGTTCTGAAATATTCATAACGATGGAATTAGAGGTAACACTTAATCCTCATTACTCACTATTGGTATTTAGGCAGCATACTGTCTGGCTCGTGAATAATCCAGAGGCAAAAGAAGTTAATATATGTGAACAGGGCACTGTCATTTCTGAAAAGTGACTCTGTGCTGCCTGTTGGCTCCGTGTAATCTTTGTGGGCAGAGGCAATGCAAATTCCCCTCCCTTTACCTGTCATTGTAAGAAGAATTCCAGCTGGCATGAATAAAGAAGAGAGCAGACAGTTCCATCACGTTCTGCTTGCAGTACCTGGGGCCCTTTTTGCAGCGGACGAGTCACATTGAAACTCTCTGGATTGTTTAACAACAGTTTGGTGGGTGGTTTTCCATCCCTACACCACCAGGTCTGCCCTACAAATGTTAGAGTAACAAATGTTGCTTTGAGACTTAAGCCACAGATGATATTCCCTCTCAAGTGCAGCCATGACCTCTTTTTTCCTTCTCATTATGTCTTTTGCAGGCAGCCAGGGCAGCTGCCTGAGCCATCAGTGCAAAGGCATCCTACATCCTTCCAGTCAAGAGGAGCCAGATTAGCAAAGACCTGCTCATATGCTCAGTCACCTGGCTCATTTTGGTTTAGGGATGGATCAGAGGAGCAACTCTGTCTGCTGGGATCAAGGGTCAGCATCTCCTAAATACCAGCTGAAGAAATAAACTGCAGCTGACACAGTAGAGGCTAGAAAGGTCACATCCCTATGCCCTCAGCTCAGTAACAGCACTCATTTCAGGGACTGCACATTCCACAGTCCTTTATCTCAGATTATTTTGGGAAAAAAAAAGGTCAAAATATTGCCTTTCTTCCCTCTGACGAATGAACAAACTGAGAGCAAAATACCTTTATTGCTTTCCACTGCTGGCCAACAGCAGAGGAGACAATACAAGACATGATTTTTGAGGCCTTCCCAGCACTCCATCACCAATCATCTCACACTTTGTCCTGGGTACCACCCTACTGTCATCTTTATCTGCCTGTGGGAAGCTGCCGTGCTGTATCTTCCCTGTACTTCTACAAGGACATGAAAGCAGCAGCCAAGATGAGGGTCCATCTGCCCCCATCACACCCTTACCTTTCAGCCATGCTTTTCTCTCTCCCCCCTGGATGAAAGCTTCTGTTTCCACTCAACCCATTAAAGCCTTCAAGAATGGAGGCTGCTGCAATCTGATAAAGCCAGCAACCACCAGGGTTCTGAGCAGAAGCTTTGAGTTCATTGTCTAAGGTGTCAGCAGGGTGAGGGAGAGAGGGGGCATCCACAGAAGCTCTGTACCAATAAAAAGAGGCCCAAATATGGACTGTCAGCTAGTAAAGCCCTTCAAAGAACTGCAGGGAAAGCACTTCTCCTTCTTATCCTACAGAGTATAAAGGTTTATATTTAGTGCTGCCACAGTAAATGAGGACACATTGGGTACCACCACATACTTCACAGGTTCTGCAAGTCATGTCAGTGGTGGGCTGACAAAGGCACAAGTTCAGGATTGCCAGCACAGACAGGGCTGTGGCAAAGTTTTGACCAGAGCACCATCACTCCAGCTGGCTGCCAGCCTGCCAGCACTTGCAGCCTGCCAAGGGTCAGAGAACTGATCTGCAAAGCAAACCAAATGATGAAAGTAAAACCTGATTCTCTGCTGGTGAGTCCTGGCTTGCATCAGGAAAGTTTAAAGGCAGTTCAGCTACCTGTCACATTGCAGAGCAGCCTCTGTCCTGAAATGACAGGTGATGTGGGGGTCAGTGCTCAGGTACCTCCATCTGGCTGTGAAATGCTCTACAGATGTGGGAGGCAGGCAGTGTAACAGCTCTCTGGTTTGTGTAGAGGATGCTGCAAGGTAGCAGAGAAAAAAGAAAAGGAGATTCACTCATCAGCATGCAAGAGTGTCAAACCATCAGAGCCTGTCCTTTCCACCACTGGATTCTGCCCTGTGGAGACAGAGATCTGTAAGTACTGAACAAAGCAGGAGGTTTCACCTCTGACATTACTAAAAGAAAAAGAGCAAAAAGCCTGCTGCTTACTCACAGCTCCTCTGGGCCATCCCTGTTGTGTGGGCAGCAAAAGCTGATTGCAGATTGCTAACAGTAGTCACCAGTGCCATCTTCAAAATTGCCATTTGCAAGTGATTAATTAATGCTGCCTGGGTACAGACTGTATTGTTAATTAAGCTAAAGGGAACTTTTCAAAAGCAATACTGGTGAGTGCTACACTGTGCTGGAAGGGCTGAACATGGTTGTCTCCACCCCTCCCCAGAAAGAGGGAAAACAAACAAACAAGTGAAGTATAGACCTGAACAAAACGGGTCCTAGTACATTTTTAAACAGATCACACGTGGTTAATTTCAAATAAATGCTATGCAATTTAATTTCCAAGGCTAGAGGCAAGAATAATACAGCCCTGCTGTGTTGTCTTCATCTGTCTTCCAATAAACTGATTAGAGCCCAACATGTTAAAAGCCCTGTGCACCATTATCTATTATTCAGGTCCCTAAAAGATGTTAATTAACCCACATGTTCTGAGGAGCTCCATTGTAACACGTACAATAGGGAGCACATGGCACAGTCAAAGCACGTGTTGCTTACTCCTTTTGGCTTAATTACATGGGCATTGTGCCAGGGTGGTACTGGAAGAAAAAATACAGTATGGCAGGACAATGTCCAGACAAACACATCAGCTTACAGTTCATTATTCTATCAGGAAAAACCCAAATAAATTCACCTTTCTCTGTTCCTAGCAACAAAAAAACCCAAGTAGCTTAGTCAGAACTGAGTTATGTCAGGCAAACCTGGTATTAAACAAGACCAGTTTGGGTTCAAAAGTCAGCACTCAAAAGAGTTGATCCTACCATGAAGAAAACTTGAAAGAAAAGTTCTTTTCAGGTTGAAATGCCAACTGAAAACTAAACGAATTGTAGGAGATGAATGGAGTTTTGACTCAGCTCCTGGTCCCTAAGCCATTGAGAAATGAGTGGAAAGACAAAGAACAAGAAACCTCTGCATTAGCTCCTGCAGCCATGGCATGTGCATGCCCATCACAGATGAAGCTTCTGGAGAAAATGCATTACTCAGACTCTCAGCAAGCATATAAAATATAAAATATTTCAGAGGTACATCGCAAAATAAAGTCTTTTGGACTGTAAAGTTTAGCACTTAAGTGATTCAATAATGCTCTTCTAAGTCAAAACTCTCTCCCCCCAGACTGGAAGGCTCAGGAGTACATAACTGTAAGAACTGTATTTCTATTTGAACATGGTAAAATAACGTGTTCAACCAAAACCACTGAGCCACAGTTGTTTGCACTGAAAATTGCATTTCTTCCTAAAATCTCACCCTAAGGTAGATGCTCTGCATGGAAAACCTCGGGTCAAGCTCTGAAAGCTGGCAAAGCTGTAAGCCCTAAAACCAACACAGTGCAAGGGGACACAAACCTGTAAAGCTGCTTGATCCATCTCCAACACTGCAGAGCCAACATTTAACAGGACATTGGGTGGACACCCAACCTCCTGCAAAGCCTGAAAGGTGTTTTTTAAGCCCAGATCAATGCACATGGGGAAGGTGTCTGAGCTGCTGATTTCCCAGTGGGGAGTGTTTGGTTTATGTGGTGGGCACTTGGTGCTGCACTGGTGAGAAAAGCACTGTGCTGAACATCTATGCACTGCATGGGTTAAAATACCTAACCTGAGGTGATGGATATCAACATAAACCATAATAAGTGTAAAGTTCTGATTTGGGGCCAGCCCAATAATCCACAGGTAAAATTAACATCACCCCTCTCAAGTGATCAGAGAGGATGAAAGCCAGCACTTTGGACATTAAGCTAACTCACCTCTGTCTTTTTCTTCTTTTACAACACTTTCAAAAGAAAGTAAAAGGGGGGGGAAAAAAGCCTCAAGAAAACCACAGACTTTTCCTATAAGGCTTGAAGGATCAGGTGAGGCTGCAAGGGAAGCACTGCAATCCCTGGCAGGAAGGGATCCTCCCTCTGGGGTGCCCCCCCAGTAACCCAGGGAGCCCAGCAGGGTTTGGGCAGGAGCACACCCAGCTCCTGCTGGAAGGGGTCACAAACTGCAGCTGGCCCCACATGAGCTCTCTGCAGCCCAGCACCTGGTCAGGGCTTGCTGATAAGGGCAGCACTTTGCCCAGGGGCAGGAACTGATGCTATGCTGTCCTCTGGGGCTTCCATGCTCTGTTTGCCTGCCATAAATCTAAGCCAGCTCCATAAATCTGCTAACATAAACTGCTGGTGGGAGCTATGCAAACACAACACATGCATTGGGGAGTTTGGAGGGAGCCTACCTTTTGTTCATCTCCTAGTGCTGCTGGTATGTTTTTTAAAGCTGTTTCAGAGCTGCTCCATCTGCCAAGCACTTGTGATTTCAGCCAGCAAAACCACCCAGCCACTGGGAGCATATTACTTTGTGCCATACAAGACCTTTGGGATGGACTTTCAGATGTCTGTGGTGTTGGGATTTTGTACTTAACTGCAGAAGCACAATTTGTTCTTTTTCCTTGGGAAGATGGAACTTGAAGACATGAGCAAATTTGTATTAGAATTTAATGTTAAATGAAAAAAATCTGCAAAGGTTACTTAACTCAAACTGTCCTTAAACCCTTGTGTGTTCTAGGCAACCAAATATCAGGGTCAAGCTATCCCATGTGTATTTACCAGAGATCTCATTCTTTCCTGACTTACACAGAAATTTGGAGAGGAACAGGCAATTTGAGGTTCTCTTCCCACTTATCCTGCTGAATCAAAGATTTCTCTTTACATGTTCAGCTCCTGCTTTCTCTGATACAAATGTTGAGCTCTCCCTGTGCTTTCTCTGAAGTCTGAGCAGCGGAGCCTTTAGAGATGGACCACTGGACTGATGATGGGTTTGACCCCTCCTTTTTTTAAAAAAAACAAGGGAAAGAAAGCAAACAGAAGAACTCAGTAGTTGCTGAAGAAGTTACTCAGCAACACAGAAAATTCCCATCCCAGGTTTGTTCTGCTGGCAGAATTTTGAACATGGAGCAGGTCCCCTGGCAGGAAGGGAATGCACCAGCACCACAAGGATTTTATTCTATATTATCTTGACCCTTCTGCACAACCACCCAGCAATTCCTACTGCTGACAATGGCAGTATTTTTTTGGTCACCCCTTATCAATGCAGATGCCATTAATATGTCTGTGTCTATCAGTGTAAGTAATAGTGCAGTGCTAATTGAATGGCTGGGTGTTCATTTCATCACACATTAACACTGCTAGAAGTTATATAATTCAGTTCCCAGGGAACATTTTACCATACACTATAAACTACCTCAGGAAAAAAGAAGGCCAAGACAAAGCAAACCAGCTCCTAGCAGCTTCTCCCCTCTTGGAGGGCTGTTATTTAATCAGCTTTTATTTCCATTATTTATCATGTGGAAGCAACGGTGCCGTTTCAGTGGCTGCAGCTTAAAATGTAATAAAATATGGTTGTGACACAACAATACCTGGATTCTTCAGCCAAAGCCTGCATTTCAGTGTCAGGATGTACAAAATATTAATCATCTGATGCAGCTGCTGCTGTCTTTGTGAACAGAGCACATATTTCACTGCACCCTGGCACGTCTCTTCTCCTGAGGGCTTTTATTAAAAAGAGCCTGTGAGTTACTGAACCATTAAGGTTTCCAAGCCAGAAATTTGACCCAAAATCCAGGTTTATAATGCTCTTGGAAAATATTTAAATCAAGGAGCAGACCCAGACCCTTAAATCACAGCAAAAGAACACCTGACACACTATTATACAACAAATCTTTTTTAAGAAGAGGCGGCTGATAAAGCTTAGCTGCTGGCATCATTATTTGCCATGTTTTATAACCAAGGAGGCCAGGTTCCTACTTATGGATTAGGTCACCAGACAGAGTCAGAAAACATTAGGGCTGACAAACTCCTTCTTAGACTTCATCTTTTGAGTCATGAGTTTGGCAACACTTTAATTAAGGAGAATATTAGCACAATGCAAATGGGCAGTAGAAACAATGCTTTGCTTGGAGGGGAGCACTAAAGAGCCATCCCTGATGAGGATGATGGTGATGATGGTGACAATGACCATGCACTTGGGCTGCCAAGGCTGGGTCAAGACTCTGCTCTTGCCTTGGCCTGGCACAGCAGCAGCAGCTTAGGAGAAGAGGCTCCAGCTCCTGCACTGCAGCTTTTGGACAATATTCTCGTGTCTGTTCAGCCCAGACTTTTAGAAAAAGGAATAGAGAAACACAAAGGAGGATCAGAACATTTCTTTTGGTGTCAGTGTCACTCCTGATGAGAACTGGGTCATTGAGGAGCTATTTCAGCCATTATATCTAATTACAAAAAGAAATCAGCATCTAAAAATAAAGCTTCGTGTGCCTGAACTACATTAAAGGCAGATAATTCACAATCAAATAGAAGAGGCCACCTTCCCCACCCCCAGCATGTCCAGTCTGCATCTCTGCTGAGATGTCACTGAAATATATCACTAATGTGGAAGTTGCATGCAAAGGACAACAACCACAGCTCCTGAGGGATGACACCAAATTCAGGAACCTCATTTGGAGAATCTGAAAACAAAGAGCTCCACAACATGTCTGTAATTACTGCTGCTGAACAGAACTTTGAGTTTTGAATCCCCATGCAAAATTAACCCAAGAACTGGTCAAATACCTGTAACCTCTCACCAGCCCCCCTGTTTAGAAATGTAAATGATATACCCCTAAGATACTCTATCTTCCAAGGACCAAGAAACAGGCTCAGAGACAAATCAGTCCACCTGAAACACAAACCACCCTCTGGCAATGCCTGAGTCTTCCCACGGGCTCCACACTCAGCCTTCCAGCTCTGAAAAAAGTGCCATTGCCCCTCCAGAGGAGGATGTCAAAGGCCACCCTATATACCAACCTAAGTGGACACTGCCAACCCAAACTTCCTGGTGGACATCAGGAGCAAAATACCTTTAGAAAAAGGAAGTGGGAAACTGGTTGCAAGTCTGCACAGCCAGCAAAGAGCAGAGCCCCGAAGCTTGTCAGATATATGCAAACATGCCAAAGATCAGACGTAGATTTGAAGCACTTGGAATTGCAAAGCTGGATTGAAGTCTCACAAAAATAATCTTCTTCATGGTACATCTTGTTCCTCCTATTTCTGAATGTGATGGAAACACTGCAGGAACAGCCTCTGCCATCACAGAGCAGCATATTGTATTCCCAGGCCGCCCCACAACGGAGAAGCAGAAGTGAATGGAGCAGAAAAAAGCATAACACTTTGGCATTATCACCCCCAGAAACACTCTTTTTTCTTTTCCTAGTATGCCATTTGAAAGGTTTTTTTACACCCATTTTATCCTCAGAGAACTTCTCTTGAGGACGATTTCACAGAGAGGACCTAAAAGTGCAGTCAGATTTGGGAAATTCATCCATGTTGGGCTGGATTTTCCACCTTGCCTCCAGAAAAGTGTGGATGCAATTTATCTGTGCAAACCCAAGAGAAAGGGCAGGGAGAGATCCAGTCCAGCTGCAGAGGGGCATCAAACACATTAGGAAGAAAAGAACAGCATCAACACGGATGAGGCATCATGGACTGATGGGGCAGCTTTTGCTACACTTGAAGGAGTGCAAATTTAAAAGCTGCCTTTAGAAAATCATTATCTCACATCCTCTCCCTCTCTTGCTTTTAGCAAAACTCCTTTCATTCTTCTCCACCTCCCTCTGACACACAGCTCTTACACAGCCTGCTCACCTGTCCCTGTACCTCGCCCTGCTCTGTGTTCATCCCATCTCTTCAGACCCCAACACTACAAAGATGCTCATTACATCACCCTTGCAGTGTTAGCCAGACTTCCAAGAGCTTACAAGTGGGATTCAATAGCACCCAGTAGATAGGGAGCTGTGGGAAATCAGCAAGTTCTTCACACAGGCCCAATTCAGGGTAATTACTAATCATACATTCATTACAGATGCAATCTCTTCTGACCCAATTCTCAGCATGCAACATCTGTCTGCCTGCAAAAATGTGCATCATTGTGTACTCTTGTATGTGGAAAATGGAGTCATTATGTACAAAACACTCTCCTTTTGGTCAGAAATCTTTCTACATGGGTTTTGCCAGTCTCTGCCTCCTTTCCTCTGCCAGCAGTCAAGGAACTTGCATCACTTGTCACTGCAACTCCTCATGCCCATGGGCTGTCCTGTCCCACCCTTCACTGCTTATCAAAACTTGCCCTTAGACTCTGTGGGATGCTCCTTCCTGGACCTAAAAAGCAGAAGTGCTGCTTCTGAGGCTGAAAGCTCTTGAAGGCAGGGAAGAAGCAGGGCAGGGCTGTGCAGCATCTGCTCCTTTCTGTTCCTCTGCAAACATCTCAGCTCCTGCCAAGCTGCTCTGTGCTAACTACCTGCTCATCCAAATTTGCTCACTGCTCACAGGTTGGCCACCTCCTCCAAGATCTGTACTAAGGGATATTAAAAGAAAGATGAAACTAATGTGTAGCCATTTTGTCAGTGGTTAACACAGAGCAATTACCACAACGTTCGTGTTCCCTAACAGGCAACAAGCTCTTAACAAAGTGATGTTGTACAGAAGGCTCCTGTAGATCACAGCTGGGAGCAGGGCTGGCAGCTTGGAAGCACTCCTGGTTAAAAATAGGACAGTGCATGGAAGAGGTAGGATTTGTAACATCTAAAAATAGTCCTCCCTAAAAGGATGCTTTTTACCTTGCTCACATATCACACATGTATCAGACCTCTCAGCAAGTACCAGCTGCTATATCAAGATTTTTCTTAATTTATTATTTCAGAAACATGAAATCCTAACTCACAAATTAAAAAAAAAAATAAAATATTTACCATAATGACTCATTCTGAGAGCTACATTCACAAATGCTCCCTTCCCCCTATCAGGAGACACATTCCAGGACCATGTGAGCAAGGAACACAGCAGCAGTCTCCAAACAACACAGCCTCTGCTTATTTAACAATTTTGGCGAGCCTCTGTTTCCTGATTCAGTGCTTCAGATTTGCAACAACAGAAAAGAGAGATTACAGGGCAGGTTTGTGTGGAGGCTGGGATAAATGTGATAAATGTAGGTCGACCAAACTGAATTTCCTATGAGGTGCAGGAGCGCAGTGTTGTCACACCATAATGGCCTCCAGCTGTTATGCCACCAAAATACACAGATAACATTTAAAATACACACATCTAGTGCTTGAAAGCCTGTAGAAAGCTGGCTCATCTGACAGCAGGTCTGCAGGGCAGTGTCACTAACATAGGGTTGGGTATTTATGGAAAGCACAGAGAGTGATCACTATTTACATGGGGCTGATTCTGCTGTGGAAGGACCTCAGCTCAATCAGACTGGGATGAGCAGGGTTAAATGAAATTATTCTCTTAGTTCCTGCCTTCTTCTATTGCAATGCCAGCATCCCTGCTAAACTTGATGTTAATGCATAGCATCAGAGCTGTTATTCCTCAGGAGCAAGGGAACCCAATCTGCCCTGCTGGGCAGGGAGAAAGGGAAGGGAATGTGACCCAGCAGATACAGCATGGATCTAGCCATGGAGCTGCTGCTCCCAGCCTTGCCACTTGCCCATCCCTGCACAAGGAAACCTGCCTTTTTGTGCTCTAACATCCCAATTTCCAAAGTCAAGCTTCTCTGTTAAGATCTTTCAGATCCATGCATGTTCAAGAGCTAGGCTGGTTTCTGGAATGAGGGCAGCAAAGCCTCAGGGCCAAGAAAGATGCAAGAACCACCCAAACAAAATGAGTTTTTTGTGAGTCAGTGGAATTCCTCCAGTTTTTCATTTGTCCACAGTAACCAACAAGCCATGATGCTGGCAGGCTGCCACAGGACTCTGACAGCAACCACTAAGAATTACAGGTTTGGTTTTTCCCTTGGTTTGGGCATAATGAAATAAGAACACTGAATATATCAATCTATTTTTAAGCCAGTGCAACATCTGACAGAAGTGCTGGGCACCACAGATTTCCAAAAGGAAAAGACTGCCCAAAGGATATTGACTTTCTCTCAGTGGGCTCCATAGCCCTGACTACAAGACAGGTATGATTCCAGAAAACACAAAGTATAAAGGCCACCAGAATTAGTTTATTTCAAAACATAGCTCTAAAGACTCTTTTTATAGGTGCTTTGACTTAGCCTTTGGCAGAATAGGAAGGAAAGACAAATATAAGCATTTCTTTCCCTCCTACCTCCTGGGCTGGCTATATTTATACTGCCACACAGATTGCTGACAGGTTGGTTCAAATGTCTTTGTAAGAATAACCTGAAAAAGCCTCAATTTTCTCAACAGCCTCCTTCAAGCGACAAATAAAGATAAACTGCATTCAGTGATGCAGCTGCTGTGCAACCAGGACTCGAGGTTTGCACTCGTGGCAGACAAGAGATGCATTTGCATTATTTGTTCCTCCCACATGAGCTCTAGGAGGTAGCTCAGGAAAACTTCACCTGGTAGAACTTGCTTCAGGAGTTTTCTTTTCAGCTTTAGCATTTTACAGGGTGGAATGGCCTGGGAGCAGCTTCAGACACAAGTCTGTCTACGTGTTAGTGACAGAACACTGAAAGGAAAAGCACTGGCAAAGCTGATGCATGATGAGCAGCTTTCCTTCTATGCAATGTCCTGGCTCCCCAGTGACCAGTCTGGCAAAGCCCTTTCTAGTACTTCAAGAGCTGAAAGATTGCTCAGGAACAGCAAACAATGGAGGTCTGAGGAAGACACCTGCACTTGAACTTGCTTATTGCATTACATTGGAAAAACCCCAGAGCTATCAACTCTGTGTGGGAGGAGACATTCAGCAATTCCTTTGTCCTGTGTAATAAGCTGAAAGAATCAGAGGGAATTTTTGTTGGCCAAAACAAATAATTGCTTGCTCCTGGGATGTTGCATTTTGGCTATAGGAGTGGTGGAAAGGATAATGCAACATAGTTCTTTGTGTAATGGAGAAGGAAAAGAGAGTTTTATTTAAGGAAACACTTCAGTTATATAGGGTAGTTCATGCAATAGAGAATAGAAAAGGCTCACTGGTCCAAGAAGGCAACACCTCTTTGAAAACATGCTTTCTGTAAAACATCATGTCTCCAGCAGGTGTTTAATCATTGTTATAATTTCTTGTTCCAAGGTTTCAAAGCTGCTTTTTCCCTGGTTCCCAGCAGGATCCAACGACACTGGGATAGGGGTGTAACTGAGGACCCATGTTTGTATTTTGAGTGTGAAAAACAGAGCAGGTGTACTGTACAGGTTGTACTGTACCTGTGGGCACAAACACCGACTGCATCTCATCAGAACCACCGAGACAGAAGTGACCATAAAGCACTGATACCCAGCAGAGTGTAAAAAACAGCAAGAAGATTTCTGAATTTTATTTGCCTAAGTTACAGCAACAGGCAAGTGTCTGGGCAAGCAGCTCTGGTGCCATGCAAATCTGTGGCCTCCCTGTATGTCCAAAGAAAACTGAAATAAAAGAATTCATTAAAGGATATGGTGACGTGCCTTTGATGCTTCCAAAGCTATGCTGTCTGCCTCTGAACAACTGAGTCATAATCACAAAGGAAACTCTTCTGAAGTTTATTTCTCCTCTAATTTGCATCTTGTTTTCTTTCTCCTCTTTTGTAAGTTGTGCTTTGAAAGCACATTTCCCTGCCAGCAGCAGAGCAGAGCAGAGAGGCGAGAAAAGCTCCCTCCCACCAGCGCAAGGATTCCTTGCTGGCTGCCTCCGTGTCTCCCATCACTGACCCTGCCCATGGTGGGCAGGGGGAGCTCCCTCCCAGAGCTCACCCACCACCCACCTGCAGGAGAGAGAGCTCCACTCCCTGTGCTGCACCACAGCACTTGCAGAGGAATGGTGCTTCATCGGGAGGACAAAAATAGAGATGCTGACTGTGATTGACACACGCCCCATCGCCGTGGGTGTGCTCCTGTGCTTTCCTTAGCCTGGTTTCCAGGAGAGTGGCTGGCCTACAGCAAACTCTGCAGCTGGCTGGGACTGCTGCTCTGAGCTCCAATGTCTGACCATGACAGAGCATCACATTATTGGGCTGCAGTCCCTGCATTTGATTGGAAAAAAATAATACATTCATTAGTCAGGACATACAGTGCATAAGGACAGCGAGGTACAGGTGTATGATAAAGTGTTCATTTGTGCAACATCCTTTATACAGTGTGCTTCCATCACAAATTCCAACATCTCTCTAAGCCAGAAGTTTCATTTTTGCTCTTTCCAAGGGGCCATATTGCAGCCCTGAGGGTAGCAGGATGGTCCCACTCTACACCTCTTTTACTTGTGTCTGTGGCCTCACAGGATGTGGTTCAAAACATATTTACTGTTCTCTGAAGGGATTTTAAATGCAACAGCATCTCATGCTGATGAATTCTAGAAGAAAAAATGCAATGGACAAGCATCATTTTTCAATATCTCTACTACTGCAGGTCTCTGCTTGAACCTAAAACTCATTTTTATCGGAAGTCTATTAAAACAACCAGAAGACCATGACAGAAAGATATTTCAGACTTATTGTCTGCAGAGCCAGTTATACCCTGCAAGACTGACTACTATGGCCTTCACACTGCTCCTTCAAGGGGCAACATGTTGGCTGGACAGAGCTGTGCCCACCTCCCCAATTTCAAGGGTGACCTTAGAACTCAGTAAAACGGACAACTCCAAAATTATGTCAGTTTTTTTGCCTGGGAAAGACAGCTTTATCCAGTTTCTCAAATCCCATTAACGGCTCCTTGAATATAGTCTATATACCCAACTCCGAATGCAGGAAGAAGAGAACAAAAGAAATTTAAGAAAAAAAGAAGATTTCAAGGTCAAAACGTTGTGTTTAATTTTTTCATGAATAGTGCAATGGCAGCAGTATTTCATTGTGCCTTCTTTCATTGTTTCTCAATCATCAGCATTCTAAAGGTATCTTTCCATCTCTCTCCAACGTTCATAGGTAGATACTTGACAATTCAGTAAACTAAACTGAAATGAAGGCTCAACAGAGCACAAAATTTGAGGCTAGTTGGAGCCTTTGAACCAGACCATTATGATATTTTGGGTCAGTGAGTAGGAAAACAAGTTGGGATAGCGAAATGTCAAAGTGTAAAACTGTCAGAAAAAAAAAAGATGTCAGAAACAATATACTCTCATTCCTCCCTGAAGATGACTCTGTCTGTGATACAATACCAAAATTATTTTACACACCAGAGATCCATGAAGTCCTTTCAGCTGGAATGGCAGCAACTGCAATCTCACTCTGGAGTGTGCACATTGTGCTTCATCACTCCTGATCTCGTGCTCTAAAAACTGACTTTGACCATTAAATTTTATTGGTAGCACAAAAATTTCTTCAATAAAGCTAAGCTGATGGTTTTGCACCACTGAGAAAAGGAGATGTATTTATTTTGATCATTTAATCTCCTCAGAGATAAAACGAAGATTTTAGAAAAAGATGCAAACATCAATCACAGATCTTCTATGTGGGTAAGTTGAAAGTTAAATTATTTTCTTAGCTAGGAAAGACAGAGCCGCAATGAATTTGATGAGCATTCAAGACTTGCAACAGTCTATTTTATTTTCTTGAGCCAAAATGCAATATAGAACCTGCAATGTCATTGCTAGAAATATTCTTCTAAAAAGGTAGCAAAGATACTTGTTAAACCCTTTAGGATAAATTGGCACTCACTCAAGTATTTAAATCAATGACAAGAGATAGAAACCTCTGAAGTGATGCATGAGCACTGTGAAATAAGCTGGCTGAAGTTTCTCCAATTAGACAGCTCTGGGATTCAACAATTAACTTCAGCCATTCATTGTGTGAAGTATCTGGTGTAACCTCAATGTAAAGGAGCAAATAATCTGCAATTGGAGCAAGAATGTGTCCCTTGACAAACAATTATGAGTACATATAATATGAGGGGAAAAGACAGCTTAGAGCCTCAGAAAAATCACAAAGAGATTTCAGAACCTGATCATCAGTGAACACCAGGGATCATGATCATTCTATGGCTATTAATGGATTTATGTAAAAATGCCTATGAAAGGCTCCTGGCACAGCCCTGTGTGCCAGTCCCACCATGGCTTAACTGCAGTCTTTGCTGGAAGTTTGGTGTCAATGCCGGAATAAATCTGAATAAATGCAAAGTTTGACTTTGTCCTGGGATGCCACTGAAGGATCACAGAGAGGAACATCAGCAGCTGCACGATGGAGAAGGACACTCTTCAGGTCAGACAATCTGGCACCCATGAGCATTAAACTCATTTCAAATAGTTTAAAATGACAGCTGTAAGTTAGCATCCATTTTCTTCTGCACATTGACTACTGAAATGAGTAATCCCTTTCTTCAACTCCCGGGAGACAGCCAGGACAAATACACTTTGTCAATCACAATATATCATTCTGCAGCCCCAGCTTCCCCAGAGAACCTCAGCACACAGCCATTTACTGGAGTGGATGGGCCCTGAGCATACACACTGTTGAAACTCATCTTGCATTCAACCCTGAGAGGACAGCTGTAATAAATATTTCCAAACTCTCATTTCTGTGGTTCCATTCCACGTACTTCTGTTAAAAAGATAAAAGGTAAGAGAACAAGTGGAGTTAAAACAGCCACTTGCAGGCAATGCCCAGCATTATCCATCCAGGTCAAGGATCCTGGAACATAAACACAATGCAACAGAAGCTACAAAATAATGGACTTGATTGTTTTCAAGTGTGTCGTTCTCTCTCTAGGAGAACTGTCTTTACATAATCCCTGGAAAAGCAGTGCCCTCAGTTAGCAGAAGCAGCCTTTGAGTGAATCTGTTGAATTTAATCTCAGATCTACAAGTCTCATCTTGATTCCCTCATCAAAGAAGTTATTCAGAAGGAGAGACCAGCAAAGACAATGTTTTCATCTGCTGAAGTGATGCCTTGGAGATGACCTCCACCCACCTGTGATCACACAGCCTGTCACCCCCATGGTGCCAACCAAAGTGATGCCTTCCCAAGAACAGAAACACCAGGTATGCATCTGGCAATGCATTACAGGCTACTTAACTGAGAGGAAGACCAAAAACCTAGTAATCAAGCAGGGATGAGTCAGCTGCTGCTTGCAGGTAGTTCACAATTGTAGGGAACAATTCAGCCAATTCTAGTATTTATTAAATATATAATATTACTGTATTTCCAAAGAGCTTGAATAAATGGAAGAAAATACTTTTTTGCCCCAATTAATTCTGAAGTTGGGGAACTCACAGGCAAGTAACAAATGCCAAAAGTTTAGATGGATTAAGAAAGCAGTTGGACAACATAAGAAATCTCTCCTCCTGCCAAGTAACACAGCAGACAGGAGAGAGCAGGGTTTCACTTCCCCCACTATGAGATGGGGCAAGAGGCAATTCAAGGAGGAATTAACATCACACCAAACCACCAGCATTCAAAATCCCAGCCCTGCTCAGTACAGGAATTTGAAGAGACATTTAGTTTATACAACCCAAGTGCACTCTTTGTTTTATATTTGCTTAACATTTGGCTCATGGATTTTCCACCATGGAGAAGCTCTTGTGCAGCCTCAGAAATGTGACAGCACACACAAGGTGTGCTCCTCCAGGTGACCAAGTTTGTACTGATGGTACAGAGTCACAGGTTTGCTGACATTGATTCTGACAGGCACTAGAGAACCCCAAACAGCTTTTGGGAATAAAGAAGAAGTAGTAATTTTTCACAAACATATACAGGGTCAGCTACATGGTTACAAACAAAGCAGCAGCAGCACAATAACCTGGATCCCAGTCCAAGATGCTCAACCCAGTAATTTAGACATATCAGCATGAAAGCCCTTGAAGTGGATTCTGGCTGCAGCCACTGTGCTTAGAAGCTCTTTTCTTTGTCATTCCCCTCTAATCAAATGTTTTACTTTGCAGAGACAAATTACATTCCTAGCTTTTATTTACTCAGGAACTGCTGTGACCAAGCAATCAGCTCCAACACTCTCCTGTCAGGTTTAAAATGCTGATGGTCAAATAACACAAGGGGTGATTCATCTTTCAAATACATCAAGTTGCTTGCAACTGCCCGACTGCTTTTCACACACCAAGGCATGGCTGGCTTGGGGTCTGTTATTCACAACAAACAGGGTTCCTCCAAGTGACTTTCCCATGCATTCACAGCTATTATATATGGGCTCTTCTGGACTTTCATTGCACAGGGGGAGGTATGGAAGCCATACATCAACAGGCAGCATCTCCATAAAACAGTGATCAGGTTCCAGGGATCCAAACACTTCTGTCACCACCTGCACAAGATGCTGGAGCAGCCTCCTTTTGCTCCCAGCCACTGCCACAGTGGAGTCAGACACCAAAACTGATAATAAAGTGCATGGAAACTAGGATACAAGTTGGGCAAACATTTCCATATCTTATTTAATTTAAAATAAGTTTTCCTATAAAAAGGTAAAAAAAAATTCAAAACTTTTTTCCTTAATAAAAACTTTTTAAGAGACAAAGTAATTATCAGGAAATCTGAAGGACTGTCAAAAAGCTCACTGCCAAGAATGTTCAAGCTCAAGGTTCCTCTTTCTGTCCCAAGTGCTCCTTCCACCACAGAGGATGAAGCTGATGCACAAAGATCTGGATAGATGTCTTTGTTTCAGCTGTCCAGTGGACAAAGAAATCAGGGCCAGTAATTAGTGTTGGCAGCTGGCACAAATATAACTTTTCATTTGAGATGTGGACAATATAAGACAGCCTAAATCTCCATCCCAAATTCAAACCACTGCAAAGGATACACATCAGAGAAGCTGTGGCTCAGCATATTATCTTAAGCTTCTGCATGTGGAAAAAAATAATAAAGAGAGTTCAGCACTAATTCTTTTCTTTATTAGAAGTCAGTGCAGACCATATGTGATCCAACTTTCTGGACTCAAGACAGCCACCTGGCACCAAAGCACTGCACTCAATTAGTGTGATGGATTGATTTCTCCAAGAGGCCAAATTAATGCAAAGCATTAGTGTTATCCAGCTTGTATCAGCATCTCACAGTTCACAGAGCAGGTGACACCAGCCTGGCAACACTGTGAAGATACAGGGGAAATGTGCATCCCTAATGCTGGCCAGCTGGTCAAGCCCACAGCCAGGATTTGAGGGAAGCTGCCACAGGACCTTTGCTCAGGCAGGAAACTTCCCTCAGCCCTTGATGTCAGCAACCCTGACTGCCACCTGCCAGCAAGACTTTTCATCACCCTCTTTCTTTTTGCCCCATAAACCCCATGCCTTACCTCACACTTCATCTTGCCAAAAAGGACTTTTCTCCTTCTGCCTTTGTGCACAGACAGCTCATTCCTCTGCTTCTCTTCCTCATTATATGCAACCCTGGGGTCCCAGGTTTTGCTCACAGCAGAAGTGCTTTCTGCAGACAAGGGAACTGCCTGAATTCATCTGCCAAACGTTCACAACAGCAGGAACATGGATCACACTCAGAATCCCCTGGCAGGTCACAAAGTTCTTTTCAAACTTTGAAGCAAACAAAGAGAACGTCAGGAACTCTCACTATAAGCAAAAATAGCTCTGGAGACCCAACTGCTGTAACAGACTCAGCCACAGCTTCAAAAATTCAGCAGAATTTTACTTTTCCATAGACCTAAAATAACATTTATTTTTTTCTTTGTGAAGTCAAAAGTGGGAGCAAACCACACAAAAAGGAGGCAAGGCAGTACAGTGGAGCTCTCATCCCTGCTCAAGTTTGAAGGCTCTGCTGCAGTGGATTTCACTGTATAAGAATAATAAGACTCTTCCTGTGGTAAGTTGCCTGCTGCAGCCCCAGCTGGAGTACAAATATGTACTGAAAGCCAGAGACAAAGAATAATGAAAATAAATCATTATTTTTTACTGAAAAAAATCAATTTGAATACGGCATTTGTGTTTATTTTAATTTAAAGCTATGTCAACTGCACCAGGAAATTTATTACAGTCTCTTCACAAATGGGCTAGCTCAGGGCAATACCAAATGTTAAATTATGACCACAGACCTGCAAAACTGCAGGTGCTAAACACACACTCAGCAAGCCCAGTTCATATTAAAGAGTAAAGCCCTACTGACACAGCTATAACAGCAATAACTCAAAGGAATAACATGGATTTCCAAAGAATATCAATAAAAATATACTTGCTCTGGTTTTGATGGGCACATATTGAGCCAAATCAGCAGGTACAGTAATACTGAGTCTTTTACAATAACTGATGCTGCAAAATATGCACCACAAAGGCCCAATTTTGCTCCCACCTGTGAGCTCCAGGCTCCCCAAAGTGGCTGCTCTGGTATGATTTTGTAGCTGGAAGAGCATCAGAACAGACGGTGCAGGAATCAGCTTGGTTCTTTTGGAGGAAATTACTTGGTATCTCATTGCAAGAATCAGTTCAAGGGTAAATTAGTATTTGTATCAAAAGCCTGATTTACTGATAAATTGGTATTTCTCCCCCATATTTTCTTTATGGCACAAGAAAAAGGAAGAAAAATAGGAACTAAATAAAATAGGAATTCACAAGTAGAATAATGTATTCAGGCAAATATGTTCAGAGACACCCCATTAACAGAATGGCTTAGCAAGACCAGCCAAGCAGTGATCACCAAGCCAAGCATTGTCTGAGGAGATATGACAGGGAATAAGCATCACTTAGAAATGGAAAAAGTATTGATGGTTTTATAACTCAGAAAAATATGAGAAAGGAAACATCTACAAATTTACACTTGGGTAAAGATCACCAACTGCCACGTTTCCTCCTTCCTTCTCCTCTCCCCTGAGATCCTTGCTAAAAAGGAATTTACAACCTCCTTGCAGGGCTTTGTTGTAAAGTGGGTCCTTAGTTTCCTCTTTTTAGGTTCTTTCTGATAGCCTTAGCCTAGGGCACATTGGAGCAGCACCTCACTGACAGATGTTGCTCTGTCTCCCTTCTCAAGTTTGCCAAAATATATTAAAAATATATTAGAAAATGCAGATGGGAGGGGGTAACCTACAGGTGTAACCTCCATGGCATCCCTTTTAGAGGTAAAATAATAAAAGCAGCCTATGTGCAAACTCCAAATTCTAGCCCCTGCCTTTTTATGTTCTGGTAACACCTGGCCACTTCTGCTAATCCTTTGTTTTTTGGCAAAACGGAAAACACGAGCTTATCTACAGAGATCATAAACTAGAAGGCTTTCATCTCCTGGAAACTGTGCACAGCAAGAACAGCCATGACCAAAAAATCACCAGTGAGTGTTTGCAGAGAGGAAACCCAAGTTCAGCCTTGCCCACAGCACCATCTGCAGAAACCTCTCTCTCAGATGCCAACCCCACAGCTCTCAGCTTGGCAGCACCAACATCCCATCCCTGCTTTGCACTAACAAGATGCCCACATCTCCCAAGCAGGGAATTCCTCCCAGAAGAGGCAGCTCCCTTCTTCAGGTGAGACTGAGTCCCACCATCACTGCCCAGGCAGGTGCCACCCCCAGGAGGAGTCTGAGGGCACTGAGGTGACTCCCACGCTCAGATGTAAAGAACTAAAACTGGGCTTTGGAGGCAGCACCTGAGCTGAGCTCTCAAAGCAGGTGGGTGCTTGTCCATGGGATTGGGAGTGTGCTGCTCCACAGCCAGCACCAGGAGCAGGACAAAGAGCAGCAAGCACAGGCACTGCAGACAGACAGACAGAAAGGCTCCACAAGCCTGGGGAGAGCATCAGTAGGCACTGATGGGATGTCAGATGGTTACACAGCAAAGTTCTGCCCTCTGCTGAGGGTAACAGCATTGCCCTCTGAGCAGCTCCACTGTCAGTGCAAAATCCACTCTTGTTCAGGGTCTTGCTGTTGAATTTTGCACCCTGATCCTCCCACACTGGTGCCATGCAGTGATGCACAAGCCCACTGCTGCAGTGGCCACAGGGAGGGGAGGCTCTCAGCCACCCACAAATAAAGTGTTTGTCTAGCAGTTTGGATCTAAATAAGCCATGGCGATTCTGGTATTCTATAGGCTCTGTCACAAGCCTCAGTGAGAAGCCAGGTGCCTGGTTCCTAAGGATGGGAAAGGTTCCCCTCCATGTATCTGTGCATGCAATCATGGCATGATCCAGGCAGCCTAAAATAACTGCCTTGAGCACTGGCAGTCAGAGGCAGATGTGTCTGATGACCTTGGTGCTGAATTTTTTGGAGGTCATAGGAAAACCCTTGTTTGAATCTTAAGTCACTGTGATCATGAGGATTAACTGGAGAAATGGCCCAGTCAGACCAAACTTACACAGATGTAAATACAGGGTCACAAGAACAAGATCTGTGACACAGAAATATCCTTACTTTGTCCTGCCTATCACACCCAAGGCCAAACTCTCAGCCTCTGCTACTGAGAACAACAGAACAAGGGTTCTTGCCCTGATGTACACAAATTTTGGCTACCATGTGAATGAAAATCCCAGAATCAACCCACTGCACAACTCATGTGTATCATTAAAAAATACTACTGACTCAAAAAGCAAGTCCAGTATGTGAAGAAAAATATTTGCAGTCAGTGGGGAATACATCACTGCTCCTCATGCACAGAGGAAATGTCATTCCCACCTTACAATTCTCCAGCACAAGAATTCCCAAAGCTTCATCCCCTTCACTGGGAAAGGAGTGAACAGCACATTAAAATGGGCTGCTGCTCACAAAAATCCCAGGCAGAACTTCCAGCTATGTCCACATTCACACACCAGTGACACCACAGTCACGTGGGATGTATAAACTTGCAGCTCTAAGATTACAGCAGTGATGATATAAATAGGTGGTGATGCACACATGACGACAGAGATGAAGGGTCAGGGATTTATGGTCTGTCAGGTGTTGCATGAGCAGGTGGGGGCCAGCAGCAGCAAAGAAGCCACAGCCATGCCAGCCAGCTTTGCTCCATTCATATCTCAAGCTCCACATCTGCTGTAAGAGTTTCCACTTCCTGAGCAGCTTCCCAGAATTGGCAGGGTGGATTTCCTGCCCACACTGTCCAGAGCTGAGGCAGCTGCCTGAGCTCAGACAGGGCAGCAGGGACATGTCCAGACCCCAGGACACACTCTACAGTCCAGAGCTGTGCAGTGACCTACATCAACCAGCCTGGCCACAGAGGCAGCCTGCTTACAGCTAAATGAAAGGCCTAAAAACTTGAAGATTTGGAGGATTACAAGGGAGATGAGGCTGAGTCAGGTCCTAATCCTAAGTATTTGCCTGATTTTGTGTGCTAAAATGAGATCTCTGTGACACTATGTCCTGCAAGTTTTCTAGTTTGAATTTGTTCCCAACCTTGTAGCATTTGCCACCTCAGCCTCTTTTTTTTACCATAAATTTCAGCACTGGAAGATGACACATCACTGGAAGACAAAGCAGTATGAGCAGGACACTCTGGTTTGGTCCTTTGGATTCAGTTTATCTTGAGATAAGAGTCTCAAACACAAATCCTCCCTTTCCCTGCTGCTCTGACAATAGTGCTTCTTCATGCCAAAAGTCAGAGCAACAAAAACCCCCAACTGCTGGGAAAGGTATAAAAAAATAGTTGCTTTTTCACAACATTTTCTAGATACCTGTAGAAACATCTTAATGAGCTAAAGCAGGATCTTGAGCTGTATTCCAGGGGTGCTGGCAGAATCCTGACTGCTCAAAGAAATGGATGCAGCACCACATGGCATAATCAGTCCTGCCTGACACCAGGCAGCAATCAGACAGTCCTCAGACTAAGAAAATTTATTCAAATATCTTAATTAGACATTAGAATTAATTAGAATTAATTGTTTAGTCCCACATATATAACAGGACATGCAAATACAAGTCAGCAGCATGGAAAGAGGAGGAGGAAGCTCAAGGGAGGAAGGAAGAGTACACTGAAGAGCCATAAGCTGCCCAACTAAACACAAGAAATTTAGAAGTGTGAACTTTGGTTTAACCATCCTATTTCCATTACATTTTCGTGGGAAAAGGAACGTCCATGATCTAAAGGTTCACTTATTGATAAGACAGCATGAATACAGGAAAAAAACCCTTAGATTGCCAGAAAAGTCAGGAAACCTTAACTGCAGTTTAAAAATTAATCCACTGCCACCACATTGTTAAGACCCTGATGAAACTTGTACAGGGCTTTAAGGCTTTCAAGGGGAATTTCAGACAGAGCACTAGCATTTAATGGATCAGACAATCCAATTTAAGAGTTTGCCTATGCTAGAAGTTCACTGCTTTTACTTGCCTGCAGTGGTTAGGGTGGCATCCTGCTCAGGCAGGCACATGCCTCAATATGGGTGCAGTTGTGTGTGTGTAACAGTAATTGAGTTTGTAGGGTTTATTTGCTGTTTTAGGCAAAATTAACTGTTCCAAATAAGACAGTTCCCCTCAGCCCAGCACTGGGAAAACCACAAAAATAAAATCCCATCTCTGACAGCACTGTGTTTGATCAGCCTATGGTTTCTAGCAGGCCAGTACCTGAACACTTGCAGAGAGAGGAGGTGAGCAGAGAACTAGGAGAGAAGATAAAATACTGCTTTCCAATTTGCATGGATTTACTTGTGCCACAGCAGTGATGTTTCACAGCATATTTGCCCCCAGGAAAGGAGGAAATGGGCTGACATCCCACTACCTTTTCCACCCTGTGCTGTATCACCTCCAAATTAGCTCTACATGGAAAAAAACTTGCTCCCAAAGCAAATAAAACTTTTCCTCATAGTTTTCTTCTAGCTCAAAACTCTGTAATTTTAAATACAAACTTGTTCCCTTTACACTAATTTCTTAATGTTTATGGAGTGACCCACAGGCACAAAACAGGATTCCCAATAACACCAACTTTTCATGCAGCTTTGAACCCTGCTCAGAATGCCACATTAGCAGAGTCCCAGATAAGATTTATTTTAGCCATTTTCACATGAGAAAACTTGGGTTTCTCATAGTGCAAACTGAAAGGGACAGTTTCAAGTCCTTTCTCTTTCCAAACACTGTTTGGAAATATGTTTTTAATTGCTCCTATATTCTCTTAAGGAGCAGACAGAAATGCTGGACGGCACTGCCCAGCCCAAATGCACATCTACAAAATATTTTATTAGCCAACATGGGTTCTGTGCTGTTTAGCTTATTAGTTTTATAGTGCCTTTCCCTCTCCAAACACATCCACACCATTTCTTTTGCCTGTTGTGACTTCTTGGATCCATGCAAACCACTCTTGCCCTTCCCCAGGAAAACTCAGCCAGCAGGCAACACACAACCTACAGAGCACCATGCTGCTTAGCTTTCTTCTTTGTTGTTGAACTGCTCTGTGTGTCTGTGGGATCCAGAACACCCTGTTCATTAAATAACATAATTAGCTGTTTGGATCTGCAGCACTGTCATTAGTCTGCAGCACAACAACACAGATCAGGGAACAGGCAGTTTGCAGTCGATGTTAGGACTCAGATCAGGCTCAGTCCCAGGGCAAGCCCAAGCACTGCAGAAAGCATCCAGGCTTCCTGAGCACCCAAATCCTGCCTCTGCCACAGAGCTGGAGTCACACACTGCTCACCAGGTAGAGCTGCCATGTGCACAAACGTGGGCTGGGACAAAGGAGAGCCCAGGCCCCCACAGCAGATCCTGGCACAGCTCAGACAATGGGCTAATCCAAATTTTCACAACTAGAGCTCTGTTCAAGTCTAAGCTTCCTTTTGTGGCTCCTCCTCACACCCCATCTGCTTTTGGCTAAGTGCAGTTCTTCTTATCTAGATACCCATTTCTACAGGGGTTTCATCAGGCTGGTGGATGAGGTTTCCTTATCCTCTCCAGCCTGCTGGAGTGGGGAACAGAAGTGGCACATGAATAAGAGACACCCAGGAGAGGGAAAAAACATCAGAAAAACAAGCCAAAGCTCACTTAGCCTGTTTGGGCTTTTTTGTGTTATTGAAATAGGTTTTCATTAGCTGATAAACACTCTGACAGTGTGATTACTCCAAGAGAAATCATCATGCAGAACAAATCAGTACATCCACAAGGCTGTCTCCATTCTCCAGCCTCCACAGGGACCACTTCCCCCTTCGATAAATGTAGAGGGAAAGGAGATGTTAATTCTTCCTAGTAATGCTTTGCCTTTCATCTGAGATTTTCAAAACACTCAACACTGAGCATTTGTTTTGTTAATGTTTAGAGGACCCAGGAGAGTGAAGGCCTCATTAGGAAATTGATACAGACAAAGCAGCATCATCCCTGTGCTGAAGACTGTGGTCTGACCAGGCTGGACAGAACAGGTGCATCAGAGGAAATGGAGGCAAAGGAACCTGTATACAATTATCCACTGGGATGATTAGGAACCAATTTTGCTGCCCTGAGCCTCTGCCTTACCCACTGCATCAGACTGAACACCACAGCCAAGCTCCTCACACCAGAGGCAGAATATCCCCATAAACCAGACAGCAGAGGCCAAAGGAACTCTGCTTTCCAGGAAGCTCAGGAAGTCAAAGAATAGACATTAATTTCCCTTATCCCTAAAGAAAGTGCCCAGATTCCTACTGGATAAACCAAGGCCACAATTCCTGCACAGACACAGCTTCACCATAAATGCCAGGAAGAAATGTGTGGAAAAGCATATATGTGAATAACAGCCACTTCTCTTTTCCATTTCAGTGTTTCCTCCCAAAGGAGAATGTCGTGTATTTTACTTGTATCTATAAATAATTTATGTGTCTGAAAGAAAAAAGGCGAGGTCTTACAAATTTAGGTACCATATGCCTTCATACACATATTTATGTATAGAAATATATAAATGCATGCACAACACTGGCACTCAGATTTCTACAGACAGCTCATTTCTCTCCCCTCTCCTCCCCTCCTTTGCAAGATCACAGTAATGAAGTTAGGCCTGGCAACATTAGTGAAGCACTTATTTAATCCACCCTTTCAAATTCAACTGATATCTGCCCAGATAATATCAAGAGAGCAGCTGAGGCCCCTTTGTCAGCAGCCTTGAAGGAGTCATAAGCAAGAAGATAATAAGAAATCTTATTACCAGCTTGGAGAAAAAGAGAAAATAGGGATTTGGAAGAGACATATAAGCCAAAATTGACCCTAGGCAAATGCATGTGAGTAAGGCTTTCAAATGCAGTACATCAGGAGAGCCCTAAAATAGGGTTTTAAATGTGTACAATGCACCCAGCCAATTAAAAAGGTGTTTTATCAGATGCTGGGCAGCTCTGTCCCTGCCAGGACACAGAAGCAAATTTCTATCCTCAGCTAAAAAAAATAATTTACCTTTTTGTTTCACCTCCAGGACATGAATTTTCTTTTGTTCTCTCCCCTTCTGCAGTATCAATGAACAAAAATGGCATTCTTGGTTTATATATCTCCTCAGAAACACAGAAACTCTCTGCATATATCTGGAGATGCCACCTAAATCTTAAAATTCATCCCAGAAGTTGGTTTCAGTTACAAGATGTTTTTGAAATAAGCAATCTTGAAGAGCAGTAGCACTACATACTTGCCTGCAAAGTAACCAAAGTTACTTTATTTCTTGGAATTTCTGAAGAACCAGAGACACGGCATATTTTTATGAATTATTTATCTCCTCTCACAGAATATTGTTTTTTTGACAAATTTTGACCAATTTTTATACTTGAAGCTGGATATCACTTTGAAAAATGCAGAAGTTTTGCAGCCCTGCAAAGAAGAGGCAGCCACATCAAGGAATTACAAGCTGGGCACCTGCTCTGATCACCAGAGTGACCTGCACAAACCCTTCTGGTAACTATTACATCAGAATTAGTGATTGCTTCATCTCTGTTCTCTTCCCTCAGAATGTCTCCACGTTTTCACATGTCCAAGGTGGGAGAGGAACCTTGGCTGGAGAAGGACAGGGACCCCTCCCCACTGCACCTTCACAGCCAAGGCTTTGAGGAAAACACTGAGATGAGCCTGAAGAGCCAAAGGGAGAAGCTGATGGCCTGTTATCAACAACAGATGGCTCTCAGCAGGGCATCTTCAGGGGAAATTGTCTCATTTCCCAGTTTGGGGGCTTGGAAACCTGAGACACCATGGAGGTAAGGTGGTTTGCCAAGGGGCACTCGCAGTGACTCTGCTCTTTCTGATTTATTAATAACTCCATCCACACTGACTCAGCTGGAAAATATGATGGCCTCTAAAGGCAGATGGAAGCTGGTTTATGGCCCAGAAAGGTAATGTCAGCTGAGCATATTTCTAAGCCTGTTTCTAAAACTAAAGTTATATTTAAGCACTCATATGTTACACTGATCATGACACAAAAGATAAAGTCTATTGTTCTTTGCAGGGTGTCCCACCAGAGGCAGCAACAATTGCTTGTTTCAGTTTGGTTTTTAACTTCAAAAGGAGAATAAGCAGCATTTTAAGTTGACCCAAATACTTGGCTTCTCATGACCTATTTCTGCCTATGATAACTGCACAGACATCATTCACAGGTCACTGAAGTGTGACATGCAGGGAGCACACAGCAGCTGCACAGCAGCCCAGAACCCAGCCAGAAACACCCTCCCCTTGTGCCTGACCCCTGACAATCTGAAGCCTCCTCATCACCACTGATTTTGCTGCAGAATGGACATTTCCAACAGTTTCATTACTTGTGGATCAAACACAGTTAGGACAAGGATCCATCTGACTCACTGGCTTGGATCTGACAATTCTTCACAAGCTTGGGACACACTTTCAGAATTTCAGCCTAGCCTTACCAATTCTCCTTTTGGTTGAATCCAACACAATAAAAGATTAAGCCAAGTGGCCTCCTGTGCTGCTCTGACAAAGACCAACCACAAGCAGCAATGGCTGCAATGAGCAGAGCTCACTCCAGCACTGTCATCTCCCACCCAGGAGAGGGAGAGCACTGCTGGAGGTGATGATGGACCTTCTCTGCATCAGGTTTGCATTTAAACAAATGGGTCAAATGTGCAGCAGAGGAATGGACTGTAGGTCTATGAAGCAATGCAAACACAGCCTGTGCTGCTGCAATAGGGTCCTTATAGGGACTGCTGTGCAACCCTGCAGGAGCTCTACCCCTGTGCCCTCTGCCCAAATACCTGGGAGCTGTGCTGGCTTCGTTCAGCTCTGTGCTAATCAAAACTGAAAGCCTCTTAGAACGACTGTGGTCTGCCAAGACTTCAAAGGAAAGGTGAGTTAAACTGCAGGACTACCTGCAGACCCAGAGGAAAGAGATTTTCTGTTACTGTCATAACTGAAAGTCAGTTATGGCAGAGATATGAACAAACAGCTCTCTTACCTCCCCATGCTCTGCCCAGCACTGAAGTTATCCCTCCCTCCAGATATATATCCCTAGCAGTTCTCTCCCACAGCTGCTGTGACACAAGGCACTTCCCCAGCCCTGAGGATCTGCTTCTCCTCCTCAGCATCTACAGTTCAGCTTTAACTGCTGACACTATGGTGGATGTCTCCTCTCTTCACACACCCATCCCCAGACCATGCCCCACCAGCCAGCTCCCAGCAAGCACCTCACAAGGGATCACTAGGATCAGGGGAACTGCAGAATTCCAGTTCCCAATCCAGCAATCACATTTGTGTCCTGCAAGGGGATGTTTGTGAATGGTGTTTGAGAAGTTACTGCACTCACTGACACGCTTTGACATCCTTCTGTTGACATCTAAAGATGTAAACAGATATAGCCTGGCTTTCTTGGACATCACTCCATGGGCATCAGATCCCAAAGGGAGGTGACATTTGAGCACAATTCAGTGCAGACAGCAGGTGCCACAAGTCTCCTCCTCTCTTCTGGAAGCTTCATATCCTCCTCAGTTTGCACCTCCTTGCCTTCCACAGAAATTCACCACATGCCCATCCTAACTGCAGCCTCCCTGACCAAATTAAATCTAATAACCAGCTCATGCCTAAATGTAATTACTGTCCATGAGTTGCAGGAAACAGGGAACATTCTATAAAACTGAGATCAGGGCCAGGCTTGATAAAACTTGATAAAAATTATCTGTGGAAATGAGTGTAGTGAAAACAGGGGCTCCATAACAGGGTAAAACAGCCTTTCCAGAGCTCTTCCAGAGCCTCTGCCCTACATTTTGTCCAGCTGCCCTATATACTATACCAGGAGTAAGACAACAGTAGGTTGTTTTATCCAAAAAGCTTTAGATGATGATAAAGCCAATGCAGGAGGTAAAGACAGGAAAACAAAGCATAGGGAAAAGTAACAGATCAGCCACCACATCAAAGGAGCAGCCCAGCCTCGCTTTTGAGACAAAGGATCCCGTCAAGCAGTGTTCCCAAAGGCATGGACTGCAAACCTGTGCTGGTGCCACTGGAGCATTCAGGAGAGTCACTGATACCAAGGAAAACCCTGAGCAGCTGCACATTCTGTCCTTGTCAATGGGAACAACATTTGGGAATTCCTGTCATGGAATGAGAAGTCACCACCTTCACCTACACAGAAGCACTCAGCCTTGCTCTCATGGCCTCCAGAGCTGTCCAGAGAAGAATGCAGCTGCAGAAGGGAAAATAAGCATCAGCTTTTCTGTTCTGGAGTGTGGTTGTTTGCATAGCTGAAGTATTTTTGGCCATATATACAAAATTCAATTTTGATGTTCCTCAAGTTCAATTTCGACAATTAGAGAACTTACTTTTATATCCTGACTGACCCTGTCTTTTCAGGGAGGGTTATGTTAGTTTTGGCTATAAAATACTGATTATCAGCTGTTTATTGCACAAGTGTGAACAACTATCCTTATCACTAGAACCCTGGGAAAAACAAGCTTGCTTTTACAGCAGGAAAGGAGACACAGAGCAGCACTGAAGTCCTGTCACACCACCAAGGAAAACTGGTCAGAGTTAAGCTGGCAGTCTCTCCAAAAGCTTGAGTGCAGCAGAGGTGCCTGGAAATGAAGCAAGGAGGAGCTGTTATTTTTCTGTGCAACAGCTGGGAAAAAGGCTACAAGCTTCTTTTCAAGGCCAGCCCTCATTTAACTGAAAAGATTAGAACAAAATCAAACAGTAAGCCACTCTCAAACTGACAGAGCTGGAGGACAACACATGCAAGCAAGCAGCCTGCATACAAAAACAAGACAGCTGAAGAAGCAAAGGCTGTATTTTCCTCCTAGAAAGCAGCCAGGCGAGTTAGACATAGCTTGGCTCTGCAAAACTTTGGAGAATATCATCTCCCACTTGATCAGCATCCTTTCCCACACGTTTCCATAGCAGATTTACAGAGCAGCTTTCAGAGGATTGCTGTGACACTGCAGGGAGGCAGCAGGACTGAAAGGCTGCAGCCTGCACCCCCCAAATCCCACCCCAGAGCCCAGCCAGCCCGCCCACGTGTGAAACCAAACTGGCTGGCAGCTCTGGGTGGAGTTGTAGGAAGCCAAGGAGAGAAAAAAAAAACATTTATAAAACATCCTGTTTAGGGAGAGCTACAGCATCTTACAGTTTTACAGAGCAACTGATTAAGCCCAGGCAGGACAAAGGAATTCTGCTCCTATCTCATCCTCTGTGCCAGTGCTACAAAGACAGAATTAAAAGCAGTAAATATGACAGCATGGCACTTTGGATGCCCAGCTGACTGTGCCACCAACTCATCTGGCTCCAGGGAATGTGACTCTTGGGCAGATGACAGCAGGACAGGCACTGGCTGCTCCCTGCTCCTCAGGGCAGGTCACAGCTGTAGGACCATGGACAGCCCAGTGGAAAGCACAGCATCTTCTGCTTCCTGTGTCAATGAGCTGAAGGATCAGCTTTAACACATGGACCTCAACAAGAACCTTTTGGACTTTCTCCCACTTTTACGTGTCTTCCAAATCACATCAAGTAGCACATCTCTGGTTTCAAGGAAGTGCCACGTGTTGGAGCACTTAAGGTTTTTTTGCCTTGACTGCAAGTAGAAGACACATGGAAAAATTGAATACCAGCCATTGCCACGCCCATTAAAGCATTTGACAGTATCCTAAATGAGAGCATTTCACGACCACAAATAAAACCTCCCCTGAACACAGGAATTGTCCAGCCATAGCCTATGACAAGCAATTAGTAGCTGTGGCTTGATAGACATTTCCATCCTAGTAGAAACCCTTGCTTTTTTACCTGTTTAAAAATATTACTCAAAACCTGTAGGACCCTGCAAAGCTTCATAAACAGGCAAAGTCTAATTGAAATAATGCAGCCAGGGCTTGGAGGAGCAGTATATCAACTGGACTACAATCCAAGCAATTCTTCTCTAAACCTCCTCCCCAAATATGAGCTCATACTTGGTTCTGAGGATTCAATAACAATCAATTTTTGCACAACAAAAACCTAGCTGTCTTTGCTGACAGGGCTCCCATTCTGCAAACTATATGATTGTTGTAGGAATGCAAAGGAAAATATCCAGTTAAAAATTAAACAGATTCTACCAAATGCCTTCAGCTCCGTACAAAGAGCAGATGTTAAAACCTTCAAGTGGTGTCAAAACATCTCTCTCAAAAGTGGCAGGTTTTGAATGGCTTGGTAATTAAAAACTCTGAAGATTGTTGGCTTTAGTTCAGCACACTTCACATTCACAGAAAGCCTTATTTCTTCCCTCCACAGTGCCAGATATTGATGCACTGAGATATTTAAAAAGCCAGTCAGCCACCAACTTCCATGAGCAAACCCTGAAAAACCAGCAGTGCTAAAATCTCAACATCTGCAGAGTCTGTTCACACATCATCAGTCTGCCTGGGTAATAAAGAGGCAGAAATTTGCAAAATCACATAAACCCACAACCAGGGTCACACCTTGCAGGGGAGGGGAGGGTTTCTCCCTGTTGGGCACCAAACAAAGAGCAGAGGGAGCCCAAGCAAGATGTGGAAACAAGCAAAGCCCATCACCTCAGGAGCCAGGTGCTGCCAGGGGAGCTCTGTTTGGAACACTCTGAATAGGAGGAGGCTCCAGAGCTGTCATACTTTGGCCAAACTCCATCGCTATTTTAAGAGGAGATCTGTGTATCTCCCTTACAGGATATACAGAATCTACTGAAACATGCAAACTCCCCCATAAATATGCTATAGATCAAGGACAAAACCAAATCCTTTTTTAACACCAAAAATGTTTTCCACACAAAAGCCATGTTATTAATTACAATTTTTTCCTTAAGTGGCCCACACGAAGGGTTAGTCATATACCTCCCATTGACTCTAATGAGAGCCTTATGGTTAGAACAGCAACAGCTTTTTCCAGAACATGGTGGGTGGAAGCAACTTCTATTTTAATAGGCCAAGAGTAGCGAGAAAGACAGAAAACCAGAAAAAAATTTTCCCCCTGCATGTTTAGGAGGGGAAGAGATGTGACATATGTGTTCTCTGCCTCATTTCAGGGACCTGAAATGCATCTTCAAATTAGTTCTTAAAGCTTTGCAACAAGACAATAAAGCAATTTTCAGAGCAGATGTTGACCTGCTCCTTCCTCTATGATGAACAACTTCCACACTGAAAGGACAATAATAAGATACAAGCATGGAAGCTGAAAACACATCTTGGGTTTGGGAAATATTTTACAGAAATTTATTTACACTGCCAGTGGTTGAAGGCTGGCATATCTAGATTACCAGAGCTAGAGAAAAAAATAGAAAGGCTTCTCCAAAGAGCCACCACTTTCAAGCTAACTTGAATTCTGAAATGGAAACTCACCCCCTCGAACCTATACTTAGAAAGAAAATCCCTTTAAAGTGCAGTCTGAGATTTCATTTAGGAAAACTGAAAACAATCTTGTAACTGAGGATTTTCAAAACACTTCTGAAGCTCCTCAAAATGCCTAAAGCTCAGCTGTTTGCAAGCTGACAGGCTGGGCAACAGACATGAGAACTGGGTTGTGAAGGGTATTTTAAAGCAGAGGAGCCTCCCATGGTGCACACCTTTGAACAGGGACAGGGGAGCCCTACAAATCCCACCTCAGAGCAGCACACACCATGTGAGCCTGGAAACCCAGCCTGCTCTAGAGCATGAAGACAATTCAACTCTGAGCTGCTTCTTTTTTGGTTTTTTTTTTTTTTCCCAGTTTTGTTATTCTATGTGGACTATTATGAATAACCTTAATATTTGTATAAGGCTTCAAAACACTGTTCAAACACCAGTTAATCCTCTCAACAAATTTGTGAGGTAAGCAAATGAGTATTATCATTTCCATTTCATGGATGACAAAGCTAAAACATGTAAAGGAAGTTAAAGCCACTATTTCCAAGCAAGCAGATGAATAGAATGAATGAACAGAATGAATGAATGAATGAGTGAGTGAACAGAGCATCCTGAAAGTTCAAATGAGATCTCTTCTTCCAAACAACCATATCACTTGCAAGTGTGGTTAGATATTCAGGTTCTGGAAGGAGCACACCTTTTATTGTCTTGCTTTTATAAATCCAAATGAACATCACACCCGCTAGAAAAATGGATTAGTTATTAAAAAATACAAACATGAGCAAACAAGAATTTACTTTCTTTTTGTTAAGACCTCAAAACATGTCCAAAAGTCCTTAATGCCTGAAAGGATAAAACCCCAAAGTGAACAGTACCCCAGAGGCAGCACAGGGTAATTTACTTGAGCCAAAAACCTTTTGTAGAGAGTATACAGAACTGTGGAAGGGGTTTGATCATGGGCCAGGTTGTGTTTCCTGGGCTGGTGTGTGATTATCCAGCATGACTTTGCACTATAGCAGAAGGGCACAGGTAGGAGCTGCAGGAGGCTGCTGCAGAAAATCACAGGTGAAGAGCCAAAGGCTAAGCATCTTCAACAGAGAAAAAACCCTGCATTTCAAGTACACTGAGCTTTGAGCTGGGCCAAAGTTAAATACTGCAGTGACAGGGAGGAGAAGAGTAAATTAATTGTGGATGATTTTTACTAAGTGAGAACCCAGTCGCTTATATGCTTTTACTGCTGAAATAGAAACAGATTAGATACATTAAATTGATGACAATGACATTTATCTTGAGCGTCAAGACACAAAGTAACAAACACTGATTTGCTGTCAGAAGCACACAGAGCAAGACCTAGATTTTTATAAATCTCAGCTGTTGCTCAGGCAACAGTCACTTTTAAACAGCCACCATGCAGAGAGCATTTCCAAAAACCCAGCCTGGAGCGTCTCTGACTCAGTTTCCTTGCTGCAAGCAGGGATGGGAACCTCAGGGGGAGAGAAAGCAGCAAGTGCTTCACAGTCCCTGTGTGAGGAAAGCCTCCCTGGGGCCACTGTGAAAGCTGAGGCATCCCAGGGAAAAAGCTTTGCTGCTCAGTGTGTGAGCAAGAAAGACCTGGCTCAGGTGTGTTCCCCTCCCCTGACAGAAGGATAGCTGGAAGGATGATGGAAGGCTGCAGGGAAGACCTGCCCTGTGGCTGTACAGTTTCCTGCAGTTGTAAAAGCACCACAGACCAGCCCTGCCAACTACAACAACTGACAGACAAGCAAAAGTTCTTCCTGAACCCTGGGGCTACAGAGGCCCTAGAAAACAGCTACCAGACAGGAGGAGAGCTTGCACTCCCAATTCCCTGCCTCTCACTTTCCTGGAGTGCAGCCTTTCTGTCCTCCAAACACATGAGCCTGGCTATTTAATTCTCCTCCCTCCAATTCTCACTGCCCATGCAGAAGCAGCTCCTTCCCTGCCACTCACCTGATCCTTTTGTTTCAGCTCTGCGTGGGAAGGAGAGCTCAGTAAAGGAGCACCAAGTGTGCTATTCTCAGGATTTTCTTTACATTTTGTAGCAAGGTGGCACATGCACATCAGCACGTTTTCACTTTTTTTGCTGAGCAGTTTGGACAGAACCTCAGAGTTCTTTGGGATGGAAACCTGGTAGCAAAGCTCTGTTTCAGCCTGTTCTTCTCTTAGAGCATAAACATTTCTTCCCATTTAAGTATTGTACTCAAAAAAGGTAACCCTTAACCCTTAAAAGCAATAATCTTTAATGCTCACTGTATATAGTGGCCTGCTTTGCTCTGCTTACTGTAACAAAAAACCCTCCCATCTTTGTTTCTTTCCTCTGATCAAATAGTAATGGCCGTTTCCAGACTTGGACACCATTAAAATCTGTATTCTCTACTAGTAAGTAAAAGGTACATTAAGAACTAAAAGGGGTAATAGGCCATAAATGATTTTTAGGTGGCAAGTCCCACTGGTCTGTGCAAAACAGAGACAAGATTGGAAATTCTGTGACCTCATATAAGGCCTGTAATTTCAAAAACTGGAACAAGATCTCTAAATAACATTTGCAGAAGAAAAAGGAATCACAGGCAAAGAAGAACTAAGTGTCCCTCTTGCCACAGGTGAGACTGCAATAGGCTTGCAAAGCAGCCTTAGGCTGAGGCCAGGAGACAGAAGGAGAAAGGGATTTAAATGAGGAGCCAAAGCAAAAATACCCAACAAATGTTGCTTTGATTTTCCTGCAGCAACACTCCAGTTACCTGGAGTGACCCTGTGGAAGGAGCCCAGAAGTAACAGGGGTTATGGGGAGATGCTGTGGCCAGATTGTCATAGAAATGCTGGGTATTTTATCAGGCTAGAAAAAGCAGAAGACAGAGCATGGCAGTAAAGCAGCAGCCTCCCAGCTGAACCCACAGAGGTAAAAAGGCAGAAAAGGAGGAGGAGGGTTTAGCTGAAATTAAACAGACAGTGGATTAGTATGGGATTTTTATCCTTGACCTGACTTTCTCTCTTGCAGACAGCTTACACCCAAACACCCTGGCCAAAGAGAAAGCGGCACACAAGTGATACAGTTTTGCTCTGGCACAATCAGAGGAAGGAAGGAAGTTATCCATGCTTTACTGTATACAAGGCAAAGTTAGTTTCCTGTAGTTACAGAAAAGCTTTTCCTTCCTCCTTTCCCAGAAACACCTAGCAATAAAACACCTCAGTGCAGCAAAACCAAGTCTTGTGTGCTTTCTTCTACTTCCTCAGGAATAAAGGGGAAACTAAACAAATTTCTCTTTTTTCTTTTTAAATTCACATCCTCCACACATCCAAGATTTACATTTGAAAACAAAGAGCTGCAGAAAGTTCTATGAAGAAAGATTCTCTTCTTCTCAGCCACTTCAGAAACACGCACATGAATCAGAAACGAGCCCTAGGAAGTTTGCTGCCATCCTTTCATTCACAACAGGAGGCTTTTCCCTTCCCCAGCCCCTTTTCAGAGGCAGAAGCTGCATCAAAAACCACTCCATCCTACACTGCAGGGTGAGACACTGTGGGCAGGAGCTGGTTTTCAGCTGAGCCCCCGTCCAGAGCATTTGCTGCATTTATCCTCCAGCAGAGGCAGCAGCCCACCCTGTGCTGGCAGCCTGTGTGAGCAAAACTTGCCTGGAATAGTTGTGTATCTTCTGAACTACAAGCCAGTTTTGCCTCAAGTGCCTCAGAGACAGCAGCTACTTCAAAACCTCTTCAGAGTAGGTTAAACTTGCAAGGTCAAGTGATAACTTTGGGGTTTTTTAAGCTGTGGCATACAAGCAAGCCTCAGGCAGCATTCTCTTTCCCCACCCCAATGCCATGCTCTGCATCCCAGCAGGATAAGGCTGGATGCTGCTGTGTTCTGCAGCAGTCACCCCAGCAGCTGTTTGGAGCCCCAGGGAGGCTTTGGGGTGCCCATCTCACCAGGCACAGCAAACTCCTGCAGTTGGATTATGGGTGGCACTGGGGCAGCTTTGGGAGGCAAAGCTCTCCAGCTCCAGCACCACAGGGCAGGGAGATGTGACATTTCTGCAGTGTGAAGGATGATGCAGGTGAGAGGAACAGCAGCAAGGCAGCCCTTCCACCCCACGACTGAAAACACTGTGCAGTGAACTGAGATTGTCCCTTTTCTTAGCATCTTTAATTTTGAAACAAACCCCTTGCTGCTGCCTTGGAATGTTTCAAGCAAAGAAAACTTTGACATACTTCCTTTTGAAGCTTTTTTCCTCCCCTTCTTTTTTTTTTTACCCTTGAAATACTGACTCTCTACTCAGTAAGAGTGCTTGATCTTGCACAGATTCCCAGCTATAGTCCTTCCTTATCCACAATCACTATGTTCCCAATCAGTTTGAAACTCCTCCAGTGGTTCTGGTTTGTTCCAAATGAACAGTGTAAAACCAAGGTGTGACCTGAATCTCAGGACAGGGTGTTCAGTGTAAAATCAAGGTGTGACCTGAATCTCAGGACAGGGTGTTCTCTGAGCAAGCTACACCTGCCTCTTCTGAGAATTTGAAAATAAGGATGACTTTGCTACTCTGTCACAAATCCCTAGCCAGTATTTCATTTTAGTGGACTTAAATTGTTCTGGCACACAATGCAGCTGAAGGAAAAATGGTCCCCTGAGCAGCTGCAGTTACTTGTTTAAAAGCAGAATAATCCTGTGTAGCTCCTCAGGATGGATCACTGGGAACTGTGATTCTGTGATGTTAACAACCCATCCCATCATGACACATGTGATCCTTTGGCTCTAAAACAAAAGCAAACTGAAGCACAAAGGGGACATTCTCCTTCAGGTTCAGTCATCCTCTGCAAACACAGCCCAGGAAATGTTTTACTCACTTCTGCACTGCAAACAACTCGAAGAAGTGAAGCAGTAGACTAAAATCCCAAAGAAGCATCCTGGTGTGACTCTGAGGACAAAACAGCTCTGACAGGGGGGTAGCAGAGAGGAGAACTGCACAGTGCTCATCTCTAGGGCTGTCCCTGAAGCAATGGCTCAAGATTAGCTCACAGGAACTGCTGCAGCAGCTGAGCTCTCTGGGGTCAGAGCAGGAAATTTCAGACCTTAAGCAGTTTTGCTTCTGTGAGTCAGATGCTCTTGAAGCAATCTGTGTGCACATGTACATTTTCACACGCAGCCCCTTGCTCACACATTGATTAGCAGCAGCAGGCTCTGCCCTTCCTCCAGTTCTTCAATGCCAACACTGTGACTGCAATCCAGCCCTGTAAAAAAGAGGAAGCTCTTACAAAGCAGGGGGGAATCGATACACAACAGCTGTAATTCTCTGCTCAATAATTCCACAGAATTTACACCGCTGAGTAGGCTCCCTACATTGATTTTTACAAAAATATTTACTGCAGCAGGAATACAGGTGGAAGGGTAAGTTTTGAGGCTCTGTCTTTTCAGTGCATTGATTTCAAAATAATAACCAATTTCATACTGTACAATGCTTTAATGCCTTCATGCAGAGACACACCTCCATGCAGACCATGCCTCTGCCAACAGCATTCTTCTCTCTCTCCATTTTTCTTCCTTTGTTTAAAAATCCCAGTTTAGCAACTCTTAAGTACTTATCACAGTCTCAGTAAGAAATGAGTCATGTTGTAGAACCTGGGGTTGAATCTTGGGTCCAACAAGAAAGGACAACATCCCTGGAATCCTGTCAACCAACTCCACCCAATGACACAACTGAGGGGCTGTGAAGATGTCCCAGAATGTTTCAGTGCTAGACAATGTCAGGCTGGTAATTACACTGTCATAAGAAAAACAAACAAATCCATCCTGATACCAAAAAATCTCTCAGAATCTGTTCTGCAAAAGTCGAGGGATGAGGGGAGGAATTAAAAAGGGAAGAAATCATCCTGATGTCACTGTCCAACTCCAGAGCAACCCTGTATCATACTAAATGAGAAAATCTGTCCAGCCAGCTTTAGAAACAATATAAAAGGACTAGAAAAGACAGACAAGACAAGACAAGAAAACTAGAAATATGGAATGGAAATATGGAACCACTGCTTTGGGAACTTAAGATGAAGATGAAATGACTGAATTGTGTGGAAGAGATGAACTGAACATTTCTATTCTGACAGGGCTTGTGGGTACCCAGGCAGAAGCTGTAGAAGAGATATGAAAAGAATTTTGTTTGTGGAACTTGCTGCTGCAAGGTATTGCAAGGCCTGAAATACAAATCAGCCTGAAGCCAGGTTAGCTGAATTTGGAAAGTACAGATTCACTTAATAGGGGAATGGTCCAGATGGAGCCTCCAAAACCAAACCACTGAACAGCCAGAACTGAATTCAGATACTCAGGAAAGGATCATCCTTGCATTTTTCCACACTGGAACTTTTGTTGCTGGTTACTATGTGAGACAGGGCAAGAGGGACTTTAGTCACAGTCCCCAAGTTTAATGTAGCACAGAAATCCCTGAACTATTGCCAGTACCAATGCCACCAATGTGTGTGTGAGAGGAAGGGCAGTTCAGAAGCACCAAAGAAAGATGGACACAAACTCCCCTCAATTTAAAGGAATAAAATCACCATTTAATTACTTCCTTGCTGTTGATGCTGTCCCGAGGGAAAAAAACAAGATGAGCCAAGAATCAATGACTGCTTTTCCACAAAACACTGGTGTGCAGCAACTTCTGTGGACTCAGCAAAATACACTGCCCTTTCTCTTTAAACTTAGAAATGGAAGTGTAAGCCTTCAAACCAAGAGCAGAGGTCTGGACCCAAACTAATAAATCCCACTGGTATACAGAGATGAAGGGTAGGTAGCTATATGGCACTCTCTGTTTTCCTTTTCATTGCAATCAATTTAATTTTCTATTTTTACATGTGATTTTTCATGTTTTAATTCCATGAAAAAAACCCACAAAGACAGAAGGTCAACACTGCATAAAAAGTCTCACTTCTCTTGGTTTTCTCTCCAGAGAACACTGATGCTACTAATGCACCATGAATTTCATAAGAATGACTCATTATCTAAGTAATGGAAGATTAAGATTTTTTTTCCCCCTCCTTAAACTTCTGCAAGAGAGGGTTTTTCAGGAGCATGAACAGGGTGACTCATTGCAGAGGGCACGGGGGCCACAGCTGGACGTGCAGCACTCCCATCTTAGAAACCCCTTCCAGGTGCTTTTCAGAGCTGTGCAATGATAAATGGCAGATTAGCATCTGACATGCTAGAGGAGAGCTTGTAATTACCAGCAAAGCAGAAAGGCAGAGGCAAATAATTGCCTCTCTTCCAGGAGACAAACATTAGAAAGGTTTATTGAGCCATGTTTCTTGGGGTGGCAGTGGCCCCCTTCAACACCTCCTGTAAACCCTTCTTCAATTTTCCCCATGCTGGGGCCACTCCAAAAGCCACAAGATAAACAGGAGCAGGGAAAGAACAGTAAGAGGAATAAAACCTGGATCCAGGCTAGAGAGTAATAAATATTTATTGCCTTTCCTTTCTGCACATTGTGGGAACAGATGCAAAATGAAGTTCAGTGCCTTGTGGGAAGCGAGCCAAACCCAGCCTTGCTGCTGCTGCTGCAAACAAGCAGAGCCACAGGAACAGCTCCTGGTTACCTTGCTAGTGGTGCAGAATCTGTCTGTCCACCCAGGACCTCCAAATCTCTAACATCCCTGTCCCAGTTCAGCCCCACATGCTCAGGAACAGCAGTTCCCTCTGCCAGGCAGGCAGCACACTGACAAGTGTCCCTCTGGAGCACTGGGATGTGGCTGCTTAGTCCTTCAGTACTGCAAAGACACAGTAGCTGTTGCTACTTTGTCAGGAAGCCAAAATTTTAATAGCTTCTTTTGTCCAAGGCCCAAACATCAGCTCCTCTCCTCATGTGATGAGAACCTCTCTTTGTACCTTCACTCAGCATTTTCAAGGAAGCCTGTTACATTCTCTCAGACCTCTTCCAGCACGACTGTGTGCTAAGGAAGCTGTTTGTTCTCTTGCTGCACTGCCAGAAGCATGTGAATACTACAAAAAAGCCACACAGAAAAAACCACAGCTGCATTTTGTTTGCTGGCTTTCATATTTTTTCCTAGATTCAAGGCAAGTCCCACCATCCAACATGCAGCTAAACAAAGAAAGGCACTACAAATATATAGGGAAGTGCCTAAGGACCAAATGGTATCACAAAGTTTAAATATTAAAATCCCAAAATCAAACTTGTCTCATATCAAATAACATGGCTGCAAAGGGATGGGTGGGAGTCTTAATTTCCATCCTTTCTTAGTGCATTTTTGTTCTTCTCTGTCATCACTTCAAAACTACCACTTCCATCTAGGATCTTAAGTTCTCACAGGGTCCTACCTCACAGGGTGACACAGAGACACAAATTATTTAGCTGATGATGCATTAGGCAGGGATTGAATCTGGAAAACTCTTTGTGAGCAGCTCATGAGCACTCCATTCATCAATGGTGTGGTGAAGCTCAGGGAGACCCCACAGAACAGGATGAGGGAGCAGGATCCTTCCCCTGAGTCCCATTCTAAACAGCCTCACTGAGACACCATCAGGGAACGAGGATTTTGCTCCCAGGACATGATGTTTCCTCAAAGCAAGAACAGGTGGGGAGACAAAATAAATTGTTCAGGATGCATTTCTTTCCTTAAATAAATGGCTGAAGCACACCACAGATTACCAGAGGACATCAGAGAAGCATGAAATGTGAAACATTTCAAGGAAAGAGAGCAAAACCTGGGGCAGGGCTTGGCAGACACCAAGCAGGTCTCTGGCCTGGAGAGGAGGAAAAGCTGAACACACTGATTTATAAAAGTCTGCAGGTACCATGGGAGCTGCAGGTGAGACAGGTCAGAGCAGTTCCATGTGCTCACAAGAGGCCTCTGCAAACAGCCAGGCTGCTGCTGTGTCCTCATGCACACTCTGCCCACTGTTTCCTAATGCAGTTTGGTTGTTTTTTTTCTCTCCCTCCTCCATGTCTGTAACATCTCCAGTTGACTTAAAAAGCTATTTTCTTTTTGTGGAAATATGAAAGCTCTCCATTATTCAGCACTTATTCCACATGGATGAAGGTCGATGGCCTCCTTAAAGAGCCTTCCTGCAGTGTGTAGCATTAATAGCTGCACCAAGACTAAATTAATTTCATTTTCTGAGATCTTACTTTTGACACTGAACAAAGTGCGTGGGATGGGAAGGAACAGCAGCAACAATTCCTTGCTTGACTCAAGGGGAATTACACCTCAGACACTAGGATTAAACCCCACAGACCATTTCTGCCCTCTGCCCCAGGGCAGGCAGAGGATGCTGGGGTGAACTGGTCCACACTGGTCAGCCCCAAATCCCAAAATCCCAAATACTTGTAAGCCACAGCCAGGAACCTTCTGTGAGTGACATTCACAACATGTGAGCGTGTTGGCAGAAGACTTGAGGAAGTCTTAAAAATGTTTATGAGCTTAAAGAGGTTAATTACTAGGTAAAAAAAAAAAAAAAAAAAAAAAAAAAAAAAAAAAAAAAAAAAAAAAAAAAAGTACTTTAGTCATTAAAAATAAAACACAAGAAACAAACTGTCCACTTAAAAGAGAGGAAAATGAGAATAAATTGCAGTGATTGGTATCAAGTCCCTCTGCTCTCACTAAGTAAAGTTGCCATTTCCCATTATATGCCCAGTATCAAGGGCTGGGTCCTAAAAGCTGCATCTCTGATGACCATATGCAATAAAAAAAAAAAAAAAAAGGGCTGATCACCACATCCCCCCAGTACAGGTCTCATTGCAGTGGTTACAGCATTCAGAGCCTGTGTGAGCCCCCTGCCAAAGCAATCCATACCAGCTTTAATCCTTTAAACAACTGATCTTCTGTATCTGGATGGTTTTGACTGAATAGCACATGGTGACACCACCATGTCTGCTGGGAGTCCTGTTGGGATGGGACATGCCCCATTAGTCACTCCAGCCAAAAAAAACACACAGCAGACCCTTACTCAGAAGCACCAGGAAGGCAAAGACAAAGCCCCTAAGCCTGTGAAGGTGAACACAAAACACACTCAGGATGAAAAATGAGAGTTTGGCAGCAGGGAGCTGCAAAAAGAAAAGTAGAATGAGCCAAAGCAACGTAAGATTAAGAGGAAGGTGGAGATTAAGCACTGCTGTGACCTGCCTGTTTTACTATGAATGAAGAAAGGGTAGAAGGAAACACACCAGTGCCCTGCTTCGTGCTGTGCTGACCTGCCCCTGCTCAGGCCACCAGCATCAGATGGCACAAACAGCCCAAAGGAGATTTGTCACCATGGTGTGGAAATCATATGCCATTTAGAAACCCTGGATTTCAACAGCAATCACAGAAGGAAGAGAAATAAAAAGCCAGTGGGTTAAAAGTCAGGATCTCCCTCAGTGCTGGGAACACAGTTTGATTGCACAGCTCCAAGACTAAAGCTTAAGCTGTGATATTAAGGTTCCTATGGCTGAGATGATATTGGCATTTGGGCAGACGTCAGCAATTCTTTCAAGCGAGTTACAGATACCAAGGGCTGGGAAGTCAGAAGCATTTCTGCTGTGTAAAATGTGACATGCCAAGATATTTATTCTGTTGTAAATGATGCTCCACATGAACCTTGAAAGACTGGGCTTCTTGCAGCTGAAAAATAAGACATCCTATCCTCCACACTCACAGGTTTTGGCCCAGGTATACCGATGCTCCTGCAGTCTGCTCCCCTAGTCTGTGCTCCCTCACAGAGCATTTGGGACTTGCACAGGATCCCAAATTCCTCACACCATGTGGCTCCAGTGAGAAAAATTATAGGAAAATGCCTCTCCATTAGTTAAAATCAGGCTTGTGAGCACAGGCTGGGTGATGAGTGCATTCCACTAGCGCTGCATACAAATCAGAGGCAGCACACAACCACGGAGCGCCTGGGAAGTGATCAGCTCATGCCTGCACTCCCTGGAAAGGGCTCCTTGCTCCTGGAAGGGCATGTGGCAGAAGGAGGAGGGGAGAAGGGCAGCCCAGGACACGCTGCCCACTGCAGAGCTCCCAGCAGGAATGCTGCCAGTTCCCACGGCCGGCGAGAGCGCTGCGCGCTTTGGGGACCCTGAGGGCCAGAGCTGCCCAGTCAGCCTCCTCTCAGCCCCACTGAAAATAACAGCCTTTGCAGCTCAGGGCCAAATGTTAAATGTCACTTTCATACTAATTTTCAAGCTTGGACACAAGTGTTTGTTTTTAAGGGAACGCTCCAGAAAGCCTCTGCCTTCTGCACAGATGGGTACAGCCAAGATCTAGAAAACAATCCACCAGAACTGATGAGACTTGATTTTCCTCCTTATGCAATTATTGTATCTGTGGTTTTTCTGAATATAAAAGGTTACAGTTAAAACTTGGGATAATGAAAGCAGAAGTTGACTTTCAATAAAAAAAAAAGATGCCAAACCTAACCCAGAATGTTGCAATTACTTCTGCCACACAAAATGCCTACTAAAGGCATTCCTCTACTCAGAAATTAATATTTAAGTTAAATATTTGAGTAGTTAAATTAATTTTTTGCAAGTTGGGTTACTTCCTTTCTTAAATAAACTCCCTCCAATTTGCTGCTAGAAAACCCTGAAATGATGGAAATAAAAGGGAATCAGTGTATCCTGTTAAGGTTTAGATCATGTCCAGCTGCATAAGAAGCATAGATAAACAGGAGGGAGGAACTCAGCCAACAGGATTTTGGGCCCATGGGATGGATGTCATATGTTTGAGGAATACTTTTTGCCTCCTTGCCATGATTCTGGATACCACAGGTAGGCAGAAGATAAAGGCACAGCTCCTGCCCCATGTGCTCAGGCTGGATGTGCAGGGATTGAATCACCATTATCTCCACTGCACATTAAGCTCTGTGTCACCCTTGAAATTGGTCAGGACCAGAAGGCACTGATGAACCTTCGGTTTATTAATTATTTTTTCTGCTCCCTAGAGGAATTATACTAAAAATAAAAAAGAACAATTTAATTTCCCTTGAAGAAACTTAGAAAATTATCATTCCAATAAAACCTTGGCATTCTGTTTTTTTTTTTCAAGTAGTCTACAACTTCCTCTGAAGGGATAGTAGACTTGTCTGTCAATGGAGATTTACTTGGTTAACAGCTGCATGCAAGTGGAATTAGACCTTCATCCCATTTCTAGAGCATCCTGGGTGTATGCACAGCATTGCACAAATGAAGAACTGCACCAGACAAATAGCAGGTCGCCCATCCAAAAGGGCTTACATTAATTATGTTAATCCAGTAGAGACAGAGGAGTGTGATTAAACAGTCTCTGCTGCCTGGGATTTGGCTGTTATCCAGCAGTAATCCTGCACAATCTGTGTTTGAAGTGTATGTGTAAGGCAGATACTCTAACCACCTATGTTCAAAACCAAAGCCAGTGACTTGGGTAGACTATGGCATCCCTAGATGCAGGAGCAGTTCCTGGAGAGCAGCATCTCCAGAGATGAGCCCCACGGCCCCAAGCTCAGCTCCAGAGCAGCCAGACTCTTCCTCAACTGCTGCAAACCTAAGGGCACTGGGGACTTGAAGTTAGGCAATAACTATAATTAAACCCCAAATGCCTCGTTAAGGAAGAGCAGAAGGAGACACCAGAAACAAACCTGGAACCAAACCCTAACATGGAGCTGTGTCCTGCACCTGACAGGGAGGAAGACTCAGCCCATGGACCCTCCATGCAGTCACTCAAGGTTAGAGTTGAACTCCCTGTACCTCTGTACACCAGGTGTCTCATCCTCCTGCTGCACAGAGGAGTCTGTTCAACATCAATTTCAGTGTCACCTCCAAACCTCCCCTTTCTTTCAGCTGTAACACAGTGGGTTTGAACACAACTGGCTGAAAAAGGGGATACTGATTCTCATGCAGCAACACAGCCTGGGGCATCAGTGGAGCTATAGCACAGTCTCTATCAGTTCATGTTTGTGACCAGCAGAAAAGGAGAGATCCCTTTGTTGTGGTCCCATTGTGGGTTGTGACTAAGATGCCCACAACCTGGGCTGGAGGCAATAAGCCCCAGTGGTCAATACTGCAGCTCCTGCTTCTCTTCCAGTGCCTTCCCACAGAATGCCATAGGTTAGACAAGGAGCAGAAGGTGCAGAACTGAGCCTGTGCCTGCTGTGCCAGCTCCCCATGGCAGCAGCACTCCAGCCTCGCCCCAGTGATGCCACCAAGCACAGTCACTGTCCCCAGAGACACTGACGGTGGCATGTGGTGTGACACAGCCCTGACTCTGCTCCTGCAGCAAAAGGTTATTTCAGCTTCTGGCCAGCTGGCAGCAGACCCTGGACACTGCTGTGAGGACCCTGCTGATACACCATCCACCTGCTGTAACCAGAGCACAGCTGATTTATTCCCTCTGTCTCTGGCAGGCTGTCTCCCATCCAGAGGCATCTCCAGGGAAAAGAAGCAAAAGCCCTGAGCCACTGATCACAGGCACAGGGAGCTCTGCCTACCCACTGGGGAACTTACTGCAGCCCACTCAGTTCTGAGCATCACCTCTGGCAAGCAGGCAGCAGCTCTGTGCTACCTAGCACAGCTCCAGAGGGATGCTGGCAGCAAAACAATCTGCTGAACTTCAACTCGTGACACTCTATTCTGCTGTGCTGGATACAGCTCTGGAGGATGTGAGGAGCAGAACCAGAGGCACAGCTTCTGGGATGTGCACTGGGAAAGGGCTGCTTCCAAACATCAAAACCCACTTCTACACTCACAGCTAACAGGGAAGCAAATCCTTAAATCTATTCTTAAACAAATTCCATTCCTCTCTTCTGCGTCCCTCTGAGACAGAAAGTCTGCAGGATATTGTGGAAAAATCAAGACACTCTCAGAACAAAGGCTGAGGTCCCAACACTCTTTCTTCCCACTCTGCACAACAGAAAATGACAAGCAAAAATGCAGATCTGGAGAAATGCTCTGTTTCCAAGTCTCCTGGACAGAAAACTGAGGTAGTAACTTCAACATAAACACTCACAGAAGATGATAAACATGTCTACAAGCTATTTCTAAATTCTCAGTCTCATTTGCCAACTGAGATACTACAGAGAGCAAGTAATTTCTCTGTCTCAGCAGGGGAGACAGGACAGAAATCTGTAGACAATGTGAAGAAATGCTGCTCAGGCAGGAATCAGAGTCAATCCTTGGGAAGTGCCTGAATAACAAAGTGCAGATCACTGTTGCACAAGTCTGGTTTGCAATGTTTCTTTCATATTATAGTAAAAAACCCACTCATACAAGCAGGGAATAATGTCAAAATGCACCTACTCTACTACTAACTTTGTGGTGGATAAACTCACTGCAATCATAAAACCCCCAAACTTATGGGTTTGCTGTACCTGTCACTCCCACAACCTCAACTCAAAGTGCTTTGATGATCTGCTGACAACTCACTTGTTCAAGGTTTGCATTTAGTTTGAAAAGCTCAACATCCCCAGCATGAAAAACAACAATGTTTTCCTTGGGTCAGCAAAACAGGGCAAATGCAGCTTTTATTTTTCACCCTAACCCTAGCTGGGAGAGGCATGGCTCACATTCAAAGGCACAAGTGCTCTCTGCCACACGGCTGGGAATGAGTTTTGCTCTGTAGCTCTGTAACATCATCCAATTCTCAGCTGGAGGTTTTCCAGTTAATAAAACGGCCATATGGGGCACTAAAAAACAAAACCAAAAAACCAAAAGCATTTCCTTCCTTTGCAACCTTCAGTCTCAAAAATCCCTCCCCTCCCAAAAAAAAAAAAAAAAACCCAAAACAACCCAACCAAAAAGTAAAGCAGCAGCCAGTGGTACTCGTGAAATTCTGAAATTCAAGAGCATCTCTTTTTCTTCTCACAACCCTTTTACCCAGAGCACTATCAGCACTTTTGATCAGCGTGCTGTGGGCAGAAGACAAATAATGATGGGTTGGAGGCAGCAATGAGCATTTTCAGTAAACACTCTCTGGGAACAAGAGTTCTGGCACACTCACTTCCACTCCTGACACCACCCACACTCACCATCAAAACACACTGCTTGTTCACAAATAAATTCTCTCTTGCTTTGTGAGAGAGCAGAGACCCTGAGCATGCTGGGGTCCGGGAGGAGGCACACCAACATCCTTGTGAATTGTGCAACAGCTGTGACCCAGAAAGGCAACATTCAGCACAGATTCCACTTAGACACCTGATTCCCAGGTGGGTGTCAATTATTTTAAGAGCCTGAATTTTAATAAAAAATGGAGTTTTTGGATGTGAGGATCCATGCTTCTGCAGACTTAATGGAGATGGTCCATACTGTGTTTCTCCTTGAGCTCCTGTCTTAACTCTGGTTCCTTAAACACCTGCCCCTCCTTCCCCACAGCTTTAATATGCTGCTGCTCACATCAACACTCCACCTCTCCTCTACCACCATCCTTATTCTTGCCTCTGCTGAATGCAGCCTTTGTTCAAGCAGATTTCCCAAAACCTTACCCCATCCTCAGCCACCTCCAACAGCTCCCCAGTGCACTGTAGATTCAATTTCCAATTGCCTTCCTGGGCTGCAGTAGGCAGCAAGGACTTTCTCGAGCATATCCTTAGCCAGCCCTATACTTCCTTACTTGCCTCCTCCTTCTACTGCTCCTCTGGCTCAGCTCTAGAATTTACTGCCCCTTCAGGGCTAATAAAACCTGAACTTGCTGATTTTAAGGCACAGAGTAACTCTCATCTGTTTACTCAGACTTGGAATACCACAGGACAGCGAGACTAATTTATTCAGAAAGCTTCAGTCAGCTGCTCTCATCTCCACATTACCACAGTTTTGGGAGGGTGCAAAATGTGAGATGAACCCAGGGAGCCACACATGGGAGCATTTCACACAGCAATGCTGGAGAGTAGCACAGCTGCACTTTCACTTCTCTTGTTTATCTGAAATTTTCACTTCAACAGGTCTTTTACTCATCAGCAAAACCCATTTAGGACTGTATTTTTCACCTAATGGGATTGCCTGTCCTGATTGTTGCCAGCTGTGCCAGCCTGTGCCTTATCTCCCCTGCCCCAGTGCACTTTCTCAGCACTCCAAGGAATTCCATGTGCACTCCTATGTGTTGGGATGTTGCAAGACCAGGGTGATGGCACAACTGCCAATTCAGCAGATTTTTGATAGGCAGATGCCACCTCTAAGACATCTTTACTCCAAGAGAAGTTTTGTGCCCACTTTGCCACCTTCACAGCCTTAAAGCCAAAATCCTAAACATCCAATCAAGAAAGGAGCAGTCCTGGGAAGAAAAATGCATAACCTAACTCGGAGATGAGGAAAGCCACAGAGAACTGTGGAATTTGCTCCCATTTGTGTTGGGCAGGCTGTAAGTGAGCTTCAAAGGTGACTGGACAAGTCTGGGATGTGCATCCCTGTGCTGCTGGCTCCTGGGAACGTGTTACAGAGGAGTGAGGTGTCTGACTGTCCTCAAAATGCTTCTTGCACCTCACCAACCCCTATCACAGGGTGGTTTGTGCTGGAAAGGATCTTAAATTCCAAGCCCCTGCCATGGGCAGGGACACCTTCCACTAGACCAGGTTGCTCAGAGCCCCATCCTGCCTGGCCCTGAAGACTTCCAGGAATCCACCAGCTCTCTGTGCAAGCTGTTCCAGTGCCTCACCACCCCCACAGTCAAGTTTATTTCCTAATATCTCATCTAAACCTACCCTGAGCTTGAAGCCATTTGCCCTTGTCCTGTTACTACATGCTCTTGTAAATATTCTCTCTCCACTATGCAAAGACAGTGCTGGTCTCAATTTAATCATCCAGCTCTTGGAGGCAAGTTAAACATAGCTTGCAGAGGTGGAGCAGGCAGACAAAAAGCCAGGATCTGTAACCCCTCTGCTACTGAGAAGAAAGGAATGTTTGCACCCATGGAAGATACATTGATTTGCAGGAATGTAGTGAAATGCTTTAGTTCTCAGAGTTAATTGCAGAGCTCTGGAGTCAAAATTCCTGGGGTCTATTCTCACCCTCTTACTAACTTGTTTTATAACCCTTGAGACATTGTTGAGTAGGAGTATTTGCTTAACCTAAGCTTAATTTAAGTTTTGCTCCTACTTATAAATCAAGTATCTCCAGGACTCTTAGCTCCTAATGAGGTACGGTCTACAATTACAGAAGAAACTGTTCCATTTGATAGGGAAGTCTCACCAGCACACGAAGTGAAACAACGTTTGAAGGAACAAGATGTTATTTTACCAGATCAGGTGACAACTGAGAAACAAAATGTAAATATTCTTGAGTGTGATTAGTTACCCTGATCAGAACAAGATCCACCAAGCACGAACATGTGTGTATTAAATAGGTGTTATCTTTCCCTACAAACCTCCTACCCTCTGGCACTTGAGGGAAACTCCTCACAGCACTCTTCCCCAGAACCACTGCAAACAATTTAGTTTCCTGCAATGCTGCTTCCTGTGGTTCACAACACAGTGTGCTTCTCTCCCACAGCAGCACATTTACAGAGGACATGAAGATGTGCATGCAGATAAAACACAACTGCAGTAAAACATCTGTATTCCAGGAGGGTGAGTTTTGCTATAAAATGAGGAGGGGGAATACTGAAATCACACACACAGACATCTCTGCACCACCAAAAGAACCAGTGTCCAGAATGAACAGAAAGCTCAGAGGGAGCTGACAGCTCAGGACAGTGAAGCATTAACCAGTGCTCAAGACACCTCAGAAGGCCAGGGGACTTGGCAGCTCACTTCTTGCATGCTACCACCCCTTCAGTCTCCAACCCCAGCACACAATTTGTAACTGTCTGCTGAGAAAAAGCTCTCTCTAACAAGCCTTATTCTTCTGATGATCTGATTGAATTAGGACATCCATATGTTGTAGCTGTTGGCTAACAAGATAGAGGTGGTTTTTCAACACACGGGTAATTGGTCTCAGCAGCAATTACTGACACAGCAAAGTTGTCCCAGTTGTCTACCCCCCCCAATATTATTTCTTTCAAACTCTAATAAGCAGTATCACTGTCTTGTACAAACAGTTACAGTGGGACTGGTTTGCCTAACACTGAGGGCAGGAATGTACAGAATACCACAGGGGAAAAGTGAGGTAAGCAGAGGGACAGAGAGAGGAAAGAGCTGGTGCACAGAGCATCTTGCTCTTCTACCAGTTTGAACACTTGAATGTTCACCATGCCTTGCTCTGCAGCTTTTAGCCAGATCCTGCTCCTTTTCATAGACACAGCTTTGTTTGGCTGCACTCAAGAGCTCTGAAGTATTAAATCAAAGAGCAAAGTCACATGCTGTTAACTTCTATCCAAGAAACTAAATCTCACATTTTAACTGGTTAATAAAGGGCCAGATTTGGATAGTCTCCTCCATACAAAATCCCTATTACTGAAATCAAAAGGGGACTTAGTGGGAGCAGGCCTCCCTCTTAAGAAAAGCCAAATACCTCATTAGCAGCATAGTTAATGGAATGGCCATACCCTGGCAAAAAGAAATCTGATAAAAGACTGAGTCCTTTCAAAAGAGCAAAGTTCGAAGAAGCAATTTTGGGAGCAGATGCCAGATTTGAACCAAACAACCAAATTTTGAGAAAGCAAAGCCACAATTTGTCCAAAACCAAGGAGAAAGTGCATAGCTTAATAACCCTAGATTTATGCAAACTTATCACTTATGTGAAACAAATAAATCCATAAAGATATAAACTTTCAACATCCACCAAACCAAGTGAAAGCTTCCACTCCACTGGCTGCTAAGATGACCAAAAAGGACAAGGAGGAACTTTATTTTTTTTTTTTCACAAGGTACCCATCACTTCTGGCCACACATTCTCCTTCAGGATGGTGCATGAGGGATAATCAGATGCATTAGTTAGTGAGGCTGCACCAATGTCCCCATCAGCTCTACCCCAAGCCCCACACTGCTGGGCCATCTCACACCCTTACTAACTAATGCATCTCATTACCTCTCATGCACCAGCCTGGAGGAAGCCTGACCACAAGTGATGGGTATATTGTTACACAAAACCAAAATTCCTCGGCATCCTTTGTGGTCAGAGGGACCATAGACAAGGGATAAAGGTTTTAAACTACTACAGAATCAATTATAACTAGATATATAGAAAAAATGCATTATGAGGAGGACCATGAATCAGTGGCACATGCAAAATTGACAGAGAGGTGGTGGAGAGCCCTGCACAGTCCCCAGTGCCCAGCAAAGCCAGGATAAAACCACACTTGAACAGCTTTGGCAGCAGAGTGCTGCCAGCCCCTGTGGGTCAATAGAGCTGCACCTTTGTGCCATGGCACTGCTTGGGACTTGGCAAAAGCAAACACGTTTAGGAGGTTACTCAAACAGCACTTATTTGGCACCCAAAGGGTGTAAGCTTGCCCAGAACCCAGCTCAGACCTCAGCAACTTCTCCAAAGTGCAAGAAAACTTGGTTGAGCACCTCAGCCAGACGCAGGAGAGGCAGCTGTGAAAGAGGTTCAGCAGCAACTTGAGAGAGAGCTCTGCATTCTCCTGTACACTCATACAAGCACCTTTTCCTGCAGACTAACACCCAGCCAGTGCTCTGAATTGTGCTGGCAAAGGAGGAAATTCTGTGCCTTGTCCCCTCCCAAGAAACAGAGCCCTTGCTGTTCTCAGTGCCAGCCTGTAAACCAAAACATCTGGACACTCCTGCAACAGGCTGGGGAGTCTCAGTCAAGTTCCCAAGGGAAGGGCCAAGATTGGCACACACCACTCCTGCCTGTGCCATCAAGGAGGCACAATACAGCCTTCAGCTTTTGACATGGGCAACTCATCACCTTCCAATCTATTTAATTAATTTTGTGAACCTAAGGGCTCTGCATATGTGCCATTTAAATGGCAAGGGCAGTGCACTAGAGAGGCTGCCCCAGGAATGATGTACCTCACTAGGCTCTCCCAGATGATGACTATTTAAAGCACACTACAGAAAAAACCCAACACACTCAACAAATGGAGTGATTTTTACAAGACATCAGAGTCAGCAAATCCCAATTAAGGCAAAAATCATCTGCAGAGTACATAGAGAGCACAGAGTAACATGGAAACAGCTCCCACCCTCAATATGCTCTCACATGAAGTCATTTGGTTGAGCCCAAGCTTTATTTACTCAGCTCATAACAACAGCAAAAAAAAGCTATTAGCAGAAGGTTAAAGTAACTGAAACAATGGGTGTAAAATAATGGAGCCCACAGCAGTTACGACTTCGTGCATATATTTATTTAATTGAATAAATACAGCCATTCAGCTACTGCTTTTCACAACAGCCTTCCTGCCTGCAGTGGGAAAGGTTATTCCCATTAATTGATTATTGTTACTGCTCTAATACACCCTACACACTTGTTTGTGTTTCCATTTAATTTTCCAGGGTATTACCACTAGCCCTGTAAAAGGGGACATGTGTAACCGAGCCAGCCCCGCTGACACACGGCAAATGAGAACACCCATCTCTCCCCAAAGGGGCATAATTATAAAAGACTGCAGGTTATTGATGGATCAGTGGGTTAATACCAGGATATCCACATGAAGCCATGCAATTTAATCTGATCACAGTCAGTCCAGGGGGAAGAGAGCCCAGTGAATCTGAAGCAAAGACACCTTTCAGTAATGAGCAGGCATCAGAGCCCTCGCGCTGGCAGCAGCGCTGCTCGGCGCTCACAGCTAATACTGTGCCTTTCTCAGCCCATGGGAGACTGTGACAGGAAGGAAAGGCTCTCCAAATCACTCGTAGGAGGATGCATTTACTGAACAAAAGCATTACAGAATTCCGTCTTCAGGCTAAAAATATTACACACCTATAAAACTGCCTATGCCAGCAAGGAGAAAAGCAATTCTCGCCTCTGTGCCCACGTGGGGGTGGACAAAGTCACCAGGGAGCTGATGGGTATGGAGTGGGCAGAGAGTAAATACAACAGATTGGAGTCAGCTACAATCCACTACAGAAGACCTCATAAAACAGGGTTTAAAAGGAATAAAAAGGGCAAGGAATGCACAAGGCTGGCAGAGCCTTAGGTAGTGAGCTCAGAGAAGCATGTTCCAGCAAGAAGGGTTAATGTGAATGCAGCACCCATGCTGCTCGCAGACCACAAATGAGCACAAAAGTAAGGAAAGTGGCCATGTGGGAAATGCTGTGAAGAGTGAAAGGATGAGCAGCCAGGATGGGCAGAGCTGTACAGACCTCTCAGTGGGTCCTAAAGGCCTTCCAATCAATACACATCAACAGACAGCCTCAAAAAGCTGATGATAGAACATAAACACACAATTATTCCACTTCCTGTGGTTTAGAAATGTAGGTTCAGACATACATGTCAAGAAACTTGAGAGCTTTGGAAAGGATAAGACTGATCAAAATATATTCATCCTCCACGTAAAAGACTTCTCAACAGGTAGAGACAAAACCAGTAAACCTCAAACGTACAAAGTGTTGACTCAAACTCTGATTTCAGCAGCTTATGCTGTTAATTTGCTGTTAACTCACCAGCATAGATACTCTCAGATTTAATTCTTGTCAGCTGAGAAAACGTTTCTGCTTCTCCAAAGCACAATGGCTGCTATCATTTTGACTGACGTAAGCTACCATAAATGATTTTTCAAATGGACAAATTTATCCCTGGAGACAGCAAGATTCCAATTAGGGCATGTTTGTCTTCCTCTGCAGCAAATCTTGAGCTGGTGCTTAAAGCAAGAGAGAAAGCACCAGAAGCAAGAGAGAGCTTTCTCTCTGTCATCACCAAACAAAAAGTGCTCTACACATTTGATGCCAAATAACCCCACACTAATGCAAAGTCAAAGCCAGCAGCTGCAGTGGAGGGTCCTGTCCCTCTTACAGGGTTAGTTAGGGCAGATGTGGTAAGAACACACCATTCTGTTGAGTTCTCCTCTTACACCAAGGGTAAGAGCTGGAACAACCATATGGTAAAACCAAAATACACAAAGAAAAGGCCAAATGGACAAGACAGAAGAAAGCAGCTAAAGAGACACATCCAGCAGAGCTGAGTTATCCATTTTTCCTTTCCTCTGCCCTGTCATGAAACAGGCCAAGGACAGCTCTATGCCCCAGAGGATGCTGTGCTCAGGTACACCCTAGCACACCAATAACTCAGGAACACTCATCACTCCTCAGCACATACTGCTTGTCTCAAGGCTTGTCCCTTCTGGGGTTTCCTTTAAGCCATTCTTCACACTACAGCAATTCAGCAAGGAGCTTCCAGTCATGGCTCCTGAACATGTGGGATATGTGCCCACAATGCCAAACACAGAGACAGCTTCAACAAATGCAAACAGAAACTCTCAAATGCATTAAAGATCAGCACAGCATTCTTCTGAATGAGCCTCACAATCTGGCAGGACTCCTTCCAACATCAATATCAATTTCCTCCATCAACAGGAGACAGAATAATAGCAGCTTCCTCTGTTTAATACAGCCCTTAATTGTCCCAGATCAAATGCAGGCTCCCAGAGGCTATTCATTCTGCTCTATAGGTAACTGTGTCTGAGACAAGATGCAAGAACTTTTATCAGCAAATGTTAAACACAGCAGGAAGGCCAGAAGGTGTGTCTCAGGACTGCTAAAAACATTAACCAACCACATCACTGCACTGGCTCTAATGGAACTCACAAAGCACTGCTGGGACCAGCACGGGCACCCCAGTGACCAGAAAACACTTGCAAGCTCCTGCTTATCTGAGAGGCAGCAAATCCATAAAATCACTGTCAGATCAGGGTTTTTTTCCCCTCTTTGTATCAGCTTCATGATGCCTCTGATCCCTCTCTTAATGAAAAAGTCCTCACTGATTTCAAGAGAGCTCAGCAAGACTGAGCAGAAAAAGAAACTAAAAAAGGAAATGGCAAGTGAGTCATTAGTGGGTGGAGAAAAGAACTGTATAGTAAGTAATCTTCAACTTTTACTCCTTTGAAATAAACAGTGCCACAAATTGAAGGAATCCTTTGACACCAGTGAAGATGGAGCAGTAACAAGCCCTGCACAGTCTGTAGGAATGATTAATTCCTCCACTCAAAGGGGGTTACTTATGACAGATGCCAATAAGCACACAGGTAAAATTAATCTTCTTGCTTGGAAACCTCTAGATGGAAGTTCCAATTTTAAATACAAGATCACACTCAGAGAGAAGCAAGCAAACCAGCACCAAACCAGAATACTCTCCCCAGTTTCAAACAGCTAAGAAAATTCCTTAATTGTTTCCCATCTTTTGGCTGCTACTGCCAGCATTACGACCTTTGAGTCAAGCAGGTGCTCAGATGCTGAAATGGGAGGAGAGTTTCTTCCCCATTTTTAGATTTTACATGACCATCAACCTGTTCAAGTGAAAGGTGTCTCTACCCAAGGCAGGGGGTAGGAGCTGGATTAGCTTTGAGGTCCCTTCCAACCCAAACTGTTCTATGACTATGATTAACCAGAGCAGGCATGGTGCCATGATCTTTCTAGCCCTGCTACAGCACAAATATGTTCCCTTTGGAATGTAATTCAGTGTGTACTTTCACACACTCATCTCTTTGATTCATTTTGCCCTGGCTTACCAAAACACAGCCCTTTTTCCTAGGCCTGGTTACTACAGCAACAAAATCATTTTGAGTTTGGTAGCAACACATTGCAGGCACCAAAAAAATCTGCTATTAGTTCAAGAAACATGAAGCTGCAAGCCAGCAGCCCATGCAGAGAAATCCTACTGTAGCATCTCACCCCTGCCTCTCTAATTAAGAAACTCTAAGAATCCCCACCTCCTTGGCAGAGCACAAGCTTGAACAGCCTCTGACTTCAAAGGATGAAAAGAGAGGTGCACTGCCCACAACATCCTGTGTGCCTGTCCCTGCAGAGAAACCACAGGAGAAATCTGATGGGCTTCATTGCCACAGGAATATTACACTCCACTGATGCTATTAGTTCCACTAATGATTAAAGCCAAAGCACCACTTTAAACTCCATATGGTATCACATCTGCATTCTTCTGCACATACATGAGTATTAACACACAAAAAAGAAGGTTTGGGGGGATGTTCTCAGGGTTTGGACTTTTTTTTTAATAACCAGAGAAGCCATCCTGTATTGTTATTTCACTGCAAAGTGACTATATTAGATACTATATTATTACTCCACTTAACTTTCATACAGCTCAGAAGCAGGAAAACAAAACAACCACTTGGTGCACACAGTTATTTCTAATTCACTGCCTTGGGACACGAGGGTTTTTATTGCAGAGGTGAACAATGATTAGTCCTTAGCTGTCAGGTTGAGAGACTGCTTCTAACCCTCAGCTACAGTCCAGCCCAATGCAGCACACAGACTCAACATAAGCAATACACCAAGGACAGCATAAACTGGTCAATATGGTCATTTCTCAGCAGCACCCAGTCATTCTACAAAGTTCAGCCAGACTATTATCGCTGTTATTAATTAGTTCCTATCCGAGAGAATGATCTATGCCAGATTTGACCCTAATTTTGACTAAAGGAACTTTCCCAAAACCATTTCATCTGGTCAGCCCCCACTGAGTGAGTGTGCTATTATGAGAAAGCAAACTGATACAAATATAGCACAGTGACAGTATCCACTCTGCAGTTATTTCCTCTGCGAAACAGAGCAGAATGAAGTGGGTAAGCTGCTCAACCAGCTTTCTTCTAAGGCCACTGAAAACTGCATTGATGACATCAACAAAAATAATCAGTTAAAGACAGATCTGAACAAATAAATCTCAAACAACATTTAAACTGAGCAATCTGACCTCCTCTCAAGTATCCACCAACATAAGATGACACTTCCACTTGTTTCTTCTTCATTTATATTCATTCATGGAATAGATTTTTTTCCTGGTAGCTTTTATTTTCACAAGCCAAATTGATTGCAAGTTGATAGATGAATTAATCATCCAATATCTGAAACTCTACTTGTGATGGATAGGCTAGGACAGGGCAGAAATTAAACCTAATTGGTGACTGAGTGTGCACACAGGCACTCCTCTGTAATCCTCAATTCAGATGTAGAAATTCAGGCTAGGATTTTAATAGTTAAAGCCAGAAGGCACACAACCCTAAAATGCTTGGGGTTTTGTGGTGGGATTTCTTTCCTTTGTCTATTTTTAAACTCCACATGTAGTAACAAATACGGTTAGACAACATCCTTATCTCTGCAGAAAAAATAAAAAAGCAGCCTATAGTAAGCAGAAATAATTTTCTGGAAGCATTTTCCCAGCTACAGTTGAACTGCCAACTTTAAACACGTTATTTTAGCATACAAGATGAATGTAGCTCAGGAAGAAGAATCACTCTTCCTAATCCTCCTCTCATGCACCCTCCTCCAGCCTGTTCTCAAGACATGAAGCATTGCTTAAAAAATGCCCACGGAACAGACTGAAAGAAGTTGCTGCCCCTCTATGTAGTTATTTATAATAGATAACTTAGAATCACTCTTAATTCCAGCTCATCATTTATGGTGTTGGCACAGTTGCTCCAGTGAATTCAGTCTCATTACTCACCTTTGGGTTGTACATTATCTTGCATTTTATACATCATCCTTCTTTGTCCAGTGGATCCCTCACAAACACTTACAGAACCAAGTGAAGATGAATAATGACCCAAGGACAAAGCTAAACCTGAAATACTATGATTTTATGGCCAGCTACAGAAAAGCAGGGACATGTTTTGAATACACAGACAAAGCTCTAAGTGAAGCAGCAATAAATCCATGAATGCCATGTTATGTAGTGACTTTCCACCAGGCTTCTGCACTATCCCAAGACATTAAACAACACTTGGAAAGTCAGCAGGACTTTGTTGTCAATGCTCACTTTGCTCACCTTTGCTGTCAATGGCCACACTCAGCTTGGAAACTTGATAAAAATGTCTTTGGGGAAAAAAAAACAAACAGGAATAGGATCATCCATTCAGCTGAAAGTCACACCAAGGTGGGGATGATGGGACAAGTGGGACAAGTTTTGGTTACCAGGATTATACTAATAAGTACAGAAGGATCTCATTAATGCAGCATGCACTCCACTGATCTATTACATTGGAGTGGTTTACCTAGTGGCAACTCCTGCAGAAAGAGGAATGGGCCAAGCTGGTACATTTTTTCAAAGAAAACTTCACCAACAACATCCTCTAAACCTGCTGGGAAGGGGAACTGCTGCTGAAACCCATAAGCACTTTGCCCCAGTAACTGAGATGTTTCACTGGGGAATCAAAGGCAAATTTCACAGCGTAACCATCTGGAAGAATTCTGCAACATGATCACCAGAACCATGAGTTCTACTCCAGGCTCACTGTATCTCAAAATAGACCTCCCCAGCTTCCACATCCCATTCTGTTACAGGGATCACATTACCAAGGGTCCTGCCCCAGCATCCTGGGTCACAGCACCTACTCTGGAACTGGCACTTCCTTGCTAAAATGTGACTGTGGCAGTGACAACACCTGTGTCCTCTCAGTCTCCTTAGACTGCAGTGATCACTCAGACACATCCTCTGGAACAGGAAGAGAACCAGGGTATCATGTAGGGGGGGAAAAATTTTAAAAAATCAATCATCATCACATACACCACTTGAACATTTGTCAGCTAAAACCGAGCCACAATATAAGAATTTAAAGGAATCTGGGCAAACACAAAAGAAGGAATAAACATCTGTCCAGTCATCATGGCTGTCAACCTCTACCATTGCCACAATATGAGCAAACACTACTGTGCTTCCCTGCTGCTCGATGCAGAGACCCATACCAGGTCACTTCCACAAGCACAGCAGCACATGGAGGAGAGGCCTTGAGGCATCCCTTGCACTGGCATCAAACAGGGAGCAAGAGCCAGATGCCAGCCCACCAGGAAAACCCTCGGTGAGAAGAAGAGCCTTACCTATGTACAGGGAGGAATCTTTCCGCCTCACGTGGTCATCGATGTAGGAAACTCCCAGGGGCTGGACAGGGGTAGCACCAATGCCCAGGAGGACCTGTGCCCCGATGAGCAGCAAGTACATCATGTTGGTGGCAGTCCTATTCCTGCAGATGAGGTCTGGGTCTGGTCCCTCATCGCTGCTGGACCCGTTGACAGCACACACATCCCTCCCTTCAGCTCCCCAGCGTATTTCCCCCGATTCGTACTCGTACTGGTGGGTCAGAAATTCGGGCAAGGCAGAAAGGAGGGCCCCCAAGGCCATGACTATCCCTCCACACCCTATCAAGCGTGGCCGGTGTCCTCGGGCTCCGAAGTAGCTCACGAAGAGGATGAGGGCCAGGTTGCCAATCTCAAAGCTGCTGGCAATGACGCCCACGTCGGCACTCTGCAGGTTGAATCGCCGCTCCAAGGTGGTTAAAACACTCACCTACAACAGAGAAATCCAGAGAAAATTACATCCCTGCCTTCCATTCTCCCCATACTGCAAAAGCATACATTTCCTTGACTTTTCCTGGAGCTGAAACCATACCCACCAAGGACATCCAAATCACAGTATAGCAGCTGACCTCCAAGCACGACCTGAACTGCTCCAATACAGCCACACCAGAAGGTCCTAATACCAAGTGACATTTCACAGCCTACCACCTGTCTGAGCACATGTCACTTCCGAATTCCTGTGCCCATCAGGGTGTATTTTGGATGCCTGCAGACCCCCATGATTCCATGATCTGTTAGTCTGTCTTTGTGCTCCCTTTTTATTTGAAGGCACAATCTTCAAGGTGCACAGTCCCACAGAACCAAGGCACAAAACACACTGAGCTTCACATCCTGCCAGGCACCCAACCTTTCCCTTGGAATGAACTGCAGTTAGGGAGCAGCAGAAAACCCTGCAGAGTCTTTGCTTGCACACCAGCACAAGGCCATCAAGCCACTCAGAGTGATGTGCACACAGGCAGTTTAGCTGGCATTGAATGCTTTTACTCAAGTATATAAATAAAATGCTGATCAAAGGGTTTAAACTGTTTGTGGATTAGTTAATGACTGGGATCGTCACAGAGTATTTTTGAGAAGACAGGCCAATTAAGGTTTACATAGAAGTTTTAAATCCACCATGAAGAAGGGATGATTTAACAAATTGTAAGTATTTAAGACTAAGAAGAGAGAAGCACATGAGTAGCGTTCAAATATTTAACATTACTGCAAAAAGGAATGACCTGTTCTTTGAATTCAAAATGAACAGGAAAGAAGTGACAAGATTAAACTGAAGCAGAGATGATTCAGGTTGGATCCAAGGTGGGGAGAAACCACATTTTACTGGTAAGGATTGTGAGGCACTGAAATGTGCTGCCTGGAAAGGCTGCAGAGGTCTTTAACAGAGCACAGACCAGCATCTGTCAGGAAAGACACAGGTATGACTGATCTTGCCATGGGGCAGGAAAATGAACAAGATCATCTCTTGAGAGCTCCTCCAATCTTGATTACATGGTGCAGTGAAACACAATGTGGATTTCCTGCAACAGTCACGGCACTGATCAAAGCATGAAGGATGAACCATTAAGTACCTCACTTGCTGTCAGCCTTGCTCAAGGGAGAAAACAGAGTATTTTCATGTCTATGGCAGTGTCCCTCTTCTACAGCAAAAAAGCAACAAAAGAAATCTTGAACGTGTCACTGAAATGCCAAAAACTTTTACCTTGAATAAAAAACTATCTAGTTTTCAGGCTGCAAAAGATTAAGGTATTTAAGGTTGTCCTAAAAGAGGCAGGTTTCTCTACTCCAAAAAAAAAAAGTGAAAAAGACCTCAGAGAAGAAGGTAGCCCCTGGATAGAATAAAAATAGCCTCCCACTGGAGGCACTGAAAATCTTTGCTGATAAACCTCATGAAGCAGGAGCCAGCCTGACCGACTTTAAAGAATTCTGACAGCAGTTCTTCTCCGGGGGCAGTTTGCCTCTGCTAGGGAACACCAGGGCACAGTTGGACAAAGACAGCCCCATCAGCAACAAAATGGAAAATGGAAACAACCTACTTCTGCTGCTTTGCATAAGCAAAAGCTCCCAAACCTGACTGTGGTAAGTGTGTAAGCCAGATCTCCAAAACTGGACTGTGTTAATGCTTTCTGAAAATCCAGCCTTCTTCTCTTACAGGCAGCTATCACTTTATACCACCACCAATGAAATCCTCCCCAGCTAAAGAGCAAAGAGCTGAGGAATGCAAGGAGCAAGAAACCTAAAAATCAAATCCTATGAATAAAGGCAGTGCCAAAGCCAGGTGTGTCAGAGGGAGAGGAGATCACCACTTTGCCTGCAGCTCCAGGTGCAGGTCCCTGCTGGGATGGAATAGCTCTGTGACTCAGGAGGGACAACAGTGTCCTCTGTGCAGGCACAGCACAGCCTGTCCCTGCTCCAGCAGCCTTGGCCAGCAGTGCTGCAGCTCAGCTCACACTCACAGGGACATTGCAGCTCCCAGCCCCCTGAGGGAGCTGAGCAGGTGAGCACAGACACTGCTAGAAAACATTGCTCTGGTGCTTCCAGAGCAAGGCACACCAAGGAGGGGAGATACAGACAGCATCCCACAGCCACAGGCACATCCACCAGGCACCCATGGGAGGGAGAATCTGGAATGGTTTGGATTGGAAAGCACCTTAAAGATCATCTATAGCTCCAAACCTTCCACCATGGGTAAGGATTTATGGTTTCATTACAAGGTGTGGTCTAATGGGGCTGTCACTGGGGGCCCGTGAACATCAATTTTGACAGGCTGAGGAATCTCTCCAAGATCAATATATAGCTCTGAGCATGCAAAGTTATGTCTGTGGTGCTCATTTCTGAGCTACACCTAGATGGAAACTCATGATTACTCATTACAGCTGTGCAAACTGAGGTGGAGAGCCAACTATTAATGAGTCAAGTACAGTCAACAAAATTAATTTCTGATGGAATAATTTAGACTGGAAGATTGAAAGCCAACAGAAGTGATTTCCCAAGGCCAACTGGTATTAACTAGCTTTGGAAGTCTCCCACATTTCGACCTGGCTGCCAAATTTTAGGCTTTTACCATACATATAGAGAAGTGGGTAGAAAGCAGGACATATGTGGGTGCCAGGTCTCAAAAGGGTCAGATTTTGAACAGCTGGATTTCAGACATAAAAACCCACACATTTCCAGGTGCAATTCACAGTGACAGAGACAGTCAACTGGTGACAAACCAGGGAACTAAAACCAGAGTCCCAATTCTCATTCCACTCTTATTTCAGCAGGACTTCAGCCATTCTTTTCCTTTTTACAAAAGCTGACCCATTAACAGTAGGGAAAAAGAGTCACACCATCCTGTAATACTTCCTTGCTTAACTATGGGGAAAACACTGAAACAAAAGCAGGAATAGGACTACAACACAAGGCAAATTCCAACCCTCTTGATAAAAGCTGGCAGTTCTCCTTATACCAGCTCTGCCTTTGCTAAGTGGGTTATGAGGAATGGAGGGTATGGTGAACGAACAAATTCATCACACCAGCCTTGAGCATCCAGAAGAAAACAGCATCCAAGTACAAAATGCTGAGACCAGCACACCAGCAGAGTAGCCTCCAAAACTGACAGTGACAGTGAGGGGTAAAAAAAATAAATCCCAAAATAAAAACAAGGCTGGGAAATAAACTGTCAACAAGCAGATTCTTAGCCAGAGAACAACGGGAACACAACTGCATTTTATCCAGGGTGGCTGCAGCCCAAACTCTTACTATGACATTGGCTGTGACCTTACAAAGACCAACTACAAAATCAGCATTAGCATGGCAGAAAAGTTACCTGCATTTATGCAAAATGTATCCCTGTCCATGAATAAAATCATTCTCCCACCCTCCATGCTCCACTTTTATGGGACTTCCTGCATATAATGTTTAACCTTTTAAGTTTGCAGTTTCTATGTGGGATGTTCCCAGTGCCCTTGTAACTGTGGGATAAAAACACTGTATTGCCCATTTTCCTTTCACAATCCTGTTCCCCAGAAGACGAACCATCACCACTCCCAGACACTAACGCTGTTTATCCAGAGTTACATAAAATGTTGTAAAAGACACCACAGGTCCCTGTAAAATACTGATGTCATGTGAAAAGGCTGTGAGGATTATGAAAAGGTCCCTGTGTGCTGATGCCAGGTTGATCACCCTAGAGCACAGCCATGTGGATGCTGTTTCAGAGCAGGGATGTGGGCCTTGGGATGGTGCAGCAGCACAGCAGCTTCAGATGGACAACCTCCTGCTAAAACACAGCAGGGAAACACCAGCAGCCCACAGTCCTGACTCCTGTCAACTTACACAGCTGTTCAGTGAGGGATGGGAAGAATTGACTAAGAGGGTATTTAGTTAAAGAAACCTTCTAACCCAAGATCAAAGCAGTTACCAGGAAGCAAAGACAGCACCCAGTAAAACCCATGCAGGCAAGATAGAGCAGACCATGCAGCCTGACCCCAAGAAGTCACTGGTGAAAAACACCCACAGGACCAGAGAGGTCCAGAGCAGGCACAAGGACAGAGGCAGGGTCATGGGTCATGCCAGCACTCAGGAAAATGGGAGCAGCACTGAAACCACAACTGCCTATGGCAATGTGCCTGCCTGCCACCCTTGTGTGCTCCATTTTCAACAGCAGCTCCACTGAGATGTAGCTCTTAGACATATCAGCTGTGTGGCTGTTGTTACTCCACAAGCTCATGCTCCTCCACACTGGGTCTATACCAGACCTGCCAACTGGACCACTGAAAGCTACACCAGTTTGGGCACCTGCACACCTTGCTCATGCAGAAAGCAGGCTGGGCATCTGGAAAACACCATGTAACCCAGTATCTACAGTAACCCAGCCTTCTGGCTTTCTGTGAACACACATACAATAACTAGAAATGATTAAAACTTATGGCATGCTTGCACTGTCTGCCCTTACTGAGCCACAGCAGGCTGCACACACATTTGGATCAGACAACTGACATCAGACAGGTCTGGGCTGAACGGGCCTCCTAACACCACCCTAAAACACTCTGCAATGATTGAAAAAGGAAAATGTCTCTCACAACGCACACAGTGATAAATGACCCACATCAAAAAAAAGAAATCAATCACCACCTTAAAATTTTCCAGCCAAAGCAATTTGTACTGCAACTTTTGTAACTAAATCCATGGAAGCTTATGCCATGCCATTCTGGACTTATTTCAATAATACAAGCTCACATTCATCATTCCTCTCTGTTCCAAATCTACAGACCTCGGCCTTTCTGAACCAAGGTAAATTTGTTTTCTCTGTAGGCTGTTTATTTTATATTAGTGCTCAGCAAAAATACAATCCACAGACCTGCTTCACCCTATTGCCCCACTTGATCACTAAGAAATGAACTGGAGGCAGGGAGCACCATGATGGAGTCAGAGACACAGTATATTGAAAATGAATATCATATTGTTCATATCTCCAATGATCAAGTCATATTCACCCACAGAGTCTACAGTTAAGTTCATTGTATTAATAACACTGGGTTATATATAGAAAACACACTGACTTTATGCCTGAAGGGCCTTTTCAAAAGGCTTTTTTTTAATGTAAAATACATTTTCTCAGTTATGTGTTAAGAGATTGGACTTGAAGAGACATGTCTGCAGTGCTACAGGGTGTAAAATAATTGCCTGGCAACTACATTCCCAAAGGAAAACAAACTCAAACCATCTCCCACAGTCTCCATTACAAGCTGGGAAACACAGGGCTCCTTGAAGAGCCAAAGGGACCATGCCAGAAGTGCCACTCCTTCCAGGTGCCTCCACCCACTTCTTCAGGTGTCACCTCATCCTCTCTTCCAGCAGCTGTGCAGGACATGGCAAATGTGATCCCATGGCTGGGAGACCCTTACCAGCTCTCTTCCTGTGGAGCTGGTCCCAGGGGCTCAGTCACCCTCCTTCCCACAGCCACCAGGCTCAGGCTTCAAGCCCAAGGGAATGATGCTGATCCTCTGCTCTGACATCTTCCTGCTCCACAGTTCCAGTGCTGAGATGGATCACTTGTGGTTGAGCCAAACTTTTAAAAAGGCAGCCATTTGGCATTTTGCCCACTCCTTCCCCATTGGCTGGGTAAAGGGCAACAACCTTATTACCCTTTGCCCAAACCCAGGCAACAGTTCTTCTTGCTACCCCACTGAAGTAGTGAGGGCATCAGGACCTCCTGTCTCAGGCTGTTGATCACTTCTCTGAACACCTTTCCTGCTCCATCAAGTCAGTCGAAACTCAAAATTCATTTTCAGTGTAGATGCCAACAGCTGTGCTGGCTTTGGGCACACGAACATAAGGGAAAGCAAAAAAAGGTGGCAGTATGAACACACCCAGGCTGGCTCTGCTCAAGGTCTGGAAATCATCTCTGCACAGAAATTTGCATTCACGTGACAGGGATAATAGATGCCACAGCTGAACCCCTGCTGAAAGTAGGGTGTTATTAGCTTGGCTCTTGCTGCATGTGCCTGTGCTGTTTCTAGGCCAGCACTCGAAAAATCTGCAAGTTACTGTACTGGTGCCATGAGGAGTTTGCAGCTTGGATCTGTGCCTCACTGGTGTGAAAAATTCATTTTATATTCTAGTGACCAGCTCTGAGGTTAATGACAGTCCAAATCAAGCACACGTTCAAGGTCAGGATTTTCAGGGCCTTAGAAGAGAGGGTTTTGCACCATGCAGCAAGAGAAACAGCACATCACACTCCTAGCTGAGGCAAGGCACACATTTTTGTCAACCTTTTCTCTCTGGCATCAAGCAGAAAACTTTCCTGCCATCTCTTGTGCATCTCCTCACCACATTTCAGCAGCCACAGCATCCTGTGCCTCTTGGCCAACAAGGCACAAAACAAGGGTACCTGGGCACCTTTGGCAGGGTTTCACAGCTGTGCCACAAACAGTGATGCTCCAGGCTGCTGCACACTGCAAACAGAGCAAAGAGTACTCAGCATCCATGGAAGATATCCTGCTTGATCAGAAGCTGATACATCAGTGCAAAGCTTCAGTTTGTTCCAAAATAGCTCAAACCAGAAGAAAGCCACGTGCCTCTGAAAGGTAAACGTGCTTTTTCCACTGGTGAAACTGAGATCCATGTTGGCCAACTATGGTGCATAAAAACCTAACCTCTAACTCATTGCAGCAAACAGCAATGCAGGCAGGGCTTTGAATACCTTCCTCATCTGCTTCCTACAGATCCTGCATGGACACAATGGGCTGACCCCCTTTCCCAGCTCCCTGAGGAAGGGGGGGCACAGTGCCCCATTTACAGCAGTGTCAACCAAAATATCACTGGGGTGTTACCTGCAGCTACCCCCTCACTCTTCCTTCATCATGGAAAGTCAGCCTGAGTCACCAACAGCTCAAAGCAGAGCCAGGTACAGAGCCAGGCCACACAGAACTGCCTAAGCAGAACTTGAAAGGATTTTTCTGTTGCTCTGAAACATATGCACACTGTAGCCAAAATCCTGCTTTTTAACCTTTTAAACTCTCAACCTACAGTGATAATATAATCACAACCACAGACCTTGTGTCCACACAAGCTTTCTGCCTCCAAGTCTGCTGTTCAATACTGACCTCACTGTGTGACAGCAGGTGGTATTTTAGTCCCTGACAAGGTATCTACATAAAAATACCCAGTGCCAGAATCCATTTTTAGCACAAACTTTCCTTGAGTAGCACACTTACAACGAAGCCAGTAGATATGTGAATCCTTACTTATTTTTAAATGTTATGTCATTTTCACTGGCAGCCAAATAACACATCATAAACATGCAAAGAAGAACAAACCTCAGCCCTGAAGCTTCATTTCTTCATGCTTTAAAAACTGTAGCACAGAACAGTGCTGCCGGCACATTTCAGACCTGGGGGATGAAGAATTCCATGTGGGATAAGGGGCTGGTGAGCAGGGGCAGCCAATCTCTCTGTCAAAGTAAACAGCCAAGGGAAAGCTGCTGGAACATCTTTGACACATCCAGAGATACCTCTCTTTCTTTTTCCCTTGTGGCCAGCAAGTAGGTGTACAAAGCCAGATGAAGAGGAATTCAAAGTGTATAATTTAAATGTAGGCTCCTGCAGCACTCCTGGACACATACAGAACTGGCAGCAAGATCCATACATGGGTCTGGAGCTCTGCAAACTGGGCACCACCATGCTGGGTTCCAGCTGAGAAGAGGAGATGAAATTCATGTTGCTGGAAGACTCTTAACAGGAAAAAACCCCCTTCTATATGCTATCACATGGACTATGTACTACCACTGGAGAGGCACAATCCCAAGCTGTCACACTGCAGCAGCCTCCCTTCTCCACCTCCACAACTGAATGCTGGTTTGCTTGTTCATCTAATAAAACACTTCCTAACACAACACTTCCATGCCTGCAGAGAAGGCTTTCTACTACAAACAGGGCACTTACCACACAGAAACCACAATGCAAGCCTGGCAAGGAAACCTGCCCTGCAAAGGGCTTCACGTTATCTGAATTTATATCCAGGGCTGAACTCAGGGCTAAGGGCTGCACCCGAGTCATGGACTGTGCAGATGAGGAAGCAAGCCTGTGGAGCTGGCTGCTGATGCATTCCCAGCTGCCAGGCATGAACCAGGGCAGAAGTGACACGGGCAGGACACTCTGAGACAATGTTAATAAAAGCTTTGAAGGAAGCTGAACTCAGTTTTCACGGTTGGAGGACAACACTGATTATATAAAGGCTATATACTGGGAGAGGAGCTTTTCTGACAAGTCCTACTACTTTTCTCCTCTTCTGCTCTGGCTCTGCTGATCTCTCCTGCTCTATTCCCTATCCAGCAGAAAGGATGCCTGGCTGCAGCAAATGGGAACTCGGCTTAGGGAGAAGTTTGAGGCTTTTCACATCAACCAGTGCATCAAGTGCTTTAATTCAGTAAGCCTTGGGAAATAGGAAGCCCTTTAAAAGGGAAACAATAAAATGGCCACATTGTACTGCACAGCACTTTGTAACTCTTAAAAGAAATCCTGAATGACTGCAAACTTCTGCAGGTGGAATTGGGGTCTCTCTGGCACCTAACCAGCAACACCCCTAGCTTGCCCTGGAGCCACATGTGCTGCTTGCTTATCCCCACCTCACACCCTGCAGCCCACACAAGCACTGTCCGTGTCATCCTGCTTATTTGCTAAGTAACACCCTCCTACAAAGCTGTTCACAAACTCACTTCTCCTTTCACGTTGTCTCTGTGCAGCGCCAAGGGTACAAACAGGAGCCATGTGCTGGCTGCTGAAAAACTTTCCACTAAAAGGAGAGGCAGGTTGGGGGTGAGCAAGGAGGGCCATGGTGAAAGCAGGCAAGTCATGGCTTGAAGGTGATCTTAAATCTATTTACTGCAGAATCACCAGACCCTGAAAAACTTTAATGAGCACACGCAAGGAAAACAGAAGCTCCCACCTCTTCTATTTACCTATCAGAGTCTGACATGAGCAAAAGCACAACAGGACAGGAGTTCCTATACAGGATCACTGCTCCTAGAGCCACAACAAATTCTGGGAGGAATCCATCTTTCAGGCACTAGAGAGTGGGAATGGTTTTGCATTCAGCATTCAGCATAAAGCCAGAGACATCCACTAAGGAATGGTTGCTGCAGCCAACATGAGTGCTCTCCTCTCCTTGAATTTTCCCAGTCTGGTTTCTCTCAACCTCCACAGCCATTTCAAATCCCATGTTTTCATCTCCTTCCAGTTCTTCACTCATCCTTTTCAGACAGCTTCTACATGAAGTTAATTCTCTGTCTACTGAGCTTCTCCCTGATTCCTGCCTCCCCAAAGTACTAATTACAATACAGTTTATTAGCCAGGCACATAACATTTAGACTCTAATTTTGCCCTGCTTTAAAGGAAGCTAGACACCACTGAGACAGTCCACTGCAGTCAGTAACAGGGAAGGATATTTTTCAAAAGCATTTTAGTGGCTTTGGAACAAGAGTCCCATTTTCAAAGAGACACTTGGAGTAAGTCACTTCTGTCAATGACAGTACAGCTCAGAAAACATCCTTGAAAATAACACCCTCAGGCTCTTTTAAAATCCATCACTTATCAAAGAGTGAGTAAAGCAGACCCAAGTAGTCTTTTCCAGTGAAGCCTTGACCAGCAAAAGGCTAAATGTTTCAGCCTTGACATTTCAGGCAGGTGTGAAGGAAATAGGGATAACACTCAGCAATAAGGCTGCATCATCACAGGTAGGATAGCACACAATTACCACCCCATTAATTAATTTAGTTCAGCCTGTTATGATAACTGCTAGAGACGTGGTTCAGGGCCCACGCCTGGGGGCCTCTTTCATCCCAGTTAGCATCACTGGAGCAGCTCAGTGCCCATCATCCTACACCACAAGATGACCATGGAACCTGACAAGAACACAGCCAGCACGTTTGCTGATTGAGAGAGAAAGCCCAAAGAAGGCTTTGATGCCCATGACAAAGCCAGGAAAGGAGCCCAAGCACACCTGGTCTGCACCTTCACCAAGACATACAAACAGCAGTTGTTCCTCAGCCAACAACCCCATGGGCTAAGCTGTCCTCTCCCAAGCCTGCCACATGTCACATTGTCCAAATGCGAATAAATCCAATTTCTCTGGGCACAAATATTAGTCTTGACTGATGAAGGGAGTCAGTTTGGATATGACAGGTCTGGACAGCCTGCTGCAAAATAAGAGCTTGGCTTGAAAACATTACCCACATGTGGCAGGAATGTTCCTCTGTTCCTGCCAAGATGCCACCACCAACAGAATCTACCTGGCCAGTATTGGTTCAGAGGAATCAAGTTCTGTTCCTCCATCATTTAATCTCTCATTTGCTTGAGCAGTGGGGGCGAGGAGGAGGTCAGGGAAATACACAGTGACAGGACTCGTGGAAACACTCATGAACCTAATATTTTGTGACACTGTCTGGATACCAAAAGTTCTGAATACAATCAGGATGCTGAGAATCAAATTGAAAGTGTCTGAATCCATGCACTATGCACTACAGGGGGCAAATAAAGAAGAAAGAAAATGCCATTTTAGTTTCATTTGCACTTCCAGTGTAGCAAAGTTCTGTGCACCTCTTAAAGATCCCATTCCTTGAAGCCTCAGTGTGATGTCTAACAGAAATCTGTAAAGATTTGATCAACAGTAACTTGACTGTTGGAGTAACCACACACACTCTATTCACCACGCTTTGCCACAAGCTATTTGCAGAACATTTTTGTCTATTATGGCCAACTACTCCCCCAAACTGCAAAGGCAACTCAGAGCAAGTTGGTTTGAACATGGAGATACAGAAATATTGAACTGGAAACATTGTAGGAGAGCCTGGGAAGAAATTTCCATGCATGAGACCATACACCCTTACACCAAATCCCAGAAAGCACTCTGCATCCAGATTTACCTCCCAGTAACCAGTTACCTCCTGCTAACCAGCTGCTCACTGGATACCTGACACAGACACCAAAGATGCAGTCTATTAATGTGGGAATATCTGGAAAACTCAGAAAACAACAAGGAACCCTGGGCACTGCTCAGGGATAGACTTCAAAAGTTTGCAGTCTGAAAACACACAGAACTGATTCTAGAAGCTGCATCCAGTATTTCCCAAGAGTCATTATATACAGCTACAGTAATTCATTAGGGATCATACAACTACAGGAGTCCATTAGGGATCTATTTAAATAAGAAGGCAAAATAAAAATTCTGGCATAAAGCTTGTCCAGCATTGAATTAAACTGAGTAATACAAATCAATAAATGCCATCTTAAATAAGGGAGGCTACACATAAGGCCCAAATGCTTCCACAAGAAACAGCAAGAAGAAATTTGAAACTTCTGCCTTCCTGCTAAGAAAGAGCAAGAAGTGAGATTAAGTGCAACACAGTAGCCTTGATGCATCCTAATCCATGGAAAAGACTGAACTTCTCTACAGGGCCAGCATCTGGGAAAGTTTGTGCAGTTGTGCCAAATGACACAAATGACACAAACCCCACAAAACTGTGCCTCTAGCACATGGCTTGCTAGTGTGGCTTAACTTCAATAGTCATCAAATAACTCCCAAGCTGATTTTGGAATCCATTCATTCACACAGTGATTTGTCAATGCAGAAGCAGCCTCAATTACACAAATTAACTCTTGGAAGTGAACAGTTTATCTAGCTCCATGGAATACTTGAATACTTTCAGCATTTGCTCTCAAGTTCTCTGAAGCTGGTAGGTTTGAATCCCAGAGGCTGGGGGAAAGTTTTTCAGTAACCTTAGCAGCTCCCTTGAGTTAAAATTTTTTTAGTAGTATTAAATATCAGACTATAGAAACAGTCTACAAATAACAGACTATAGAAAGAGAACTAACAAAACCCAAACCCCAACCCAGACTAGCATCTAGGTTAAATTGTGACCCAAGAGCTCAAGCAGCCATGTGGCTCTGGTATCACATTTTGGTATCAAAAATAGAAACTTGTGGCCCAAGCACTCCTGTTTGGAGCAAAGCTGGAGAGCACAAGGCAAGGCAGGTTCCTGCAGGAACACAGCTGAGCTCAGTGGGCATTCCTTGCACTGAGCACCTCGGATGAGACCATCCACAGGATCACCCAAACAGCCATCACAAACAAGCACCCTTAGACAAGGCATCCCTTCAGCTGAAGCTCCTGTCCCTCAGCCAGCAGCTGCACTGACTTCAGACATAAGGACCTGCATTATAACTAGCCATAGGCAGCAGGAAACAAAGTGTGCATCTCATGCGGAGGCTGAAAGGCCCATTGTAATTAACCACTCTCAGCCCTGTATGCTGGACAAGACAAAAACAAAACCCACAGTTTTCCTGTGCTAGTAAGCCCTAAAAACACTGCCCACAATTTCTCATAAAGGGCCTGTATGTCCAGCACTTTCTCCATCACAAGCTGGAGCATTTGTAGTAGGCTATGGGAAGGTTAACTCCCACAAAAATCACATTTTACAGACAATGCCTGCAGGACAGAAAGAACCCCACCCTGTTTTAGTCAGACACGCTTCTCCTTGGGCTGAGCCTTGCTGCCCAGTGGGACACCACAAAAACCAGAGGCTGATCACCAAGTGCAGACAGGATCCAAGCATAGGGAAACCATTTACCCAAGGGCAGCCAACATTTCTGCAAAGAGCACGCCAGTGCTCAAACATGATTAATGGGTACTTTAGCTCATGGTGAGGGTGGTGCTCTCCCAGCACAGCACAGTGAGGATCTGACAGAGACATACTCCCAGAGAGCCTGGGGGAAAAAAAGAGCTTGAAGGGGGGGACTATGCTGTTTTGATTTTTGGCTTTGTTTTAAACATCAAAATCTATTTTAATTGGCAATGAAAATTCATTTTCCCAGGTCAAGCCTGTTTTATCTCTTACAGTAATTGCTTTATCTCAACCCACATGCTTTTTCACCTATTTTTCTGCCCCCACTGCATTGATGAGGGAGTGAGAGAGAAGCTGGGTGGAGATCTGGCTGCAGACCAAGGTTAACACACCACAACATCTCACCAACCAAGGTGGACACCCTTTAACAAGAAAAGAGTTAAAGCTTGAAGAATAACTTGGAGAAAATAGTTTTCCTAAATCACAACAATTACAGCTCTTCCTGCAGCTCAGTGAGATGATGAGAAGCAAGCTGTAGGACTGAAAAACTGAAAGTCTTAAGTTCTTCCTCTTTAAAAATCAAACCTTAGTTATAAACTGCTATTTTTCTATTGTTTCCAAATCAACTGGGTAAGAAAAGATCCATCCCCAGTTTGGCACCTCAGTGCATCAACACTCAGACCATGTCAGGATGAGAAGTGAGCATGTTTCCAGCAGATGAAACTCATTAGCAGGGCACAAGAAGCAGCAAGACACCACGGGGGCATTCCCCTTTCATGTTTTTCAAAATAATTTTCTTTCAGTCAGTATTTTAGCTTCTCTCTTGGAAAGTTCTAAATGCTTGCACTCTCCTCTCTTGGCATTTCTCAGTGTAGACAGGCACATGTGCACATACACCTCTGGTATTTTTCAGAGGTACAGGGACCTGCTACTGTCCCAAGCAAGGCACATGCCAGTCCTCCTGCATCTCCCTTCAGAGATTCCTTTCAAGCCAAAGCATGAGGTTTAGTCCACATTCCAGCACCAAAAACACTCCCAATCAAATCTCTGCTCTCCTGCTGATGATGTGCCAAACTATGTTTGTTTTTTCAGAAATAAAAAACAAGAACTCCAGAAAAATCTTTCTGCAGCCCTTCCTAGTAAAGTTCCACCAGAGAAAACAAATACCATTCATTGTTTAACAGGACAGGTTGCAGAACTATTAAATTATGATGTTTTCTCACTCCCTGTTATTCCTTAGGAAAATTAAAGGGATGGAACACATCTGAACCTACAGAAAACTCAGAACTCTGTCCTGCTATGGCAAACAGGCCCACCACTGCTATCTCTGGCCATGCTGTGTCTGAACACTGGTGCCCCTGCCAGCTGAGAGCATGAAAAGCTCCATCTAATACACACACCAAGAAGACTCAAGGAAAAATACTTTTCACCTTAAACATCACTTCATAGAGTAATTCCTCTGTTTTCGGAATGCAGAGAGCACCATTACCTGCCACCCTCCACTGCAAAGCAATTCCACAATGTTTCATGCAGTTCTGCAGGTATTAAATGCTAGGTATCATCCTAAAATACACACATGCAACATGCATTTCAAGGCTGTTTCTTCTATATTGACCCAAACCCAATCCTGATTTCAATTCAGCCAAAAGTCTTTCAGTGGGGGACAAAAAAAAAAAAAAAAAAATTACAAATATACCACTATTTATCTTTGAAAATAAAAAGTGAAACATTTCTGAAAGGTTTCTGTATTCTTCCACACCACGCATCTCAACAGCTGAGCTTTCTTTCCCTTTCCTTATGGCAGAGTTTGTAGTTGCCCTTAAAAAAAACCAACTAAAGAAAATGCTAGATTCAGGTGCAAACATCAAAGCACAAAAAAACAAACCTGCCATAGCTGTTTCAGAAACTGGGTGAGTCATGAAGACCTCAATACAACTGAATTATCCACGTTCTGTCAAAAACTTCACTGTCATTTGATGGATCACCATAAAACTAAATTTTAAGTCTTTTTTCACTTTCAGTAAACTAAGTAATTATGAATTATACAGTGAAAAGCATGGTAACTGTTTCAAAAGGACACTTAAATATTAAAAATAAGCCTGTTCCAGAAATCCTTGCCCAGGAAACAGATGTAGCATGGCATAACAACTCCTGTGCTCCCACACCGGCCCTTGCAGCCACAGCTAAGAACCACTGTGCCTGCAAACATGCAGAAATCATCCAAGTGATAGCTGCAGACACCAAGATGGTGTGGAAAAAATACAGGGAAATCAGCTGGCTCTTGGTGAGGTTTCAAAAGGCTACTATGAAGGGAGAGGCAACAGAGGACAAAAACAGAAATCAAAGCAAATTCCTTTTCTTCTTGAAAATAACAACGATGATAAACATTCAAGGAAACCAGAAATAAATATTTTGCTTTTGCAATGCAGTCATCTAAAATAGCTGTGTTCAGGCACTGCTGCAACAGCAGCTCAGTGAAAGATCTCCAATACAGTGGGCACTGTGCAATAGCAGGAGGGGGCTGCTCCACCTCAGCAAGGAATACTCAGATGGTAAAATGCTGAAGCACATCAAATCAAGACTAAAGTTGGGAGAAAAAAAAAACCCAAAACTTGCTAATGGAGATTTTAGAAAATCTGATTTTAGTTCTGAAGTGTTTTGTAGTTTGCTGAGTGAGGAGAGGCAGATCCAGACCTGTGCTCTAAGTCTTTACCTGTGTATGATTACAACTGCATACCTGCTTAGCATCAGGGAAAAGGGAACATTGCTTTTCTCCATCCTTTCAAACAGACACAGCCTGGATGCAGGGTTCACTTCTCTGAACATTACAGAATGCTTCCCATAACAGGGCAGAACCCTCCCAGCAGGGATGGAGGGAGTGGCAGACACTCCAGGAGCTTCCTCAACAGCCTGCAATCACTATTGATCCTATTGACAACCTGTGGAGCAGGGCAGTGTGAAATCTCTACTCCGTGGAAGAGACACCACTATTAGCTCTGCACTAACTATCTGCAAGGAGACAGAGTCTAGTGGCTGTTCCAAGGTGACCTGGAGACAAGACTCATGGGGTTCCAGTCCTGGTTTTGCTGCAGAGCTATAATGAAGCCTTGTAAATCAAAATCAGTGGCCCATTTTTCTGTGCAATAGGAAAAATTAAGTCTTCCAAACTTCACTGAAGCACTTAAAGGAGTTCCTACACAAAGTACTACCACGTTTATTTAAACTTCTGTGGATAATGCTTAAAATACAACACCTGTAGTTTCATCTGGTGTTGATCAGGAGACAAAGCTACACTAATTCATCCAAGGTGCAACCTCACCCACTAAATAGTTTGCCACTGTTTGATCTTCCTGTGAAGGAATAGCAGGAGACCAAGGAGTCTACAAGTAAGGATTATAATACACAGAGGACAAATTCTTCTTGATGAATTGCAGAATAACCCTTCAGAAGCAATACATTTACACTGCTGTAGCAGGACAGAAGTTGGCTTTTGGTCCTTTATAATACCCTGAAAGTAAGGGAAAAGAAAGCCTGTGCAAACCTGATAAACACTCCTTTTTGGGAAACAGGGAGTATCTGCTCTGCCTTGCAGAGAAGGGGAGGGATCACAGTTCCACTGAGCTCTCTCTGGGCCAGGGGCTGCAGGATCACTAGAGTCACACTGCATGGAGCCCCTGGGCAGGGATGGAGCCCTTCAGAGCAGGACATCCTCTGCCCCAGCCCAAGATCCCTTTAAACCTCAGCAGCAGGAATACTGCAGGCCATTAATCCACACAGAGCCAGTCACACAGGCACCCTGCAAGAGCTAGAGTGATTCTGGAAGCAAAGGCTGGCCAGAAAAAATGAGACATTGGTTTTATGATGGACCATAACATTTCTAACTGTTCTTTCTTTCAGGGCTTACAAACATCACTTGGCCCTTACAGAGTAATGGAAGAACTGCCAAACTTTCTGCTAGAAAGTAATAAAAACACTAAAATCAATGAGTCCACATTTAGACATCAAGTGCATTTTGCCTTGAAATGCATTTAATGAAGAAGACACCAGACTGTTAGTTGCAAATTGCACATAATATATAAGCATTCTACCTCTATACCATTTCATCTATTGGTAGCAGATAAAAAAAAAAAGCACCTTTCTCCTAGTCAACACATATATGTCAGCTACAAGTTTCCTTGGTACTCAAAAATCCACACTTAGATTGGAATTTGTTTCTGTAACTTAAATAAAGTTTTTATGTTAATGTGTCCATGCCACACTCTCCACGCATACCCTGCAGGAGTCTGAAAGCATCAGAACCCAGAGCTGTATCTGGTTTCTGCTCCACCCTGCAGCCAGAGACCCCCAAAAATATCAAAAGGCGTCTTCAAACAGAAACATGTATGAATGTAGTCAAAAGAGGTAGTTTTGAATAACTTTCTGTGCAACTCAGCTGCAGAACAGACAATATTCTCTAATGGGAAAGGCACACCAGAAACAACTTTCCAGAAATAACACTGCCAGCAAAGATACAGTAAGCAATAACCAGCCAATGCTTGGCAATATTCATCCCCACTAAAACGTTTATTTTCACTCCATGGGTTTCTTCCCCTTTAACTACCCTAGTGACAAATAAATTATGAACATTACAGCTAATTTATTACTCAGCACTACTGAGGATGGAGACAAAAAAAAAAAGAGAGCAGTATTTGCAAGCTGATTCTTATTCTAGGAAAACAAATACTTCATTAAAACAATAATAAATTAAAAAGGGAAAACTGCTCTTGCAGTTAAGTCTGCCCATGCCTAAGCTATTCAGGCTTTGCTGTTGCCAACCAATCAAATTCTTTATCAATAGCTTCAGAAACAGAATCAAGTTCTTAATCCCTGCCTCAGTTTCCCCACCTGTGGCACTTCTCCCACCCTGTCCATTCAGACTGCAAATACACAGAGGCAAATTCTGTTGTGCAGCACCAAGGACAAGAGAAAGCTCTGAAGTACTGCAGTACTCCAAAAACTGACTTTAATGACATCCTCCATGGAGATGTTGCCAGATTTCAAGGAGGGTTTGCTCAGGTCTGTACCACAGAATTCAGTATTGTATTTGTTATATTCAACATGGGAAAGGAAGCGGCTGCACAGCAAAACAACTCAAAGAATCCAAGAGCCAAATTCTGCTGTTAACCCCTCAATTCCCAGCTGTTCATCACACAGGGCCCCTATTTCTGTTTGTTCCACCAGGAACCCTTTGGTGATTAACTTCTGTATTTATCTTTGATACTTATCTTTTTCCTGAAGATGGAATTTCAAGATTTGCATTGATATCTCAAACCCCAGCAGCAATAAAACAGCACAGAAGGAGACAGTCTCAGAGACCACATACACACACTCTCTCACCTGGAGTCACACTGCACTACTTTTACTGCAGGCACTCAGTTAAGAGAGTTTTTGCAGGCTGCAGTCAAACACTGCTGCATGGGCTTAGCTCTCCCTAGGAAGTTAAGCCCGGCTCAAAAGTTTTCATTCAGCAAAACAAGAAACAATTTGGCATTTCATTCCCACGCAAACACCAATGCACCCTCCTTGGGAGGGACCAATTATTTTCCTTTCCATCCCATGCTCAGGCCAGTCATCCTCTATCACTTGATAAAACACATGAATAGCTGCATTCAGAGCTGTAGCAAACAGAGACAGCTCAGTAAAGCTCTGTAAAAACAGCTCCCCAGAGCACACCACAGAACTGGTTCCCAACGTGCTTCCCATATGCATGCCCTTTATCTAAAGAAGCCCGTGACTTTGGCAGATGTTGGATGCTTGCAACTAGGTCAGTTTGAATCAGAGTCGAGGCTAAAGGCTAGGGACAGAAATTAAACTGTGCTCCTGCTCCACAAACTGACTGTCAAACTGAGGTCTCCTTGCCTTCTGCTCAAGCAGTGATTTCACCACTGGCTAGGCAGAAGATGTGACTGGCAGGGTGATGAAATGCCTCAGCAATGAACCATCAGGAACACTTGGAACGCTATTACAGCAAAAATATTCCAAAATATAGCGCACGTAGGAATTCACGGGGAGGGAGGTAGACAGGCAGGAAAGTGTTGCCAAGGTATGTGAATCAGCCTTATCGAAATCCTCATCGCTGCACGGCTGGCATGACTGATCACACTGCTGCATCCACCCGAAAGGCACAGGGCTCCAGCTGGAGAAGGGAGCTCCAGCCCTTCCCTCCTGCTGCCATCTGCACCAGTCACCCTCTAATCCACTGCCCAGCGCTGCAGGAGAGCCACTGCAGGTGGCAATCAGCTGGGCTCTTGAAAGTTGAGTAAAAAAATCCTAACTTCTGCAGCAGGAATGCCTGCAGACTACAAGCAGCATTTTTCCCACTGCCACTGCAGTTGATGGGAAATCCAAGTTCCCAAAAGCACGCAGGAGTAATTAGATGAAGCCAAATAAATGTGTACACAAAACCTTACACGAATATGCAAATAATAGGGTGTATTCAGCAGCCCCAGAAATTAAAGCAGCAGCGCAGGCTTGTATTTGCATAAACTATGCAGGATATGGCACCAAGTAATTCTGGAACATGTGCATTTTGCAAACAGCAAGCATAATAATAGACAAACATTTTGGAACGTAACATTGATCAAATACTCCCTAAAACTTCACATGAAGAACCTCAGAGACATCACACTATTTAAACACAGACATCTACTGCTGGTATCCTGGGGTATTTTCACTGCTGAGTTCTGTGGGAAAATAATTGGACTTTATATAGATTTTTATCAGCATTTATTATTTATAAAGCCCTGTTGGAAAGCACAATGTTTCATGAACAAATAAAAGTGAATGATCCTTGCTTAAAAACCACATAATGAATGAATGAATGTATACTTTGTACATATATACAAGCGGTTGCTGCCAGTCTATTGCACAGAGAACATGGAAAACGGGAGGTTTTTTACATCTCTAAAAAGAAGTAACAGTAGCCACTTGTAAATGTACTGACATGAGAGCCAAGCCCAAACCAAACTGAGCTTTTCAATCACTCCTGAGAAGCCAAGCCCCTGGCTTGTTTTCTTAACAAGCTGAGTTTCTGCCCTCATGGTCTCTCTGTGCCGAACAAGACAAAATCTGAGGAAACCAACTTGTCACCGTATAAGGCAAAAAAAGGTTTCTCTTCCTGAGTTACAAATAAGTAGGGAAAGTCACACATGTGGCCAAGGAAAGCAGAAGTACAAATACAGAACTCCCTCACTGCTGACAGGCTAAAATTAGTAGTTTATTCAACTGCCCAGAACTACACACTGTGCCTGTCCTATGCAGCATCTCCCTGCTTGTCTGTCTTTCTGTTTGCTCTCCACTTCATCTCGCCTGCTAATTTGTCCCTCAGGGAGCAGCCCAGCAGCCACCACCGAGCCCCACTCACCCCAGGGGCCTGAGCAAATGAATATCCACTTGCAGGTACACCTGGGCAACTCTGCAGTGCCTCCACGGATTCCACCCCACGGCAGCACCTGAGAACAGCACCTGGCCCCACGGGACACTCGGTCTGCAAAAACGATTAAACTCTCCATGCTTTTCAGCAAGCAACTTTGCTGCTCCTGCTCTCACTCCCCTGCAGCACCTGTAAGCACCGTGCTGGGCAGATTGGCTTTAAGCACAGATTCACCCTGCAATGACAATTCCACATTTGCATCTATTCATTGTATGAACAGCTTCATAGTATTTGCAATGACGGCGGATAAATTACACAGGGAACAGAGGAACACTTGCCCACTGCAGCTGGGCCACTGCTTATGCATGCTAAGGATTGTTTTGAGTTTAGTTTGCTTTTTTTCTTTTCCCCCACTGCCCAGTTGTTACTGGCTTTGGATCCCTCTGGCCACGGAGCACAGTGACACGGTGCTCAGGACACAGAGCTGGAAAAAGGCAGAGAGTAGAGACAGCAGCACCTCAGCCGAGTTCACCCCTTGGAGGAGGGAGGGCTCTGGGAATCGCAGTGCTCATTTCCAGAGGATGGGGCTGGGGTGTGTGAAACACTCCAAAGGAGCAGCAACGCTGCTTCAGTACAAAGCACGCCCCAGGAGTTGGGGAAAACAGGATCAGGAATGCTAAACTGGCGAGGAGTCAGCAATGCAAAGGAGTTGGAGGAAAATGCCACACTAGGGACTAATGCTGCTGATCCTACGTTCAAACACCCCAGCGAAGTGTGCTGATACACAGTCCTCTAGCAGACCCACACATGTCTGATACACTCCTCCATCAAACTCATACCTTCCTGGTACACCCCTCCAGCAGACCCACATATTCCTGGTACACCCCTCCAGCAGATCCATGCATTCCTGGGACACCCCTCCAGCAGATCCATACATTCCTGGGACACTCCTCCAGCAGATCCATACATTCCTGGCACACCGGTGCCCACTGGGTGACATCACCCGTGGGCTCTTCCTTGCCTATTACTTTGAGGAAGGATTATCCTACACTCATTCACACTGACAGCTCATTTTGCAAGTAGCTCATCGGAAACAATCTATTTACTTACTAAGGTGTTACTCACATAAAACAGGCATGTTCCTGTCAGGCTCCTACAAATTAAGTTATATCTACATATACTTACCTAGGGTACAGAACTGCTGAATTTATCTCATCAGATGTGATGCAGTTCCCTTTGGAATTACAACTATGTTTCAAACTAAACTTATATTTTATTATATGGAGATGAATTCTAATTTCAATTTCATATTAACTGGGAATATTAACCACGGTTAGTTTAGTCACATATCTTGAAAAATTATAGATCACGTTCAGTACAAATTTGCATAAGTAGTTTGAGCATGTGAGAGAAGCAATGCTAAATACTGAATACAAGTACCAAATGCAGAGTTCTTACATTTACTGTGGAATATATTATGTGTATGGCCTCAAAAAGCCTCAGAGATTACGAATACATTTCTTTTCCATGGAAACTATAATTCTCAAATCCAGCAAGCTATTTGAGAAATTTAAATCAACTATACACTTACATCTGCTGGAAGCAGAACGTTTCCACAGGCTGTACACTTCAAGGCACAAGCACAGCCGTATGGACATCTTCCCAACTCTTCTACTACACTTCTGCCTCTGACACCAACATCTCACTAGGCAGATTTAGTGCTAAAGTCCTATTTGGATTGTTCTGTACCCGACACCGGGACTTTCGGGGCTGCTGCGCTTTTGCACAGCTGCATCACTTAAGAGGATGAGGAAAAGCGATAACGCGGGAGGCACGAAATAAACGCCCCACTAGGTTCTGCCGGTATTTACCCAGTGTGAGTGCAAAGGCTGTGCTGGAGCCGAGCGCCCGGCCGGCCGGGGAGCCGCGCTGGTGCCAGCCCGCGCCGGGCACGGCCGCGCTCCGGGCGCTCGGGAGTCCCGCGGAGCGCCCGCACAACTTGGGCGGCAGCGGGTGGGTGACCCCTCGGCACTGCTGAGTCATTTCAGCCGCCGAACGCCGGGCTGCCCTGACCCCCCCCCGGGCTGGGGGGCTGCCCGCAGAGCAGAAACTTCCCCTGCGCTCCGCCGCGCACCGCCGCCCGCGGCTCAGCCCCGCCGGCGCGGGGGCTGCGGGCCGGCCGCACTCACCAGGTAGGCGCCCACCGTGCCCTGGGCCAGCATCAGCGCGCACTCGGACACCAGGAAGAGCTGGATGCTGGAGAAGCAGGAGACCTTCCTGCGCCGCCTGCGCTGCCGCGGCGCTCCGGCCCCCGGGAGCTCGCTGCCGCCGCCGCCGCCCGCCGAGCCCCGCTTCCCCGGCATCCTCCCGGGCACCGCCGCTCCGCCGCCGCGGGATGGCGGGCCCGCGGTGCTCCGCGCCTTCCTCCTCCTCCTCCTCCTCCTCCTCCTCCTCTTTCTCGGGGTGCCAATCACAGCGGCAGCCCGCGGCTGCCTCTCCGCCCGCGGGCTGCTGCCATGGCCAGCTCGCCGCCGCCTCCGCCGCCGCCTCCTCGCTTCTCCCCTCCCCTCGCCCGGCCGCGCTCCCTCTCTCCGCCGGCTCCGCGCAGGCCGAATCCGCGTCCCCGCCGGCGAGGGGCGGGGAACGGCGGGGCTGGGGCTGGGGCCGGGGCTGGCGGAGGCTCCGCGGCGGCGGCGGGCGGGGCAGCCCTGTCCCTGTCCCCGTCCCGGGCTGTGGGCACGGCGGGGGGAGCGGCCACAGCGCCCGCCCCGACCCCGCTGCCCCCCGGCTGCGGCCGCGCCCCCACGGCCGAGGGAGCGGGATGCGCCGGCGGGGAGCGGGGATGCTCTGCCGGAGAGCTGGGATGCTCTGCCGGAGAGCAGGGCTGCTCTGCTGGGGTGCGGGAATGCTCTAGAGGGGAACAGGGATGCTCAGTCGGGGAGCGGGAATGCTCTGCCGGGGAACGGGGATGCTCCAGCGGGGAAGGGGGATGCTCTGCCGGGGAGCTGGGATGCTCTGCCGGGGAGCTGGGATGCTCTGCCGAGGAGCGGAGATGCTCCGGCGGGGAACGGGAATGCTCTGCCGGAGAATGGGGATGCTCCCGGGCGGCGCTGAGAGCAGAGATGCTCCCCGCAGGTCGAGGGCAGGTTGTCCCCGCATCGGCCCGGCTGGCGACTCCCCACCGGTGTATGTCCCCTGCTCCATTCAGTTCTAGGGGCCTCTTTACAAAGGGAAACGGAGGCCCCACACAAATAAACCGTAAGAAGGAAGGAGCAGCTGGAGGTGACTTGCGTCGCGCTGCCACTGCCATGTGCGCCAGCCTCGGCCGTGCTCCGTGCCCCTGCCACCTGCCTTCCCTGGTGCCCTTTGTGGTCAGCCCCACCTCGAGTTTTAATTTCAAGAGATATCTTCTGTTAAAAACCACTAATCTTTGCTTCTACTATTACAGATCACATTCCTAGTCAGTGTAATTGCAAAACCTGATCTGTTTCACTCTACACATGCACTTTTCTAGTTCATTTCTGAATCCACACTGGGGGCTGCTGTTCTGCCTCCTTGTGCTTTTAAACTCCAAGTTATGTGGAACTTTAAATCCATGATCCATGTAGTACTGGGATGCCCATGGCCTTTGAGAGGAAGAATTCTCTGTGGAAATAAGGGTTACATTTTTCAGAAATACCCCATCATTTGCATCCTAAATTTCATTTTCAAAGGTAGTCGACTCCTTGAAGCTCCTGAAAACCTCAGATGATATCTTAGAAAATGGAACTTAAGACTGTTCTAATTTTCGGGGCATAAAACAATCAGCACCAGGAAGTCATGAGAACTGATCTTTTGAATGAGCCCTTTTTTCTTCCCACTCAATTTTGAATTTCTTCTCCCAAAATACTATCACCTCTTGGGGGCTTTTTATTTCAGCCTATTTTTACGTGAGTAACCTTATTAAACACGATGCTGAAAATCTCTGAGCAGAGTCTCCACTGAGGTTGATGAATCTTTTCTCAGACCAGCTGGTGCACATTATGGAACTGCAAACCATTGCTGGAAAGAAACTGGAGAGATCTGGCACACTCAGTGGCTGCCCTTCGCTCTGCCAACAATCAGCTGCCAACAGGTCCCTCCCATGCTGAACTTTGTCTTGCTACAGCTTTTCCAGCAGGTCTGTGCCACATCAACAGGTGTCAATAGTCCAGTCCACCTCAGGGACACAGTCTGCAATATTAATGGCCTGGGCCATCGTTATCAAATAATTAGTGAGGAGAACAGTCTGGTGCTTGTAGATGAGTGGTCCTCATTTTGATGAGATAAAGATCAGTCCTCCAGACATTGCAAGTCTCACAAGATGCACGTTAGAAGCTACCTGAGGCCTCAACTGCCAAGGTTTTTGCATGACGCCATGAGAAACTGGCTCTTCCATACAGGTTTCTGCCAGTTCATAAGGTGTTTGTTTTCCGTCCTGAAAAAACTGGTTCTTCCACCAAAGAAACCCCAAAAAGGCAAGTTTTCCAGAAATCTCATTAAACAACAAAAGTGCTCATCTCCTTCTTAAAATGTTTATTTAGGCACCTCTTCTATAGCAATCTTGGAATTGGGAAGCTAGCAAGGTCTCTATCTCTAGATGGATAAATTCACAGACTAATTCAATTAGTGTGACTAGACAGATGCTTTGCTCCAGGTGGATGCTGTAGTGCGTTATAAACAGGATGGACAAGCTCACAGACTTTTAAATAGGTGAAACCAGAGTGGTGTCTCTTAAAATACTTGAACACACAGAGTTATGCTAGGGGATGTCTTAAAATTTCCTGGAAAAAAACCCACCTGACAGAACCAATACGCATTTTTGGGGCTAATCTTTCCAGTCATCTTTTGCCTGCTGTAGGTTAGATGCTAAATGCAGCAAAGCTCTGAAAACTCATTTAACTCCCCAAGTATATATCTGGAGGCAGAAGTAAACTTCTGCATGTGCTACTGCAGTTACTAATATTCAAGTTGATGCTTTGAAGTTCTTGACAATATATACATATATATATATAATATATGCAAATGACATCCTGTGTCTCGATCACATCTTAGACATCCTGTTGGAAGAATTTGTCCAGGCTGATGCACTGCTTGTCTTTCATAAGGAAAACAGCTGCTACAAAAATTTGACTCTAATACTAATTATCTGAAACATCTGGTTGCTTGGTTTATTGCAGCAGAATACAATTTTCAGTTTAGTTTCTGTCCAGAAGAGAAAGAACGCCTGGATTTTTTTCCTCTTATTTATGTTGTATACTCACACTTATTTCCTCTAGCAAAATTCCTCCTGGGTTGCTCTGCTGAAAGAAAGAGTGAGGGTCTTGCATCTCCACTGAAGTACATTGGTAGACTTGAGTTTGCTTTTTGCCACCTATAAACAGACCACATTCCTCAGAGATTTCAGTAGAATGCTTCAAGTGACCTGGTTGGATTTAATAGTTAATTATTGCTATACCCAAACAGCTTTTCTGCCCTAAATTGACACAGCTTTAACTACTAATGTGTGGAATACTAATGTTCTTGGATTATCATTAGCCTAGAATGAAAAATGACTCTCTAGCTGCAATAGTCCCTTCTCCTCAGGGCTCAGCAGTTTTGCCAGCACAGTTCTCAACTGTTTCCACAACCAAAGCAAGCATTTCCTCCCACAGTAATTTGTACCAAAACAACTTGCAAATACCTTGTCAGGTTTTTATAAACACTCCAACATTTATTGCTGGAGGGCCAGAGTGCTGCCCTAGATAAGGGTGGGCACTCCAATCTTAAAGCCAGCTCCCTGAGACCATCTCTTCCATCTTGTCTTTGCTGAGTACCTCTGGGCTTGTGTCAACATTCTCTTCTGGGTAACCTTAGCAAGGCAGAGTTTTCTTAATCTGTCACCATGCTGAAACAATTTCTGCTTTAGTTCACTTTCCCCCCCTCCTGTTCATGGTTACTGTTTGTGGTTACACATTAGCTGTGTAATCCTATGACTTGATACTAGGCATGTATAACTTTTTTGATCCATGTGTAGAATAATTTCCTGTGGTGTGTGGGATGTGTGGCACTGAAGAACTGAGAGAGAGCTGTGCAGGGTGAGGACCTTAGTGAAGTACTTGACTGGTATCTTACACCTGAAGGGGCAAAAGTGCAAACTGAAAATCTAAGCTTGGCCATCAGCAGTGTGGGTAACAGGAGAAGGAACAGGAGAAGATGATTTCCCTTCAGCAGAGCTGGTGGAAACCACTCCTGTGAGATGTGCCAAAGCAAGCAGCTGAGCTGAATCATTAGGCATCTCTACAATTGCCATTGGAATCGTATTCCCAAACCTTCCAGACATATTTTACAGTCCAGGGAGCTAATGTGTGTCTCACCCAGTACAGCCACACTGGAGCACTGTACCTATTCCTGCTGAGGATGCAGCAGGGAAAACCAAGAATAAGTGCTAAGAGAAAACTGTGGTCTTACCTGTGAATAAGACCAGTGATGTGTAATTAAAAAAAAAAACCCAACTAAAGCAGTGCTGCAACCATGACTGTTGGCATCTGCCACCAAAAACTGCTCTGGATATTCACTACAGAGTGACTGCACTTCGCTGCTCTCCTCTCCACTGCTGCAGGTCAGGAGCAGCTATTGCAGTCTGACACTCAGCTCTGTCTGCATCCTCTCCCCTGCCCATGGCTATGGTTTTAGACAGGTGTTTGTGCAGTGCTGGGGCTGCTCTCCTGCCCCAGGGTGCCAGCCCGGCTATAAATCACTGCTAATCTCAGATAATTGCAAGGGTGGCTGAGGAACATCACGGTGAGAGCTGCCCTCGGGCATGCTTGCCTCAGTCTGCCGTGTCTGTTCTGCCCCTGCATCGTGCAGGAAACAATGTCCCTGAGAGGTTTGCACTCTGCTCCGTTCAAAATCCCACCACTGAAGTAAAAAATCAGGCACAGCTGTCTCAGATACCAGTCTCAGACTACACCCATTTGGGTTTCTTTCCAGGACAGTATATCCATGTTCGGGCCAGTTTTCATTTGCTTTAAGCCATTTGGATGAAAGGAGAGCTCGTGTGCTGCCAAAACAGATTTGCATGTAACGTAAATCATATCCCCTTGGCACCAGATCTGCACCCCTGACTGGTCCTGCTTGGTGCATTTGTCTGAGGGAAGGCTTACATATTAAGAAAATAAGGAATAAGTTCAGATATGTTCAAAGTACAAGGAAGAAGATGTAAATAAATAAGAGATCCCAGGGCTTTAGCCAAGAGGCTTTTCCTTGGGATGGCTTTGAAATATGTTTTGTGAATCTCCTGTGGCCCAGATGGCACAGGAGGGAGGAGACAGGAAGGGATTTTAATCACCTACCAGTGCAGAATGGGGGTATAAGCATGCCCATCAGCCAGGGGTGTATGGCAGTAAGGAGAACTGAGTCTGGGGCAGCTTGTGGATGTATCAGCAGCTGTCATTTCCAAGATACCATGACACTAGCAGTTTTAAAGCAATTTCTTTCTATAAAACTTCTGACTTTACTGCCTTGCTATTTTGGATCCTGCTGGAGACTTGGACTCATTAAAAAGGCATTTCCTTCAGACGAGCAGATTAGATAGCTGTTCCTCCCCCCACATGATGAAAGGATGAAGAACACCTCACTAAAGCTAAAAAATGCAGAAAATTAGGACACATTAGTTTAACAGGAGGTCAAAGTTCACCTTGAAATCTCCATCTCTAAAAAGAGTTTAAATAGAGAGGAGATTTCCAAATGCAAGAATTGGGTGTCTTGTCTACAATCCACATTGCACATCTTGTCTACAATCTACAATTGCATAAACCTGACTCCTAATCTCTAATTATGGTTTCCCAAATAAATGAGACTTGGATCTGAAGGCAGCTGAGTAATCTTTAGTGCCACTGACTCCATGAGTCCTGAGGGCATGCAACACTTTCACAGCAGAACTATACACCCAGCAGGATCATGGGCTAAATGGAAATCCAAATGACTTTTGAATTAAAGCAATGTCATTTAGCAAACACTTTATAATTGTGGAGTATAATTGTGGAGTACCTGCAAATATTGATATCAGCCTAACGCCTCATTTAGTAGGAAAGTTAATTTGCAGAATCAGAAAATGAAAAGTAAATCACTGGACAATAGTCTGCTGCTTTCCTGACTGTTAATCAGCATCTCATAAAGCAATGCTTGTCCATACTGCAAGTCAATATACAATAAAAATATTTAATTTCTTCATTGTAAAGATGATACCTTGAAACTCTAATTCTAGAAGATAATTCTATTTAGTCAGTCAAAAAAAGGAATGTCATCTGTATTTTATATATTGATATGCATTTGTGAAATAGCTAAGATGCAGTAGTAACACCTTGTTACAAATGTTCTGCATTCCTGTCACTGTCACACTCTGGAAAATATTCTTGGCCAGACCTGTCCATGGCTGACGATGCAGCAGAAGGCAATGTTCCCTGGAGTCTGCAAGAATTTGTCCTCCAGGTGGAGGGGTAACACGAGGAGTGATGGTGACATCTTTTGTGTGGGAAGCCACACCAGGCTCACACAGCCACAGCTGCTGGTGACACACGGGCACATCTGCCCAGCTCTGAGCATTGATATCAGCAGGTCAGTCCAAAGCTCATTGCTGTGATTTCATTTTGACTCCTTCCTCTGGGGTGTTTTTGGTGTTAGCTGGACACAATGTGCTCCTTCTAGGTGTCCACCTTCTAAGTGACTTCTTTTAATAGCCAAATGCAGCAGAGCTTTTATGTGGCAGTTTGTGAAGTGCTTTGGGAGCTGTAAACACTTTGTAAGCAGGTGGAGTTCCACCCAGACACTGAACAGTTGTGCCCTGACACTTCCAGATAATGACTTGATGGACCCAGTACTTGTAAATCAGACTGTCCCCTTAATAAAGAAGTTGTTTACAATGATGCTCAGTGGCATCTTGAAATCCAGCCAGGTTTGCATGGGCTGACTTCCTCTGGAGCTTTTTATTTACTGTCCATGACCACATTCCCAGTGGATCTTACAGCTTGGCATGAATGCTTTCAATCAAGCATTGCTTGCTTTCAGCCCAGTCATATTATTTTCTCTAGACATGATGTAGAGCTTTCTATTTGTCTCATGGTGCTAGTTCCTGGGTTTATTGAAATGACTGTTGTATCTCTTTACAGAATAAATTTTATTAACGTCTCTGAGCTGCTGAAAACCTGGCTTAGGGGTTTTCTGGATTAGCTGTTTCTTCCCAATGTAAGAGAGTTTCCTGTGTGATTTTGTGGTGAATCTGTAGTACCAGGGTCTCTCTAAGACACACTGTAGCCACAGATAAAATAAGCCCCTGTGAAGGGTGTTCCATCTTGAGGCTGAGGTAAAGGTAAAGGTGTTCATGGGAGAGTGAGAAGCTAAATAATTATAGACAATACTTAAAACAGTGGCCTATGCTGCCCATGAAAGAATCAAGGCAATCAGCAAATACAGAGTAGGACAGTACAGACAGAAAAGGGGGGAACTTCACTGATGGCATTATGCTGTTGTGGAACAGTTCCTCAAAACAAAACCAGCTCCCACAAACCAGCCTTTCTTTTTTTTTTTTTTTTTTTTTTTTTTTTGGGCCAGAACTGAATTCTCTCACCCCTTAACTGATGCATGACCCCAGTTCAATTAAATAGGTTCATCTTAGGAGCAGCTAATGGTGTTGTTGGGTGTTACCTTATATACCTATGTAATTTCAGTTGGGTGAGCTTGATGTAAAAGAACCCCCTTTTGTCACCTTAGCTATCCCAATGCCTCAGGGTACCATAAGGTCAGTCACAATCTTTTTTGGCTGGGCACATAACCCTGAGTTGAGTTGTAATCTTTTAGGTTCATGTGGATAAGTAAAAACGTGCCTTTAAAAAATGGCAGCAATATGAGTATATAGCAAGCATTTTGGCCAAAATTAAATGTTTTTCTTCTTGTACTCTACTGTAATAGCCTATTATAATTGAATTTCAGCATTCTTAAAAACATTTGGTCCTCAAAGATTTGCACACAGACTAATGGAAATAAGTAGAAACTTCAAGAATGGAATTGAATTTTTTAAACTTATTTTATTGGGGATTTAGGGGTCTATTGTGCTCTATTCGTTCAAGCTTTTAAAATTAAGAGAACCCCTACATTATTTCATGTCTGTGTGGAACTAGAATGCCTTTAACAGCCTTTTGCAGTGCATAATGTCTGAGTACACAAACTGGTATTTAAGGCAATGGTCGTCTGATACCAAGACTCATCTGTGAGGGGAGCCTTTCCTGAAGTCACTGCAGAAGAACTTGCGGAGCATTCCTGAGGATCTGCAGGCAAACTTTATCCAAAGAGCACCAGAGCCCTGCTGCATCTTTTCATCCCCCTTGTGCTGGAGGCTGAACTTCCCTTCTGAAGGATCCTTAGAGTGTTTGGTATGAAGGAGTGTAATATCTCTGCAGCAATGATAAAAATGCAGGATGGAGGAATGCAGGGCAGAGAGAGGAGTTGTTGACCTCACTGGAACTTAGCTAAGCCAGTGAAAGATAAAGGGAATTCACTTGCTCCTGGCCTGCCCTCCAACATGAAAACAGGGCAATGCAATAGGCAGTCAAAGAATAAAACCAAGTTATTTGACAGTGCCTCAGTAAGGCAGCAAAGAGTTGCTCTACTTGATCTTGAAACAAGCAAAGCCCTCAAGGAAAAAAATGTCTGATTCATTTGCTTACTGTGAAGCAGACAGAGCCCATATTTTGGTTGATGTAACAGAACGACTCTCCTGTAACAAACAGTCAGGGTGTGGGAAAGGAAGGTGTCCTTAAAGGAGATTTGTGAGCTTGTTATCTTGATGCTTCTCAAACACAGCCTGGTGCTAATTCTAGAGTGTTCAATAAGCATGGGGAAAATGGAGCAACAAGGAGAGGCAAAGCTTGACAGGTTCTTAACAGTGTTACATTCCTGCTCCACTTTTCCTTGCTATTTTAAAAAGAAAATAATTGGGTTACAGGAAATATCCTGAAAGCTCTCACATGAATGTTTGCTCTTCGGGTAGAATGGCCTGAAGGTGAGCTCTCAGCAGTTATTTTCATTGAGAAAAAGACACAGTTTCTAATCCTACATTTTTGTGGTGTGGAGGGCTGTCCATAAGCCAAGAATGGCATTCTGCTAGTGCTGAGGGTCCAGTAGTTCAGGTTTACATGCTGATTATTATCACACCAGAGAATGGGTGGCTAGTCCAAATGGATTGAAAAATAAGTAATCTCTCACTACTCATTTAAATGTCCTTCCCCTCTAGATTGAGAAACTACTTCTGGACTTATATGGTGGGACATGAAGAATGGGATTCACTCTGCCACTAAAATTGTTCATTTTCCCAGAGGAGACCATAGGCACTTACCCAGGAAAGTTACAGACAGGACCCAATCTAGAGAAAGAAATGACCTTGAGTCATTGTTTTCAGGGATATTCCCTAGAGCTCAGTGGGATCTGGTGCCATAAATACACCACAGCCCATATGGACACCACAAGGATGGGAGAATTTCCCCACTGCTTAACAACAAACACTTGAAATGATCATTCAGGATCTACGTTTCCCCTACACCTTAGCTCCCTTTCTGACTTCCAAAGTCTCTTTTCTATGAGAAACATCCTGTCAATTATGAAGGATATATTTGGCTGCATAATTAGGAAGAAGGACAGTTGTTCAGAAGGCAACTATTATTTTTATTTTTCTGTGGTAATATAAAACTCTCCTGGGAATCAATCATAAATGTCTCTTTGGTGATTTATGACCAGTATGTGAAAGCTGAGAGATGGCCTGAATGCAGATTGTGTTATAAATTATTTCCTTGAATTTTTATCCCAAATGCAATAATTTAGTATTATTAATAGCCTGTGCACATCACATTGAAGCAAAATGGAGCATGGCACCTTATGACAGCCAGTGTACTCAACAAAATTTCCTTGCATAACTTCTTCCTTGTAGATGTATATCATTAATATTTTGACAAGAAGGATATTTCATACAAAATTTAAAGTGCCATTCTGGAACAGAGAACTGAAGTTGTTCATCTACTGAGAGGATGAGAATCAAGGTCTTCACAAGAAATGGCTTTTCAAATATTCAACTTTGTTGACTTGCATGAATTGCAGCAGTGCCCACCTGGTCTGTTGTGGACTGAAGTTCTGGAGGTGAACAAAAGCTCCTGAACAAAGGCTCAGTCTCAGCTCTCCTCTATGTGGAGATTGTTTTACCACCTGGACAAGACAATATGATAATGATTATTCAAGAGAGTGATTGTCACTCAGTCATTCCATTGTATCAACATGCCTTTTCTCAATCAAGCAGAACAGACCCTCCATGAACTATTGCTGTTGTTTGCTTGAGAAAAGCTCATTACCTGAGCTGATCAAGAGAGATGCTTCAACCATAATATATACATGTCTTTCTGGGAAACTCAGCTTTTTATGACTTTTTTTTTGAAAAGCAGTATGTTTTGATTACTGGCTTTTCTATTAGGATTATCCTTTCAGTTAGTAAAAATTACAATGACAATTTTAATACCTTTATCTATAATTTTCTCTCTGTTTTTCTGGGAAGGTCAATAAAAATGTAAAAATGTGCCCATTTTACCTTTCAAAATGAAAACAGATACTTCAACATATCTGTCAAATTGCTTTCTCTATCTTGATTATTTAGCCATCAGAATGTATCTTACATCTTCTGTGCTATGAATTAGCCTGATACCACCAACATTACCACAGTTTTCACATCCTACTGAGCTTTTTGTGGGTTTAAGTTTCCTAATAGAAGCATTAGAGGGACACATTTACATGCTGGCTCTGATTTATGAGTAGGTTCTATTTGTGGGGAGATTGAATTGTGCTAGGCTGGGTCTGTTTGGGTTTCCTCGATAGCTTCTGATTAGTTTTAATACAGGTAACCCTCACAGTAAATCAAGTGTCTCAGCTGATCTGCAACAAAGTGAAGCTGTGACTCATTACCTGGTAGAGCAGCCTTTCCTCAGACTGTAACTCATTAAACTCAGGGAGTTATTTATGATCCACCCTAGCTGATGGTGTCATTTAGGAAACCTGGATGATCCATATGGAATGTGAAATATTTGATGGTTCGTATATAACTCATTAAGGTCTGAACAAATTCAAAGTGTGCTTTCCTGAGGAAAGCTCATCTGGGTGATGAATGTGGCCATCACTGGGCTCCAGGGGTCACCTGGGAGCACAAAGAATGTCCCCTGCCTTTGCCCAAGGGTGATGTACATAAGGTTTTCTTGGAAACTCGTTAACTCTGTCACCTGCAAAGTGTAATGAAGAAAGGAATTTTTTTCCCCAAGTCAAGCATGTAAGTTTTGCAGAAACAACACAAGAACAGACTTCAAGCTGGAGTTGTCAGGAACATGTTGAAAGAAAGAAGTTGTTGAGCTTGGAAGCATGGCTAATGCAAGCCTGAGGGCATGCAAGGCTTAGACACTGCCCTGTGCTTGCAGAGCATCTGAACCCAGGCCAAAGGACTGGATTTAGAGCAGCAGCTGGGTCTGTTTATCACCTCTCTGTTACCCAGCATCTGCAATGCATTTCTTTATGCTTCTTTCTTTCTGTCACTCTTTTGGTGTCTATGCTAAGGAAGTGTCAGTGCTCCCAACCACTCCTAGAATTCATTCACCATCGTGCCATTCTTGAAAGCTCATGGCTGCACCATCATATTGACACAGCAGCAGCACCAACCCCCAAATCCCTCTGTGTCCACCAGCCAGCTGGCCCTCCTCTCCTGAGCAGCCATGCAGCCATTCCAGGAGGACCCTGGCTATCTCTCTGCAATATGTTTTATTGTCCCTTGGACACCAGTCTGTCACTTGGGTGGTGAGCAGCCTGAGACAAGGGCTGCACTCGTGCTTTCTGTTAAGTGGCTAATGCACGGGGGAGGCAGAGGGGCATATTAAATAATAATGACAATAATAATGCATCTGATAGAGTTCTGTTCCACTTCAGCACTAAATGGAAAGCTGAAAGCCTCCCTATGGATCTTTTCCATCTCCTGCACCAATGGTTGTAACAGATGCATCAGTTTAAATTTATGACTTGCATGACAAATAAGACAGATACATGTGTTTAGAAAATCTGTGCCCAACTGGCATGTTTTGATTAGCTGCAAATGATGACACTGCCATGTCTGTAATGCAGCTTATAAAAGGCATAGGTGTGGTCCACTTTTTTAGTTGAAGCAAGACAACATGGATCTGTTAACGTGATGTCTGTCCTTTACCTCCAACTTTTTGAAAACCTTATGATATAAAAATAAAAGCAATGAACAAAAGAACTCTCTTCTATGATTTTAAAAATACCTACAAACAACAAAGAATTAATAAAACCCAAAAGAGGAATGAGGAAACACTGAAGATGAAAACCACTGATCCATTTAAGCACAGATGAAACGATTTGACAATGTACTGGAAAGGAATATTAAACAGATACAAGCTATTAATTTTCACTGAGGGTCAGCCTGGGAGCTTGAGTAGCACCAAGCATTCAGGTTAACCCTTCACAGTGGTGAGGATCTCACCAGCAATCACAGCTTCTTAATCTTCTGGAGGATGTTGATCCAGCTCATGTAATAACTGCAACATGTTTTGGACAGGTGATAATGTTTATAGAAGGGAAGGATAGTTTGGAAGGTGGAAAGAGTTTATTATAAGGAATGCTAGCAAATGGCAAAATTAGCATGGAAAAGTATTGACCCCTTTCATTTATTTCTTACAGGCAGAGGACATTGAGGGGTGAGACTGGTCTCAATGAAAAAACAGTTTGTGCTATCAGGGCCTCTCATGGGAGCAGAGACCTTCCAGCTCATGCTTATATTGCAAACTCCCTGTGGGCTGGGCTCTCCTGGCCATTTTTAATGTCTGTGTGCTCCCACAGTATCTGAGCATCTTCTATCTTGAGCATAACAAACATGAAGCTTTTACAGGACTTCACAGTGTCACTGGATCATCCCACATTCTGAGGTTCAAACTCTGCTCAGTGCTTTTGGAGGGGAAGGAGGTTGCTGGGAAAAACTGTGCAAGCAGTTAATGTGAGGAATTTCAGCCTTGATACCTCTGTTCTGATCACTCCTTCACCTAAGGCAGAGCATTAACCTCCTCTCAGCTGCCTATGCAGCCAACTTTTTGTCCTAGTTCTTAAAAAAAAAAACCCCACAATATTAAACTGTACAACAAATCACTAGACTTGTCCCCAGGGAACAGTAAATGCCACTCTATTCATACCTTACTTCTTCAACAATCCTATTGCCAGTGCTAGAAGTAATGATGTGAATACCTCTATATCAGTGTTTTCTATCATGATTAAGGCTATGCCAGTCACCATAAAGGTCATCATATGATAGACTACAGACCACAGGCCCCCACAAGCCAGTGTGACTAACACATTAAATATTGGATTGCAGCTTGGTCAAGTGACTAGTGTAGTGTGAGAAATGAAATCAATACTTACCCTGGTGAGAAATGAGAGAAATGAGCATTCACCGTCAGCCACGTTCAGATGGCTGCGAGTCTGGAATGCCATATTTTTGTGTTTATAACCTGGATGTTGCCCTTAAATTGCCCTGAAACTCAGTAGTAGTGAGCACTGAGCACTTACTCCTTCAAGCCTTTCTCCAACTTTATTAATGTCCTTGATTTTTGAAGCAGAAGTGTTCTCTGTGGAGGTCCTGACCCATCCTGCCCCAGCCAAGAGGGAGGGACCTGTTCTGCCAGGCACAAATTCCAACAGACATAATTATGCTAGGGAAGATTCAACTTGTTCTGCCTGGAAAAAAAAATACAGCAAACAAAACTGTTGTAGCTATTTCAAGGGGATTGTATTCTGTCCCTCACAAGAGAAATATTCCAGGTACAGAGAGATGCATTTTAATGACTTGGACATCATGTGGAACAAAAGCTTTTATTCCCCAACCTTTCTCCTTTCCCAATCTTCCCCATTTTTAACAGATTATTACAATATTATTATTATTATTATTATTATTATTATTATTATTATTATTATTATTATTATTATTATTATAGACAGTATTATTTGTATATTTTATTGTCTTTCACTTATTATGCTGTTCTTTTTCAGTCCATGAGCTTTACCTTTTATTGATTCTCCTCCCCAATCCTGATGGGGTGAGACCATTATAGCATGTTGCATCCTGTTGAATTGGAATTAAACACAGGTGTGTCTAGAGGAAAGGTTGATGTCTCAGTATCTTCTCTATTTGGTCTTCAGTTAAAGTTCAATTTTATTATTTTACATTTTATTTTTGTTTCAAAGGTGCAGTTGAACAAAGAGGGTTTCAGATTGATCTTATCTGTTTATAACAGGCTGTTCTTGAGTACAGAATCATCACTGTCTAAAAAAGCATTGAGGTTGTAGTAACAGGTATTGGAGTGTGTTTTATGTGCAACCTTCTGGTCTGGAAAGCAAAACTAAGTGCTTCAGCTCTTCTAGCATGTCTGCTCCTTGAATATCTATTTTCCAGGTCAGTCTTAAAAGCAGCCTGTTTCTTACAAGAGCAAATCCAATATTGAAGCTGTTAAGTCCAGGCAGTCGCTTAAAACTTGGCCCTGTCTGAAAAATAATTAATAATTAGAAATAAAATTGTGTTTGTGTAACCTTTCTGTAGAAGAAGCCACTAATTGGTACAGATGTCAATGCAAAGAAGCACTCGGAAGAAGCATTGATTACAAATCCTGCTGGGGTATGGCTCGCTAAAGGTCAATCACTCCTTCTATTAATTACTTAAAAAATAAGGCTTGGAGAAAGCTGCATATGGAATAATGGTGGTGTTTTGGCAATTCTGTTGTAAGCTATGGCAGTGTTTCCATTGGTTTCAGGAGGAGAAAGTTGTGCCATGGCTTGGATGGGCCCTTTAATTCCACCTGGGTTTGTCTGTAACAAAATTGGCTGGTGAAGAGGTGAGCATGGCAAAGAAGTGCCAAAACCACAGGTCTTGTTACTGACTGCTCCACTAAAAACACATTCATTTCAAACACCTCAAAAAGTGCAGGAGAGAAAATTAAGTCTGGGTCTGTTTCATTTCTCCAGGCAATTTTTCTTCCTGGGTTACACAAATCTATTCTTTTAGATTGTTTAATAAAAAAAGTCACAGAGTGTAATTGTTAAAACGAGCAGTGGGAAATGCAACAGCCTGACAAGAAATTACATGTCTTATTTATCTCCACTGAAGTTACTCCTGCAGGAGCTGGGTGCTGGTGGAATGTACTGCACTGGAGTGTGTGCCTCTGATGCTGGGCAGGGGCACTTCCCCCAGCTCTGCAGCAGTTTCCACCCCACTGGAAATCCTCAAGGCCTGAATTAACCTATGAATCTTGCCAGAGACTGATGCCCCTCTGCGCCCTTGCTGTTAATGCTGAGGCAGAAATGAAGCAGGTCAGGCAGAACTGGAGCTCTGTGGGTGGCCTCCTAACTGTAGGAAAAATTAAATCAAAGCTCAAGTAATAGTTATCCCTGGGGAAGAAGGTTGGTGCTTACAGGTTTTCTCTGTAGATGCCTGAAAAACTGCCCAAGCACAGTGCACAGCACAATGAGCTTCAGCTGAAATAGAGATGAAAATAGATAAGTCAAGAAGAAATAATGGTTTTAGTACCTTTATTTCGTGGAAGTGACAGTATAAAATCAGATCCTGTTTAACCAGATTGGAATTCTTCTGTGCAATGATTTAACAGCATGCTGATGTGCTGATAGCATTTGCCATCAGCTTAGTTAAATGCTGGTACATGGTGCACCAGTCCTACAAAAATTCACTCATTTTCACAGATAGCTATCCAAGGGCATCAAGGCTCTTCTGAGATGGATGGCTTCTTCTTTTGAAGACCCCAGCTACTATTTTGATCAGCATAGTGTTAAAAACCTGAAGGGAATTTAAATTAGATTTAAATTATTTCTTCCTTTTGCTGTCATTATGTATGTTGGGAGGAAGGGGAATGAGCAAATAATGAGCAAATATTGCAATTATACCTTCAGAGGGTTTGGCTTATGTAGGGCAATGGAGCCAACAGATGGTGAAAGCAATTTGATGCACAAAAGTATGAAATAACTGATCTGGACAGAAGGATTAAAGTAGGGTGTGGGTATAAATTGAACATGGATCGTGAAAAGTATATTGGATTATTATGGGAAATCAGTGAAGCCTGAGCACAGCTGCTGCAAAAGAGCAAATCAAACTGCACTGGCGCAGCAATAGAAACAAAGACAAAAGGTGAGAGCCTTATTGTTTTAGTCCTTTGTCAGTGGTGCAGGCTTTGATCTGCTGGAAGGAGAGAGCTGCCTCAGGGAGAGGTGTTGAAGGATCTGGTCAGGAGCAGAAAGGTCACAGGGGCTGGGCCAATTTGCACAGCAAACTACAGGGTGATGTGCTGATCTTAGAGAAACACCTTTAAGGAAAGGCTCCATCAGGGCACTGCATTCCTAAAACTTGCAGTGAACAAGACAGAACCTCTTATTAGTGTTGGCAAAAGGGCCTGGACGAGGCAAAAAGGCCTGGCTGCCTCTTGTGAGGCATAATGCAAGCACAAAATAAGTAAAATGAGGACACACATTTGAGAGTACTTAATGGGAAGCACTAAGTTTTTAGATGATAATAGCCACTTAATCAAACAGCCTTATGTAAAGTCCTTCTAATCCTAGCTCATCAGCAGAAGCTATGCATCACTGGGGTATTCCCAGGACAGAAGTACAGTTTTGCTGACAAAGAAGACTAAAAGCAGGAAATTCAGGCAGTGCTCCTGTCCATGCTGCTCACTGTCTAAGGGAATGTGTGCCCCAGACTGGGGTGCACTGATTGGGATCCCCAAGGAAGCTCTGATTCCCAGGTGGGCTGGGCATGACACACACCAAAATGATTGCACAAATTTGGGAGCCACATCCTGCATCCCTACTGTGCCCTGCATTCTGTGCAGCAGGATAGCCCAGCCTGGATGTGCCTTGGGCATGGCCACATCAACCCAACTTTTTTGTTAAAAAAAGAAGTTTACCTGTTTCAGGTGGATGTTGTGAGGCTGCTGGTTAGGATGGCAACATAATCCCTTCCTGTTTTTAGGAAAATGCCTCCTGGTGTCTCCTTACCTGTGCTTGAGACTGCAGAGCTGACAGCAAAATACAGGATCTGGGCATCTTTTGCTGTAATCCAGGGGGAGAATTTTATGGACAGGTCCATACCAAGGATCCTTGAAGGATTCCCCAGAAGGGATACTGAGTTGCTGAAGTAGCTCACTGTTGCTCTGTGCTCAACAAATGATAAATTTAATATGCTGCCCCAGAAAGCCATGACCAGCCCCTCTGCCTAAACCCAGAAACACTCTTGTAAAGTTCTTCTAGCACAAGTGTGGGGCCATGGAGTGCCACTGATCTGAACTCCCATGGCATTGCCTTCCTACCTGGGCAGGATAACAGTGTATGGCTGCCCTGCACCAGCAGGACATCCCAGTTTTCCTTCTTTCCTAGCTGGCTGAACTGCTTTTGGCTGGACATGTGGTGGGTGGAGGATTGCTTCAGTTCATTTCCCACCCATAACCGAGCAAATCAACTCATTTACTCTTAGAGCTCCCATTAGCAGAGCTGATGGAGAGACGTGAGGAAGGTCTTGTTTGGTTTTTCATCCACTTAGTCACACAGTCCAGAACCAAATTAAACCTTCACCCTAGAAATGTGTCCTATTGTGAGAGGCATTTAATTCCTGCAAGGCCCTTGGAGTGCTGAGGAGTCAAAATTGCACAGCCTGAAAGGCTGAAGCACAGTAAAACTGACTTTGGAATTTAAGGGCAGAAATAGAAAATAAGAGTGTTGGAGAAAATCAGTTTAGAGGAAATAAAAATGGATATTTTAAAAAAAAAAAGTTTTCTTCAGCTTTGGATTATTTACCATTACAAACTTTTCTCTCTGTTACAAAATCACTTCTAGGTCAATTTTTCTGGAAAAATTCCTGTCTCAGCATGAAGGGACCAATCTTTTCAGCTTGAAAACATACCCCTGCAACTGGCATGCCTGCACTGAAATATGTTGTTTTAAAAATGTGTACATGGAAATTAATACACAAAAACTGTTGCACTCGCTTTTTCCAGTCTAAATTGTCAGCCTAAATTAGCTTGCATGCATTGTCTCACTCCATCTGAATTGCTATATTTTAGGGAATTTTCCTTGCAGAAAATAAACCACCTGGATCCTTCTCTGGAGCTCCTAAATCCTGAGGTTCCAATTTTGTTTTGTCTTCATTTTTATTCCCTTGTTTTGGAAATTTTGGGGCTGGTAGACTGGAGAAATTTTCTAACTTGTTTGACCATTTCTTGCCCCTCCTCCACTCCCCTGTCTGATGGATGATCTCCACTCCCCCAAATCCCTGAACCTGCCCCATCTGGAAAGAATGCATCAATCTGAAACACAGACCAGCAATATATAAGCCAGGAGTAGTAAAGTTATAGTAATTAAGGTGGAGTCCTGAAGGGCTAGATTAGTGTTAGTTAGCTTTGAAAGAAATTGCAGGAGTATGCACAGACCTTATTAGTAGATATTCCCTGGGCAGAGAATATAAAACATACCTGAAGAGTTAAGTTGAAAAATAAAATCTTCAGCAAGGGCTACTTATGTCTTAGGAAGGACAAAGAAGGATTTCATTTAGAGTTAGTCTGGTGAGAATTTTCTGTTGGAAAGATTCTTTCTGCTCTCTTTGCTCTCAGGATTCACCAGCATGCCAGCTCCCCATCCCTGTCTGTAGGTGGAACATATAGACCATGACAAGCAGAAACCAGGCAATGATGTGCAGGACAGAAATTCCATTGTTGTCACTGAACTGAGGCTGAGGTGCCTTCACCAACAGAGCAAACCTGCTGCATGGGTGCCAGAGCAGGTGCTGGGAGGGATTTGAATGGCTTACATAAGGCTTCTGAAATGAAACAGCAGGGAAAAGCTGGTGGCCCAATGTCCAGCAGACCAGAACCTGTAGCAGAGAAAAAATACTGTCAGTTGTTCCATTGGATGTGTATCTTTCTCTCACTTAATTTCTAGCCCTTCATCCTGAATTTGGAAGACTACATAGGATGTAGCCCAGCAACTGTGTGCAGTTCTTGGTGCAGTGTCTTCCTCCCCTAGGGAGGGGCTGAGGAGGGGCCAGGGGCAGCAGAGCCATGAGGATGTGCTGCAGACCCTGAGCAAACAGCCAGTCCCTCCCTGCCCAGCCCAGGGGAGGATTGCAGTGTCCTGAGCTGGCCTGGCTGCCTGGACACAGCTGAAGCCTCTCAGCATGCACAGTGTGGGTGCTTCTTTAGCTCTCTGTTAGTGCTGGGATTGACAGTGCCCTTGTCCCCACTGTGAGTGCCACTCTGTCACAGCAGTGCCATGTGTCCAGTACTGGGGGAGAGGCTGGGCATGTTCTGGGCACTGTATAGGGTAAGCAATGAGTGTTCATCCCCAAAATGTGGAGGCAGGGGGAGAAGAGGAGAAGATGTGACCTCAGCAGATGCTTGAGAAGGAGAGGGGGAGGATGTGCACTGCAAGGAGCCAAAGTTAGCACAAAAGAGAAAGTGTTAGCCTCGTCAGGGTAACAAATGCATTCAGATCTGGAGTGGGGGCTGACAGCAGCTCTGCTCTCCCAAATGCTTCACCCACTGCCCTTGAGCTCTTCCCCCCAATTCACCACACCCCAGCACTGCCTCCTGTGCAACCACACACCTCTCCTCCTCCTCCTGAGTGTGCATCCCCACCTGTTCTGCTCCTCCTTCAGAACAGGCAGCATTCTGCATCTTCACAGCATTTCACACACACCAACACACATCACCTCTCCACGCCAGCAAATGCTCTTTGACAGAAATTTGTGTCTTGCAATTTTAGTAGGAGAGGTTGAAAGAAAGAAAATGGTGTTGGCCCAGTGCTCTTGCTGGCAGAAAGCCAAATCAAGTGTGGAAAATCCAAACTGGGTATAATGAGAAGATTTTGTGCCCTGCTGCACTGTTGGTGCAAGATTTCTGGTTAATTGTTAAGAGTTCCTTATTCAGTGTTTCTTTTTATCCACAGACAATGTCTTGCAAATGTGACTGTTAACAATACAATAAAAACCCCCATATTTTTTTGCCTGTATTCAGTATCAATAACATAGCCTAGACAATCTCACATGACCATACCCCTGATGTCAACTCAGATGAAGCACCTGTCTTCCAGAAGAAACAAAATGTTGTCAAATCTGTCACCTTTAGCAAACAGAGCAGCCTTTTTTTCTCATCTCTGAAGTACCTCTTGCCTGAATGACTCCAGTTTTGATGATTAACCAGCCCATTTTCAAACACCTAGAAAATGCCTTTCCCAAACAGGGAAAGATCTGGATATTAACTCCAGCTCAAATACAGACCCATTACTGCTGTTTGTTAATCATCTAGGGAGACAGTGTCTGCAAACAACTGTGCAGGGACTCTCTACAGGGTTTATAGAAGTGTTTATAGCTTCTTCTGTACCTTCAGTGAAAGGCAAAATCAGTGCTCATTGATATATTAAGTCTTTAGGCTTCATTTTGGAGTTTTCTGGTGCAGCATAACAAGATGTACCAAAAGCACTTTTATGTCTCTGCTGTACCTCCTCAAACTCCTCTTCTCTGGCAGATCAGATGGATGGGGGGGCTGCAGCCATTTGCATTTTTAAATAAAGTCAAACACTGTAGAGTGGAGCTTGGCTTTCTACAACAGTGTGCTGAGCAGTTGGATTTGGCTGTATTTTGAGAGACTTGAACTCTGCTCCAGTGTGTTGCTGTCTCTTTTCTGAGCACATTCCCTAGTGCTGTAATAAATATTAAAACCATGGTCGTGCCTTTTCTTCAGCTGAAACTTGGATTTAGCTGACATCTGGCAGAATTTGACCCAAAGGTTTGACAGAGTCATAGAGTGGTCATTAGAAGGGACCTGAAAGACCCTCTGGTTGTAACCCCCATGCCATGGGCAGGGACCTTCCACCAGACCAGGTTGCTGAGGGCCCCATCAAGCCTGGAGATAGTTTAGGGTCAGGATAGGGCCAGATATGTAGGTGTAAGGAGATGCAGACAGAATGTTCTCAAGAACCTCCAGAAACTCTGAAAGAAGCAAACAGAAAATCACAAAATAAATGAAAGCCAGCAAACAAGTGCTAAACTGAAAGAAATCAGAATAAATGTGTCCACAGGGGTCAACTTAGGAAAAAGCCACATAACTGGGGTGATGTTCATGCCCTTCTCCTTTCACCCCTTATTGTTCTGGAGCTACAACCAGAAATGTTCCTCCCCCTTCCCCAGGCTGAATTCAATGTCCCACCATGTCAGCAGCTGGCACCTCCTCAGTACTCACAGAGACATTCTGGGCACTGCCAAGACTATTTGCATTGCCAGAGGAAGGATTGTTACCCACTGAATTAATGAAACCTGTGTCAAACTCAGCTGTCCTTGCAATATTCTGAGCACTTTACCTCTGTGTCTGGGGAAATTTAGTAGCAATGTGGCACTGCTGCAGGTTTGGTGTGCTCTAGGTTGGAGTCACCTGAATGGGAACCTGAAAGAGATGCAAGAGATGTTTGAACTTGAATTTTTGAACAGGAATTTTGAGCTGGTGAAGTCCAAAAATACCATCTCCGTCTGGAAATGTAGGGACAGTGACAAAGGTTAAAAATTCTATACTGGCGTCATTTGGGCTTGAGTTATAAAACAACTACCATGTTAAAGGTGTGTGTGGAAATCTTTCAGGTGACCTCAGTGAGGTTTGCATAAGTTCCCTTTCCAGTAAAGCTTTATCCAAACACACCCTCATACATGCTACAGAAATCCTGGCAGTTGGCCTGCTGAGTGGAGAGGGATGAACACATGCAGGCACCATGTGTGTGCAGTATACTTTGCCCCAAGCTGCTTGAAATCCCAAAGATTTCCAGAGACTTGCAAATGTTACACTGGGTTGGCCATTTCCACCCTACACTGAGTAATCTGAGTTTTCCCTCCAACTTCTGCCAGTATTTTTAAACAAGGCTGGAGCAGCCCCTATCTATAAATACTCCACTTCTACACCAATATTTGAGATTCCAGCTGATTAAATTCTGTCTGTTATGCCCCTATTTTGTTTATTGCATATTAATGCTTTTCAGCACCCATTTAATTTCTTTCCCTTCTTGTTATTGCTCTTGCTAGGACTCACTCAGACTACGGAAATTTAAAGAAACCTGTGTTTTTCCCAAACCAAGAGTCCTGTAGCTCACAGCCTGCAGCGTTTCCAGGATGTGAAATAACACAGTCAGCAGGACAACATGTCAGTCACTAGCACAAGCCAAAAATAGCATGTGTAAGGCCAAGCTCAAAGGGCTAAAATAGTGCTCTTAGAGCAGATGTTTAAAAGCTTGTGCACAAGCTCTAGGCTTGTTAGCCAGCCTGGACCAACTGCAAAAGGCCTCTGGGAAGGATTAAAACTCTTGGCTAGCACACACACTTCTCTGTTAGTACACACACTTCTCTGTTGGAGGCACTGGAGAGATGTTTTACTTAAAAATGAAAGTGGTAACCTGGGCTGAAGTCTTACTCACAGATCTGAGCCAGACATCCTGGCACCATTCCTGATTTGGACCAAGGACTCATTAAGTGCAACAGGAGTTTGATCTCAGAGAGGGCTAAGCAGGGGCATTTATGGCTCAAGAGAATCTTGTTTTAAGGAAGATGGGCTAGAAAAAACTACCTGAGAAATGGAGAACTTCCATGAGTAAGAATAACAGATGGGCAGTTTTACAAGTGTAAAAGAAAATATACTGAAAAAAATATCTGAAGAAAGAAGACCTCAAGGCTCCTGGTTGAGATAACCCCTGTGGCAGCACTCAGCAATCCCAGCCCCACTTTGCATCCATTCCAAAATCTATGGAAGCACCAGGTCCTGACACATTCCCTGCAGTGAGCAGGCAGTATCAATAACTTTGTCTTTTTTCCCATTCCCCCTACCTAGTTTTCTAAAAACATGTCCTGATGAGCAACCCAACACCTTTACTGTTTCTGCCGTGCTTTTACCTGTGTGCATTCTCTGGCTACAATTCTGTGTCTTTGGCTTGTTGCCATGGCAAGGAAGTGCCGTTCTGTGTCAGTCACAGTGAGAAAACAGAGGCCCTGATACTCCACATAACAATTTTATAGCCCAATGTGTGAAAACATGAGCTCATCAGGAAGCAGAAAGCCAGCATTCACCCTGAGCTACGGATGATTTCCTCAGTCATGAAACCTTTGGCCAAGCAGCACCACCTTTTTTTTTTTTTTCTTTTTTCATCATCACAAGAAAAATACCATTGAAGCTTTTCCCAAGTGCCAGATTCTACAAGTAACAGGCTGGGAGTTATTATGAGTCTCATTAGTCTCCATGCCCTCCTTCCCACACCTATGAAGAGCAGCACGTTATAAAAAGGGTTAGTTGGACTCAACAATGAATGATCACTTCAGCTGGGTAAAGAACAGAGGAGAAATAGATTGGGATAACATGGTGGAAGAAAGCAAAATAAATTTATTTCCTCTAGCCTTAGCTGAAATTAAAGTGCTAGGATTGAGTACCCACTAAGGGAAATTAATGGTGATGTTTGATCTTGGTCCCATGACTAGCAAGGAGTTTGTTCTGATAAAAAACAACCACTGTAGTATTGGAAATTTCACCCAAATATATAAAATTATTTTTTGTTCTCTCTGGCATAGCTATATGAGAGCTCTACCAAGGGTAGATCAGAGAAGGCAGGGTATTGTGGAGCTATTTTCTTGCAGAATAAGGCAGGAAGTGAGAAATGATCACTCTTGTGTCTGAAAAGACCAGGTTAAGCACTGGAACAGAAATCCACTGAGGAATTAATTTGTAGACTTTGCAGAGAGTAAGGAAATTAAATCTAGCTAAATGAGTTATTCATATTTTTTCCCTTAACAGTAGTAAGCATTAAATCTTGAACTGGGAATACAGTGAGACACTGACACACCATCAGTGTGTTACCTGGCTCATTCATGCTGGAGCAAGGCTGTGGGTAACAAGGAGCTTTCATTAACAGCTGATCTAAAAAGGAGGCAGTTTTAGTCAGCATTTATCTTTTCCAGACATTCCTGAGAGTGTAGCTTGTTTGAGCTGGGAGGGATGTTCTGGTGGTACAGGCAGGCCAGGTCTCTCTCCTCATGGTGTCAATTCTAGGAACACTGTCTATGGATTTTACTCTTCCCAAAACTTTGGCCCTGGGTTCCTGTCATCACCTGAGCTGCCTACATTGTTCTGATTAATTTGGCACCTGGAAAAACCTGCTTTCAGGAATAAGGAACCAGCAGTACAATGTGGTGCAGCTGGTGTCATCCTGGGAGTGAGAAAGAAGGCTAGCAGAAAACAAAATTTTGACCTATATAGAGCGATCCATCTGTCCAGGGAAATATTTCTAAACTTCCTAGAGTCATCTTCCCCTGCTTTACCTGTTGGTGTTCTGACAGAAATTTTCAGTGTTTTTACCAAAAGGATATTTTTCCCCCAGCTAAAATCCTTTCCTCCAAGATTAATTCCTAAAACTTGGTGCCAGGGAAGGCTTAGCCACCCAAACTTGCCATTCTCATGTGGTTTTTAACATCCTCCTGGGAACTCCCTTAAGACTGTCCTGCTGTCATTGCATTGCCTTCCTGGCTGGTTATTTTTCCCCTTTTCTTTTCTTTCTTTCTTTTTTTTTTTTTTTTTCATTCAGCTGCTTGCAATTCACATGAACTATTGTATTAATAAACAGACCTTTCCCTTCACCAATCAGACAAACATATGGGATATGAAGCAATAAATGACAAAGCAGCCCCACATCTTTTATACTGTCGTTGGCCTTCATGTCTTGCAGGAGAGGAATTTCATCCAGCTGGTTCCATCATGGTTGAGTGATCTTTAGTATTAAATGCAGGGTAGAAGCTAAAGATCATGGCACCAGAATCCTTTTACAAATGACTCGCCTGCAAATGGAACGAAATGTCAGAAGATGATATCAAATAAATGAAGATATCACCACAACTACTCATGTGGAGCATAATGTCCCAGACCTTCTCTCTATTATTTCAAAAGCACTCACATTTCAAAAGAGTGGGGATTTCTTTTCTCTTCCTCATAGGGGAAAGTGACGCTGTAGAGTTGAAAACACGATTGTGGTGCACGCTGTGTGAGAAGCAGTCACTTGCTGCCTTGGAAACCTTGAAAAGGCCCTGCCTCTGAGTCTAGCTTCTCTTTCTCTCACCCTCTAATTATGTAAGCCCCACTCATTTAGGATTGGTCTCAGCCTGCTTTTCTTGCTGGTATCCATTACACCATTAGGCTGTTGCAGTGACAGAGTGCCCCGGAGGGAGGGTAAAAATACCTCGTGGGTTAATGGAGGAAGCAGGATGTTTGCAGGATGTTTTCAGGATGTTTTGCCTGGATGAGTGCTGCTCTAAGAGGGATACAATGCGAGACATGCTCCCCTGTCAGTGGTGGTGCCTGTGCTACACAACCATCACCCCTCCCTTTCCAGCATTGGGGGGCTGAACTGGTAATTGAGATGTAATTGGGCACCTCTGATTCTGTTTAATGGGGCTCCTGATAAATGGCTCTCCTGCCTAATTGGTACAGCTACCATAGGAGGGCCTGGCCCAAAGTGTGAAGCAATGCAGGCCCCTAACTCCCACTGAAATCAATTACACTGAAATCAATGAGAGTTAAACAGCTGAACAGCTTTTAAAATCTGGCCCTCAGTGCCCCCCGGGGCTATAATTTATCAAAACACCAAATAAATGGCATGCCTGGTTGATTTCAATGGGTGTGATTGGTTTATAGGACTTATTACTGGAAAACCCCCAGCTTTTAATATGCCTCCTGTTATTTTTCCAGAATTTCAGTCTGTTGATGCACAAGTGCAAATGTACTTGAGTTTGACTGTGTTCCAGGAAAGCTATCAGGTGGAGTCCAGCATGTCTTTTGATTTTTGACCATGATGAGGAAGAGGACAGAGGATTAGACAGACCTCTGCTCTCATCCCATGCAGCCATTTGTGCAAGTTCCTATCAGGGCAATTGATTTGAGGGAAAAACTCCACAGTCTTTGCCCATCAAAACTCTCCTGAACATCACTGGGCATAAAATCAGCAGTGACCTTGAGGAAGGAGTATTTTCTGCACATTGCAGTGCTGTGAAACTCTTTGCACACAAAACCAGGGGACTGCCCCAAGTGCTTCATTCTTTAAAAGATAATTCAATTAGGGTGTTCTGGTGCTTGCTGGCATGATCTTATTGCTCTGTTACAGCTTCTAAGCAGGGTACCTTATCTCTTTGTAGCTGTTGTGAAGTGTTTCACTGTTCTGCATTTCACAGTCCTACCAGGTACTAAACCATATCTGTCCCTACATCCCTAAGAAATGGAAACTTGCACCAGGACTGCTACTGAAAGGACATTTCCTTCTGCAAGCATCAGTATTTAGGAGCATCCTGCACTGAGTGGGATGTTAATTAATATCTGATTTTTGTCCCAACATTTTAACACAGGACCATTGTGTTTGATAGGTTTTTCAGGGGACATTTCAGTCAATGTTCTGTCTACCCTTGTATTTCCTATGTGTGTTGATCCTTTGGCTTCAGGGTCTTCTGAGGTGTGAGTTGAGAGGCAATTAGAAAGTCTCATTCCTGATGTGAAGGGAGGGGTGCAGCATGCCAGGTGGCCTTGTAGGGTGACTGTCCAAACTCACCTTTTAGAATCCCAGAACCTCTGGGATGACAGAATGTTATTTGTAGACTCTGATGAACGAACTGAATTTCTTCATTTAAAAGGGTGCCTTGTAACCTGCCAAACCAGATGTCAAGTGTCATTCTTTCAGAGTGTGACAATTTCAATTCTGAGATAGCTTTATGTTGCTGATTAGACTGTTGATGGGCCATCAAAGACATCAAAGATATCAGATTCTGGCTTCTATTCTTGATGACAATATGTAAAATCTTCAGTGATCTGCATGTTGGCTCAGGGACTGACTTTGTTCTTTCCAGCTCAGAATAGCAGTAGTTCCTCACCCCTCCAGAGAATGATGTGTTTCTCACTTTTTTTTGATTTATTTTTTTTTTTTTGTGTGGTACAGCTTGGACAAAAGACTTGAAGGTGTGAAACAAAGGTAGCAACAAAAAGTTTCATCACTCATTCCCAACATAACTCGTGCTGTCAGTGTTTGTGCTGTCCTGGTTAAAGATGCCAGCGTGGGTTTGTCACACTGTGTGGCACGATCTGCTCACAGCTGGCCTGCCAGGCTCAGCCAGGCTTTTTCTCCTCTTGTGATACCCCAGATTGTTTTCACTTGCTCCAAACATGTAGTTTGCTCCAGCCTAGAGCAAGGCACCAAGGACACAGGGTGGTTAGTACTGAGGACTGGCTGAAAAAGATGAGTCTTTGAGATAATTCCTCAAAAGACTTGTTAGGTGGAAGGCAGATAAAGGTACAAGTAGTCTCTAGCTGTGTTACTTAAAAAATCAGAACACTCCATTCCATGTGACAAGAGATACAGGTCGTTGGAAAAGATACTCCAGCCTCTTCAAAATCCCACTCTGAGTTCCTGCTGAAAGGCTCTGTGCAACTGGTACTGAGCTGCTGCCAAGAGCTGAGATCACAGTTCACCTGGCTTTATTTCCTCAGAGATGCCTGGAAGTGGCTCATTCTAAACAATAGCAGTGTATGTTTGGACTCACATGCTATCCTTTCTTTCCTTGTCCACCCTATATTTCTTCACTCTTCCTTGAGGCAACAGGCATGGTCTTCCATGTAATTTGATCTATTTGATCTATTGTGGATGCTATTCCACAAATTTATCTAGGTCACACTCCTCCAGTGCCAGCAACTGAGAGGTATCCATCAGTATCTTGCTTATTAATGATATTACATTTCCATCAAGTTCCTTCAGATCCTCCCTACCTGCATTTATAACAGACCCCATGTGGTGACTTCTCTCATCTCTTTCCTTGCTCCTAAACTGATGCATTTCTGAGCTGGGAAATGTCTTGGTGAATTTCTGTATTTCCCAGAATGACCTTGTTGGCATTTTGACCACAGTATGTGAAAGACCTGAAATGCTTTCAACCTTGTAAAAATGCAGTTAATAAATATGTAAATCAATCTATGTTTATTTATAGCCTGGCAGAGCTCAAACACCCAGATTCCAGCCAAAAACTGCTATCTATGGTTCCAAATGGCTTAACATTTCAGAATTTCAAACATCAGCAAGAGATGAACACATACAAGAACGACCTTTTTTGTTTGTTTGTTTGTTTTAAACAACTGAATTACTTTTAATTTCCTCTCTTTAATTTTTTACTTACATGTTTACAAGGCATAAAGCAATACACTATTAATTAGGTCACTCAATACAAGAAGATGTATCTCCCTTCCTCCTCTCCATGGCAGTTCACAGAAGGTCCACTCAGGTGGGAGTGGAGCTCATGTTAAAGGTGCTGCCATGAGGGCCACTATGTATGTATGAATTCATTTAATTCTTTATTATAAAGTATGCCTGCATCAAAGGATTACACCAAGGAGTGAAATCGAATCAGCTTAAAAAAGGGAAAAGTAAAAAGTCTCAAAATGAATGCAACACAGCCCTTTCAGATGCTGTTAGTTTACTTTATGTTTGTGGGTGGTATTTCCTTCATTCCCCATCAGTCATGCCAGCTATTGATATTTTTTCTGTCAGACACTGAGAGTATCAGACTGACTGACTGACACTATCTGTCTATTGACTGCCTTGGTTTTCAACCTTTTTGGATTTGCAGCCCCCCTGAGCATTTTCCAGCTGAGGAATTTAAGCCAGCTGACATGGATCATTAGCTTGAGTTACTCTTCATGAACCTATCAGAAATAAACTAGAAACCTCAGAAGCCCTAGGTAGATAACACTGATTGCATAGGATAGGTATTTACATAACACCATTGATGTCTCAGGTATAATCAGTCTCTAGCTGGATGAAATAATCGATAAAAACCTGGCAGAAACTGCAGGATGAGATTTTTCTGGGCATTAGGAAGCCAGACCCATAGGTGGATCTGTTTTCTGTGTCCCTGGACTGAGACAGTTTTGGAGGGGACATTCACCCTCTCAGGAGGACAGCTGTGATCCAGGCATCCTTTGCATGCTGGGTGGTTGAATGAGGACTTAGGACAGCCCCTACAATCTCTTGTAGGCTTGGGAGATATAGGAGACTCCAGCTCAGGTGTATCCAGTATCTATCTTAGGTACTTCTCTTGGGCTTTATTATACTTTATTTAGCACCTGAAATCATGTTGGAGACATATTCTCTTGGGTCCCTCACTGGAAACTAATTATACTCTCATAAGCCTGCTAATTTAGTGTGTGCTTCCAGCCACTCCAAGCAGGCACCACCTGATGTGCAAGTTATGATTTGCATAATGCTTGGGGACTTAATTTTCAGAGGTACCTTTGTGCCATGGAAATCAGCAGGACACCTCACATTGCTCTTTTTGTCTTCACATCAGTGCCCAAATAAATACATGAAAACTGCGTAGTCATGTGTAGAGACTCAGCATTTCTACATTTCTCAAATGTCAGTCAGATTTGCTACCTCTGCTAGACTGAAGAGATTTTTCCCAGTCAAAACCAACAAGCTGAAACTTCAAGGGAAATCACGTCCAGCAATTTGATACAGGTTCTTCACACCCAAGAAGTTCAAGGGAATGTGGATATATGAAGTTGTTTTAGTTTAATTGATAGTTTAACCTAGTTTTGTCAAACTAATTATGGTTTCTGTGAAGGTTTACTTTCCCTCTATTTCATTTAAGATTAAATTGCTAAGTAGCTCATTTAGGCTGAAATGTGATAAAACAATTTCTAAGCAGAAAAACTATCTTGATATGGTAGAAGACAGCACTGTAACTTATATCTGTCTTGGTTATTCTATAGTAATTTGTGTGTAGGCTAATCCTGGGAAGTTTAAGAGCCATTCCTTTGTGGATACCATGCCCCAGTGATGAAAGAGGAAAGTTGCCATCTGCTCGTGTTCCAAATGTTCTTATGAGGTGTTAATGAAGCATTTCATCCTTTAATGGGACCACTGGGATTGCAGTTGTCTATATTTTATTTTAAGTGTTTTTCATTTTCCAGGGATCAATACCTAGTTCCTAGAAAAGATACAAAAAATTCCAGTAATGTAAGGGAGAGAATTACTGTGTACCTTGAGGGCTGATATGTTGGTAATGAAATCACTGCAGTTTGAGCCAATTTTAAATTCTCCACAACACTGAACTTCCTTTTCAAGATGCAGAGCAGAAAGAAAAATCATGTCATGTAACAAATATCAAGACAGAAAGAGGGCCCAGTAGCTTATCACATATGTGTTTGGGACTCAATCAGTTGTTTAATGACTCTGCTCCAGTGGTGCTCTGGCAAGTGAGATAAAGAATCCAGTGCACAAGGCAATCTGAGAGGCCACTAATATCTCAGAAAGTGATGCCAGGATTTGTTGCCACCTACTCTGCTTGATCGTCTCCAGAAGGGACTTTGTGTTTAATAAAAGCAGCAAGTGTACTAGACAAAAGATTTTTTGGCAAGATCTTGCTTTGGTCAGTTGAAATCCAGTTTCCATTACTTCAGGGCTTGGCATGAACAAAAGCTGCAGAACTTAAACGGTTTACAACCCACTTATTGCATTTTTAAAAAATAGTTATATATTTTCTGTGCTGTAGCAGTCTGGTTTTAATTGCCTGGATATCTTTTAATACAACAGGTTCACATGGAAAATTTTTTACCCAACAGAGACAGCTATAAGAACAGATCCAGAAAGTGCTGTGGGAAAAGCCAAGTTTTCCATGTGTCATTGCTGAGTCTTGTCCCCAAACCAGGTTCATGTCTATCATCTGGCTCTGTGAACTTTCCAGTGTCATATAGCAAATGTGCTTTTCCTTTCCTACCTCAAACCATCTGGAAAAGTTCTTCCCAGCTGCTGTATAAAATATAGTAGGAGAGGCTGTGAATTTTCAGAAATACTTTTTTCCCTGTACTACTTTTGGCTGGAGTAAAGTTTGTTTTCTTCACAGTAGCCAGCACAGGGCTGTTTTGGATTTGTGCTGTTGGTAACTCAGGGGTGTTTTTTTCTTGCTTACACACAGCCAAAGCCTTTTCTGCTTCTCACCCCAGCTGTGAGCAGGACTGGGGCACAAGGAGTTAAGAGGGGACACAGCCAGGACAGCTGACCCCTAGTGACCCAAGGGATATCCCAGACCACGGGGAGTCATGGTCAGTGTATAGAGCAGGGGAAAGAGAGGGGAAGGAGGGGACATTGAGAGTGATGGTCTTTGTCTTCCCACATCACTGTTACAGGAGGTGGAGCACTCCTGGGGATGGCTGAACACCTGCCAGCCCTTGGAAAGTGGCAAGTGAATTCCTTGTTTTGCTTTTTACTTGCACACACAGCTTCTGGTTTACCCATTTACCTGCCTTCATCTCAATCCACAAGTTTTCTCACTTTTACTCTTCTGATACTCTCTTCCATCCCACTGGGTGGAAGCAACAGGCCATGTGGGACTTAGTTGCCATTTGGGGTTAAACCACAGTATTCCCCATCAAATATTTTCCAATTCAGCAAAAAAGAAGTGTCTTGATATGCTGTAATTCCCATACAAATCCACAAGCTATCCAAACAAACCTTCCTTACCAGCCATGTCCAAACTGTGGCTGGTTTTGTGTCGGGCTGGCTCCTCAGAAGGCTTCTGGCAGCCCTGGTAATGCTGTGCTTGGCAGCAACTCTATTTTAGATTTGTTTTTATTAAAAATTATGGCACATACCCCAGAAAGAGAATTTCAGCCTCTAAATTATGGTGCTGCACTGATGTGGTGGCTGTGTTTTTTCTAACTCCCCTAACAGAATCCTTGTACATGAGGTTGGTAACATTTTTTGTAAAGAATTTCCCCAATCACTTGAGTTTTCAGAATTAGACACATAACTTTCCTGCACTGATTTTTATTTTTTCTTTTTTTTTTTAATAAGTACCTGATTGTGGTTAACAATATGCTGGATACTGCTCCACAGATAGCAAGACAGGAAAGCTTGTAAGGTGTGAAATTAAACTACATGGGCATGGAAATACTGCAGAGATATGGTCTGCTCCTCTCTGCTGGAATTAGAAATAACATGGGTGTGATAACTTGAAAGGAATCCTGTTCCCCTTATTTCTGGATGACAAATGAAATAATGGTGTTCCCTATAGTGTTCTAAAAGACTCAGCTTTGATCCTATCAAACTGAGTTCACGTGACAACCTGTCAATCAGGGTTTGTGAATTGTCATCATGAGGCATCATGAGTTTTGATGCAGCCCAGGGTATAAAAGGTGGAAGTGAGAAAATCTAAGGTTTAGTAAGGTCCCATCCCTGCCTTCTCCAAAAAAGGCAGAGTCCCACTGCAGGTCAATGCTCTGCACCACTTTTCCTGTCCCTTACTCCTAAGCAAGGTGAGCTCTGTTTCCAGCTCCCTTCAGGAGAAGATGCAATACAGAATCTCTTTTAGTCCCGGAGATGGTTTCTCATTGTTGTCTGTGAAAATCAGATGATTTGTGCCCCATTGTAATGGAAATAGCAGAGCAGTGCTCCAGCAGCCATCCAAACCCAAGAGGAGAGCTGGCAACTTCCCCCTGACATTTCCAAAACAACTTGCTGTATTTTCACTGCTAAATGATGCTGTGGACAGAAGCCCTGAGACCATTCTTCCTGTCAGTTCCAGGCACGGGCAATTAATCACTAATGATTACAGGTTTTTTCTCAGCCAATAATTGCAAGGCAATTAAGTTTGGGGAAGGGAGAGCAGGGTGGCAGCGTGGATGGCTGTGCAGAAGGGGACTGTCAGCCCCTGGCAGTGTTAAGCTGTCCCACATCACCTGTGAATTTCAGTTACCAAAGCACTATATTTTGATATGCAGTAATTACGCTTCCACCTCAGTTTTCATCCCTTTCATTTGTCGCTTCCATTGAATGTCAGGCATTATGTGTCACGGTTCAGAAAGACTTGAGAAATCCATTAAAAGCTTCCACAAAGAGAGCAATTTTTCAGACAAATGTACGAAGAAGAAACTGGTCTCCTCTGATGATTAATTCCAGTAACTATTCATCAAGTCAGGTGCCAGGTTTTGCAGTAAGGTAGGAGCATTAAGAGCTGTGATGAGTAAGGTCTTCTAGCCCTGAACCTATGAACTAAATACATCAGCAAACTCCCAGGCAGCAGCTAGAAAATACAACATTAGTTTTAGTCACTGTACTGTTAAAACATGTATTTTCACTGGCAGGCTGCAATTGCCAACCCTTCATAAATCTTTCCACGGAGCCAGTGCCATAAACACCACTGGTTTAGCTCTAATCCCTTGGATTGTAATTGTTCATCCTCAGGGGATTCCAGTGACCCCACACCCAGACTGTGCCTGGCTGATGTCGATGGGAGTTTTGGACAATACCACTGGAGAGGTTTAGTCAACCAGATATGAACCATGCTGTGATAACTTCCAGCTATAGTTAGGTGCTGGTGGTGAGTGTTTAATCCCCTGGGAGATACCCAGGGCAGAGAGCAGGGGTTTGCTGCAGTCACTCTGAGCAGAGCTGGTTCAGCAGCTCAGGCTGTGCTGGGCACTGGAGAGCAGCTCTGGTTCCATGCTTTGTGTGGCAGCAGCAACGTGGTGACCCCCAGCATCCAAACAGAAATTCTCCTGCTTGAAATGTCACTTCTTGTCTCTCTCCACTAGATTTCATTTTGTGCTGCAGAAAGGGGCGCCCCAGATTTCAGCTCAGAGTGTCTGTTCAGTCAGGGCTCTGTGTATTTATCAAAGGAGCTGGAGAATGGACTTTTTGACTCTGGCTGGGATGAGTGATCAGTTTGCTGAAATGTTTTGAATACATATGCTGTAGGGTTTTCTTCCTTTCCCTCTCCTCCCCAGAAAAAGGAGCTGCAGGGAACGAGGAGTCCAGCCAGCCTCTACTCCTGAGCCTCCTGCCCTGATCCCACATAAGCCAAATTCCCCTTGAAATTACACTTGGGCAATTCAATTGAAATTAATAAGATTTTTACAGTGTGATCAAGAAGAAAACTTGTAATACACTTTTTAGAAGATATGCTTACTTTGTTCTCTTTTTTGCTGGCAAAAGTTGTATTTAGAATATTCTCCTTCCTTCTTGCTCTCTTGTGGGTGTACCTCTTGTGAAACTTTCCATTGTTGGAAATGTCTGTAAAGAAAAGACAAAAAAGAGATAAGCTGAATTAATTTTTTTTTTCCTTAAAAATATCCTCTGCAGAAGAGCTTGCAAGAATTGGAGAGAGAACATGAGATTTGAATGCTGCCTTTAGCCATATGCAATTATAAAGTCAAGGTATGGGTGCCTTTAGGGTATCAGCCTAAAAATGAATGGCATTTCTAGCAGAGTAGCAAAAGGAATGTTAACTGTTCCCTAGTGATGGAGACCCAAGATAAAGAGAAATGGAATGATGTGCTCCTCATTTCAAAGACATGAACATACACATGAAACAAACCAGCAAGGACAGGGAAGTTGCACAGCCCTGTTACATTCCCATACTCATCAGATAACTTATTTTTTTTGCTGTTAATTTTACCTCAGAGCTTTACAGTTAAGTGCACAATACTGAATATGGTTCAGTTAATTTAGTGTAAAATTTTTAATTTACCAACCTGTCACCAAGTTTTGGAACTATAACCATGCAGCAAAGTCAATCTTTCTTTGCTGTCTAAAGTTTGAGAACAACAAACCACAAGTAATCATCAGCCTTCCTGATGTTTATTCTTAATTGAAAAAAGGAAGACAGTGCTTTCAGGAAAAGCAAACTCCATCTCCTTCCTTGAAATTTTGTGCCAATATCTTTCTTCTACTTCTCAATATTAATCTGCCTCTAAAAAGCAAGATTATTAATTTCTCAGGGTCTAAGGATATTTTCTCCATAGTCTGACCTGAATTTGGCATTGTATTTAATAGATCAAGCTCAATACAGAGCAAAACCAGCTCATTTTTCATAGAAGTTTATCCTTTCTTTTCAGCACAGTAGAGCATATCTTTTGCAGCTGAACCATGTCAGACTTTATTCTGAGACTTCTCTCACTAAAAGTTTGCCTTGTGCTGTCTCATTTGCCTTTTTGCTGACTTGTTCTTTGTTCTTCTGCAAACACAACTCTTCATACTCCTTGTACCATCCAACCAAGTGCACCATTTGTAAGAGATGCCTGAGTTGAGCTTGCCTAAGCAATCCTGAGTCAATCCCTTATACTCCTTTTTCTGCAGCCCATAACCCTCTGCTCAGTGTGTCAGGGGCTCTTCAGGGAGGGCCCCATCTCAGGCTCAGACTGGGAATCTGTGCCAGCAGAGCAGCACTAATTGGAAGATGACAAATGTTTGCTGCTGGACCTCTGATGATGGTTGTGATCCTGAATCCCTGCTGCCTTCTAGGATGACCAATTTATTTAGGCTGACTCAGATAACTAAATGCATGGGTAAATTTTTTCTCACTCAGGCTCTATTATTTCCTCATGTAACTGCAGATCTGTGAGCTTTCCTTGCTTTGAGTTATCCCAAGACTACCTATTTTCTTTACTCAGGAAGCACCCAATCAATTCAACTGAATATTTCGTCTCTTTGAAGGCCACAAAGGGGATCTGTCCTTCACGATATCAGTAGAGATTCCCAACTAATGATGGAAAAAACACTATCACATACAGGAGACACTGCATGAGCAGATCAAAAGATCAATATTTGATGTGAGGAGGACAGTCAGTGAGCCCATGCCAAATGCTTTTGGCAGAATAGCTCTTGCTTTGAGGAACACAGCCTGAACACTTTCCTGTAAGATCAGGGAAGCAATGCCATGATCATAAAACATAACTTTGCTGCTTCTCTGTTAGACAGCTCTCTTTCCACCCTAGGCACAGACACTTCATTTCAAAGATGGTCAATCAACAGGGATATGGCCTCAGTTCCAGCCAGTGGACATTGCTGGGCTGGCATCCTCAGGACTGTGTCCACTCTGTTCCAATTTCCAGTCCAGAGCTGGAAGAATTTCCTCAGGGAAGGGGAGACAAATTCCACCTTCAGCCTCCCCAGAGCATTATGACATAGCAGTGTGAAACCTGTGGGATTTGGGTACATCTCTGCCAAGAACAGTTTCAGCCCTCCTTTCCTTACTGTGCATCACAGAACTTTGCCCATTGCTTTGCAGCAAACTAAGGAGAGCAGCAGAGATGCACACACCAAGGATATTCCTCAGAGAAGGAAGGTGGTTGACAAGACCTTATAAGCAGTTTACAGGAATAAAAGAAGGGAACTCAGCTCTTCAAATAAAATAGCCACCTAAGAGAATAAAATTGTTCATTAATTTATTTCAGCTTGAACCTCTATACACGTTTATGCTCTTATTTTGCCTCACAGAATCATTTCAAGCATCATCAGTTCTCAACTAACAGGAGGCACATTTCCAGCAGTGCTGGGAAGTTCCTCCCAGCTGCACCAAAGGGTTCACAAACCACCACTGACCTCCCACTGCAGTCCCTGCTCACATCCAGTACTTGTGCTACCCCTCAGCTCCTGATCATTTTCCTTTTCTGCTGCTGTTGTGCTCTTCTCCAGAGGTACCAGAGCATCCATGGGCAGCAGGTGGTGGTCTGAGCTGAGGTGCTCTGGAGGGACCAGCAGAGGTGATTGGCAGCAGTGAGGGTTTGAGATTCCCAGCCTGCAGGATGCTCCTCTCAAAGCCCCCCGTGCCCACTTGCTGTGAGCAGCCTGCAGCCTGCCTTGCCTCTTGGTGACAAGGAAAACTGATGAGAACAGTGCTCAGGTCCTGCCTTCTCCCTTGGAAATTCACTGCTTGGTTCTTAACAGCAGATGGACTTCGACATCCTGACACTTCCCTTCCAGCAAAGAAAAAACGCTTCATATACAGAACCCCCTGCATCAGCGTTTTGAGAACATCTTCCAATAAAATAAATCAAAAATAGAGCGAAATTTCCAACTGATAAAATTAGCCCAGCCTGCCAGTGCTGCTGCCCTAAAACAATCAGTCATACCTGGAGCTAAGCTCCCATGAAAGGCAGTTGCATCTCTGTGTGGGTAATGCTTTTTGTCACTGCAGTATGTCTGTGAGGCACCTCCGGCCCCACTACTGCTTTAACATAATCTCTTCTGATGGCAAATGGGAATTTTAGCTGTAGCCAAAAAGGCTTGACAGTGTTGCTTGCATCTTGGTACCATCCATGCTAAGGATATAAGCAGAAAAATATCACTAACAATACATCAGCTGGGTTTATATTGTCACAAAAAATTCAAGAAAGACACTACCACTTTCTGATGGCACTGTCATTAAATCCAGCTACCCTGGAGCTTGATTAGTGCACACACAGACGAGACAACACTGAGGATACAAAATGAACTTGCAATAGCTACTCTTTGAGTAATTCTGAGTCATCACTGATTATCTGGTGCATGATCAAGGAAGGAAACAAGCACAGCCACGCTGATTTATGCTCCAGATGCCACATACTCTGCCAGGCTCAGGCTAGTGTGACTATGTCATTCTCAGAACTGACATAGAATGGCCACACATCAAGAAAGAATTCGGATTAGCACATTGAGGAATTAGTGCTTGCCAAAAGGAAACGAAGTAAAATCTGAGAAGGGCACTATTTTAATCCATTTTGTAATATGATGTTTTATAAGTTCTCTCAGCAACAGTTTGGAGTTTGACATCTGATGCTTTCTAAATATGTGGCTGTTTGTGGCATGTTCAGAGAAAACCTGCAATCATCACAACCTCTTTAATGCAACACAATGAGATCTGACTGTAGCAATAAATCATAACTCATCCTATTCTATTCTCATTGATTTTGGTGGAATAAAGGTTTTGCCCAAAGGAATAAAACCACATGAATACTTTGTTAGCTTCTCATCATCTCTTTCTCAATTCATTATTACTTTGCTTTCGTCTTTGATGACTGGTCATGGAAAGTAATTCAGTCAATAATTCTGGTGAAGGATTCATGTTGTTCTTATTATATGTGAGAAAACTATTTGTAATGCATCTGCAAGGAGATCAGCATGGGTTTTAAATCTTGCCAGATTTGTAGAGACAACAGGATACTGGCTTTATCTCTCAATTGGCTGAGAAATATGTCCAATTTTTTACTTTCAGGTACAAACATTTCCATCTGCATCAAAATTTACTTGCTGGGAGGCTCCATGTACATGCAGTGCTCCAGGGATATAGACCATGGAATGATATTGCTTCATATATTAACTCTTTCTGGTTATCTTTAGCTTGACACTGCCATCCCTGTCACAATTTTATTCACATATATTTCAGGGAACTGTTGAGGAAATATCAGGGTGCAATAACAGAATTTTGCTTCCAAAATCAATTTCACAGCAGCAACAAGTGATGCAGCTGGCTGAGCTAGAAGTGATGGCTGCCACAGTAAACCAACTTTAATTTCCTCCACAATTTCTTTTTTCACTTTACCAGACTTAATACTCTGGCACAGAAAGACAGATTATTGGGAAATAGGCTCAGGTGACCAATGAGAATGTGGAAAGTGTTTGATTAGGTTTCTATTTGAGGAGGGATATTATTTGGGAAATTGAGTCTCACTCCTTGTTAGAGACTGATTCTAGCTTATCAGCTAAAGAGGTTTAGGTAACATTTCAGCTACACAGCTGGAAGTGGTACAATAACCCTTGATTTTAAAGGAATAATTATTGCATCCAGCTTAGACTTAAAAATGGAGAAAACAGACTTACAGGGCACGGAAATCTCATTCTGTTTTTAATTTGAAAGCAGCAAGGAGAAAACATGTTGTCATGTAGCTGTCAGTGGGATCTTGACACCTGAATCAGAAAGACTTCAAGCACTGGCACAAGGCAACAGCACCAGTTCTGTGCAAACTTTGTGTTTCCTGGATGGGGAAGAAGAGGCATCTGGTATTTCCCTCTCCCCATTTCCTCATCCTGGCAAACCCCCTTCTCTCCTGGTCAAGATAGAAGCCATGCAGTTCAAAGAAAACTAAAGGTGAGCATTGCATCTTTGCTTATCAGTTGTGACCCCAGATCTGGACCATGGGGAAATCTCTATCAGGGTGAAATCTGTCTCAGAGCCTGTGATTCACCAGGGAATACACTGGCATAAGGGATACCCTAAAAGTATCCCTTTTAGCCCAGCTATTAAGCTGCAGGTGAGAGGTTAAGAGGAACATTCTTAAAGCAGAGAAGAAGACAGTGATGGAACTTCTGTTGATGTTAAGTCCCACACACAGCTTTGAAAATTTACCACCTAAGAGCTACCTTAAATCTATAATGCAGTAATGGTATTAAACAAGGCAGGGACATAAAAGGCTTAAATCTTGGTTTTCCATAATGCTGTGAAATGGGGCAATAGCAAATCTATCATGCAATCTGCTTGGTCTTGATTAATTATGTGAGAGAGATGCTGGACTGGCCAGCACTGTCATAAGCAAACAGCTAATTAAAAAGGTTATGATCTTCCCTTCCTAAACACCTCCTGAATTCTCCATCTGAATAGGCAGAGGGTACTCATGGAGATCACCTGCAGGGAAGTGTTCCCAGGAAAAGCAGGATCATCTTCCTCATACCCACAGGAATCAAATGCTGTTTTCATAAAACAGAGAAGACCTGCTAAATTCTTTCAATTCTTTGGAAAAAGTTGTGTTCTTTTTCCCAGAGTTAAGATTGGTTTGAAGCTTCTGAGAAGCTTAATGAACCATGGCTATGCCTGCAGCTTTTTCACATTTGCAAACTTTTGTTGCTAATTAACTTCATTAATAGTACTTAGAGGCACAGTGGCCAATATTTACTGAGTGCTGGTGTTACTGCAAAGCAACAGTGGCTCAGCAAATAGATTTCCTACAGAAAACTACAGAACTGAACTCATCGTAGTCAGATTGTTTCTCCTCTGTGTAAAAAAAAAAAAAAAAAAAAAAAAAAAAAAAAAAAAGAAAAAAGAAAAAAAGAAAAAGAAAACCTCATTGATGCTGTTGCTTTAAAAAAACCACAGTGGTGTTAAATGAATTGAGAGAACTTCCTAATCCTGCTGGGGTTGTAACTGAGGTTTCTTGAGCACAACTATCTGTAGTCAAACTAACTGGACATCACTGCAGCAACTAACTGATCTGGAAAACTCCAGAATTGTGTAGATGTTACATGAAAAGTAACTGGAATTATTTCTTGAAAAGGCTTTCACAAACTTCTCCCTATCCTTTATTTTTCTCCTTTTTTTGTTGTTTTCTTTTACCTCTTTCATAACCTCTTATTTACATTGCATCCTTCAGGGGACACTGTTGAGCTATTCACTATAAATCTAAAATATATACATCTAGGTTGGTATATATATGGAAATAGATTAGTCTCTTTGACTTATATTTCTAGTCAGTCTGTCCAGATTATTGTGTTCTACCAAGGGAAATCTCTGAGCTGAAAAATGTTTAAACTATGTTTTGGTTTTTTTAATATCACAAGATCATTTCTATTGGTATGATGGTTCCTAGATTCTTCTCTGCAGCTCTTTTGGCTTTTACTGCACTGACAGGATTTGAATAGATTCTGGGAAAGAAAGATGCTGGGAAAAAGTTTGCTGAAGGCCCCAGGAATATAATCCTCTCCTGGTTTTGCTACAGCTCTTCTCTTTCTTTTTTTTTGCATGAGAGCCCAAATCCCAGGGGATTGCTGAGATGGGAAGGGTGACTGGAAAACGAAGAACAGCTTATCAGGCAATGGCTGCACAAGAAGGTTATAAAATTTTTTCTTATCTCCATGCTATCATCTACAACACCAGATCCTCTTAGGTTTTATACCAAAAGGGGGCCTCTCTCAGGAATTCATCCCCTGGTGTATTATATTGTGGATAGTTGAATTTCCCCTTAAGAAGTTACTCTTATTGCCCAAGAGGATTGGGATGTAGGAGAAAGCTGGAAAGACAGGGGAAAACATCCTGTTGGATGACATGGGTTTGGGCATTGCTGAGGTCCCTGGTGCTGATCTGGAGGAGTTTGGCTCAGGCCCTCAGTCTCCTGTGGCCTCTGCAGATGATAATCTGTGCCTGCAAGCCCATGTCAGCTTTTCCCAAGGTCTCTTAACACTCCGTGCCACTGTAGTTGGAATCATATTCCACTCTGCATGAAAAGCAAAATAGGCCTGTGAAAAAGTGGAAGGTTGGATCTCCAGGGAACAATAAACCTCCAAGGTTTGCAATGGGTATAAACACACTTTTTTTTTTTTTACTATTGTGAAAAGTTGGAAGGTTTTCATATTTTTCTTTTCTTCTGCCTGTGAGAAATATACTAACTAATAACTTAAACCCCAGGGTGCATGCTGGTACTTTCTTAGACAGGAAGGGAAGGATGAGCATTAAATACAGTTTAAAATAATCTAAGTATGTGGAAGGAAGACAGGATGAAAGCAAATGACAGCAAAGTATTGAGATGTGCTACAAAAAGGTCTAAAGAAGAGTCCTTATGCAAAAACCAAAAGGAGGAAACATTTGAACCACTTTGGGGCACATTTCTGCTCCTGCCTGGTTATCACCAGCCAAAGGGATTCTGCAACACTGTGCACAAGGCACCTCCTTTCTCTGTGCCCACTGGTGCTGCTGTGAGCAGGATGGGACCAGCTGTCAATGGGAAATGAAAAAGTGACAAGCTGCTGCAATCACAGGGCTGGAAAATGTGAAAATGTGAAAACGTGCCTGATGGAAACATCACCAAGACGTTTGGTGCACTCCTAAGTCTGTGCTGTCACTGGCCAACCTCTGTGTGCTGTGAACAGGTCTAAGGCTTTGGAATGGTTTAGCCATCTCTAAAGGGCTGTAGGGGTTTTATCCACTTCAGCTCCCTAAGCCTTTAGTGCCAAATCCTTGTCCCTTGTAAGTCCCCAGCAAAATCACCAGCAGTTTCAATGGGTGCAGGATCGGGTCCCTGGAGCACTTTAAGTAATTTAAACCACTCTAAATCCTGGAAGCAGCTTAAGTGATAAGCTACTTGTTCCAGAGTTTTCAGCCTGCAGACCTGGCTGGTGAAGCACCCCAGGCAGCTCCTGGTGCACGTGGCTGTAGCACACAGAGCTGCATTGCTGTGGAGCACAGAGATAACAGGGCCAGACCTTATCAAACTCTCAGTGTTTTACTTTCAGAGAAAGGGGACTTTTGTTATTCTGTTAAACACAGTAAATAACTTCAGCAGCTGCCAGATGAGATGCTGTTCCCTGTGCCCAGGCAGGAGAGATGGTTGCAAAGGCTCTGGATTCAGACCCTGCTGGTGATGCCATTTGCTGCTACATTCCCAACCAGTCTTTGTGACATCAGGAGCACCAGAGGCTCTTTAATTTAATTTAATTTGAATTTAATTTAATTTTAATTTAATTTTACCCTGCTTTTGAATGATGATTGGAAAATGGGATTAACTTGGGAAACACTTCACAAAAATCCTTCTGTAACAAAGTCCCTTTGCACAACAGACCTGTAAGGAAACCTGTATCCCTCAAACCAAGTTACCTGGAAGTTTCCAAGTGGAAAACACCCTGCAAAGCTCCCTGAGCCTTTGCTAGCAGCATTGGTGGAAGGGATGAGGGAGAGGCTTCCCCCCCCTCTCCCTGCACAGGTATTTCTGGGCCAGGGTGAGGTGTTGCTGCCACCCACGCCCAAGGGTTCCTGTTTTCCCCAGGAATGGCTGTACTTGGAACACCTCTTCCATCTTGTGGGTTAGGAGGGAAATCAGGACCCTCCAGGGTGTTCTCACAGTGCAGTTATCAGCCATAATTATTAATGTCATCAGCCCTAATTAGTAATGTTTATCTGAATGAGTGTCCTCACTTCCTAATTAAGTTTGACACCAAGTACATGGATGCCTTTGTGGCTGGTGGGAGATGAGCTCCTTGTCAGTCCATGGGCAGTGGTGGCATTTGCAGGTCAATACTTTTCACCTCGTGGGGAAAAAGCACTGCTGCTCCCAAACTCTAATTCTACATGGGATGACACCTCCTTCTTTTTGTCTCAGAAGTTCTAAGGGAGCAGCAGCTCTTCCTGAAGCTTGCAGAGAAGGAGGGAGAGGGCACCAGTTGGACACAAAGCCACAAACCTTTCTGCAATCTGATGATAAACTGGAGTCTGCATGTTAGACAAAGGTGTGAAACTTCACCCTTTTCTTCAAGCCCCGGGAGAGAAAGGGCACAAGCACTGAGAGGGATAAAAAGATCTTCCATCTTCAGCAGCTGCAGCCACTTTGGAAGTCCTAGAAGATCATCATCAGCATTTGGACAAGACTGCTGCAAACAGGTGAGTGTCTCTAAAGGGAAAGGGAGGTAGAGGGGCCAGACAAAAATTTCATTGCATTCCCATCCTTTCATTTGCATGACAGCACCTGGTGCACACTTGTCTTTTCATCTATTTTTGGCAGATCAACAAATCAAGGCAATTGTGGCCAGGCCTAGTCAAGGGGATATTTTAGGGAACTTACTAAGTCTTGCTGAAATCACAGCAGTTTGCTACTTAGGACATAATGAAAGAGACTGAGATGTTGTCTGAGACTTTAGCCAAGCTGTCTCCCTGGAGATGGATGTTTTGCTTCCCTGCAGAAGATCCAGTGTTGCTGCAGCAGTGTGGGAGGCTCTGATGGTGCCCAGCTCACATCTTAACTCCAGGAGCAGATACAAAGTCTGTAGCTCCCCACTGGCTACCACAGCATGAAATCTCTGCTGTATAGACCATTCCTACACACCAGCACAGTGCTGCTTCTGTTTTCTAAGCTCCTCTCTTCTCCACTGATGGTCCAACCTCCTTTCTTCCTCTGACTCCTACTAACTTGAAGACACTAGAAAATTACCTTCCAATCTTGCACACTCCTCTGCTGGCCCTCTTTTCCCCTTCCTCTTTCCTTCCCATCACACTCATCACCTCCTGCCTCCCTGCTCTCCTGTTCTCATCAGCATCTCCCATTCAAACTCTCTTGGGTGTCTAGATAAATATCATATACTGAATTACAGCTGCAGACCAGAGCCCAAGACACCTGGCTCTGATTTGTGCTAGTGTTCATGAGCTTTTGTGACTCAGCCTGTTTCTGATGTTCCTTCCTCATCTATGAGCTAAAGCTGGAAAAAATATAAACAGGGGCCATGTGCTCCTTGGGTTCAGGGCACGATGTAAATCCAGGTATGATTGCTGTTAACCTCTTCTGTGAGAAGTTGAACTGGCCAAATTTTCTGGTGCAGGCCACTGGCTGCCCTTCCTGGCTGTAACATGCCATTTTTCCTGAATGTATTCCCCCCTTTTCCCTCCCAGACTGTGATGTGCTTGGCACAGGAGCTGCAATCCATGCAATATTATTATTAGGCAATAAACAGTGTCCGTGAATGATTTAAACACAGGCAGAGCTGCTGATATTGATTTTTTTAAGCTCTGTAAAGAATTGCATGGAGTTTTTTTAAAATGGGAATTATTAGGTCAGCCATGGGGGAATCTTCAAAAGTACTGCTATGCCAGAAGGCAAACAGTGAAGCTTTCGGTTTGCAGAGCTTTTGGGGTTCCATGCCCTGGGCACTGGGAGGGACAAGGCACTGGCTCTGGGGGTGTAATTTCTCTAATTTCCCCCCTACAACAAAAACAAAACTGCTGCCATGCTGGGAGGAGCAGAGAGTAAAGCCTGCAGAGGGGATGAGGAACAGACTGTGCAGACACTGACTGATGCTGTAATATTGTCTGCTCCTCTCCCTGGAGTTTCATGTGCTGAACAGCTTCTGGCAGAGTCCTTCCTCCTCTCCTGCCTGTTTCCAGGCCCAGCCATCTCTCCCCTTTTCCTTTCCCTGTTCTCTTAAACCATCCCTGCTGGCCTGATGTTTCCAGCCCTCCATTTCTGATTCTCACATCCCTTTAGGGCAGAGAATACCCACCTGCCCTTCCTTAACAAGCAAACCTACACTGGTAGATTTTGCTCTGATGAGGAACACCCACAGCTCTTCAGCTCGTGCTTTACACCAGGTGCCTTCCACCCTTCAGGCTCACAACCTTTCAGGAGGTAAAAAACCACCAAAACTTGGTAAAAAGCAGGAGAGGGCTCTTTAGCCACCACTGTTATCTCTACAGCACTTGTCTTAGTGGGGTGCCTCTTCCCCTCTGATTCTTGTCCCTAAAGTCTAATAAAATAACAAGAAATCCACTTGGCATTCAGGTGTTCTCTGTTCAGATTAATTTACAGGCTGTTGTTTGTTTTTCTCTGTGCAGAGAGATAAAGAAACATTGCAGGAAAATGCCTAAGGTATATATGGGAATTAGATCCCCAACCCTTATTGAAAGTCAGGAAAACTCATGCCTTAGAGTGGCTCATGTCTTTGAAACTCTCTCCTTTTGATTTCAGGAGAAGGCAAAAATGACTGTGTCCTCCTGCATTGAAGTGTCTTGGTGGAGACAGAAGACTTTCAACAAAACCTTGTGACTTAGGAGCACTGAACAGAGATTTAGAAACCAAATCCCATTTCAACATTCATCTCCACACCTCCATGTCCAGCTTGGAAAACTGCTCAGAAGGTTCCTCTGCAGGTGCAAGCTTCTCATCCTGCATGACTTTTGAAATTGGGAATTTGCTGCTCTGGAAAGCAGAGATCCTCTGGGTGTTGAATGTAATCTCCTGGATGCTGTCCTCTGCTCCAATGAACGGCAAAAAATAAAAATAAACTCCTTTGCAGAGAAAGATATCTGAAAAGCAGACCTAAACCCCAGACTGTGAGCAAAGCCAGTGAGAATTTGAGTTATCCATGTGTGGAGAGAGGTGCAGGAACATGGAAGCAGGAAGCAGGAGCAGCAGAAGCCCCTGGCAGCACACAAAAGAGGAGAGACCTGAGCCTCTGTGGCCAGAGACACTTCCAATTCCTAGGGAACACTTGAAAAGAAGCCTTTTGTAATATGAAGTTAATTTAATTAATCTTGAAACAATCAGAAGAAAAATCACTATGCTATGTTGCTTTTAAATAAGGATTTCAATGGGCCAAGATTTAGCATCCTTTATAGACCCATCTGCCTAAAGGCCTGTGTCTTATCTGATCATTTCCATGGCAACAGCTCTGGGATTAGAAAAGGATGAATGTTTAGGAATAGTTGCTGGAATTTTATGGAAGATGATGAATTGAGGATTACTTCACTACCTACGTGTTACCATGGAAATGCACATTTACAAATTGCACTGGATTTAAAACCCACCATTATTAGTATAAATTTGTGCTGCTTTCTTAAAGAGCTCCAGGAGCAGAAGGTGCCTCTCACCTCTGCAGCCCCACTGAGCACATAAATGCAGAAAGGAAGGGGAAGCAAGTGTCAGGTTTGGGCCCAATTTCTCCTATCAGACAAGCTCCTAAATGAAACCCAGTTAGTGACAAGGTTTAAAATTTTTAAAGAGTGTATTTCACACACAGAAAAGCCACCAATCAAAAACAACCTTCCCTCTCAACATATGGAATTTGATAAATGGATAAACAGGTTTTTGAATTACCACACATTACATCTTGACTTAGGAGACTTTGGGTCTTGCAAACCCAAGGTTATTTCTAAGGCTGTTTTTATTGCTTTTGTAAAATTCTGAAGTGTAAAACAAATCTACACAGTCTGTTTTGTGAACTATTCATCAAATATTCCATATTTTAATAACCTGCTCTGCTCTACCTCTGGGACTGGAGAAGGACTTGAGACTAACTCTTACTGAAGCCTTGGAAAACACACTTCCCAACTTTGAAGCTCAGAGCAAAAACAGAGAAATATTCCCCATCCATCCATAAACCATGAAAATTCAGAGGGTCAGATAAATAACTGCTGGAAATTCCTTTATCACAGACACACCTGCTTTTTTTTTTGTTTTCTGAGGAAAGATCTTACCACAAAAAACAACTACAAATATCAAAATAAAGAATGGCATAATAACTCTAAGAAGGCTACTGCAGCTGATCCATGAATTTAATCTAAAGGAGCCAGAGCATCTTTGAAGAAAAACTGAAGATTTGCAGCAGCTTGAGAAGGAAGTGTTATTTGTTTTATTTTGTTTATCAGCAAACTGAGTCCAGAAAAACTACCCTGAGGGTCAGCATCCTGGCTGAGGATGTGGCACTGCACAAAACTCACTGGTATTTGCTGGTTCTAATGTTACATTCAGTGAGGGATGGGTGTCATCATGGTGGGTGGGGTAGTGATGCTCCTTTTTGGGGGAGAAGCAAAGGTGTCCTCTAGAGAGCTGTGTGGCTGAGACTGCTCCAAAACAAATTAATCAGCAACAAATCTATTTAGACTGATACCCCCACTGCCTGAACTGGGCAGAAACACCCAGGGCAAGGTGTTTCCACTTCTGTTCATCCAGCCCCACCTGGCACTGTGTTAATCCTCTTCCCATTTCACAGACCCTTGCCCAAATACTCCATGGTGGTGCAACAAGCTGTGCTGGTGTCTCAGTGACCTGGGAATGAGATGAAGGGAGAACACCTTCCCCAGGTGGCAGAAGAGGCACACCAGCTCACACCTCTGCAGAATGCCTGTGCTGCATTTTTGGTGCTGAGAATGAGTCAAAACCCAAGAGCACAGAGCATCACATTCCCCAGCTGACTGCCCATGACAGGGTGGAGCACTCAGTGGTGACTCAGGGATGAAGGCAGCTGTCATTTTTGGAAAATATCACGCTGTGGATCTCCTCTGTCCTTTGCACTGAGGAGGATGCAGCACCTTTGCAGAGCTCAGCATCCTCCCAAACCCACTGGTACCTGGAGGGGAGACCCTCATCCCTTGGTTAGTGACAGATTTGGGTACTGGCATTGCATTACACCTAGCAACAATTCATGATGGGATTTTTTCCATGTTTTTCCCTCCCCACACCTTTCTGGCAATCTTTTTTGCTTTCTTAAGCAACTTCTTCTTTCTTTCATTTGATTGTGTTGTTTTTTGTTCTTTTCTGTATGAGACAAATTACTTGTGGGCCCAGCCTCTTTAGGAAAAACAGGGAATAGATCTCCCCACCTTCCTGAAAGCCCTGCTCCCACCTCTGCCACATTCAACCCCCTGCAGACTTTCTCACGAACAATTAGGAAATTGCTGGAGCAGTCAGAGCTGCAAAGAGGCAGCAAGGATGCATGGCATCCTCCCAAGGGTGAGAAAATCAGAAGTGATTCAGCTGTTTGGAAAACCTCCACCCTTTCCTCTAAGATAAGCCTCACAGCTGGACATAGAAGCAGACACAATGAAGGAAAACAGCCTGGCTGAGGTGGGGTTTCCTCCTTCCCTCAGTCCTGGCCTTTGGGAATGGCTTTCCCAAGGGAGCAAGCCCCTGGCTGCTCCACTGCCCCACCTGGAGATGCTCAGATACCCCAGTGCACCATCCCAGAATGATCCCAAAATCCCAGCACACTAAACCCCCTCCCTGCTTCAATGCCACTGCACACAGCTCACTCTGAGGAAGCTGTACAAGATTTTAGGTGTCCAGGAGGAGAGAAATCCTCTCAGCAATGAGGTTTTGCCCATGGGAATGGGTGGGTGCTGGGTACCCCACACCCTGCCAGGGGGAAGGGACTGAACAGCAGCACAAGTTCCTTGCACGTTTCTTAGATGCCAGCTCTATTTTTGGCTGCTACAAGCTGGAGTGTCACAGGAAAAAAAAAAAAAAAAAAAAAAAAAAAAGTCTTTAAAACTCTAGCAGTGAGATTCTTCTGATTTTCTTAGCTGCTTGATGACAGTTTCTAGCTGCTGAAGTTTCAATATTGCAGGGCAATTAAAAGGGTATTTTAAGGATGGAGGGAACAGTCAACAGCTCAAAGAGCCTTTTCCTCCAGTCCTGCACAGATTAGAGGCTTGTAGCTTTCCACACACCAGCAACCAAACAGATTTCAATTACTGAAAACATTGACTTTGAAATCAGTGAAACCAAACCAGGAGACTGTCTTAGGGATGAGGGAGTTCTCTGCTCACAGCAGGGGTTGGGACCAGCCTGAGCCCAGCCATGGCATCTGCCAAAGGCTTCCTGAAATCCTGGGCAAGGTCCTTCATCTCAGTGTGCACAGGGACAACTTTGACCTGCCTTCTGCAGGTGACCTCAGTGCCACACACACCCTTTCCTCCATAAGACAGTCAATCCTCCCTTAGTTACACACAGAAAAATAAGCAAACCTCTTTTTTTGGGGTGGTTGGTTTTTTTTTTTTTTTTTTTTTTTTTTTCTTTTTTCTGTGAGTTCCTTTGTGCACAAAATATCTGAGATGAAAATACACACTTTCACACAAAGAGGTGATCAAATACCTCTAAGATGTTTAACCTTGGAAGATGAAAGAATTCCCTAGTTGTTGTCACCTTTACTAAGTCGTTATCAGAGCAATTATGTGTGATTTAGTAGTTTTCTCTGTTGGAACACAATTTTCTATATTGTCTGAAATGATAAATGGAATTGCAGATCTGGCCCCTGTATGACTTTTTTGTATCTGCTGCATGGGACAGGTGAGAAATATTGCAGCAGGATAAAAAAAAGTGCTGGATGATACATGGGAATGAGCTGATTCCTGCAGTTTTCCCTACATGTCCTTAGCAGTCAGGAAATTATCAGAGGGTAAGAAGTTACCCACAGGTAAAATGGGAAAGCTGTCTCTGCCAGCATTGAACAGATGGGATCAGGGTGCTGCTTGGGCACATCATTTCTCCTTATGTGCTCTGTATTTCTGAGGCAGTTTCAGGGATTTGTTTGTTTTTCCAGTTCTTAGCAATTTGGAATTTAAAAATAACTCTCAAGTTCTATTTTTTTCTTTAGAGTCCTCAGGATACCACTGAGAGCTTTCCCCCTCAGCCAAAAGTACTCAAAATATCCTTTCCTTTTCTAATTTTTTTTTTTTTGGTGAATTAGATGGCATTCTTTATGTATCACAACTCCAGGAGCTGGATCTCACTACAAATTTCAATGCTCAGGGTAAAAATGTTGTGCTTTTCCAGCTCTGGTAACTTCAATCAAAGAGAAAATCTTCACTGAATGACCTAGAGACATCCAGCAATGCAGAGCAAACAGGGTTTGGTTTTGGAAATAACAAGGAGACACTTGGCAGGAAAGAGCAACCACCTTGAGATTTACAACTGCAAATTTTCTTTCTTTCAAACACAGACCTCGTGCATCCCACTGCAGGTTTCCTGTACTAGTAACACTCCTACAGATTTTGGATTACTACTGCAAAACAGTCACACCACCACAGGAGTGACACTACAGTATTTTGAGGTCCTTTACATCCATGCAGGGAATCTGTTACATTTAGACAGTGACATTTTGTCCTCACACAGCCATACAAGAGTGGGGATGCAGAAGCCAGGGGCTGCAGGGAACTGCCCTGTTCACTGATGCAGCTTCTAACTCACAACTGAAAAATCCCTGTTCAGTTATTGGGAGAACAACTGTAAAAGAGAATTGGGGTTCAATACACCCCCCAGGAAAGACAAGACATACTACAGGCTGCTTTGCAGTGCTGGAGGCAAGATGAAGAAATGAAAGGCAGTGATAAGGGCTCCCACTGAAATGAATGGCAAAGCTTCTGGTGACATAAGGGATGCTTAATCAGAAGGAAAAAAAAAAAAAAATCAGCCTAAACCTTGCTTTTTGTTTTGTTTTCTCCATTCTATGTAATTCCAAAATAGCCCTAGGAAGTAGAAGAAACATGATTCAAAGACAGACTTTTCCTCCTAAGACCCAACTTCCTTCCTTGAACAGTTTAGAGAAATTTCAGCTACACATCTCTCTGAGCAGGGGCTTTCTTTGAAGCTGTCCTATTGTTAGGAAAACCCCATCAAAAAGCCTGTGGCCTCTACAACAGACATCCTGAGTCAGGCAGGTCAGGCACAGAGTTCAGGATTTTGTTCTTTTAGGATGCTGTTGTACCCAAGAAAGCAGGATGTGAGATTTACCCTGGCCTTCTGCTCTTAGGCAGGATGATATTCTGCACAGGCTGTGAATTCAGACACAACCCAGCCCAGGCAGTGTCTTCTGGCACAGCCTGTGGCATTTGGGCTGCCAGACAGGGCAACATGAAATGCTGGAAGCATCTTGGAAGTGTCTTGGAGCTCAGCTGAAGAAGAGGAGAACATTTCAGCAGGCAAGAAGGGCTTCAGAGATTACAGGGTTTCCCATTCCTCTTCCAGACAACTCACTTTTTCTCTATTTATTACTGCTGGTGTCAATTCATCCTGCTAGTCAGGCCAGAAGGCACATCACAGGGGAGCTGGAGCTGCTCTGGAGGAGCAGCAGCTGGGGGCTGTGGCTGACTCATCCCTGCACTGGGAATCCCCAGCATTTACATCTCTGAGACTGAGAAACACTAATTTCCACAGGCAGGTTAAATTCTCCATAAGTTAAAAACACAAGCAATATTCTGTCTCAAGGGTTCTAATTCACCTTGTGAGACCAAGCAGAATTACATGAGCCAAATACAGAATGCTGTTTCTGTTTTTGCTCAGCAATTCTGGTCCTTTTCTCATTTTATCTCTGTTCTCATGGGCTTCTCAACTCCACCAAATGGCAAAATTTTATCCTTTAAAGGATAAAACTCAGTTGGCAGAATCCAGTGCTTACAAGCAAGGAATAGCAAAATTAGAGTCAGGTAAGCAATACTTCCTGAAAAGGTACAAAAATCAGGAAAACCTCACGTTTTTCAAGTCATAGCTTTCTCCAGCTTGCCAGATTATGTGTCCCTCTACTCAAGATCATAGCCAAGTGTAAGGATGCTGCAAATAAAATATCACATTGTTCAAGCTAAAAAAGCCCCTTGATGCCATTCCCAGTCAGCAATGGTCATTACAAGCTCTGAGAAAAGCTGGATCATCATAAAATGCGCCCAAAAATGTAATAAAAGGCTTAGCAAAGGACACCAGAGAGAACCTTAAGTCTTACTTTCCTGAAGTTGAGAATTCCCTAGGAGAACCTGCAGAGATGCCATCACCCAGAACAATCCCAAATCACTTGCCTAATGCTGGTAATCACTGTGCATTTTGATTTATAAGGTTTGTCACAGGCTGTGGCAGGGCAAGGTCACTTTGGAGTGGTAACGTGCCTCTAGTTGCAGCAGTCTGTCACTTGTTGAGGAGCAGCAGAGGTGAGTTCAGGATAAGGGAGCATCACCAGTGCAGGAATTTTGTGCCTCTTGAAGGTGCCATCTGTCTGTCAGCAGGGCTGTGTGCAGCCACTGCACTTTTCCTGCATCCCTGGGATGCTCAGTGCCCCAGGGCCACCCACACAGGGTGTCACCTTGATGGGAACAGACATTGTGCACTGCTAAATCTCCAGAGGCCACCTCTGCCACTCTCATTTTCTTTAACATAACATCTCTGCCTCTTTTTGTGTCCCTTGGTAGGAAGGGAGCTGGAAATGAAGTCAGCTCCAGATGCCTTTCCTACACATCCCAGTCTGGACACCAGTTCTAAGGATAACAACTCAGGCAGGGTCTTTGGCCCTTGGTCCCTGCTGCCCTGGAGAGTTTGGATTGCTGTGAGTAATCAGTTAACAAACAAATTAAAGGAACAAAGAGCTTTAAGACAGGGCTGCAATCAACTGAATTGAATTGTTATCAAGGGTATGGCTTACTGTGAAATCAGGGAAATTCGGAGATATCACTGCAATGCACCTGTCAGTCCTTCCCTAGGTCTGTACTGGGAGAAGAGAATATCTTCTTCCTCAAAACTGGGGCTTTTGGCTTTGTTCCCTGCAGTGGATCCCTTCTCCTTGCAGAGATTCAGAAGAACTCAAGGGCTCCAAGAACAACTCCAAAGAGTTAAAAACTTTGGTACAAAGGTAAGTTATAAGTTATGATATTGCTGAAGTACTGAACAAGCAAAGAGTAGGATTTTTCCTTTTCACATCACTTTCCTAATGCCTTTTTTATTCTTCCTAGAAACACACTGAAAAAAAAAAACAAACATAGCATTCTCACAGCTGAGGTGCCAGTCCTCAGCTCTATTATTTAGAGCTAATTTGGTTTAATTTCAGTAAAATCTGATGTAAGGTACTTGGAGCTCTGGGCAAGAAGTATTTGGACAAAAAGCATTTATTTTTCAGTTCACAGCAATTTCTTTTCCAAACACTCACTTTTGTTTTGCAGTTGTACTGGCGTCATTCTGAAGAAACATGAGCATTAATTGCAAAGAACAATTATCTGAGCTTTCCACAGCAAGGCAAATCTAATGCTAAGTGTAGGATTTTGTATCAGTACAATAGTTCACTTATATTGTACCATATCTCCTTATAATGCTGCACAGAGGGCTCAAAAACATCCTTCTGGGTGGGTAGAGAAACTGAGTCATGCAAAATAATTGCTATTTAACTCTGTACTCAGCAAGGAATTTAATGAGATGCTTAAGCCATTCTGTTTCAATAAAGAATTTAAGATGTCCTGCATGGGATAAGCCATCAAATTGTCAGTTGAAGAATGTATTTTCCAAAGCACTGAGCATTTGGGAAGCTCCAACTGAAGTCAAGTGTGGCCTTTAAGATAAATGACATCTTTTTATTTCCAGCCTTGCATTTCCACTGTAGTGAAGGGAATAGGTGAAAGCATGGTGAGCCTGGCAGGGTTTACCCAGAGTATCAGGACAGGGAAGAACAGCACCAAGAGAGTTCCAAATGAAGCTGTTGAAAGTCTGATATCCATGTGAGCACAAAGGGCTTTTTCTGATCTGAGTGGTGACACAAACCTAGAATTGTAGCATATCCTGAGTTGGAAGAAACCACAAGGATCAAAGTACAACTCTTGCTGCACAGGACAGCCTCAAAGAGAAAAAGCAAAACCCCTTTTCACCAGGCTTTAAACCTGGAAAGTTCACTCCAGCTTTTCATTATTCTGTCAAGTCTAGCAGAGCCTAATTTGGAAGTTAGATCTTTCAGCAATTTCATATTTTCTTAATAAACACTGCAGGGTGATGGGCCTGTATAGAGTAGTAATATTTTCTCCAAGATGATAACTCTGCAGCTAAGCACAGCCTATACCTTCTTCAAGATGTCAGGTGGGCAAAATATCCCCCCAAATTATATTTGTCACTGTCTAACAAGACAGTGTTTGCACACTTGGGAATAAAGTGAAGGCAATTAACTTCTCATATACTTGAAAAGATGTTCCACTGCCACCTGATTACTTTATCTTCATTATTTTTAGCTTTAGAATTATGTAAATAGGAATTTAGAGTGCCCAGAGGATTCTGAAGATTCAGTTTAATGACTCATAATTGTTTAATTGGACTGTAAACTGGCCCCTGCAGGGAGTTGAGCACAGGTACAAGTATTACTTCATGTCCCTACCAAAATTTGCTAATTGCCAGCTTTTGTGTAAGCAACAGCTTCCAAGTTCTCCCAGCAGCACAGCAGTTCAGCTCTGCTGAGGATTGAACCTGCAAGAAGTTCAGCTGGGGAATGGATTCCAGATCTATAGCATCAGACAGGAGATGCAGGAATTCACAGAACCCAACCACAGGCTGCATTCTGTGAGCAGAGGGCAGCATGTGAGAGGAAAATGCTGTTATTAGTGAGAAATTAAGAGGTTTAGCTCAATTATGTCACAAACTCCATCATACAGAAACATCACACAGTTATTTTAGAAGGGAAGAGTACGCTAAACCACTTTCTGGGGGATGTACCCAGTACTTTGGAGATGTGCTGTGACAAATCCAATCCAAAACAGACCTGGAGATATTTCCTAGATGCTGGCCAAGAGCCCCCTAAAAGAGAAAATCTTTAGGTTCCCCAGAGAAGCAGCAAGGATCCCAAACCACAATTCAAACAGGAGCAGATCTTGGCTCTGAGCTGAGGCAAGTTCAGAGGCAGCACAAGAGGCAAGCCCAAACCATCTTCTCTGCCCACCCAAAAAGGAGGAAGGGAGCAAGGAGATAAATTACTGCAAAAGGGCAGCAGATATCCAGAGGAAAAAAAAGGCAGAGAACCTGAGATTTCTCCTGCAGCAAAACTAACTGGCTTGAAAATTGAAACATAATGGAAAGTGCCGACTCTGCTCCACTCTGTCCATCTCTCCCCTGGTCATTTCATTTGCCCTTCTTCCTCTCTACAAAATAAAATGAAATGCATATTTTACTGTAAGCTTCTTTACAGTGCAGGCTGCAAGAGGCTTGAGGACTTCCCTAGGGAGAACGAGCTAACCAGAGATTGCTTCATCCTTTAATTCCAAAGGCCAGGGACTTTCATTTTCAATTTCCTTTTATCCAGGGCTTCTTATTGTGTTCAGGTTACTCCTCCACACCCTCTACTGAGTGACAAGCATGTACTGGAAGGTGACAGACAAACATCACACGTGTGGCCAGTGGCAGAATAAAACATCTCAAAACCTGCTTTGCAAATGGAAAGATCTTGATGACTTTCTGGATTGTCTGATGAAGTTTATGGTTTTTTAGCCATACAGCTGGGCATCTCCCTGTCGAATGTGATTAAAACATCACTTAAAGCATCAAGGGTAGGAAGAGGTCGGGTGGGGGGTTATCAATGCCCTGTAACACTACAGGAGGCTGCAGAGTCCCTTCCCAGCAGGGACCAGCTTCCTTCCTTTCTGTAGGAAACAGCATTATAACTCACATAAAGGGAAACAACCATAACTGATACCATTCAGTGTACCTATCCTTAAATCCATTATTGGCCAGGCCTGAGGATGCTGTGTTTGGCTCAAAGGCAGCCAGGAGGTTTCCCTCTGTAAATTCCTGTGACAGACCCCTGGCTCTGAGCTGAGGTGTTGACAAGAGACCATCACCCCTGCAATGCCATAAGATGTCACACATACACACAAGCTACCACCTTCCTCTTTCACTCCTGACTGGCAACATCTTCTCTTACCAGGTGGGTTAATCATCAGTTAACCTCTAACTACAGATTGTTTTTTTCTTCCCTTTAATATACCAGAGACCTTAGTAATTTATTTCATTCAAGAGGATTATTTTGAAGTGGCAAAAAGTGTATTAGAAACTCTTGACTGTCAGACAATACTCTGCAAGTTCTGGAATAGAACCACTTGAGAGCCAGCACTGGAGACAGTGTTAATTTGAAAGGACTATGTAGGGCAATCCTGCACAACAATTATGTACTATATATAAATGTATGTACACGCATATATAAATATATATATATAAACACACACAATGCAAGTGCAATTTTATGGGAGTTATTGTATTTCTCTGTTGGCTTGAGCTAAGCAGAGGTCAGCATCATGTGCTGTCTCCAGATGCCCACAAGCATGGCATAAGTATGCAGAGGGGACTTCTTATTGGATGTTCTTTCCATAATTAATTCTCAAAAATATTTTTGTTGCCTCCTCATCATGCAATTATTTGAAAAACAAAAAAGGAAGCTACAATCAAATTATATTACAATGAATTGAAGATACAATGTATCTATTAGTTTATGCTTAAACAATAATTGAATATGTGAAGATGTGATACTGAAAATTGTGATACTGAAAATATCTGCAACCCAAAAACTGAAATCCTTTTAGTTTAGGTTCAGAGAAACTTGGACCTCTCCTATATATGGGAAGTGCCTTTTAAATTCCTTTTGGTTCCCCCTTTAAACATGTGGTAATTATAAACATATTGGCTTGTTGTGAGAGTTTTAAGGAAATGACAATTTAGGGAAGTCCAGAAGATTTTTGTTTCAGATTTTCAAGCCTTTAAATATTTCATTCAGAATATTGGAAGTCCCATGAAAACCCTGAGCTTTTTACAGCCTTCACTAACACACTCCAGCCTAATGCTCAGCATAACTGAAGGGACTTTAGGCAGCAAGGGCAGAGGAAGGACACCATGCAGTAAACATGTAGAAATGTGTTCTGCCTTCCAGCTCTGCTCTCTCCCAGGGCTCTGGGCCTGTTAGATACAGATGAAGAGCCAAACTTAGCTGGAGCCCACCTGGCTCAGCCTGGATGAAAGCCACCATCAAGCCAGGAACATTTCCCCTCCATATTCCTTTGAAGACAGTGAAAACATTGTGCAAATAAAGAGACCAGAAGTGAAGCTGTTTGGTGGCCAAGTTCACTCCATTTGCTTTCAGCTCTCAATTACAAGCATCCCATCCAAGAGCCAAGTAGCAGCAAAAACAAAAGCAGCCAGCCAAACCCTGCCACCAGTTTTCAGAGTATAAATCCTAAATGAGTCAATAGATTTTTTACCAGTATAATCCCTTTGTGAATGATCAAAATGGGAATAAAAGGCTGAGATCTTCCATCCATTTCTTCCGTAAACCAGAAACAATTTGGGTGCTCATCCAAACGATGCTCCACATTAACACAGCAGAGGATCTGCTCCACTTTCAGAGTCCCAAGCTCTGTGACATTGCCTGTGCTGAGCTGAGCCTGCCAGGGTCACTGGCAAGACTCACAGAGAAGCTATTTAAATGAAGTTATTCTGGTTTTACTAAGTGAAGGAAGAGAAAATGGACAGACTGTGCAGCCCTGCCTCACCTGTGCAAGACTTTGAGTTTTTAGCACAATTTCCTGATCTGTTACTGAGCTCCTGACCAGTGCAGAAGCTGCACTACAGCAGGAAAGTGCTGCCCTAAGAGCATCAGCATTAGGTACTGCAGGGACTACAATCACCAAGAGCCTCACTCATCAGCAATGGAGTGTAACTGGTAATCCCTCAAGGTTTTGTGGCTGCACACATGCTCTGATTTCTTACAATATTCCAGCACAGCTGCATCTCAGAGAGCAATAGCTGGGAAGTAATGAGTGTTCTTCCATTTTTCCATCTCAGATCAAAGCTTGATCATTCTATCTCAGGACAAAACTGGCTCACTGATGCAGACTCTTGATTTTTTTGGTCAAACACCCATGATGTTTACACAGAAACAGGCCTGCATGGCCAGGCAGTTCCCTGAAGCATAAGATTTGATTAACCTCGTTAGCTTGCCTTGCAGAGCTGCAAATATGTTGTTAGACATCACTAAATTATCCAGTCCTATTTAAAACCCAACTGGAGTATTTGTCCTGGTGACCTCCCCCAGCAAATTCCACAAGTAAAATTAAGCACAGCTTTCACAGCCCAGAGTGGCTTGGTCCCTGATCCCAGCCAGGAACATCTCTTTAAACTTCACCCATGGCAGCTCAGGGTTTCTCCTGCCACTTTGCCTTTCCCCACTGAGTCCCAGACAGCCTTCCTTTCAGTCCTTAAAGGCTAAGTCAGTCCAAACCATCATTAAAATTATTAAAAACAATAAGCAGCACCATTAAATGATCACAAACTGCACATGCATGAAAGGTAGACAGAATAATTGAAAGCACTATTCTCCAAACTCTTTCTCAAGGGTTATCCAGCATTATTGGGGCTGATGTAAAAGATTTTATCTGCACTGACATCCAGGGAAATATAAATAAGACCAGGAACCCTGGTAATACAAGCAGTCATATCTGTATTGACTTAAGTGGTCTACAATAACAAATTCACTACTGACAAACTTCAGTTCTGCTCTAGGTGGAGAGACAAGTGAGTGCTTCACAAGGAAGAGCAGAGTAGACCTTGCCTGAGAGCTGGAGAATTTCTAACCTAAAGAACAATCCTAGAAATCATAGGAAGTTCACAGCTGGGCTTGATCTTAAGGGTCTTTTCCAACCTAAATTATTGTATACAAACAGTGATAGGGGGTTGCAAGCACTAAAAAACACTCACAGCTGGACACTTCCACATAGCTTGGAGCCAGTTACTCCCCAGCTCACTGATTTTAACTCCTCAACTTCCCCACTGGTTTCCCCTGGATGTTCCTTTGGGCCTTTTCAGAGCTGCCTGTTGTTTTCCCTGGCTCACAACAACAATAAGCATTCAAAGCTCTTCTGCTGGAGGAACACACAGTGTCAATTACAGCAACATCATCCTTATTAATCAAGGTTAATTTCAGTGGGTAACATTTTTCTCTGTTGGAATATTGTCAGGTGTTTTTAGACCTCCAATTTTATACAAATTTAGCCTCTGAATTCTCAAGGAGAGAGTTGCTAAGGTAACCAGAGCCAGCCATATTGCTGTATGTTCTCCCCATGGAGCTTCATTAGGGCCAATCAGTCATTTCCAGGGTAATAGAATATGTTGTATTCAGAGATAAGGATACAGCTTTTTATAGTGTCAAGGTATTTTTATTAAGCATGTTAACCCCTTGCCCTCTCAAAAATCAGGCACAGGCCTTTTCCTTAGAACTGTAATAGCCAAGAAATGAGATTCAGGGAGACTAATTGCTGACAGTTGAGCACCTACAGCCAGATCAGAGGAAGTCAGCATGCCTGGGGTGTGCTGCCCTGTGATAAGAAAGCCAGGGGTGCTTAGGGATTGTTTTCTGCTGGCAGGGAGCCAGATCAGCTTTATATCCCAGTAGCCAGGCACAAAGCCTGCTTCTGAAACAGATCTGGCCTGCATGAACCAAGGGGTTGGTGAATATATATATTTCTTGTTCCAGTCTAGACATATGGACTACCTGCTATGTTTGGTCTCTCATGTGAGCATCATCATCTTTCACATCTAAGAGCTACTTTACACCTGCTATAGAATTTATTAGCAGCTACTTTCAAAGACTGCTTAGAAAAAAAACCCACTGGTATCAGATCAATTCCTGGACACTGGACTTAGATCTATTTCCCCAAAACCTAGAAACCTCCCAAATTTTATCCAGCTGAAAACAGCACGGACAAGATTTGCACCTTCTTTAGTCAAAAAGACTCTGCCTGTTGTTCTAATTGTCCCTGCACCACTCATTAACTATTAAGACCAACTTCAGAACAAACATATTTCATGTGCATACTAGCTTCAAAAATTCATTTTCTCCAAGACTTTCAGCCAGTACTACCCCACTGTAGCAGAACAGATGATGTGTGTGAGTCACTCTTGTTGATCCATCTCCCCAGCCTGTACCTTCAGCATGGAGCTGCTCCAAGGTTATTTCTTCAACTCTAGGTAACAACACTTATCCCTGTGCCTCTTGCTCATCCACAGTACCAAGAACACCTGAATTGAACACGACTTGACCTCACTTTTGCAGGAAAATTTGGAAAAAATAGTACTAAGAAAGAAAACACATTTGCTGCCAAAGTGGTGAAAAATAAAAAACCCAAACTCACTAGCAGCTTTCTGTATCATCTGTCTTCATCCAGTAGGACTCCTCCAGTCCTGCCTGCAGACCAAAAGCTGCAGTCATAAGACACCAGAAACCCAAAGGAAAAAATCTTCCCCTCCTTCCTCCTCCATTAATCTCTTTGGAAGTTCCTCCTGGTGCAGAAGGATCCAGTTACACCTCATCACTCCTGCTCTCCTGAACATCATGTCCACCTTATTGAATAATGGATATAACACTGCAGGCAGGAAGGACAGCATCTGTCAGCTGATACCATGTTTATTGTTTTCCCTTGAAAGAGTCCATTATTGTGGTCCTGTAGCAGGTTCACTTACAGACACACAGAAGCTTTACTTAAAAGAGGCAGGGTCTTTTGTGCTGGAGAAGCAGAGACAGCTGGGCACTGGCATATTTTTGTCATCTCATGTTTTTTTGTTGCTATTATATCTTCACTAATGGGATAGGAAAAGGCAATTATGTGGCATTTGAATAAAATTAATGAGATAGTGTCAATAATATTTAAAAGATGCCTGAAAAAACCCAGCATTTGAAGCACAGAGGTATTTTATAATGATTTGAGTAAAAACTCCGCTTGTCCCAACACGAATTCACAGTTGAAACAAGCACATGGAAATTAAAGTAATTCAGAGCAATTGCCACAGTTACTTTTGGTTTGAATTTGTTACTTTGAAATAGAAGTGTAGGGCATGAACACACATTTGAATACAAGAACAGCAGCAGTGATGGTGACACTCAGAAAAGAAAAACAAACAAAAATCCAAACCAACAAAACAAGCAGGGCTTTTTATTTTGGTAATTCTTTCTTTTTTTCTTTTCATTCTTTCTTATGACAGTGTCTCACTTTCCTCCTAAAAATGGAACCTGCCCCTGTCAAACTACAAAGAGCCTACAAGAGTGAACATAAAGTCTCATTCCAAGGTTCTTAGGAGTCCATTCACCTGTGCATAGCTGTCACTGCAAGGGAGGACAGGAGTTGTGTGTCCATTTGCAAGTAAAGGATCAACTCCTCACCCCTCTTCTGACTCCCCTTGATGCATGGATGTGCAGGAAGGAGGGTGAAGATAAACACTTCACATGGTGCACCCCACCACAGGGTGTGAGACAGGGCTGGCAAGACATGGCTGTGAGCTCAGTACCTGCCCTCTTTCAGTTTTCCAGGGAAGAGACTCACAAATAAAGAAAAGCTGAGGCATCTTCCTCATCAACATTACCCACACTAATGAGAGTGTTCAGCTTGCAAAGCCTGACTGCAGCTGCAGCAGCAGAGCTCAAACAGCAAACCCAGGGAGCTGCATGAAGGTGAGCCAGCCCAGGCTCCAAGGGAACACCTCTCCATTAGTAACCACTAAGCACTGGAGGGGGAAATCAGAAAAGAACCCATTCTGCTGCAGTCATCTGTGCTCAGCTCCCTGATACAATTGCTACCCAGGTCCTCTTTAGCTTCTTTTCATCACTACTCCACTAATCTCCAGACAGGCATGGAAATCCCAGGCAGGCTGCAGCTGCTTGTGGGGAGCAGTTTTGTGAAGCCTCCAGTCCCTAGGACTGTCCCCTTCAATAGTAGGTGATGGCTCATCTGCTTTGCAAATCAAAACACCTTTCTAGCAAAGGAAAAAATAAAGCAGTAAGAAGGTAAATTAACCCCCTGCAGGAAAAATCTGTGTTCCTGGGTCTTAACATCTGCCTTGGATGCTTTGTGAAGCAGCCAAGTACTATTACAAGCATAATCAGCCTCAGAAATTTTGTAGGGTGAAGCTGCTTGACTTGAACTTGAATCCTCCTATGAAGCCCTCAAAGCTGATATTAGAACTCTTTTTGAACTGTTATTGTCTCTTCACCAGCCCTTCCCATTTGTCTTTTACCAAGGGCTCAGTTCAGTGCCCACCTGACCCCATTTCCCCTCCAGGACAACAGTCTCCCACCTGGGTCACCCTTAGACATCCCACACCACATCTTGGCCACCTGTCAAAGCCCCTCTGAAACGAGGATTGCAGGCACCTGGAGCTCCCTGCCCTGCAAAGCCACCTCACCTCTAGCTGTCTGCTGCTAAACTGCACCTCTGCAGATTTTCCCATCGGATATAACAGCTGTTCTTCATAAGAAAAGAACCCAGGATAAATATAAACTAAAAAGTACCACTTCAATACAAAATGCAGAACACCCCTCCCCTCATTTCTACTCAATCAATCCATCACAAAACCCTTGGGACAAGAGGATGTTCTTTGCAGCTTGATGCTGTGGAACAGGTAGCAAAGCCCACAGTAATGATGTGATTGACATCAGTTATCTTGGAGAGAATACCCATTAAAAGGCTTTTTTTCAACCCCTGGTTCAGCACAAAAACAAGTCATCTCTAATTGCAGTTGTGCCTGTACCAGCTGGGAGAAGTGTACAAAATTTCACTGCTTTGCCATGTGAAGATGATTTATCTCATGAGGCCTGAAAAGTACAGTAGCAAAGATAATAACCAAATACAGGCAGAAGAGAAGACAGAAGTGTTCTGAGGAAGTTTAACTCATTGGAAACAAATAAGAGAAAGTAAACTGTTATGCTTCCTCTTTTCCAGATGTGGAAGTGAAAAACCATCCCACTTTCTGGAGCTCTGCATATCACAAATGTAGCTTCTTAAGCTCTGTTACTCAGCTGGAGGTTAAAAACTCAACAGCTGTTTAGGATTTTGAGCATCCTTCATTCCTGCTGGAGTTAACTTTATGCTGATAAGCACCAAGAAAGTCTGAAAGTTTATGCAAAACTCGCCCAAGTAAACTATCAAAACTCCTTTAATCCATAAGCCACAGCAGGAAAATCACAGCAAAATCAGTTTTTCTTCTATTCCAGCACTTGTGCTTCTGGCTGGAATTAGAAAAATGCACATAAACAGCTTTTTCTAACCTCAAAACACGATGCTTGTCAGAATAAGTGTCACCTTAGGCCACCCTCTTGTGGCCAGGGACAATTTTGCAGCCACCTTGTCCTGTTTTCCCTTCCATCACACTGATGGCCCCCACTCCCCCAGCACGGGGGGTTACTGAACCATGGTTTTCACCCATGGGCTCCACCCCACTGCAAAATGAGGCTCCCAGAAGATGCATCAGTTCCAGAGAGGAATTGTGTGTCAATGATGCCCGTGCTTGGGATACCACTACCCTGGGGAAGGTGGGTGATGGATGCTGGGGGCAATCTGTGCTTCCCTCCAGCACATCCCTGATCCAAGGCTCACCACACCTCCCCTGCTAGCTCCAGGGAAGGCAGCCTGCTCCTGCCTTGGCTGGTGCTCACTGGTGATGTCCTGCTCCAGCTCAGGGTGTTCCCTGACTCCCAGCACACATTCCAGCAGTTTTGTGAGCAGAGCTGCTCTTCTCTAAGCTCTACAGCACTGCAGCCCCTGAGCCAGAGTCAGTTCAGTGAGCTGAGCCGACACGAGGAGGAAGAAAAAATGAAACAAGTCTTCCAGGGGATCAGTTTCTTGATTTAATTTGCACTGAGAGGATGAAGGAGAAGCAGGGGGAGGGTGGTGCTGAGAGCTGGTAGAGCTGCACTTGTGATGGCTGCACTTTTATGTAGCAGGGTCCTGGTTAGATTCAGCATCAATTCACACCCTAAACCTCTGCCAATGTCAGTTTTCATGTCTGGGTAGCACACCCAAAGCATACCCACATTGTTACCACATCAGAAATATGTGCCTTTAGCCAAAGGCCAAAGCAAACTAGAATTTAGGATAAACAACTCCTATTTTTATTTAAACCTGTTTATGTACTTTTGTAGAGCAATAGCAACACTTCAATCCTCTGCACAAAATACTTGTGAATAGCAACAAAACAAAATAAATAAGGCAGGGGAAACAACCAGGGTATTTTATTGCATCTAATCCTCCTTTTACATAATTCATATTTATACAGGCCAGAGACTGATTTTCTTGGTCTGCCAAGCATAGCAAGCACAGAACAGAGCTCACAGCCAGGTTTTTCTGTGTCTCACTAGAGTGCTTTTGTTTTATCTCTCTCCACACCTTTGCAGAAAGACAAAAGATTACTGCTCAGATGGGTGGGCAATTGTTAAAGGAAGGAGAACAAAATAAGCAGTCAGGCCAACCTGAGAGAAGGATGCAGGCAGAGCTGAGGCATAGAGACATCTCTGCTGGATTAGGCACTAAGGAGCAGGTCAAGCATTCAGGCACTGGGACAGGGAGTTAACACCCAACTCCCTTCCAAAATATGAAGCCTTCTCCAAAATAAAGGGGAGAGAAAGGAAGAATTTTGTGCTGGTGGTAAAAAGGTGATGTTGCATGATTCAAGGTTTCTGCTTTTTCTTCCCTAGTCCTCTTTGCACCTAAGGGGAGCTCTGGACCATGGCCTTGCAAGAGGCCAGAACTACACAAGAGTCACCCCCATCAGAAATGGTGCAGGCAACTGAGACCTCCTCTAGTCCATCCAACTTCTATCTAAATTCATGCTCCCTTTTTCTCAGTTTGCAGTCACTCACCCAGCTGATACTCTCCCAGAAAGCCTTAAAATTATATGGGTTTTTTTCCCCTCAGAAGCAGTAATCCCACCTTATTTCTTTTACTGCATATCCTTATATGCTTAAGGCACACACAGCTTTTAAACACTTGGTCTTTAGGAATCTGAGCAGCAAAAAGCAAAACCCTCTTCAGAGATGTGTAGCTCTTGATGCTCTCAGTCTTATTTTGCTTTGTGTTTCATTTAAGCCCCTCATCAGACAACACAAAATCAGCTACCTGGTGCTGCAGAGATGGATAGATAGATATTGTTTGCACAATACTTGGACAGTTGCTCAGACAAAATCTTTGTCAATACTCTTTATTGTCACATCCACACTGCATGCACAAATAAATCCTCCCTCACTGGTCCATCTTTCCTTTTGCTATTATGTCTTTAAAAGAGTCTACTGCCACAAATTTACACTGCCAAAACCTAATTCTCAGAGGGAGAAAGAAAAAAAAGCTAAGCAAAAAAAATTCTGATGGTTTACACATCCTCAGTGCTCTCTCAAGAACTCCCAGCATTAGGGGAAATGGCACACATGGAGCAGAACTCCTGGCTCTAGTAGCAGGGGACCAACCACACCAAGTGATAACTTTGAGGGCAGCATGTCTTCAGAGGAACAGATGCAGGATTTCCTTTGTTATTTTACAGCAGAACAGAAGTAAAACCTGTGTTACACCATTCTTCCTCTAGACTTCATCACTCAGGATGGAAAATGGGGTCACTTTTCCTGATGTGAAACAGTTAATTATTCTGGCAGTTGTGTGTCAACTCCACAGCAAAGCAAAGCACAGGATCTGTTCTGTGAGGATCACCTCTTTGAGACTGAAGTCTCAGTCTAGGGGAGCAAACAAATTTCCAAGGGGATAACAGGAAGCAGCCACCTACCAGAGAAGTTGGTCAAGCCTATATTTAGCAAAGAAAATACTTCCCATCTCCTCCATCTCAAGTGCCCAGAAAGCAGACAGCATATCAGTTACCATCCAGCCCCAGGAGAGTCCTGCCTTCCTGTCTCTGTCCTCAGGGAAGTTCAGCTTCTTAGGGGGAAAGAAATATTGATGCTTAAGAGCTACAGTGTAAGAATAACTTGGGCAAAGATCTCTGCTTTTCCCTCAGATTAGGTACACTGATTTATCCCTTGTGCCAAATCTCCCATTCTCATTTTTCTTAATTATTCCTGACAAGACAAAAGAGCTATAGGGCTTCCATAAAGAAATCTGAAATATCTTTCTCACACTGAGGAAAAAAGGTTAAGTTCAGCAGGCTTTGGTGCTAGGAAGGCAAGGAGGGCAAAAGGGAGGAGAAAGAGGCATTTCTGTATTGCCTTGTAGCACCAGGCACACACTGTGATCCCAGTTCTTTAGAGCATTATCATAGATGGGGAGATGGTAACAACATGGCCCTGGCACCAGATCACAGCTCAATCCAACTCACAGGAAGGACAAGAAAGTAGCGACAGTGAAAATGGCTTCACAAAAAAATCTGCTCCACTAGCATGACAACCCAGAGTGGCACAGAAATCCCTTTCCCAAAAAAATCTGCCCCACTAATGTGACAGCCCAGAGTGGCACAGCAATCGTCTTCCCAATCCCTGGCTTTTCAGTCTTAAAATATCCATTCTCTGGAGCTGCTTTGGTTTAATTTGCCAGGGGCAAGCTGCACCCAGAAGGATCAGGGGGGACTGAGCACACCACTCAGTCTGTCCTGGGCTTGTTAACACAGGCAGGCAGCACACACAAATCAATAGCCAGGGTCTGAAGTTTCACAGCAGGTCATCATTTGATCTGGTAATAAATCTTCTATGGTTTATTACTGGGGATGACAGAAGTAGAGGGAAAACATGGTTTTCACTCTAACCGTGACCAATGGCTTATAGGGAAGGAATGTCCACAGTGATGGACTGAGTTATTTCATTAAAGAACACATTAAACACTGATTTTGCTCTCTGCAGGAGGGATGCTGTCCAATGAAAATGTCAAAACATAGCAAAATGAGTTCTAGAAATAAAATAGCCTGGAAATAGGGAAGAGGATCCTAAACTGGCATTGTTACGACACTCTTTGGTATTACTACCTTCCCTTTCCCTCTTTCCTGGCCCCTTTGAGTTGAGGGCAGAAGAAGTAAGCTGTCCAACCCTCTGACCTTGAAGTTTCAGTGGAATAAAAGAGTTTTTAACCACCCCATTTTCCATGCTGCTACTACAGCACCTTTACTTGCCTTAAACAGGACCCACAGCTGTGCAGTTTTCCCTTCCTTTGGTATCCCAGGGGGTTTCATTTTAAGGTTTAAGTCACCCATGTGTCAGCATTCCTCACACCTGCCTGGCACAATGTGTCCAGCCCTAGAGCAGCCCAGGATTATTTCAATTATTCAAAATTATTTCAATGTTGTGTCTTACACTTCTCTTAGAAATGGCCATAGCAAATAAAAATATTATAAAGAAATTATCTTCCTTAAGTGTTTGCTCTGAGTTTAATGGAACTGCTCTCATGTGGAAGGTTTCCTGCTCATAAAAATATTTGCTAAGTCGTAACTCATGCTCTGTGGCTATTGCAAGCTGCTCACTGTCAGAAAAACATCTATGGCATCAGTGAATAACCCAAAACCCTCATTGAATCAGTTTTCATCTCCTTGTGTGGATGCAGTGAGATTTGCTGGGAACTGGCACCAGGCATATGAGAACACAGATGTCCCAATATTCCTCCCAACAGGTGGGGACCAATTGCACAGAATGCTGAAGACCTAGACATTGGAACAGTATTAAATTAATGAAATATTTTTAACAACTAAGGTAGAGGCTTTCACTCAAAGAAACACTGAAATGCCCCACCCAGCTTGTATGCTAGGGATGGTGAGAGAAAACACTGATAAATTTCCACAAGTTTTATTGTCTCTGGAAGAGTGTTGGACAGATCTGTGTGTGTGCATAAAGGTCCATTCCTTATTTAGGCAGCTTTTAGTGGGATACACTTTACAACCTTGTTTGGATAAGAAAGAATATTGTGACCAGACAGCTGGGCAAATACTTTACCTTGTGAAAACCCCAGCTGGCATTTCCTGCCTCCTCACTCCCAACAAGCAGGAAGTTTTCACAGGCTGGGTCTCCATCTCCAGAGCTGCCTCCAGCCTTGCACTGCTCACTGCAGACTCATGTGCACTACAGGGTTAACCAGAAGCCAGGCTGTAAAAGCAATTCCAGCCCTTGCTAATCCCATCCACTGAGCTATGAGTCTGTTCCCAAGGTTTCCCAGCACAGCTCATTGCTGCATGTGCCTTTATATTACAGCAGAGCACTTTATCTTGAGGCTGAATTTTTGTAGGGCTGTTGAACATAGTGATGCTTCAAGCTGCTCTGTCCAGATAAAGGACTGGGGCTGGACTTCTTGGAAATGCAGGATTTGTGTCCCCGTTCAGAGTGTTTTTCCTTCTGGCACGTGGTCAAAATGCCTGTAACCTGGGAAAGCAAAAAAAAAGTTTTCAGAGTAAGATATCCTAGATTCTATCATCACAGCTTGATAATGTGGTGGCCTTTCTGCTGCTGACAGCAATATAGTCTCAGGTATTTAGACAGGGTCCTTTCTCTGCTGATTTAACTCCCCTGGGACTTCTCTGGCTCACAGTTCTCTTGGAATCTCCCTGACTCATGTGCCTCCTGGACATCTCTGCTTGTCAGGCATGGGAGCTGCCTGGGGCAGGTGCCCTCTGGTAACCAGGTACTGGTGCAACTGGAATAACCATGCTGAGAATGCTGCTGGTCAGACTCTGACTGAACTGGGAAATACTGAAGGACCCAGGAAAAAGCAAAGGCTGATGACTGCCTCTCACCCAGTCGATCTGGATGCTGAGCACCCAGTTTGACTCAGAAAGCTCCAAAAATCCATTTTCCATCTTCTTACTCCCATACCCCTGACTGCATCTTAGTCATGGCTGCAAATGCTGGCTTTCTTTCCTCCCCAAATATTCCTTTTACTCTAACAAGACATGGATTGCACTTAATTGTTTATCTGAACTGAGGCTGTAAACTGTTTAAATGATTCATCCATTAATATTCAAGGTGGATGCTGCTTTCACACGCTGCACTGTGCAGAAAAACAAGAGACCCACGTGTTATTTTAATGAATCAATAATTACTGCTCATAAAATGTTATGAAGACAGGGCACACCACCATTTATTAGATAGTTATTTTAGGTTGTTTCACTTAATTTGGAGATAAATGCTGGTATTTACCTGTGAAAGGAAGGTGCTTCTCCCCAGACCATTGTGAGATTGTTTCTGGTACCTACACAGGGAGTGATGCACTGGAGCATCATCAGGAGAGGCAGGGTGCCAGCACCCAGCAGTGATATACAGACCAGCATCTTGCCAACCCAGCCTGCAAATAGCTCTGTTCAGACCCAGTAACTTCTGAAAAAAAAAATAATAAAAGGAAAGGAAAGAAAATGGAAAAACAACCCCGATTGCTTGCTCAGGCACAGTGCAGGGCAGAAACTGTCTCTCTTGGCACAGCATCTTGTTTCTCTGCCCTTCCCTGCTCACCCCACACAGCTGGCAAGAGAACCCTCTGTGTCCTGAGCAAGGATCAATCCATCATGTGGAACAGGAAGGGTCAAGCCCACTCCCAGGAGTAACTGCTGGGAACGTGGGGACTGAATGACTAAAGCTCCATGGAAGTGACGGGAATTCTGCCTTTCATTTCAGCCTGGCCAGGATTTACTTGCAAGAAAAGAGGGGAAAGTTCCTAAGATTTCATTCAATTTGGATAAGTACCAACGGTTTGTTTGGTTATCCCAGGGCCTTTATCTGCAGTAAATACAAGAAGAAAAGGCCTTTGAGAAGGCAGATTGAGAGGGTGTTAAATAAGTTGTTACCCTTTCCTTGTTCTGAGTGCAAGCAGCCGGTTTGCATGGATAGAGGCTCTAAAAGGCTGCCTATGTACAGATCAAGAGGTAAATTGTATTTAAGACTTTAATGATGGAAATTTAACTTGCTGCTTCGGGCTTACCCTGGCCAAACCAATGGATCGATGCAGAGGGTCATGCATTATTTCAGCTGAAGTACTGTTGGCAAATGGTGATGAGTTTGCAGAGAATTATCCTAGAGACATAAGCAGCTTCAGGCAAGGAGTGTTTTTCCTCTATCAGAACCTGCCAAAATGTGATTCTGAGAAGTCTGTGCTTCAGTGAAACTTTGTCTCCTGAATTCTTACCTCCAAAAGTCTCCAGATTTTGCCCAGAATGGAACTCTTCTGATGCAGGCAGTGATCTGGTTTCAGTGTAATTCTTCCCTGCTCTGGTGCCAGAGAGGTTTGGAGACTGAATCAATATTTGCAACAATTACAATGGAACTTTACCTTCAAGCCTTCTGAATTCAGCTGGCTTTTAAATTTGTCAGAAATAATTCTCCACCATCTCCTTGAAGGTTTTAGCAGTAGACCTGAATATACAGTCATGCTGAATAGGCAGATGGTCCAACCCCAGCTACCTGTGCAAAGGTGACTCTGGATTTGCCTGATGCCACTTTAAAAAAGAAGTAAAGGACTTCAGAGAAGCTGAAGCACATCTACACAATATCATTTCAGTCAGGTGCTCTGAGCAACAAATATTTTCATGCAGCTAATTTATTCTCCTGAAAAAATGTCCCATGGGAAGAAATATCATATGGTTGATTGTTCATGAACATTTAAAGAGTTTCCTATCTGGCAATTCTTTCTCCTCCTGACAGAATATCAATCCAGCCATTCTGTCAACTCCTGTGCTTTAGTTTAGTTACTACCACAGTAACTGCTAGAGCAGTAAAATTTATTGATCAGACATTCTTGCTTTACAAGGTAGAAATGGAGGGCTGTGATGCTCATTCCCCTACACATGCAGTATCTGTCTTTGGAGGTGAAGAGCCTTGAACGTTTATGGAGCTGCAGACTGTATTTTCCAAACTGGGTGTTAGGAATGACAACCAAAAAAAAAAAGAATAATTGAGCAAGCAAGAAAGGAAAAATGTTTGGGCTGTCAGTAACCGCTGTTCACTTCAGGCTGTGGATGTCATTGTCTGCTCTTGACTAGAGCAGAACCAGCAGTGAGCTCCATGGGATTCTCCCTTTCCCTCTCTGCCTCAGCTGGCTCTCTCCTGGGAAGAGCTGCACAAGGCCTGTGAGTGAGGCAGATGGCAAAGCCCATTTGTGTTCAGCAGCAGCTGCAGAGCAGAGCATTGGGGTGGAGGCTGCTCTGCTCCCAAGGCCAGGGAGTGCTTCCCACCCTGAGCACAGCAGCAGCACCATCCCAGCTCTGGAGCGAGAGAGGGGCACTGCTGCCCTTGGCAGCTGCTGTCTCATTAGCTCTCCATTAACTCACAGGAACAACATGAGATGCATTCCTACACCCCTCTAGCTGTCAAAGGTATTAAAATGCCCTGTGCCATCTGACTGGGAGTGTAAAAGGCAGTGGTGGAAAGGCAGGACACATTAAGCAACTCAGAATCCGAGGGGCCAGCTGGTGTCTTAAGAGGGAGTCATTTGTAAGGCACAAATGGGTCTAAGTGAGCACAAGGGAGGCTCTGGCCCTGAGTACTGAAGCACATACTTCTCTTTAAGGAGTTAGTAATTCCAGTAAATTTGTTGGCAACAATATTTTTCCAACTCTTTTCTGTGTCTAATGTTCCCTAGATAAAAAATAGAAGTGATAATATCAGCTTGCCAGTTGTTGAGGCTTACAGGCTAAATGTGTGCAGAGTGCTTTGAGATAGGAACCTAGGAAACAGGCCCAAAGGGGACTCCAAGGGTACCAAACCTCACGAGCACATCCACCACTTAATATCTCTGATACATTCAGAAAGCTCCATCCTGAAACCTGTTAAATTTCTCACCCAAAGTATTTTGGCTTGCAAACTGTCCAGAAATATTACCTTTCTATGGATTAGAAGCAGGGCTGATAGTATGGGCAAATGATGAAAAGAAAATGCATTTAGGAAAAGATTATCAGCTGCATTATGAGCCAAAAGGAGCAAGCAAGCTCTGAACAGTCCATTTGCTTCCTGCCTGCTCTGGGCACTCTCCCCTGTCCTCTTCCATGGTTTATGTCACTGTTATCCTCCAGCCATTATTGCTCCATTACTCCTTTCTGCTGTCTGCAGACATTGCTCGCTCCCCCCTTCTTCCTACTCATTTTTGGATCCTCTCCTCCTCCACCACTTGATTTTGAAATCAGAAATCCACTCCTCTCTTTCAGCCCATGAACATGGGCATTTACCCTTTTGCACTGAGCTCCTGGAGCCCAGTCAGCATTCAGCCACATCCCAGGCTGAATCTTCTGCATTCCAGGAGACAGCATTTCTTCCCTTCATGCTGGCTGATGGAATGATCTGTAGGGGGGAAATGGAGAGCCCAGTGTGGGAAGAGTGGCTGTACCAGCACCCCCAGGCTGTCCATAACCATCAGGGTGATGATGAGCCAGTGTTGGGAACCACAAAAGCAGGAAGGAGCCAAACATGCAGCAAGAGAATGTTATTTTTCTTCTCTTTTCCGTAATTATTTCATAGGATGAGAATTTGCTTTTACTCAACATTTTAAAATTGAGGCTACCCTTTGTGCAGCAGTCACCATCTGCCCAACATTCACATCTGATGGTGGGGACAGGACCTGGTTTTGGATATCATCCATCAATGACAGATCCACATCACTGTGTGATGGAGGGCAAGGCAGGGGGGAAGGAGAGGAGGGAGTGGGAGGTGCAGAGGGCTGGTAAACAGCACACAGAAATCTCATTTTCAGTTGCCAGCTCAAAAACAACCCCAGCTTGCTGTGGCCCAAAGCCATTTCCTGTTGAGTGTAATGACTTTGGTACTTGCTCTGCACTTATTAGACAGGCAACCAAAAGAAAACAACAGCAAAAAGCTGTCTTTGAAAATGAAGCAGGCACTGCTAACAGCAGCTATCCATCTTAGTCTCCATTTTCCCCTGGAAACAGATCCCAGCAATTAGCAGAACACCTGTATCTTTCATGGAAATAAAAAAAAAAAAGTTAAGTAAACTCCAAACCTGCTTCTGTCTCTCTGTGAACATCCACAGAGGGAGTGAAGGGACCCTTCAAGCCTATGTAGTCCAGCCTCTCTGCAGTGAGCATCTTCAACTTGATCAAGCTGCTCAGAGCCCCATCCATCCTGGCTTTGAATGTCCCCAGGGATGGGGCACTGGGCAGCCCATGCCAGTGTTTCACTGTCATTACTGAAAAAAACCTTCTTCCTTGCATTTAATCTAAATTGACCCCTTTTCAGTGAAAAACCATTTCTCCTTGTCCTATCACAACAGGCCCTGTAAGAAGCTTTTTCCCACAAACACAAGTTGGTGCCCAGATGCTGACCTCACAACAAACCCACTGTCACCCTAAAGAGACAATTTGCTCCTTGGCAAAAGCACCCTGGTGTGGAGCCCTCCCTCAGCAGAAGAGCCACCCTGCAGCAGATGTCAGGAGAATTGCAGTCCCTCAGCCATCCCCTTCCTGTGTGAGCTTGGATCAGGGCACTGAACAAATCCCCTTAATCCTGACCTGGCAGAGCTGGAGTCACTGTGCTGTTTTGCACACACCACCTTCACTTTTCCTCCAAACTGGCAGCCAAGAGTGACAGTGGATTCTTTTCCTGTCCAACAGCTGTGCTGGCAGTGCTGATGAATGTTTCAGGATAACTAACATCCTCCTCATCTCGGATTCCTCTTAGCCTGTTCATGTGGAAATGGCTCAGCCCTGGATTTAAGCAGCACTTCTTCAGCAGACTCACTTTCCCTGGTATTTGTCCACGTTATGACATGTATCCATGTGAAAGAAAAAGTATGTTGAGGGTAATGGAGCAGAAGGACAGAGGGTCATCATTATTTTTTAAGCTGCTTCGAGAATTCCATCTGACAATTGTGTAGGCATTTTGATGTGGCTGCCCTGCAGGAGGAAGTTTGGCTCCTCCACACCTTCCCCTCGCTCAGATTGCTTTCACCTGAATTTTAATCATCTCAAAGACTCTTCAGGCTTGAGAAAGATAAAATCAATAAAATGTTTAATGTGGAGAGATGGCACAGGGTGACCCTGAGTGCTGTTCTTTGTGGTTGAAAAATGCTTCTTTAAATAAAGTTTTTCAGTTTGTGGATCTCCCCCAGCAATAAATTTGATTTCCTGCCTTTTGCATTCACTTTTGATTTCAGTAGAAATTGGCTCCCGCAATTAGGGCAGGGCAGGGAGCTGGAGCTGGACTGACTTTGTGCACAGACACTTCACAACCACCCAAGAGAGGGGTTAGCTGGTGGAGTTTTCCAGCAGCACAGACCAGCTTCTCCATGAATAGGCATGATGAATGCTAAAGCTTTCATCACTACCAAAACATCCACAATAGTTGTTAATTCCTTCCTAGCTGAAGAGGTGGTGTGTAAAGGACTGGAGCTCTTCAAGAGATGAAAAGATATTTTGTCCCCAACAGAAAGCAGCTGATAATGAAATAGAAAAGCACAGTCCACCCCATGCTGAATATCTGCATTTGAATTTTAATTCGCCATCCCCTTAGAATCTTGTTTAATTATTGTCCAAAGGGAGATAAAAAATTATGCCTTCTTTTATTATGTCTGTGAGTTTTTGGCAGTGAGATGAGCTTGTATCTTGTAAACTGATGTGCTCTCTGATGTGAGGAGTTTGGCTGCTTTGAGCTCTTGTAACTGCATTTGCTTTGGTCCACAAGAGGAAAGAGCAAGATGAAAGAACTCACCCTGCTGCTTCAGGTAATTGGGAGCCAATCAAACAGTCTGGGACCCTGCCCAGAGCCTTTCATAGGGACCTTGTCCAGAATTTTTCATGGGGACCCTGCCCACACAGGGCTTGCTGCTCTCCTGTTCAGTCAGTGGCACAATCTCTAGCACGTGATCCCAAAACACCTGAAATAACCAGTCTGGATCTCTTACATCCCATCTTTTCATACATTGAAATACCGTGGAATACTACTGCAAAATCTGCATCCTGGAGGAAAATCAGGGAAATATTTTTTCACTTCGAAATAGAGAGAAACTCACTGACTTTTATGATATGTCATGTTTTTCTCAGCATTGAATCTCCTGCAGATGCATGATTAGATAAAAATCTCAGCTACAGAATTCCACAGAAAAGCTTGAATTAAATGCTAGGTTTTAGGAAGCAGAAGGTGCACTAAAAAAAAGTTAAAATATCACACTTGGAATCTGACTCATGCATTGGGGATGGTAGATTCTGGAAATGGTTAATTAGTAAAACCACTTGGGATATTCTCAGCTAGAAAATAATCTGTTCCAGAATCACAGAGGGCTAGGGTTTAATCTAATACGCAGCAGCAGTGGGAATTATACTCCCTGCTGTATTTCAATATCAATAGCCATTGCTTGGCTGTGTTTGGATACCCCCATAGCCTTGCACTTATGGAGCACAAGGGGATATACTTTCCTCTAAAACTGATTAATCAGTACCTGTGGAAGGCACAACAGATTTCACTATATTTTGTTAGTATACTAAAGTTTTTTTGGTTTTTTTTTTTTTTTGTTGTTGTTGTTGTTGTTGTTTGTTTTGTTTGTTTTTTGGGGTTTTTTTAAACTTATTTTTAAGAAAATGTGTACCTTCAGTACTCACTGAATTTAGTTAACTGTGGTTCCTGCCTACAAAGGAATCACCCAGGTAGTGAGCACTGAACCATCAGTTCTTGTGTCCTGCACAGAATGTCCCTCCTCACCCAAGGATAGTCCATCTGTTGCTGAAAGTGGTGGTTAAAGATCAAAATACGTACACTACAATACATCTTATTTCTATTTTCTCAGAAGTTCTGTGTGAATAACCAACAATCTGCAAATGCAAGAGACTCATATACGAGGCTGAGTGACTCCCAAAACTTTGGATCAGTTAAAAATGTAACCAAACCAACAGAGAATGGATAAAATAATTCTACTCTTTTCTATATCAGTTTAAAACTGAACTGCAGCAAGTGAAATAAGAAACAAAATCCTTGACAGTCCATTGAGCAGCTACCCTTACAAAACACCAATCCTGTCATTTATTTGCTTGTCCTTGATAAATACATACAAAAGAAGGGAAAATTTTACAGCAGAAAATATCAATAATGTCTCAGGGGAGTCAGGCAAAATTGGTTTGTCTATTTACAAATCAATACATAAAACCCTCCATAAAGCTGGTACTTATTTGACTTTGATGCCTGAGCATCACTGAGGGTGCCAAGGGTCGTTCTCTGTGCTGTGGGATGGCACAGAGAGACAAAGCTGTGCGGGGTTGGGGTTCTGGTTTCCCACATGTGTCCTTGTGCCAGCACAAGCCAAGAGGCTCCATGGGGCCATGGAGGTGTGCTGAGCATCACTGCTGATGGGAATCCCCCAGGGATATTCTTCATCTGCCCTCTCTGCTGCCCTGATTGCTGCACTGGGATGTGAAACAGAAGAGCCAGGACCTCCTGGCACCAGCATTTCCTGGAATATCAGCAGGATTTTGTAGAATGCTGTTTTCTCCTCTGTTGTATTCCCCAAGGTCTGGAAATAAGTGGAAAGGGCAGTGCAGACTCAGCTGGGACAAGTGAGGTTGGTCAAGACATTTATATCAAAACAGCAAAAATATTAGCTGTAAATTCTGCTTCCTCAGGGAAAGCCCAGATCTGTCCCTGGAAAAGGGTGCTTTTGTATCTGTGCAAGACTTCAACTGGGAAAAGATGCTCAGAAAGCCCAAGGGCATCCCTCCTGCAGTTACCAGGACTTGGAAACGTTTCCCTGAAAAGGAGTGAGTGAAGATGCAGAGGGAGAGATGATACCTTTCATTAAATCAATGGAGTAGAGCAGTTGTGGAGCAGCAGAGGAACAGCAAAAGGCAGGCAGACCTTCTGCAGGGCTGAGACAGTGACAGCAAACCAGATAAACACAGTCACTAAACACAGCCAAGACCCCAAGCATCAATCTAAATGCTAGAATTACAAAAATATTGCCCTTAACAATTGGAAAACGTCACTTGCAGGATGTACAATTAACCCTAAGAAATCAGTGAGAGAAAAACTGATTGGGTAGAAATTCCATAAAATGGGGGTCAACACCTTTTCTGTTTTCTCCATCAGGATTTAAAAAGACATAAAATCAGGGATATAAAGGCCAGCAGCAAGAAATAAGACTTTTTTTTTTTTTTTTTTTCTCAGCCAGCAGTAAACAACACACATCTTTCATAAAATGAGACATGTCCCAAGGAATTTCAAATGGATCATTGCCTTTTATGAAACATTAGATGTGTCTGGAAGTTAACACTGAAAATTAGAATGCAGAGAATAGACAGACCACAGAAAAACATCATTAAGTGCAATGTATTGACTTTCCTTTCACAGTGGGGATAAGAGCATTATTGTTTAGGTAAGTGAATGGGAATTCAAATGGGAGACCAGACCAAATCTACCTAGTTTTTGGGGTTTTTTTTACAAGATGAAATTTCCTGAAATGTCCTGTTTTACTGTATTATGCATTACTGCCTGCAGGAAAGTTTCTCTCTAAACAAATAGATGAAAATATTTTGAGAGAGATCACAAAGGAGCTTAGAGCAATGAGCAAAAACCAAATAGGCAGTGTAAGCATGATTAATTTGTTTCTGCCTGCTCCTCCATTCAGAGAGGGATGAGCTGGGGAAAACATGGTTTATTTGCAAAAGGAACAGATTCCTATCACGAAGAGAATGGGGGCAAAACTGCTTTGAATTATTTTTGTTGCCTTTTGTGCAACAAATTCTTTGACACAAAGATGTAAAACTTAAATCTCCCGCATGCTGGAACGCTCTCACATTGCTGTTTCCAGCAGTGGGCTGTGCTCAGATGCCTTTGTTCTCCATATCTCCCTTCCCCTCTTTGTGTGCTCCTCATTTATGGTCTTCTACCTGTTGGTTAACAAATTGCTGTGCTACATGAATGGCAAAGACTGGGTCTGTGATAAAGGGCTCCGATGAGCAGAGATAGTGCTGCTGCCTTGCTCTACACAATTTGTGCCCAAACAGGAGCAGCCTCAGGTTTACAGCCTTTTTTTGACTCTTAGCCATTGCTGTGCATGGTGCAAAGGTTAGGGAGATGAGGCTGGGAGGGGAGGGCTGCCAGGGCTCTGCCCTGCTGGCACAGCTGAGGGTGCTGGGTGGTGCTGAGAGCTCAGGACTGCACTGGTGCCACTTCTCAAGCTGCTTTTGCTGCTGGCCTGGAGGTGTAAGGAGCATGGCCTGAATGAGGAGATCAGTGGTTTCAGGTGACCTGTGTTCCACCCACCCCTGTCCTCAAGAAGAAGCTGTGGTGTCTGACTTGGACACCCTTTATGAGCAGTATGGCTTTTTTCAGGAATTTTCCTGAGTCCAGCCCTTGGTTTTGCTGTGCTGCTGTTCCTGGGTGAGCAGTGGAGATGCTGCTGCTCCTTCTGCTCCCAGGGCAGCAGCAGCCCCATCTCCCTGTTCCTCAGGGGATACCTGACCTCAGCTCTGCCCCAGCACAGGCTGTCACCATCTCCTGTGTGCTTTTCTATCCAGGTTTGTGATAAACTGGCATTTGTACTGACAGTGAGCACTGAAAATATATGTGTGCATTGAATTTCATAGAGATTTGGATCATTTTGGTCTTTTTTAGAGCTTTGCTACTCTTTTTTTTATCCCTGAGAGTAAGTCCTGATTGTGTTCATGATAAGTCCAGCAAGGGCAGCTCCCATATGAGTGGGAAAACATGCAAATACCAAGGATTCAGAGGAAGGCAACAGATTTTTTTTTCTCAAGGTTTGTGTGCTTTTATGAAGTGCAGAACAGCAGTAAAATGTTTATTTTAAACTATAGTTAACCTGCATGGGGTGAGATGGAAAGAGGTTGAATGCACCAGCCACAGGACTCAAGGTTATGGCATTTTTATTCTTCAAATCACAATATAACCAGCTCTAAAGAAAACAGAAACACCGAAAACAGATTTTCTGAGGACAAAGTGAATTGCTTATTGCTCGGCTGTGGTTTAGAGGTCTGCTCCCTTTTCCTTACCCATTCATTCCTAAGTTATGTCTTCCCTCCTAGTAATTCACAATAAACACCTCAGGAATGGAGGGAATGATTGAAAAAACATGAAAACGTTTGAAAGCCTTGACTCACTGCCAGCAAACCACCATCCACAGCAGTTAAATATCTGTTTGCATTTGAATATTTGATGGAATCTGGTCGAACTCAAATGAAACTGTTGCTGGGAGAGAGATAATGCTACAGCAATCTATAGTAATGATCTGAAGTGGTGCCATTTACAGCAATGGCTCTGCTATGGCTGCTGCATTGTTAATGAGAGCACAGGAGCACACAGAGCCCATTAATGATGGGGAAAAGCCTGCAGGGAGTGGGCACCCTCAGCTCCAGGAGGCCCTCAGCTCCCAAACTCCGTGCCAGATGTGGAAATTTCCACCCAGCCCTGGCACAGAGGGATTGCCACCCCTCATACCTCCCATGGCAGCCTTCCCTGGCCATCCCACCGTGCAAAGGCTGGGATTGCTGGAAGCCTGCTCCTTCTGAAAGGGCCACTCCAAGGAAGAAGTTGAAAGGCAGGATTTCCTGGCTCCTCTGATGCTTTCTGGAATGAGTTTGCCTGCAAACCACTAATCCCTGTGCCACTAAAGTTTCACTCTCCCATACTGTGCCAGTTTTCCCTCCTGCTTTTCTCAAACAGATACCACAGTCAAGGATGGATCAGTTATAGATTCCCTCACAAAACATAAAACCCTAAACAAAATGAAAACCTCAGTGGAAGATTCTAGGATTAAACCTGCAGCTAAAGCCGACCCAGAGGTCATCTCTGAACTCCTGCAATGGCTTCAGATGTGCATCCTTCACTTCTAAGCTGGGTGAGATGCTGGAGGTCACTGAACTGGGGAAAGCACAACTGGTGGGGTGACAAATGTTGCCAAAATTCTTCCTCAAAGAGAAGAGGAGCCAAAGGAGAAGGGTGATGAGATGTTTTGAGCAGCTGGGTTCATGCCAAGGGAAAAAGAGATGTTAGGCTGTCACCACTTGGTGCAGCACTGCTGGAGGGGTATTGGCAGGGAGAAGAAAGCAGGCATTGCCTCACAGGCTCACCTTGATCTTGTGAGTAATTGCATTTCCATGAGGTGTCACTTCCTGCTGGCTCACAGGTGCTCCCCTCTGTTTGCAGCCTGAGCTCTCAATATCCCCTCAAAGGGAGGCCCCTTCACTGAGCTGCTGCCAGGCTGGGTGGAACAATTCTCCCTTTTCCCATATTTTTTCCCTGCCTCTATTCCATGGATGGCACCACCAGTTAAATTGGGAAAAGCTGGGACAGGGGGCTCTTCCCTTTCAGTTTTTGTTATTGGCACTGTAAAGAGATGAGGGGAGTTTACACTCCAGCTTTCCCTGGATGCAGGAGAGGATTTAACCAGCAGAGACTGCCCAAAGGGAGATGCTCTTAGCTCACATGGCAAAGAGCTGATACTGTATCTGGAGAGAGAGTCCATGAGTGGGTCACTTACAGATCTGCTCCTTGAGAAGCTTCCCTGTGTTTTCTGAAATACAGGCTCTGCCCCTCGCCTGGCAGGGAATCTGAGATGAGACAGGTCCTGGTCTGAGCTGATTTGGCTGTTTGGGCACTGGTTTCCAGCTGCTGAGACCTGCCTTCAGAACCAAAGAATGACATTTCTTCCAGCAGTGACCATTTAAACCCAAATTATTTGCTCAGGGAATTTATTAATTTAAAGAAGAAATCATCAGTCGATCAGATTTTGAGAAACAGTATTCACTCAGGGCTTGCAATACTGATCTCAGCCTTGTGCTGGCATGTGGGGTGTTTATTCAAGCTTGGCCCTTGAAAAGGGTCACCAAGCCCCTGTCCCAGGGTATTTCTGTTCGCTTTCAATTGCAAATGAACATTGGATAAGGACTTAATCTCCAGTTTGCCTTGTAGAAATTGATTTATCACTTAATAAAACCCTTGCTGTGATGGGGAGAGAGCAGGCAGAGCCTGAGCAATAGCTCTATTGTGCTGTCAGTATAAATTAGAGCTAAAGATGTTACTCTTTAACTACAAGCTTTGGGGTTTCTGTGTTTTTTTTACAAGTGCAATTTTCAGCTGACAAAAGGCATCTTGCACAACAGATTCTTTCCTGTTTAGGGTTTCATCCCACACAGTTTTCACAGCCTTGCTGCCCTCTGAATATCCTGCAGGCAGCAGCATGCAGAGGAGAGGGGATCAAACTACAGGAAAGGCAGAGTCTCCTTCCTGGGCTGGAAATTGTAGTGCACAGATATTGATGATAATTATAGGGAAAAGGCTCACTGATTTACACTCTGCTTTCTGAAAAACTGAGGTTCTATTGAAACCTCAGGAAAAGGAAAAAGTAATAAACTAAGACATCTGTTCTACTTTATTTGTTATTAGAGAGGAAGGAGCTGGCTTCAGGTGTCTGAGAGAGTCATGTTAAGCTCCAAGACAAAGTCTGAAGAAGGAGCTTTACTTCTAAAGTGCAGACCAGCTTATTTTTACTAGGATCTCCCCCCAGGCTGAGTAGCTGAAATCTGGAATAAGAATGCATCAGCTCTGTAGAGATGGCCTTGTCCTGAAACAAAGGTTCAGATGGAGCCAGGAGAAAGAGCAGGGTGCAGGGACCACATCTGGGTTTCATCATTTGGGAATTGCCTGAATGTGCTGCTGATCTCTTCCCCTGAAAGGAGACTAAAAAGATGATACAGTCAGTAATGCTCAGCCAGTAATATTGAAGTGCCAGATATAGATGGGATGGTATCAGCTCTGTCTAAAGCTGATCTCCAGCCTGACTGCAGGTGAAGGATCCTGCTGGAGCTGTTGGTGCAGGTTGGACATCCAAGGGAACAGGGAGTGTCCTTTATGCTGAGCAGCTGAATTAATATGAGTGGTGACCATGAATCAAGGAGGCCAGGTCTAGCTCAGGGGTTTTCCATGTCTGAAGACTCCTGTCTCTTTTTCATCCTGCATCTTGTTAACATCAGTTTTGTCTTTTGCATTCAGCTTCTGAGAAGCTCCCATGAATTGCAGATTCCATAATTCCTGATTTCACCCAGCCCTGGATGCGGGGTGGCATCAGCCAGCCAGTAATTCCCTTGGCATAAACAGAAATTCTATAAAATATTAACCAGGGCTTATGGGGTTAACTTACTACAGCATAAAAACTCATAACTTATTTATAAGTTAACATTTTTATATACACACATGCATATATATATATTCATTAACTTGCTAGAATGTATATTGGGAGCATTTAATACATTCTTCAACAGCTGAGAAATTTCTGCTCAGCCCACAAATTCATCACCACAGTGAGTGATAATGAGCCTTTTGCTGTAGGATGCAAATCCTACAGCATTTCTGCATCCCTGTTGGAGGAGGGACTAGGAATCCAGGCTCTCCCTGATACCAAGGCTAGACTGAGATTGGAAAAAACAAATTAACCCCTGTCATTTTTGCTAAGTGTATATAATGAACCATTTTAAATTTGAAAGGTAAAAGTATTTTAAACAGAAGCTAAAATGTGGACCTGATGTATTAATTACTGTTAATCAAAGAAGAATTAGGACTAATCAAACGTTTCCTAACATGTTGTTCAATTTTTCATACAGTCTCTTTGCTCTGACAGGACAGAGAACAAAATGCTAGGAATATCTTCCAAGTCAATTTCTTTAGCAAACAAATAGTTGAATTTGCATATTTATTTGCAGTACTTTTGGGATATCTTATTTCATTCCTTAGTTAATTCATTTGTAGCAACGTCTTTTCTTTATTCTTACAGTGATTCACACCACAGTGATCTTGGAAACATATTTCAAAATCACTTTGGTTATCTTAGTCATGACTTACCAAAACTTTTGCACTCAGTGCATATTTTAGTCTACAAATTGACATTTAACAAGCATTCAAGGTCTTTTATACAAATAAAAATAAATATGTGAAAATGGGGGATTTTGTGTGTCAGAAGTAATTTGCTTTGTGTGGAAGAAAGAGGAGGGCAGAGAGAGGTGCCCAGAGAAGCAGCCTGTCAGCAGCACCATTTCTTGCTGTTATGACCACTAGTGACCAAAATCCTCCAAAATCACACCTCTCCTCCTGTCTTATTTTTTAAATAAAATGCAAATCTATTCTTTTAAAGACGGCTTTATTGGGCTCTGTGATCATTCTCTCCTCTTCCATTTATTTTTAAAAGAAAACACGATTTCTTAAAAATAGTAAAAAAATTAATTATATTGGAGAGATACAGATTTGTGTGCCAGTGAACATTTTGGTATTCTGCACAAGGCAACACTGACCATATTCAATTTTTTTGTCCTGTAAATGAAATAGATATTTTCAGTTTTGAAGTTCCCAATTGCCTTAAGAACACTTAACAGAAAATTTCCCCCCTTGCACTAATCTATCAAGCTATTCCAAATCTATCAAGCTGAAGGGAAGGCTGCAATCTTTCATTAACTGCTGAAGAATGCACCACGCCATCCAACTTCAAACATTCTGTCAAAAATATAATTAAGCCATCTTCTAAGTAATAGTAATGATGTCTTGAATTTCCCCAGATGCTTTTATCCCTGCAAAGAATATATTTCAGAATTCACAGACCACCTCCTGTCTCCCTTTATTAAAATAAATTTTGAAAGAACATTGTAGCTACTTTGATGAGATATCTATTTATTTATTTGTTTGTTCATTTATTTATTTATGTATTTCAGTGTTTATCAACAAGATCATTTTAGTAAAGAATACATTGTGGGGTCATGTGCATGTATATTCATGAATATGAGGCAGGGCTGGAATTTCTTTCTCAAATCCTTGAAGTGCCTCAGTCTCTTGTGCCTCCTTAACTTTGCAGAACAGTTTTCACCCAAGGAACTGAAGACTCCTTTGTTCAGCTGAAATTCAGAATTCAAAATGAAATTCACACCCTCCAGATGCTGCAAAAGTATCCAAAATCCCTCTGAACCAACAACAATAATTTTTTTTTCTTCTTTTCTTTTTTTTTCTTCATTTAAGAATTGGAAGACTCCCATTTTTTAAATGAGCACCCCTTTGGGACAGGGCTGTGAGTGACAGGGGCTGGCAGCAGGAGCCCACCAGGCGTGGGCAGCTCCAGGGGGTGTGCTCAGTGCTGGTGCCCAGCCCACACTCCCATGACATCTGTTCATCTCTTCATCCCAGCCCCTCTCTCCCTGCAGTCCCTGGGAGAATGGTGCTTTCCTGCAGGCACAGCAGGAAAATCAATATAAAGTATGCCCTCTTCTATTTTATTTATTTATTTGCTTTTATCTTTTTTGAGTGAAGGAAAAAAAAATAACCCAGCCTCTTTCTTGGTTGTCCCTTATGAGGGATTTTAAGGTAATCTTTCATCAGCTTTCCTTACCACCACAGGAAAAAATCTCCCTCTCTCGCATTCTTACTTCAGGCAACTGAAGCATGAAGTGGGAAATCTCATCTGCAGTGGAGAGCAAATGTGTCACCTTATTTATTAATTTCATCATCAGCTGAAGACTTTGATTTATTGGACAAGCCTAGCAAGAGTGTTTTTGAATAAAAGCAAGAATAAAGACTAGCTGTGGAGAAGGTTGCTAAATATTTTCTTTTTATTATTTAAACAGAGATGCAAAGAAAAATGTTGTTTAAAATAAAAAACAAAAACATAACAAAACACTACAAGCCCAGAATCTTTTATGTCTTTTTCCATCCTGTGGGAAGTTTTTTCCTCACTTTTTCTTTGCCAAGTCTCTCATCGTGGTCACATCACATTCCAGCCCATGCCTCTACCTGCAGGTTGTGGAGTGCTGTACCTTGGATCTGTTTGATTTAGCTAAACTTGGCTGCCAACATGATGGGTTGAGACCCTGGAGTCCTGGCTTCAAGGTGCCATTGGCAAAATGAGCAGAATTTAAAATATTTGCAAAGTGTTCACATAGTGCTGTGAGCTCTTGGGCACTCTGGAAGTGCCTGGTATTTTCTCTGTAAATGGGATTTGCATGTACCTCAACATTTAAAATCTTGCAAGAAAAGGTGAAGTCACTACAGCCAGGCAGGAGACAGACTAAGAACCTCACATTTATTTCACTGCATTTGGGAAACAGAACACACAAGCACTATCTTTCAAAAATCTACATTTTCCTTTTTTCTACAGCAAACATACACTGAACCAGTCTCATATAAATTACTTTTAACTTGCAATAATAGTAATATATCCAGGAGAATGGTGCAGGAGTTCCCTATGCAGTGCTGGAGCCTGAGGTCTTAGGTATAAAATCAGGAGAACAGAAAAAGCAGAGAGATGGACCAGGCATGGATGTTGGCTTGGGTGGGTGCATGTCCCAGAATGATGATCCTGCTTTATTTCCCTGGGGATGTTAGTGGATTATCTACTGATGGATAGGTTTTAATTACGAATGGACATGTTTTCCAACATCTGACCTTCACCCAGATGTTTATTCAAGAAATATTCTGCTCTAGTTTATGCAGGGAAGTTGTCTGAGATCATCTTGACCCTGTGGCACTATAATCCATAAACCTTGCCAATAAATCACACCATTGCTCCAGTCTTCTCTATGGAATCACACTGCAAAGGAAGTGATGAAGAGGGTCAAATCTAGCCCTGATCTTTGTTGAAAGCTCCCCTTTTAAGAGGAACTGCATATAATGAGTGATTCACCCCTCCCACTTGACCCACAATTTAATCAGTAGGGGGAAATACAGACTGTCCTTATGGATGTGCACATATGCAAATCGCCTGGTTTATGCCTGTAAGGCAATTAAGCTCACAGGTATAAAACAAATATGCTGTAAAGTTTGCTTTTTCCTTAAGGGGAAGCCTGTGGCATTTAAAAAACACACATTTAGAATCTTAAAGCCATTGTTTATGGTGATGTTTGAGGGATGTGGGGCCAGAGAGTTAACTGAGTTAGATGGCTTTTCAGCCGGCATCAAAAAGAGCAGGAATGAGTCCCTGTTTGACAGCTTGGAGATAAACTGTAAATGTGAGACATAATTTATATGTATTTTAAAAATTCAACAACAACAGCAAATAATTCAAGGGACTCTAGCCAGCTGGTCTTCCTTCTAAAACTGGATACAGCAAGCGGGAAGTTTTTGCACAGTGATGATGACACACAGAAGCCTTCTATATAAATTTACACATTTATCAAGCCTTTGTGGAATAATAAGCTACAATCTAGCCAGCCTGGGGCAGTCTGCTGTAATTGTTATGATTTGTTTTCCAGATACAGTACAAATTCCTTGGTAATCTTTCCTGAATTTTAATAAGGGGAAGAGAAGACTTAATTAAAGAATCCTTTGTACCTTCTATGACAAGTGCCATCTGCCAGTGCTTCGTTCTGGGTCTTATCTCCATGCTACAGCCCCCAGCTCTGCCTTTGTGCAGGGTGCTGGTAACTTACACTCAAGGAGTGAAATATCCACACTGAGTGGTTTTGGGAAGCATGAACCACTTTGGCATCTTCAGTGGAGAGGTAAGGACCAGAGCCCTTTGATCAGTCCTGATGCATTAGAGTGTTTATTGAAGACAAATGAAACTTATTGCAAGAAAAATTAATGACATTTATTTCAAGACAAATTAGAGAATAGCAGTTTACATATGAAAAAATCACAAAACTTTTTTTTTAAGGGGTACAAATAACATAATTGACTCCTACCAAGAGTATTCTCTGCTGTTAATAGGGCCCTCTGTATGTTGATATAAATGGACTTTTGCTTTTACAGTGAAATAGGGAAATGTATATACTAATAGAAGCTGCCAGTAAGGAGGTGAGCTTCTCATATGCAACTCTGTACAGGCAAAACTGATAATTCATTTGGAAATAAATCCTCCCCACCCACAGTTTCAAGAATAAGCAACTTTTATAATAGGAGTTTGCAATTAAGGCTGGGTACCTCCTCACATTTGCACATACATGCTTATGTACCTTTTGCTGTAAGAAATTAAAAGTTTGGCCAACATCTTGTTCTTTCTGTTCTGCTAAATGTTGCTTGGTATAGCTGTGAAAGCTTTTCCTCTCTGTTGCATTCCTACTCCCTTCTTTCCTATCCATCTATCCTATATGCCTGTGGGCTGGGAAGCTGCTTTGGTGTGGGAATCCTCAGCACTGAGCTCTTTCCTTCCATGTTAATCCCCCTTAGGAGCAGCCAGGATGTAATTATTAATGAGTCACTGGAGAGCCAGGAATGTAATCTCTAGATAACATCCATCCAACTTAAGCCTGCCCTTAACACGAGGTTTTGGAGAAATGTCTTGGGACTTTGTGTCTTCTGTTACACCTTGATATGATCACACAGGAATCCTCATGGGAGTGGAGAAAAACACTGGCAGACCTGATAGCCAGGGTTTCATTTCTTCCTGTCTGACTGCACAAGTGGTGTGACAGCATTGCTTTAGCTGATGGTGTGTGAAACCCTGAGCTGTGGACAGAGGGGTTAATTTGTTGAAAGAAAAATTAATGCCCTTTGTCTTTTTCCTCTCCACTTTTTATCCATTTGCATCAAAATTCTATCAAGCAAACTGCTTTCCTCTACATCTGGAAAAATTCAGTTTGTATTTTACTTCTATTCCAATTTTGTGTCCTTCCAGCTCTGTTAGCATAGATCAAAACAATCTAGGAGCATATGTTCCTATCAGATTTAATGTGTAGACTTTCTTAAATCTCTCAAAAGACCTTTCAGATCTAAGCCTACATTTAAGCAAGCAATTAATTATTGCATAGCTCTTCCAGTGAAAACACAACTTGTTTTCAATTTAAACTGCAATTCTGTCTCTTTTGAAGTTTCCTGCCTGTTCATTCCAAGCTAGGGATTGTGCAAATCTGATCTCAGACAGTACCTGTCAAATCATCAAAAGGCATTGGGGAGCCTCCACGTGTCAGGAAGAATCTCCAATTCTTCACTCACCCCCGTGATGTTCAGGGACCAGCAAATTCAGTCACACACATCAGTGTGTGCAAACCACTGAACTAAAACCTTTCTCTAAAACACTTTAAACACAGTATCTTGCCTAAAAGGACACAGCCTTCCTATAAAGACATGTAATTAATCCTGTGACACTGTGAAATGTCAGGCAGGAGGGAGTCCTTGGGGAGGGAGGGGATTTGGGAGTGAAGTGTTTCTTGTCCTGGTTCATGAGTCAGGGACAAAAACCAGGAGTGATTTTCTGAAGAGAGGAGGTATCTATGATTCAGCTGTCACGTTGTCAACTGCTCCTGGCAACCCTGACAGGACAGGGAAACACTTCCCAGCAGAGCTGGGGGTGAAATATGTCTCTCTAGTGGAAAACTCCGGGTGGTACCACAGCTTGTGATGCAGTAAATCGAGCTCACCGTGCAGAGCATCACCTGCTGCCAGCCCAACAGAAGGCACCAGAGCCAGCACAGAAAGCCCCATAAATGCACAGAAAGGGCAGAGGATCAACATGGGGCTTGCTGTGTTGGTTTTTGAAGGACGGTGTATAATTCATCACCTGGGGACAATCACGAGAGGGATGTTTAAATTCCTCAGAGAGCACAAAGCTTATAAATAATAATGAACAGAATAAAATGCAAATGGCCTGGAAGGAATCAACAGTCATGAATGAAATCAGCCCTTGGATCCTAATTGAAATGAAAATGAGATGCATATTCAATATGTGCTTAATAGAATATACATAATATGAGCATTCTGAGCTAATGAACAAGATCTTTCCATCATGCAGATATACACAGGCATGCCCCCCTCCTCGGAAGAAAATGCCAATAGATGCACCCAGCCTCACCATACCTCTGTGAATTGCTATGTATATATACATATATATTGAGGATAATGGAAACAATGAACTTTTAACCTCTGTTAGGTCTCAACCACAAACAGCCACAAAAAGAGCAGCTGTTGTTTCTGAATATCCATGAAACTGTGATAGGTATTTTGCATATTGCTCCAAAATTAATTGAAGCTTTTGTTTGTGTCAGAAATAGCACGTGCCAAGGCTTTATCCTCCTTTGTGTTTCAGGCCATTTTGCAGTAGCTCATTGGGTGCCCTCATGCTAATTGCTCTGGTTCCTTGGTATCCCTTCCTAGGACCTCACTGTCCCACGCAGAAGAGTGGGAGCTGCTGCTCTTTGAATCTAATTACAAACAATTGAATCATTTCCTGCACAAGGCTGAGCTGAGGATCTCATCTCATCTCAGCAGAAAGCAGATGTGCATTTCTGTGGGGATGACTTGCCCTGATATGCTAAACACTGGCACACTCCCTTGCAGTAAACTCCCTGTTTAAAACCATATTTATGGTGTTTGTGACTTGGAAGAATGAGCAGCAGGGACAGGAACATCATTGTCACAGGCAGGAGGGTCTTGGCTAGGGCTGCAAACATTGGCTGTCATGAGCACAGCCCTGCTGTGCAGGAGCAGGAGATGGCCCACAGCCCTGGGCCAGGGAATCCTGACAGCTGGGAAGCTGTGAGGCTCATGTAGGATCAGCTCCCTGAGGTCCCACTCCTCTTGTGTTGGTAAATACAAGTTAAAAGATGCCCAGTTTGCTGCTGAAATGCTGATTGCCCTTTGCCATGCCCAGCAAAACAGAATAAGACATTCTGCTCTTGGGATAAAAACCCAAAAACCAAGATTCCTAATTGGAATTCTGCCACAGTTCAACCCCACTGCCTCCAATTCCTCATCTCCACCCCACATCTGTCCTGAGGGCTGATTGTTTAACATGGCAATGTTTTGAAAATGTTCTAAATGTTCTGTGCTAAATCCTGTCTGAAAGTACCTAACTGTTAAACAGATGGAGCTTATTTTATTGCTTTGCAAAGCAAATGTCATCTGTATTGAATTTCTTGCCTTGTCTGCTAACAGAATTCTTCTCTCTGATTTTATTTTTCCATTCCTGTGCAGACAGGGTTGTTGGGGAGGGAGCTGAACACAATAATTTAAGGGCCAAAATTCTCTTTCTTGCTTTAGTATCCAGCATTAACGTTACTGCCTCATCACTACTGAGCCAGAATCCCAACTGGATATCAGACTGATGAGGTCTTTATCCCAGACCCATTGCTGGATGGAAACACATTCTTCTGAATCTGTACTCTATGACTGGAGAGGGGCACTCACTGACAGGGAAAAAAGTGTTCTCTGAGTGTAGCAGAAAGCTGAAGTAAAATCATCCTCCCCTTAACACAGCACAACAGCTCTTGTGACACAGTGAAAGTTTTGCTAAGGCCCACTCAGCTCAGCTAAGGGCCATTAGGCTGCCACAGAAATCCCTGTGGGTTTTCCTCATGGGAAAAAAGGCTGGAAGTTGGTGCAAACTGCAAGGGTGACAGCTGAGCACAGAGAATGCCTGCAGGGAGCAGTGCAGGCTCCTGGCTGTGCTGCCAGCTGGGATTGTCTCACCCACCACACTCTGTGCCTCTGCCCTGTCCCAGCATCTCCAGCCTCAGACACGAGCACAGCAGCTGGGAGGGCCTTTGACCAAGAGCTGTTCTCACAGCCAGCTGACTAATTCTTCCTGTTGTATTCCAGCAGATGTTTGTCTGTAGCTGTTCCTTTGTAATTTTTCTCCTTATTTACAGGCTCCAGGCAGTAGAAAGGCAAGAAAAGTGAGAACATTGAGATGATGGACCTGTCTTCATCACCTGGCCTGCATGCAGTCACCCTGCTTCCCAGACCTGGAGCACTGGGTTCCAATCCTTCCTCCCTGAGCCTCTTCAGCCTCTGCACCTTCAGGAGTGTGGCTTTGAGTCATCAGCAATGAGCCTGGAAGGACTTGAATCTATTCTAGGCTGCTGCTGCCAGGTACAGCAGATGCTAGCTGTTAGATTTTACTTTCCCAGAAATTCTTCTGATTCATAAAACATTCAGAATTGTGGACTCCTATTTTGTCAACTCTTTCTTTCCTGCTGTGTAGCTTTTGGCAGTGGAAAACTTGTATGAATGACTACAGAGCTGGTCTTCTTTATTAATATCTTGGTTGGCCAGAACATTGTTGGGTAAGCCATGAATAGTCCTGGGAAGTCTGCAAGGCATCAGAATGTGATTTTCCAGATGAGAAGTAGAAATAAAGAAGGAAAAATCTGTTCTGAGCTACACACAAATTCTCATGGATGCAAACAAACAAAATAGAGAAGAATTAATTCAATTAAAGAGCATTCAAGCTTAAGCCTTATTTTAGGATTTTTTAAGTGATAACTCATGTAGCTACATTGCATTGGAGTTTCCTCGTATTTTTTTCTTTGTATTTCTTTTTCACAAGTAAGCCAATCCCTCTGTTAAAAGGATCAGAACACTCTGAAATAATTGTTGAGAAGTAATTCCTCTTGCTGTTCTCCCTGGGGAGCAGCACTCCAGGGTTGATGCTGGTCCCAAAGCATCTGGAGGCATCTCAGCTCCCAGGATGTGGCTCTCAGCACATCCCTGAGTGCTGGGGTGAAGAGAGGAGAGCTGCACACACTGGTCTGAGTGTTGCTGTTTCTGACCATGGCAGGGGCAAATGTGAGCCCAGGCTGTGTGCTGGCAGCTGGCAGAGTCACAGCCTGCAGGGAAGCTCCACATTCCTGACACCCCTGTCTGGAGGGGACACATGGCAGTGCAGCTGAGCCCAGGCCTGACAACCTGACCCCACACCTCCCCTACCAAAGGGTCACTGCTGCTGCTGCTGGAGGCACCAAGAGCAAACTGAGGGCTGTGAGAATGGATCTGCATGAAACACATTGACTACTAGCTGAAATTTCCTTCCTTTTTGGCATATCAGATATTCACATGTGATGCACACTAATAAGATACATCTATTTCTAAATCCAGCTATTTAGAATAGGGGCAGGAGTCATTCATATTATACACAGAGCTTGATGGAAGGGGGGTTCTGTGAGTTTTAGGGAAAATCCTTACAATAAAACCTGATCTAGAGTCATAAAACATTTATCATTGTCACCCCTTCCCCACTAGTGGCCTTCATTTTCTATTTCTACACTTTGTGTGAGAATTATCAACTTTTCCCTACACCAATGTCACTCTCATCTTTTAGAAGACTTTTGTTGCAATGCCAGTATTAAGATCAGTTAGCACTTGTTATGCTGGTTTCATATTTTTAAAGCACAATAAAAAATTATTTAAAATGGTAAAATTACCAGATGGGAAGCTAATTTAATAAGTTGATAATATCTTTTCATTTTAATTAGAAGATTGCACATAGAGCTGTCTTCTTGAAATACAACCTGACACAACTGCAATAATCCTAAACTGCCAGATCTGATTTTGTTTTCCAAGTAGGAACTAAAGAATACTTCAATTTCTTTAAAAGTACATTGACAAGGATAACATTGCATTTACAAGGGCATTTTTTAAGGAAGACTGACTCAGGCACAATGAGACATGGAAAGTGTAAAAGTTAAAACTAGCTGAGTTGAAAAACAGTTATGACCACCAAATGAAATAAGCAAATAAAAGATGCAAAGGAGCAGCCCAGTTTTGCCACCTAAACTTTTGTTATTTTTCTACAAGCCATGGGTAGAATGCTATTGGAATTCACAATTCAGAGCTTATTTTAATATTCTTCTCTGCCTACACATGGCTGGGAGAACTGGGCTTTAACTCAATATTATCAAGGTCTTTCCATCTTAAAAATAGTGTACAAAAACCAGACTGATTGGAACTGAAACAGAGAACAAATACCCACAATATGTGGCCAATGTCTGATGAAAATCAGGATGTACCCTCTGGAAAGAAGATTATGGAGACACCCCCCCACCCCCAATCATAAGTGAATTTTCTATTTTTACATGTACCTGCTTCCTAACTCTGTTCCCAGTGAAGGAATTAATAAATTATTTTTGAAATTCCATTTTTATCCATGAGGCAATCTCAGAAACTTATTAATGGACAGGAAATGTTGGCCAATAGTAATGTGGTTAAGAAGCACACTACTTTATAATCATTTTACCTGGGTTCAGATTAAGACTTTTAAGCCACAGAAGAAATTATTTCTCACTCTTTTCTTGTCAGAGATTGAGTACCTAGAACAATTCAGAGGGGAGATAATACTTGCTGAGTTTAACACAGGGAAAAGGTTGTGGTGGAACATTTCACAGGGAAATTTTGGATAAAGTTGCATCTAATTTTTTTGTGTGGTGGAGAGAAAGAAAGGTTCACTCCTCCAGATTTGTTTGAGTTACAGGGACAACAGTGATTTTATCAAGAGGAAATGGGAGCTAGGGAAATATTCCTTGTTTCTAAATAAAAACATCAATTCTTCCCCCACCTCCTAATGCATGGGATGCAGACAATATGAAATATGATTCTTCAGCTGCCTCAGCATGCATGTCTGCTACACCAGCACTTTCTTGGCTTGATTTCATTTCAAAGCCCATACAGATTCTATTCTCCCTGTGCTATAGGTCTGTGACTGAATCAGGTTTCAAGTAATATTTTGCTGTTTTCCCTCAAGAGTAAAAATCAGAGCTGGCTCCTGTGGGCAGTAGCTGATTCTCTCAGGAGCTGGAGGCAAACCTTAGGGTTCATTCCACACACACTCTTTGGTAAGTGTGTCTAGCTTGATTGAAACATGCAAAAAAGCCTCACCTACATCTGTCATCAGCACAGCACTTACCTAGGAAAAAAGGCTTGCAGATGAAAATGATCCTGGGAATAATTGCAAATCCAAGATGAAAAAGAACCCAGTGGCCTCTTTTTAAATACCACAGAAATATATTGGCAAACCTTTACCATTAGACTGGAAAATAAATATCCATCTACTCACAGTCAAATTCCAAATGAACATGATCTAACTAATCAATTTTTGTTTATTTAGCATGCTCTAACTACTCAAGTAAATCTAAATTAATGGCATGAGTAATTGGATTCATTTAGGACCTTGCATTTCCTTTCCTTATGCTCTGCTGCTCACTGCTGCTTTAATGAGAACAGCCAAACCATTTTCTTCTGTGGGCCACGCAGACAATAAATACCCTGATCACCAGAATCTGGGTCCCAGGTGCCCTTTTCAGAATTACCCTCTCACATATGGCACAGCCAAGTAGTAAACCTGCCATATATCTTAGAGCTCCAGAACAACTCAAACTTGAGATTCCCAGCAAAAAAAAATCAGGTATACAGACAAAAAACTATCCAGTGTTATTCCAGGTGGTGGGAGAGGGAAGATATTAGTTTGAATCCTCACTGCCAATGCTCATGCACAGAACTGCTGAAAACTTTGTCCTTTCTTTTCTGGAGGTGCAGAGAGAGAGGAGGAGAGCTCTGCCACAGCACCTGGGCATCATTTAACCCAGTCCTGGGGTTTCTGGTGCCTCTGAAATTCAGTTATTCTATTAGTAACCAAGAACAACTGCATTCTTCTTTCATCCTATGGTAAAGATGGCTGGTGCTGCCTGCTGCAGTTTTATTTATAGCTTCCCTACGCCCTCCTGCTCTCTCTAACAGGCAAACCAGGGAGCAAACTGGAGGCTGCTGGATGGAGAAAGGGAGTTCTTTAGGTAGGGGCTGGGATGTGGGGTTCTGATAATCCTGTGTCACTAACAGAGAATATCTCTTAGAGCCTGTCTCTCCTCTCTCAAGAGGGTTTTTTTATATACTAGGCCTTTTTATGGAGAGAGAACACTTTCCACCTAAAATGTTGAAGGTTTTGCAAGACAAAGTTAGATCCAAAAGGGAAAGAAAAAGAAAATAACTTCTACCAGAGAATTTCTGGGAGAGAACAATCACCTTCTGTGCCTTGTCAGCAGCTCTGTGCTCTCTGTGTTGTGGTGAAAATTGCTCAGCAGTGATACAAATTCCTTGGACCCCTTAGCCCAGATGAAAATGGTGTGAAGTGTGTGAGGGTGAACAGGCAGGAAAAGGCAAAGGGGTTTTGGAGCAAGCAGAGTTGTTAAAATGGCATATTTTCTAACTTGCAACAGAACTGCTGACTCTGGTTTAGATTATTGTTCCTTGCCTTCCATGAGCAGTAATAGGCTATAAATAAACACACAAAACCTTCCTGCCAGGGAAAGCTAATTTCTGGTGCATTTACTGAGGTTTAGGGCTTTCTTTTCACAGCAGATGAAATCACTGGAGTGTTTGCTGTGATTTGGTGTATAGTAGCTCAAATCAGAGCTTTGCTTGGATCAGCTCTCAGCATTCCCTTTGCTGTTGGGTCAGCAAACTTAGTGTGAATTTGCAAGGGGCCAAAGGAATTAAGTGCCCACACTGACTTATTTTGGTCATTAAGATGCCCACATTTGCCTTACAAATGCAAACTTTGAAAAAAAATTACACCCTGTTTTCAACAAGAAACCTATTCCTAAACCAGGGAGATTTTTTTTCCCCTTGGTTTCTTACTCAAATTCTTCCTTTGGATTTTGGTCCATGCAGCAGGGAAGAGGTGCCAGTGTTGAGAACACCTGAAAAGCAATTAAAGGCAGCAGCTGCTGAGGGACTGCTTCTTTATTGCCCTCCACTGAAAAGGTTCATGGAAAACTATTTGCTTCCCCTGAGCAGCTGAAGAAAATGTTAGACAAGTTGTAGCTCTGTGCAGAGGTTTGTGCCTGCTCTAACCTCTTGCATCCATTTGATATCTGCAAATCTATTGACAAATTATTTCCTATCTGCTTTTCACACTTGCTGGATTCCTGGGATGAGAGAGTCTTTATTTCTTTGCAGGGCTGAACTACAGCCAGCTAGATTAGAAAATGTTACTTTCTGATAGATTTTTTTCCTCTTTTAGCTGCCTACAGAATGCTATACTGAGGTGCACTGAAAAAGAAAATAAATTCCATGCTAGAGATATGATTTTTCTATTAACCTTTTCACCCTAAACTTCTTCAGAGACTTTCATTTTTCCCCTGGATTTTTATAGAATTGTTCCATACAAGCTGAATAAGTTTGCAGAAATCAGCCATTCTTAGGAGAATTTCTTCATGCTCATATATTTGTACATTGCTCTTAAAATCAGATTCCTTGTAAATATACAATTCTGCTATAGATGAGGCCTTGTAAGGCTCAGTTGGTACCTTACAGAGCCCTTCATTACCAGGTTTTGGTGAAACCCAGCTCTGCTGTGTTACTGGTAAAAGCTGCAGGGAAAGGTGTCCAGGAGCTGGGATCACACATGGTTCTCTGTAGAAATTTGGTGTTTGACAAGAACTGGAATGGTAAAGGAAATGGTGTTTGGGGCCTGGGGATTCACCAGCCCTTGTGGAGTCAGTCTGCAGCACTTCTTGGCCAAGCTCACCTGAAAACAAGTCCATCTGTAAAACACAACTGGTACGAGCAGGGATGGGAAGGCAGGCACAATTAATCAAACTTTTGGAAATATAGAAAAAATCCATTTCATATGCAGCTGAAGAGTTCATCCCCATTCCAAAGGGAGAGTTCCCACATTTTGATTGCATGAGTACTTGAAGAACAATATGAGAGTGCTGCCATCAGAGAGGCATTTGCAATCAAACACAGCCTAATGCAACCCTGTCTCTTGGGGTTTGTTGGGTTTTTTCCTTCCCTGATATTTGCTCTTTCTCCCACTCTTCCTTTGTGGTTTGTTGTGTCCTTTCAAGCATTAATTTCACAACTGATAAATAAAATTTCCTACTGACTGGGGTGCAATGGCAGTCAGGCCAGGATTTACACTTCCAGTTTAATAAAACCAGTGAGAATGATTTGTTAAATCAATGCAAGAAAAATGCAGGAGGGGAATTTCAAGGATCTCTGAGCTCATGGGCATGACTGACTAAGATGGAAGTAACAATTTGATTTTTTCTGATACAAGCAGTGTTCTCATGACCCTCACATAGTTGCAGTGATCCTTCATTTCTTCTTTATAATGAATTGATGTTTATTGCCTAGGATTTGGGATTTTTATCCTGAAATCTGGAGAACTATTAATTTCAAGATAATATATGGCTACACATAAATCTAATAATTCAAGACAGCTTTCAGTAAAGGGCCAATGTAATAATAACTCTCTTAAATTCTGAGTATGAATTTGAGCAGCCTGAATTATTTCTGTTCTTCAGGCATCCAGCAAATTTATTAATCTTCCTGCAACAGTTAGGTATCAATGCTTTGTGTTGTTAACGATTGTATTAGAAAACTGGGGATTTGAAAACTCTCTAATTGTTTGTGGTTGCTAGGGAGAATGGACTAAACCCTGATTTTTACCAAGGTAGATGTGTTTGGCTTCACATTGCTTTCCTTCTCCCTGGTGTGTTATTGATGTGTTCTCTTGCACTCATTCTTTGGAGAAAAAAAGAACTCACCAAATAAAACAGCTTTTGCTCATGTCCACATTTCATTGTATTGTAATGCTGTTATTTTCCCCCCTAAATTTTATCCTTTCTTTATCTAGTATATGTGGGCCTTTGAGGACAAGCTCAGAGGAAAAAAAATTACTCTGGAGTTTTTTCAATCTTCCTTAGTTATAACAAAGAGCAGAACTGCATGTAGGGGCTGTAAGGAGATGTATAAAAGGGATCATAGTTTGGCAGACAGATGTCTTGATAAGTTTTCTTATTCCTGTGCTTTTACTAAACTTGTTTTAAGTATATCCCACACCCCATCCCATGGCAGCTCAGGATACACGTGCAGACATACACAGACACTGTTACCAGGGCAGCAGCAGCACACAGGCATCCTGTGCTACCATGACAGCAAATGTTATATATATATATATATACACACACATATATTTATATTTATATATTTGTTTGTGTGCAAGCATCTGCCCTGGCTCTAAGCCTAAATCCCACAAGTCAATGCCAGGAGCTGCAGTGATTTAAGACCAAGGAGTTTGGCTGAATGTAGTGAAAGCTAAGCACGTGCTTAAACTTGCTTCTTGATGGGAAACTCCTTATCCAAGTAAAACTGGGAGGACAGGGACAGTCAGAAAGCCAGGAGCAGTCAGATCATCCAGGGAAAGTGGGTGCAAGTTGTCACACTCCATCACAGCTTCAGGCAAACAGGGCCAAATCCTTGGAGCCACAGTATCCTACAAAGAGCCTCCCAAGTCAGGGTTTTCCTTGGCCATCTCCAAGTAATACCCAACAGACAGTGTAAATACTTTTAAATTTTGCCCACAATCCAGAAGGCTTGTTGCATTATGTTTTTGTCCAAATAGATACAAATATTGCCCCTCATTATCCATAACCTCTGAAATTTTGTGGGTTTTGATTTTTCTTCAAATAATTAAGCCTGTTTGCTGTTGGCAGCCATCACATTTGCCTACACGAGGCCAAGTCTTTCCAAGTTTATTAGATTTACAATTTCCAAGAAATAGCTTTCATAACCAGAGGTGCCCATTAATTCTCCAGCTATTTCCTGCCTTATCCCCAGGTTGTTGCCCATGCCAGATTCCCATGCAAGGGTGGTCTCATGTTACAGAAAGAGCCCCCTTCTCTCTGGAGGACACAAACTGACCCCACACAGATATAATGATGACTTTAAAACACAGAGTGCAGCAATTACCCATGCACGTGCCACAAACCAGGCCCACAGAATTATTTACTCTCTCTCTGCTTTTAATTTTGTCCTTGTTCTGCGTCCCATAAAGGTCCCTGTCATGCTGCCAGCATTTTGGTGCCTGTTATTTATTTTATTTATTGTTGAGAAATGAAAACGTGTAAATCCATAAATAGTAACACAAGAAATATTGCTTCTGAGACATAAGTCCAAATCTTTCATGGCTCTTGCATCAAATGAATGGTCCAATGGGTCAGGCAGCTTCAGCCAATCTCCCAGCACCCCATGACATTTAAATATAATTTAGCTTTCATGGTTAGGGGGGAAGAGGGGAGGGGAAACTGAATGAGTTATGAAAATACAAATTAAACTACACTACCACTGCTGTTATGGCCTGTGCCATATTAAATAGCTGATGTGTCTGTCCTGTTACTTTCACATTGATGTAAACTTACTTCAGTTAAAAAGAGAGCAGGAAAAGAAAAATCAATTGAAAAAGAAGACAGGGATTTAATTTAGCTGGGGGGAAATCAGATCAAGGAAGGGAAATGATGAAGATAAAAGTGACCCCTGTCCCAATGTAGGGAGTGAGTGGCTGTCTGATGTTCATTAGAATTAATTAACACTGTTCTGCTCCTCTGGGACCTGGGGGGCTGAGGAGGGTGGAATTTGCTGCTGTTCCAAGAGTGAATTAGAAACAGACCAAAGGAAAAGGGAGACAGGGGTTCTCACCCTGTAAGACTACTGTGGGTTGGTAGATCTAGTGAGTGGTTTAAGCACAGCCCTTCCTTGCCACAGCTGTGGTGGAAAAAGGCAGTGACTGATGGATTATTGTGCTGGCTGTACCTGGGAAAATGAGGTTTATGTGACCCATGCTGTGTATGCAACTGTCTGCCTCTGCCTCTGTAAAAACCATAATGTCCACTGGCTGATTTCAGTGAGAGTACCTGAATACTCTCAAAGATACTAAGTTCCCAGAAGGAAATAGGCCAGCAGGTAGAAAAGTGTCTGTGTCTGTGTTCAGGCTGACACTAGGAATGAACTCTCATTCCTTATGAGACACTAGAGAACCAGCCTTAGACAGATCTATTATTAACACCCAGCAGTGCCAAGCCCGCCACTAGCCCACGTCCTCGAGTGCCACATCTGCACATCTCCTCAGTATCTGCAGGGTGGTGACTTCACCGTGGCTCTGGGCAGCCTGTTCCAGTGCTTGGCTACTTTGGTGAAGAAATATTTCCTGATATCCAACCTGAACCTCTCCTGGCACAACATGAAGCTATTTCATCTTGTCCTGTCCCTTGTTACTTGAGGGGAGAGTCTGACCCCCACATTGGAGGCTACACCCTCCATTCTGGGAGCTGTAGAGACCCATAAGGTCACTCCAGAGCTTCCTTTTCTCCAGACTGAACCTCCCCAGATCCCTTGGCTGCTCAATGCTCTTTTCAAAGTGAGGGACCCAGAACCAGCCCCAGGACTCGAGGTGCAGCCTCACCAGTGCCAAGGACAGAGAGACAATCACTGCTCTTGTCCTGCTGACCCCACTGCTGCTGACACAAGCCAGGATGCTGTCAGCCTTTTTGGCCATCTGCCAGCTCATATTCAGGTGTAATCCAGATGATTAAACCCAGAATAATCCAAAATCCAAATACAAAATGGCAGGAAAGAGGTTTCATAAATTTGTGGGTTATTTTTTTCCCCTCATCTCTCACCAAGAAGTCCTTCCAGGACTGTTCATGCCAGCCCTGAAGATCCTGTGCCTGCACTCAGTGTGTGCTAGAGGAGGGAGGCAGCCAGTCCAGGAGTGTGAGCAAACCAACATGGGAGGCAGCTGAGTGTGGAAGGACACACACTTTGCTTGTTTTGGATTGAAAAGGAAGGCTCATTCTAAGCTTCATAGGATTTTTTTGAGGGATGGAAGAAATCAGCCTTTACAAAAGGCAGGGAAAAACTGACTTTTCAAAACCTGGAGAGGATCAGGGCTTAAACAAACAGAGTCTCTGAAATTAAATCATGCAAATGTACTTGACAGATTCCCTGTTCAGAAAATGGTGCCCAAGAACAAATAGTTCTTTGGCTGTTGAAATGTTACAGGATATTGGCAGCCTAAAGAAATGAAAATAATCCCCTGAATCAAGATATTCTGCATCCCCTGAGCTGCTGTGCTCCTGCCCTGTGGTCAGGGGGTGTGAGCACTCTCAAGATGGTGATGACTGAATGATTTATGAAGTCCCTTTTTCAAAGGATGCTTTGAGAGGTACATCTGTGTAGCTGATCCCAGCCAGCCATGGCATCAGTCTCTGGAGACTGTTCCATGTGTTGTCTGTTCATTACATAAAATGGTGATCCTTCCAGGTGAGCAAGCTTATTCTGTCTGATCAGGAAGATATTATGATGTTATTGGGAAAAAAGGCCTCTTCATTAGGATCACTTGACCATGGAACAACATGCATAAGAAATTCCTTAGGTGGACACTGACTTGAAAAGCAGGAAAAGGAGCAAGAAGCCTCTTGGACTGCACTGTGACAATCTGAAAATTCCAGGCATTTTGGCTATTAGGCTGCTCCAAAACACATGAGCAGTATAAAGCATGAAAGCAGAGAGAGATCTAAATTTGATGGGTCAATCTCTTCAGTGATTTGGTTGCACTAAATTCAATCCTTAGTTCAGGGAGGTGACACAGAGCTGGAAATTGAAGTTCAGATACAGAAATTGAGTCTCAGGAAGGCAAGAAAGCAGCAAGGCATAAAGGGGAAAGAAAATAATTTCTAAAATAACTTCCCTTTTGATTCCTCTAGCTAAAGTCAGTGTTTGCCAAGAGATAATCTGTGCATAGCTTTCCCTCCTGTGCTCTGGAAAGAGAATCACTGGGGGCCAGACTTTGAAACCCCAACAGCCAAGTATGAACTCCATTGCTGAGGAATTTCTTTCATGACTAATCCTGCTGGCTCTTCTGGAAGGAGGAGGAGCCCTTCTCTCCTTGGGGGAAAGGAAACTCAGTCTGGACCAAGATTTGCAGGCAGCAGAGTTCCTGAGGGCAATGGTCAGTGCAAGGTAGTTTGATGCCATGGAGATGTTCACATATCAGGAGCAGGTGCTCACTTATCACTGGGGCTGAAGAGGGGATGGACTGAAGATAAACAGCTCTCAGTGTGTTGGCAGAGACCCCAGCCAAACTGGAGAATGATTATCCCCAGGCTGCTTAGTTTCCAGGGCTGCCACCTACCTTGGAACAGTTGTTGTTCTCCAGGAGCCAAGGCCATGGCTCTGTGTGGTCCTTGGAGCCAGTTCATGTCTCTGTATGAGGAGTTCTGGTTTTGTCCTATGAAGACATAAAAATTTGGCCTTTTCTGCACTCAAAAATATTCAAACTAGAGAAACTCTGAATTCAGCCCCCTGCAGGAGCTTTGGTATTTCCTTCCTTCCCAGCCTGGCAAAGCTCTTGCAGGCATGATAGAGATTATCAGTAGTAGTTACAGCAGTATTTATGCATTGTATTTTAAAACATTTTGCTTCAAGCATTTGCAAAGAACCAATATTACAATAATAAGCAACAATTTAGAAATGATCATCAAAGTGGAAAGCCAAGATAGATATAACATAAAGAGCCAAAGGGCATCATTAGAAGGCTGAGGAGGCTTTCCCTTAGAATGCAACCATGATGCAGAAAATGCCTATTCAGAGCTAACTCTCACCTGATCCTTCTTCCCTTCGAGAAAAATGTGCATTAGAATTTAATGTTGCAATTTCTATGTTAGAATTCAAAAAGCAAACACAGCCACGAGCTTCTGCTTGTTCTGAGATCCCATTCCCCCTACATCTCTCCTCTTAGATCTTATTCATCTTTAACAGGTGGTAAAGGAAAACACAGCTCTCAACTGCACCAGGGGTCAAAAATGTTTTCTGCTCTTGCTTAAGTGAAAGAGCAGGATTTTTGTGGACTTGGGCCACAGTTGTACTGTGTATGACCACACAGTCAAATAGCAATGACACAAGCAGAGAAGAGGAACAGCTTTAAATTATCACAGACACAATTCTCTGTGCTTCTTAAGTTACTGTGGCTGTACAGATGCTTATAGCAATCAAGGTTTTTCATTAAAGCCCATTTTTAAGAGAATATTCATTTTCACTGGAGAGGAAAATATTAAGGACATCTGTTTTCCTTAAAGCCTGGACATATTATAAAAAATAGTTGTAGTCCTAAAGGAGAATATTTTAATTTTCAGCTGGAAAATACAGCCCAAGTGCCAAAATCTCAGCTTCATATAGAATAGGAAAAATAAGCTGAAATGTTTGGTGAAGTCTTTTCCTCTTCCTTGGGGTCATCTTTACCAGGTCACTGCTACAAGCTACATTCCTTTTCTTGTCTTCCTTGACTGCTCCAGGACATCCCTTCCCAATTCTGCTCTTTCCCTGGAACTTCTCACCCCTGCAATTTTTACTCCACTGTCCCTTGATGCAGCAGGAACCTGGCAAAGCCCCAGAGGTGCTGATTTGGGGCAGCAGCTCTGTTGTGCTGTCAGCTGAGAATCCTCCCAGCGGTGCTGAACTCTTTCTGAGGCAGCTTTTACATTTTTTTTGTACAGTTTGTACGTGAAGGTGTCCTTCACTTTGTTATTTACAGACTTCAAGGACAAGAGATTTAATATTCAAATTTCTTGTTTCTAAGCTTCATCCAGTTAAGATGAACTGGGTGCACAAACTGTTCAACTAATGTGAAACTTCTGATAGAACATTCAGGTTTTTTCTAAAGAACATGAAAGATGGGACAACCATGATGCTAATTATTTTGCTGCTTAAGCATTCTCCCTGTTTAAATGTTTTTGTCTTGCATTCAGATTGATTTTTTTTCTTTTTTTTTTTATTTTGACATTTATTTCTTAAGTATTTTCCCCAGAACCACACACAAATCTCGTGGCCATCTGTACTGTAAATCTTCCTTTTGATCCTAATACATTTTAAAATTTCTGAGTTCTGACAGCTGTGGTTTTCCCCTTTGATCTTTTCATTCCTACAGAAGTTTTTCACCATTTTTGATGGGATGATTGATCACACCTCTTATTTTTCACATGTAATACTGTGTCTGCATATATAAAGTACATACATTTGTGTATGCATATATACATATATATAGTATATATATATATAAATATATATGTTTACATATGTGCATATTTGTGTATATATATGTATATATGTGAGTATATATGTTCTATATGTTGAGTTTTGGGCAGCTGGCTTCTAATAAGATGCCCTTAGCCAAGGCTGTTGGGTGGTGGCTCTGGCCTCATCTATTTGAGACAGCTGAAGCTCCTCAGTTTTAGGACCCTATTTACCTCTTCTGAACTGTGTCTGGTATTTCTGGTGATTGTGCTGCTTGTTGAGTAAATGCTGCAGATAATTTCAAAGTCATTGGCAAAATATCTTCTGGATTGATCCTTTGTGAGGCAGCAAAGGCATCTCTGAGTGCACCAGGGAGAGTTTTCTGCTGATCCAAGTGGCTGAGCACATTTCTGCCTGTATGAGCTCGGTGTGGGAGGCAGCTGGGCTGGCAGGCAGAGGCAGCCCTGTCACAGGGTGCTGGAGCAGGCTGACCAACAAGCCACAGGTTCCCCTGTGCCACATTGTCAAAGGCAATGTTCCCATTTAGTCACTCACACTCACTCTCTTTCAAGCCTCATTGAACTCCAAGAGGGGTAAAAAACCTCTGCAACAAAACTGATCCTCATGTGCAGGACAGAGACGTTCAGAGGATGTCACTGCCATCACTCTGGCTGGGTGAGGCTGGAATAACTCCTGTCAAGCCCATGATGGAAGCAGGATGGAGGAGCACTGCTAACAACAGGCAGCCGTCAGCACTTCCCAAACTCCCCTGTGACACAAGGCCAGGGGCTGTCTCTGCATCTCCCCGTGGGTGTGCCTGGTGCTGTGAGCTGCAGTCTCTGGTATCAGGGGCTGTCTGGAGCAGTGAGGGGCCCTGCAGCTGCCAGAGCCCAGCAGAGGGTGACAGCTGCAGAGGCATCATCAGTGCCACCTCCCACCGCTGCTGCTCACAGCCACAGCCCGCCTCAGTTCATGGGAGACATCATTTCCCCGTGAAGGAGGACTGATTGTCAATCCAGATGGAAATGGATTTGCATGAAATGCACTTTAATTAATTAGCTAAATGTTTGCAAAGTGCTTTGAAGATGTAAAACTCCATACAAGTGTTCAACGGTTCTAATAATAAAATAACAATAATTAATTTCCCCAGGAAGCGTGTGTACAACATGTGCTCAGAATATTCCCATCCAAGAACATTAAAAAAAATAACCCCACTTTACCTCTGACATTTTATTGAGGACTGAGTACTGCAATAAAATAAATTAATTAATTTATTCATCCATGGAGACTTCAGTTTGGCTCTAGTTTTAAAAAAGAAAATAGCAGCCATAGTACCCATTAGTCAATGTGACAGAACAGCAGCATAATTTAGAGCAGTTAAACAAGACAGGGCTGGTAAGGAACAAGGCATCTGATAGGGGGATCAAGTATTTCTGCTTTCAGTTTCCCCTAAAAGCACTGTGGCCCTGCAACAAGGTGGCCTGCAGTGACTCAAAATCTGGATATTATTCTGAGCACATTAACTATGAGGAGGCAGGAAGAAATCTGCTTCATCTGCTACAGACGCTTTTACTCATTATTCCTGGATGGAGGCTGGGAAATTCTGCTTCCTTCCCTTGGAAGAAGTGTTCATTTCAGTGCTTGCATTCCCTTGCATTTGATTTCTGCAAACATTTGGTCAGATTTCTGCACATAAGAAATTAGTGAGAAAAAAAGCCGTTGCAAAAGCTGCTGTGGATTTGCATTTACCAGAGGATTTGCTTTCCAGCAAATGCTTCCAGCATTTCAAGGTCTTTACAGCAAACCTCTGGCTCAAGAGTCAACCTTCCCTGTGCTGCTCCACCAGGATTGTGTTCTCTGGGTGAGACTGGGCTAGATCATCCTCACTCTGAAGGAAGGAGATGGCAGTGCAGTGCTCCTCCTTCAGCTTCCTGACAGGTTGAAATCACTCAGACTTGTTAATTTACCTGTGACACCCCACCAAACACATCTGCTGGAGCAGGTCACCACAGAGACTCCAGGGCAGGCAGAGATCTGTGGATGGGCTGATTTCCCCCAGCACTTTTCATGCTTTATACAAGTGCAGAGATGAGTGGTGAAAGTTTGTGTCATCAATCAGTAGCTTCTACCCAGAGCATTAGGGATTTTAAAGCTGAGGAGATAATGTGACAAATGAAAAAAATGATGTGAATTAGCAGAAAACTGACTTTTCCCCTCGATATTAATTCATTTCTGTGGCAAGGGTGCACTTTCAGAGAGAAATCAAATTCATTAAGAGGTTTTGATGGATATGGAGAGAGAGGAAAACACCATTTATCACTTGGAAAAGCTTCACAAAGCACAAGAAGGGCCCCTTTATGGAGTCATAACTGCTGGAGTTGTCATCTGTCAGGAGCCTGCACCATGGCTCTCCCTGCCCAAGTGGGGATGTGCAGATTGCAAGTGAGGCTTTAAACTTCTCTCCAGAGCCTGAGTTCAGGAGTTTGTTTTTAGTGTATTTCAGAAATAAAATCGGAGAAGAAAAATGAGAGAGTTGGGCTGCTTTCTGCAGAGGGACTCTGCCACCCAATTCACCAAGGAATTGCATGAGATGCACCTGATTCATCTGCCTCAGAGCAGAACTTTATGACCAAAACCGCCTGTTTTGTTCCCAGTAGTTATGTAGAGTGTTATATAACAAGAAGCACTCGAGTGAGACACTCAAACAAAAACAAACCTATACTTTATCTCCATGCCTATAAGCAAATTGAGTGAGAGCAAATGATTTTAGGTGTATCTCTAACCTCCTTACCAAGGCAGAGGAGATATTCGTGCTCCACCAGAACAAAAAAGAAGCATTCAAAAGAATAGCTGAGGTCAGCCATTTTCCCTAAACACTTAGGTGTTTGCCAAAAACTGGAAGATTATTTGACAGTCATCAGCATGAATTTTCTTGAAGAGGATGCCTGGAGTAAATAGAAAGACCTGAAGGTATTGAGCATGCAAAACTAATACAACTTTACCCTGACACTGAATTCATCCTGCTTCTGGAGAGAAGCAATGGGGAATTTGAAATCTCCATACAATCTCAACACCCTGACTGAATAAAAAGAACAAGATTTACCTGCTGCATTTGACCATTATGTTATTGAAAAATTCCCACCTATGAACTAAGGGATTTAGCCCTTGGAAAACCTGCTTGTATTTGCAGAGCTGTTTCCTGACCTTTTCTGTAAGCCAACGTAGTCATGAGCAGCAAGATCAAAAGCCTGATGAATGTCTGATGTGAGGAGAAAAGAAAAGGCTTCAGGCTCTTTCCCTTAGAGACTGATGAACACTCATTTCCAGTTAATTTAATAGGGTATATGCTGAAAAAGGGACTCCTGTATACAGTACATTGAACACAATCTCTTATATTTTCTCTGCTTAAGTGGATGGTCTATTCTAGTGAGCCTCTGTCTTAGCAGACACTAAATATTATGTTTGTCAGCTGGATGTACCTCTTCAGAGCTCAGTTTGCAGGCACTGAGTGCACTTCAGCAGATGTTAGTTCAGAATGGATACAGAAACCCAGAGCCCTGCCTGATTTGGGACAAAACGAAGAGGTGACCTGAGCCTCCAGTGAGGCAAAACAGCCAAATTTAATTGATTTTGGAGCAGCAGCAGTGATTGTGGTCCCTGATGATCCAAGCTGGATGCTCCAGACCAGCTGACTGTGCAGCAATTAAAGCAAAGTGATGAAGGAGGAGAGTGTTTTAGGGCAGCAACACCAGCACCAGGCTTAAAGCTGACAACTGAAATTTAATAATGCATCTCATGACATGTGAGCACTTTGTTCCTGAGCCATCATTGAGGTTTTTGGCATAGTAACTGAGCCACACAGCTGGAAGGAGCAGGAGTGATCCTGGGGGATACAGCTCCCCTTCCAGAGGCACAGCAGAGTGGGAGCAGCTCTGCCTGTCAGCACCTCAGGCCTGACTCCTGCACGTTTCACAGGAGAGAGGACACACAAATACGTGTCCTCACTGGTTCCCTGCCCAAACCTCTCCAGACAAAAACAAAACTCAGCTGAATTTGACAAACGCACCTCCAAAAAGCTTCTTGGCTGGTTCCTACCTGCAAGGTAATAATCTGCCTCTATGGAGAATGACTTTGGGAGGGATATAATGAAAGGGGGGAGGGAAAGAGTTGACATTATTTAAAGAAATCCGTTTAGTGAAGCTAAGTATGTCATCTACATCTTCATTTTGCAGGTGTCAAGTAAATATAAGAAGATTGTACTTGCAGTAGGCAAGAGCCCATGCTCAAGCCCAGGTATCTACATTAATGTTACCATCTGCTTTAGGGTTTTCTTCACTGGAACATTATTACAATCTAACCCCTTCAGCTGATAATTTCATGTGCTTTGCAGGATGGTGAGCAAGGTAGAAGGAAGGGAGGAAGTTCTTAGAGGGGAATGAGGCATTTTATTGCATTTTACTGCTGTAAGTAATTACCAATTTAATTATTTCATGTACTCTCTGCTTTTGATGGCTATTACCAACATATAAATACTTTGCAACAGCATAATTTCTCTGGCAGCAGCAAATAAAGAATCAAATGGTGATTGGACCCATCAACTTTGTCATCTCTGTCCCTGCTTCTTCTCTCAGGTTCCTTTCTGGAGTTCAAGGTTGTGTGGATTTCTCCCCTAAATCCACTGAGCAGAGTCAGGGCCACAAAGCAGAATGTTCTCTGTTCTTTTAGGAGCTCAAGTGAAGGCTGCAAGAATAATAGAATCACAGAATGTCCTGGCTTGGAAGGGATCCACAGAGAGCATTGTTAATCTATTTCATTGTAGCTGGGGTGGTCAGGGCTGTAAAATGGTCCAGTGCTTAACTGCATTTTTATAACCCTCTACAGGAGACAGAGTGATGCCAGAGAGCCTCTGCATTTACCACTGCAGAGGAAGTGGAAGGAGACATGCTCCTAAAAATGCAGTTTACCAGGGGAAGCTGCAGCAGCTGTATCTGTGCTAGCAAAGAGCTCTTCCCTCAAGTTCAGCCCAGGATTCACCCTCCCTTTTCCTGAAACTCAAATAATTCCACGTTGGGTCAAACACATGTGAGATGCTTCCAGGCTGGTCTCTGGCAGCTGGAACTGCTCCAAGGATGCTGTGGACTGCTTCTGTTGTAGCAGATCTGAACTGCATGAGGAGGAACTGAGAGCTTGCCATCACTACCCTCTGCAAATCAGGACTGAGAGGCTGCTCTGCACATATCCCTGCCTGTCCTGGTCACTGCTATAATTTCATTGTTTTCTTGTCCTCCATTCTGTTTTGTCATTATTTAGTCTTCTGCCATGAGTACTTTCATGCCACCTTTCCTCTTGGATCAGGGTAGGAAGTGGCCCCTGGCTTTAAACAGCCACCCTACCCCACAGGGTACCTGCTGTGCCTCACAGGCACTGTCCCCATTAACCAGCTGGGACAGAACTGGCTCCAACCTGAAAAATGGAGGTGCCAGCAAAATGAGGAGCCACAGTTCTTCTTCTCTCTAAATCCTCTTGTTGGTCTCAGTGGTAATAAATCAGTGCTTAAAACACTTTAGCTTTTCATCATCCATTAGACTAAACATCCTCTACTCATCTGTTTTCCTTCTGCAGTATCTTTGTCTTCACGAGTCGGAATTAATTGATTTCTTTGTGTTGGGTTGAGTTTCATAAGAATGCTAAATATGCCCAAGAGATGAAAACATGAACTGAGTGCTGTGTATGTGTGTGCAAAATAGATTTCCATCTAGATAAGGGGGAAGTGAGAGTTCAATACAGAGCTACTACTGTTATAATCCTGGAGACACAGGAAAACCACAAAATTGCTGTATGTGCAACATGGGAACAGGTTGCTCAGGGAAGCTGTGGCTGCCCCATCTTTGAAATTGTTCAAAGTCAGGCTGGATGTCTCTGCCCATTGCAGAAGGTTTGGATTAAATAATCTTAGAATGTCCCCTCCAACCCAAACCAGACTGTGATAATATGGGGCCTCTTAGGTAGGTTCAGAAATATCTATTTTATAAATAAAGTAGAAATCCATGATGAAAGTTAAATTGTTTGAGAGAGCTCAGACAGCAGACAAACTACATAACCCTTAAGAAAACTGGGGAATTCAGGATGTCACTCATGCTCTCTCTTCTGAACCATGTTATCATCTGAATGTGTAAGAAAACAAAATCTACCATAAAATAAACTTCAATCATAAGTCAGGGAAGCTGAGGGGGCAGCAGGTCTCTCAGTTTTTTCTCTCAAAATCAAAACCCAAAAAGACAAGGAAAGCACAATTTCTGTCCAGTAAAATGCCATTATTGTGTCTGACAATGACAGGTTTTGCATACACAGACACACAATGTGCCTGCACATGCATACAAAGTTCTTCCATAATAACAGGTTTTCTGGCTTAATCTCAAAGCTGACGTAAAGGAGAAGACCAGGAGCTTCTCTTCTGCTATTTTATGGACTATGAATAAGATTACACTTGTCCTGATGATTCTTCCATTTGGCCATCATTAATAGCCATCAGACAGACTGCCCCTCACAAGGAGAGGACATCCATACCCAACAGTCTGCCAGACAGAGCCAACACTCTATATGTACCCACAGTGACCCAACACGTGTTTTTCTCCTTTCCTTCTTTAATTTAAAATAGTTTCTCTCTTTCCTTTCCATTTTCACCTGCTCCCTGGATGGAAATTGCACTGCTAGGAAGGCAGGGACACCAGCTGCTCTGTAACTCTCTGCATTTATTTCTCTTAGGTCCTGAGTCAGTCAGGTGCTTTTGTGCATGCTGAACAATAAGCACCTGCTTGAATCCATCCTTGTTCAGTGAAACATTTAAAACTCATTGTAAGCCCCACTGACAGCAAGCAGAGTTAAACACAGTTAATGCCATACTTAAAATTCAGCCTAGTTGTGTAATGCTTTGCCAAATCATTGTTTGGCACTGGATAGCAATGCAGGCCTAAGTGACCTCCAAAAGGCTGCTCATTACAGCTGTTTATAGCAGTTAGGGGCAAATTCCTTAAGGTGCAGTTAAGGAAATGTACCTAACTTCAGATCTTCACCACTCACAAGTAAAAGCTCAAGGAAGCTGAGAGGAAAAGGTTCAATTTGCTCTCCAAATGTGACATAAGATCTGAGGAATAAATGCAAAAAACTGCTGCTTTTAAAATTTTGAGGTTAGCAATCATTCACAGCTGCCATAAAAGCCAGGCAATTTCCATATACTTCATTTTAGCTGCCTGAAAACTAAATTCTCATGTTAAAAATCTGAAGGTAACTTAGGGATGTTTGCTTGTAACTGCCTACCTACAATTTCTAACATTTGAAAATTCATCATCTAGTAAATTATTTGAGTGGAAACCATTTAGTGTGTCAGTTATGCTCCTGATTTTTCATGACCAACTGAGATAATTCATCACTAACACAAACAGTGCATGTGCACATCAACATGAACAGCCTCCTGAAGGGTGAGCAGTGGGTTGGTTGTGAGAGGATTTATGCCAGAGTACAGGGAGTGAGGAGTCCAAAGCTGTACCTACACCATCCATGTCCTCAAGAACATAAAGGAACTGAAGCTGCCTGACTCTGGTCAACAGAAAATCTGTCTGAGCCATCTGTTCTCCAAGAGTTTGTTGACAAGTGCACAACTGGAGTGGCAGTGCCTAATGGGAGGTGTCTAATGGGCAGAGGAAGAGAGTAAGCTAAACAGCTCAGTCTGTGACTATTAAAAACAGGCTGTGGTTGGGCTGCCTGGCTGAACTGCCAAAGGTTCAGCTATTAGAGGGCTCAAGATGCTTATCTAAAAATAGGTTTAGGGCTTTTTGTCAAATTTCAACACTTTGGTTCTTTCTAACCATAAAATCTGCCTGATCTTTGGATCTGACCGGAGCTCTGTGAAGATCAAACTAAGGCAATGAGAGCCACAGAAAAACAATGGATTTAGTGACAAAAAGTATTTAAGCCTATGTTTTACTTTCTCAGTAAATGCAGCCCCTACTACTAATATCACTAGAAACATCTCTAAGTTCTTTCAAAGTGCCAGGATCCCTCAGGTCAGGTGTTAAATGCAAGAAGCAAGACCAGAGCACCAGTCATGCTGTCTGCAGGCAGAATCCCTGTGTCCCACTGCTGCCTGCTCTTGAAGGAGTCCTATGCCTTGAAAGAGCTCCTCTGCCTAGCAGTACACTCACCAGGACCTAACCAGAGATCACTCTGCATCATTTTCCCCATTCCAAATATCTGCTGAGATGTTTATATTTGGCTGTGCCTGTGAAACCTCTCCCCAGCCAGGACCCTGTAAAGAGCTTTGCTGCAAACATGGGTGAAGCCCCAAACTGGTGAAATTGGTGAGACAGGAGGAACAACCTCCACAGGAGGGAAATCATGACAACACAGCTTGCAAGGAGTAGCAGACACTGCCATGCTCACCCAGAGCTTGCCAAAGAGCTTGTTTGTGTGAGTTCCCTCCATTGCCTTTTCCCATGTACGTGATTGCTCATGCACACAAAGCCAGTGAGTGCCTGCACGGGGATGAACACACACATGCTCAAACCCAGCCACACTGTGCTCCTCCTGCCAGCTGGAAAAGGAGGGATGCAGTTATTCTTATTTTCCCTGTTCCTTACCCCCACAGAAAAGTCTGGGATACCAAACAACAACCTGTACAGAGAAGATAGAGCAGTTTAAAATGGACAAGAATACCTGAAACAATCTCATCTGCTTTGCCCAGGAGGAGCTGCTATTTCACTTCCATGCCTGCTGAAGCTGTGAATGTCTCCCTGAGTCTCAGCAGCGATTTTCATTCCTTAATTAATCAATTACACATGTAACTGTGGTCCATTAGCAAGGCAGATGACTGTCTTCAGATGCTGATTACTGGTTTTGGAAGAGCCCAAAAATATTTCAGTAGGATGAATAAATTTCCTCTATGAGGTTTTAATGAGACCATTTAGCTTTCTTTTCTTTTTTTTTTTAAACAAGAACTGAAATGGGTGCAATAAAGCAACTCCACCTACGTGATGCACAGGGGAAAAACAACAGGACCCAGTTTTAGACCCTGTCTGCACTTAATTGCACTTGGAAGAGTATATAATGGAGGACTAATGGTACCTGTGTGTTTAGCCCACTTAGCAGTGCAGAGGGGATGATTTCCTATACACACTATAGCACTTTGGCTGGCTGTTTTATAAGATAATGATCAAGACTGCCATGGCTAGAATGTCCTGAGTTATAAACCCTAGCTGGTCATGATCATAATTATTAATAATAACACTAATCTGCATTTCTAAATCATATTTGACCCCAAGAGCTACTGGTGTCTGTTTGTATAATATACACATTGCAGTAAGTCTAATTTCATTTATGTATAAATATAGGGACATTTTTTTCAGTGTGGGGGCACATTTTCAAAGAAACAAGAATTCAGTTCTTAGAGCAGCTCAGTCTACTGTGCTGCACACAGAAATACAGCCAGGATTTGAGTACTTAATTTCCTGACATCTTCCCATAGAATGCACATTGTGTCTGTTCATTTCATTAATCTGTTATTGACAAGAAGAGCTCAGGACTTTGATTTTAAATCTCATCTGAAAGTCAGAAAGCCTCCCCTGTGCAGCAACTGCTTGCCCCTGGGTCACTGCTACCATTATATGATGATTTATATTTACATATTCTGCTTGGAGGTTGCATTGTATTTGCTTTATCCTGTTTTTCTTCCTGACACTGAGGGCAAAAGCAGCAATCAACATGGGACATTGGCAAGGGCTCACAGTTGGCTCCATCCCCATTACCTTCAGCCTTTCTTAATGTTTCCCTGATTATTTTCCAAACCAAGAAGCTTAAGCTGTGAAATTCCTAAAAAATTAGTTCTGAGCTCAAGTGCTAAAAATACACATTTCATGTAATGCTGGAAAGAAGACACGGTGATCCCTACTCTACGTTTGCCAAAGCATCTCTGAAATCCAAATAAATTAAACTTCTTATTCAATCAGTGTTGCCAAGTAGATGGATACAAACAGCTCCAGTGGTGAGCAAGTAAATTGGCCATATTCTGGGATTTATTCTGGTAGGTTTTCACAGCCTTTTTTTCCTGCTGGACCAATGTCCTTCATCCCCTCTGGACAACTCCTGGTGCTGTCCAAAGCTTTGAAGTCAATTGGGCTTTCACTCCTCTTTCCTTTAAGGGTATTTAGATTCGACTCAGGAGTCAGAAGTCAGGAATACATGGATAAAACATCCCCAAAGCTGGGATAAAGGCAGTAAGAAGCAATTTGCATTGTAAAGAAGTTTTATAAGTATGCAGCCTATTAATAACTGCCTCCACTTGTGACAAATGTCACTGGGCTGATTTGAGCTGCTTTGGAGGCGGAACAGACACAATTATTTACCCCTCCAGAAGATACTCTCAACAAATTATTCACATTTGAAGGGTGTTGGGATGGTGTTTTCTTTTGTTTTGTTTACCTGATGAGCAATTTCAACCCAAAGGTCCTGGTTTTTAAAGGCTTCAGACTCAGAGTCACTTCTGCAGGGCATTTGCATCTGTTGTACTGTACATTGCACAGACTTGAAAGTAAAACATTAAAAGAATTAGAAAACAATGGAGAAGATTTGGGTATTTACATAGCTTCAGAGCTATGATGGCCAAGGAAAAGCTTGCTGTGTCACCTGGAAACACAGGAGTCTGTGAGCCTCTTTCAGAGGAAACTTTTGGAATTACCTGGCCCTCATGGTAGATTGACACTTCTGAGCTATCTTCTGTAGGAGAAGTGCTCTTACTGAACCCAAGGCATTTGGAGGAGAAAACAAACTCCCACACAACCAGAAAAATTGCTGTAATTCACCTGGTGAATTTTCTCCCAGCAAAAAGCCCATGAAGCAGATCCCATCACCCTGCCCTTGAGCTGGGAGCAAGAGGAACAGAACTGGTCATTTCCCTGGATGTGACTGTACTTGGGAACTGTCAGTCCTCAAGACTGCATGAACCATGAAAGCCAGCCAGCAAAGCCAGCAGTGAACATTTCAGCCCTGTCTACCTGTCCCTGCAGATGCACTGGAGAGCCCCATCTCCTGGCACCTCCCAAACCCCCAGTCATGCCCTGCAGCAAGCTGAGAACTTGCTGAAATCAATGAACTCAGTTCTTTGCAGGACGTGGCTGCCAGCAGGAGCAGCCACTCAAGGTGCTGTGACAGTGCCAGACCTCACACCCACCCCAGCCCAAGCAGGCACTGGCTGCAGCCCCAGGCACGGGGGTGGTTTGTGCCCAGGTACAGAGGCAGCAGCTCCTCACCTTCACCCAGTCCTCCCCACCTCCCAGGCAGCTCAAGAGACAGCAATGGCACAGTTACCAACACCTTCACATTTTGTTCGTGTTTTGTTACCTCCAGTAAAAATATCAATTACACAGTCTGACAAGGAGAAAATGAAATTGCAAAGTGTTAGGCTGCAGGTGTTTAGTCCAATGATTGGGGCTGCCTTTAAAGCACTGTAATGACACCATCCTGGATGGATATGAGAGAGATTGGGTATTGTGTGCATTCCTACACTTCGAATTTAAATTAAAATTTGCTGTGATTTAAGATGTTATCTCCTTTGAAGGTCTATACTTTCCTCAGAGAGAATAATTATTCTCAGCTAATAATGTGAGTTGCTAGGCTAGTGATTACTATATTTGCAACAGGGTAAATTTGCTTCCTATTGACGAAGACTCAGGTGTATTATTTACTGTCTGATAATTTCAATCTGGAATTAATCTTTGGCTTGAAAGGATACCTATTCTTTAAAGCTCATCATCCCCTTGCCCTGCTTTTGCTTATGTCTTCAGTTTCCAAGGTACATTTTTCTTCATGATTTGCAGAAGTCATTACTAAATGCTTGGAAGTCCACCAGCCAGGTTACCTTGATAATTTCTTTTTATGAATAGTAATAACAACAATGTCAATAAATAAAGCTAAATCATGCCCAGAGGAAAACAAAGTAGTCACTTGTGAGTTGTGCTTGCAAAGATTGGTAGTAAGAGGGTAGCAAGGACATAAAATAAGTAGGCAGAATTACCCCCCATGTCTCATTTTGAAATCAAATTAATCAGGCCACCACCCAAGGACTTTATTCATAAATGTAATGGCAAGCAACACATTCTTGTAAAAGAGTCCAAGGGGAACACAGGAGCTAATAGCTCAGTGCAATGACCACTGAGCAGCTCAGGACAAAAAATTTTAATGTTTTATTCCTCCATCAGCTCAAGGGCAGACATCAAACTGGAGCAGGATCCCTGTGTGGCAAACAGGAAGATCTAGATTGTTCTCCACACTGGCTTTAGTTCATTGTGCAGTCATTGAAGAGGCCTATTGAGAGCAGGGTCATTGCACTGGAGATCTCTGTGGTACAAACATTTCCACTTGTGCTCATTCCTTGTCACGTAGGAGGAATCCCTGGCTGAGTAATGCCTGGGATTAGCTCAGCCCTCACTCCTTCCCTGCCATTGTCTCAGGTGGGGGAATCCATTCTCAATGATTATGTTGCTGATAAGGGAATTCCCAGGACTACAGTGACTGAACATATTGGATTTACATAATCTTGTTTAAAAACCAGCATTTCATTTCCATCATGTCACCAGATTCCAACTGCATTGAGCAAGGGAGGATACTTGGGGAAGTCATACCTAAAGAGAAAAAAGAAAACCCAGAGAGAAAAGGAGACAGAAGGTGATTTTTCCAGATTTTGCTGTGCCGTGAGACACCTCTGAGATCTAGTTCAGAAAGTCTTCTTCTAAAGTGACAAGGAGCTGTCAGCTTTCCAGTCAGCCACACCACCACCCTAGTTTTCATTCAGAGAACCTGCCACCCACACCTCCCCGAGCCTGGGCTTGCACACAGAGCAGAGATCCAGGCTGTGACCAGTGTGGTACTGGGAAAGGGGTGGATGGAGCTCTGGGCAACCTGCTCTGGTGGGAGATACCCCAGTTTAACATGAGATAATGGTCAGAAAATGGTTTGGGTTTGAATTTGGGGCATTTTCTTTGGTTGGATTTTAACATTTCCCTGCTTAGTTTTCCCATCTAGACTTCCTCTTCTTTATGAAATCCTATCTCTAATGCCTATCAAGGCATTATTTCATCCCCAGTGGACACTGGAAGGTTGCAATAATCATGTTCATGATTTAGGATATACTTAACTTCAGCCTTGAACTCTTCTGTGGTTCATGTAGCATTCACCCAGGGTTACCTCTTTTTTTTTTTCTCTTTAACAAGCATTCCTTCCCACAAGTTTTATACTGAACCTTGACCTGAGGAGACAGGGAAACTGCTTATTTGGAAGCAAATGTGTAGCACTTACAAGAAAAAGCTGCTTTAATTGACCTGGAGGTAGGACATTCTGGAATACCAGAAATAAATCTCAGCAAGGACATGGAATAATAACTGGCACCCCAAACTCAAAGCCTCAGAAAATCTGTCTGAGAATATCTCTCTAGCCCTAAGGTAGGGGTCACCCCACAGAGCAAAAGATCTGTCCCAGAGACCAACACAAAGGTGACACTATTCCTGTCCTCTTCCAGGTGGGATGCAAAAGGGGACACAGTAACTTAGCAGGGTCCCACAGCTGTGCCGAGCCAGGGCTGCTCAGAACTCTTCATGGTCTCTTTGGGTAGGGTCAGAAGAGGGCTGTAAATAGTTGTTCTGAAATATTTATAGGCCTAAGGGCTCAGTACAAGGCTGGTTTGGTGTTCAGGGGTCTAAGGGAAGGAACAGGGTTGCTGGGAAAAATCCAAAGCTCTTATTCTTATCCTAAATAAGGAATGGTAAAAGCTGAGTTTATCACTCAAAGATCTATTTTGAAGGGATGAGGATAATATTCTTTTCCCATTCTGAAGCAGAAGATTTCAAGTCTAAGAAAGGGCTCCCTCTGGAGAAATCTTGCTGACTTCTGAAACCCCAGGACAGGAGTGGATCCTGCTCCTGTCCTGCCCATGGACAGGCTGCAACCCTGGGGAGTTACATTCTCCCTGGAGTGTCCCTTACTCTGCCAGGGGAACAAAAGTGAGGAATGAAGACACTTGAGGTCTGGCTTTGGTTTCCTCCCTATTAGCTCTGTTTGTATTTACCAAGTAGCTCTTTTAAAATTTTCTATAGCGAAGGAAAAGCTTTCCAAGGAATTCTAAACTTGTGGTTCTCAGAGAGAAAACATCAACACAAAATCTGTGGTGGACCTTATCTGTATGCAGGTGTGGTGGAATGAGCTCCTAAGGCTGGGGTAAAACTCTGCTTAAGAGCCTCAGGCTGGGCTCTGTGGGTTCTGGACAGCTGCAATGTTGATTTTAGCTGGTTAGTTCCCAGCAGGATGAGAATTCTGTTCTGAATCATCCATATAGGGAAAGCATTGAGGGCTTGTGGCCTCAGATTGTTTTGAGGTGATAAGCAAAGCACTTAGAAATACCTGGCTTACATTCCTCATGCAGAGATATGGGAGAGGCTCACCAAACCACTCTGTGGTGAGACTTCTCCTTTTAATAGCCCAGATTTTAACTGCAGAAGGTTCTGCCTTCTGGAGAAGGACCTCAGTGTTGTTGACATCTTGTCATGGTTATCTGGGCTGGAGATCTTGTCTGCAAAGCCCATGGCTACAGCATCTCAGCAGGCTGCCCCAGGAGGCACCACTCTTGCAACCCTGCTGCTAAGGCACTGCCCAGCCCACAGCTTTCCTCCTCTACCTGCACTCTCACCACATTATTGCAGGGAATCTACACCTCCCCTGGAACACAGGATGTGCAGGCTGAGAAGGATGAAAAGCACAGTACTAGTCTACTGAAACAGAAATTCTTATTTTCCCCCTATAATTACATTTGCTTTGCTTCAGGTTTGCACAACTCGCATTTCAAAAGCTTTGGCTTTAGTCAGGGCTGCTTGTTCTCTGAACTTTTGAATCACTGCCTTTTTTTTCTTTTTTTTCTTTTTTTTTTTTTTTTTTTTTTTCTTTTGACCCTTTTCCCTGATTTTGCTGAGGGTCAGAGCCCTGTGAGCTGTGTCTGATGCCCTGCTGCAGCACTGTGTCTGTCTGATGGGGGTCCTGGGCACAGCCTCCTGCAGTTACTGAAGAGCAGAGACCAGCCAATGTTGTGGGCAGCTGCTGCCATCTCCTGGTCTCTCAATCCCCCAGAAAGTTTGGGCATCATCAATAAGGTCAAGTGCAATAATTTAGTTTTTCATATAAGTGCATACATGTTCATATATGTATGTAAACACACATATTTGTATAGGTGAAAAAAGAAATGCTGAACAAATTTCAATATGAATTTTAGTATTTTGAAATAGTACTATATGGGTTAGTACAGTAAAAACTCTGTACACTTAAAATGTTAAAAATTATATATAACCCCCTAACTGTTTGCATTATCATGGGCCATGGGAGCTGAATGTTCTTCAGCTAATTCTCCTTGCTCACTGAGCAGCAAGAAAAATATTTTGATAGTTTTTTCTGATTTATAATCACCTGCTCACAAAAAAATTCTTGTCTGAGAAGGACAGACTCAATATCAGCCCGCAGATCATACCATGGTTTGTGCATTGTCAGGGTACTCAGTCTCCAGCAATTTCTGCCCCAAGCTGGAAAAACAGGGCTCCATTTCCCATTCACAGGGACCTGGCCAAGTTTTGCTCTTCTCTCTTTTCAAAAAATGTGAACTCAGATTGCCAAGCTTGATTTTTACTTTTAAAATCCCCAAATTAGATCTGAGATACAGGAGCACTGGTGAAATGATTTGCCATCTTACTACAACCTGACTAAACCACATGACTATTATGAAGTCACTTCACAATTCAGAAGCATCACTCAAACCTATTGCTGGATTTTGTGGCTGCCAGGAATGCCATCATCATCACCCTTCCTCCTCCACCAGGTAACCTTCTGTGACAGCTTGGATGAACTTGCACATCCAGGGAATCTGGGTCATTTATTAGTAGCTATGAGGATCTGTTCCAGAAAATCCACATGAAGAAAATGAGATGGTCAGGGCAGGAACATCAATGTGGGAAAGCAGGAACACAGATTTGTAAAGGTTTTCTTACCAACCACTCCATCCTATGTGGTCTCAGGCAGATGTGTCACATAATCCCACTTTTCCCTGTGCCCTACTTTAAAATTAGTCAGTGGTTTCATGCACTGTTTTTTTTTTTTTTGTTTTTTTGTTTTTTGTTTTTTTTTTTTTTTTTTTTTTTTTTATCAGCAACTCTGTCTGAACATTCAAATATGGGATTTTTCTGCTTACTGAGACTTCAGCCTTATGCAGAATGTCAACTAGCCTGGAGTAAGAACGACTCAAAAGCACCTCCAAGGCTTCCAGTGCAAATCTCTGACCTTTATCTAAAAACTCACTTTGCAGAAAATGCTTTATGATGGTGTTTGCTGATGCACATTTTCCTACAGGCAGAACACACAGAAGGGGCTCAGGGAAGGTTGGCTCCACAGCTCTGCACTCTGTAGCTGGACATGAGCACTGCAAGATTCACAGCTGGCAGCTCCCACTGAAACCAGTCCTTACCTGTTCCCACCTGAGACCAGTCCTTACTGATTCATGCCTAAAACCAGTCCTTACCAATCCCAGACTGCTGCTGGCTCTGATTCACCCAGTGGAATCCCAGCCCAGACAGGTCCTATGGGATCCAGCTGAACCCAAGCTGAGGGAAAGTACCTTCATGGTTTATTTATAACATTTCCAATCTCTCTGGCTCTTTATCTCTCACTTTAATATTACCTTTAGCATGTTGCAGTGGATGTGATGAGAGGATTAATCACTGATTTACCCAACAATTTTTCAGCATTTAAATTTCTTAACTACAAGCCACATCAAAACTCAAATCAAAACCCTTCAGTGGGCCTAGGACAAGTGGGATCACTGCATTTTATGTTCTATATAAAGAAATTCTTGCACAAACTCCATAGTCTGTCAGACAGCTTTCACTGCTTGTACCATGAGCTCTTTTCCTGTACAGTTGCTGCTATTTGTATCATTGCTCTGAAAGCATGGCCTGGACATTTAGATATATACAAAGAGCTGCAAATGAAAAGAAAGAGCTCACATCCTAAGAAATACATCCAAGAAGGGAGTATTCTGTGGTCAAATGATGTACAAGCCTCAAAAGCAATGCTTCTTTGGGGGTTCATTCTTGTCACAAAGCAGAGTTTAGCTTTTTGGTCTTGCACAGCATTTGAAGATATTTCATGTTCCTCCTGCCAGAAAATTTTTCAGGGTAAGGATTTTCTTGTGTACTATGTTTGGAAGTCCACAATGTGGAAGGATTGTGGTAGAAGGCAGACTTAATTGAGTTGGGATTGCTTGAGAGAGGAAGGATGAACAAGTAGCAAATATCAAAGAAAGCACCCACAGTGTCAGGGTACAAAGTTACCCAATATAGCCCTTGTAAAAGGCTCAAAATGTACATTAAAAACAAACACTACAAGAGCCATTCTTTTTCTTTCAGCCTTTTAATGTGACAGAGAGAACAAAAACAAAGTCCATTGAACAGCTGCAATTTCCAGTGACGACCAGACACAGATCAAATAAAAAAAATAAAAGAAGGTTTTAAATGAAGGAAAGGAACCAAGGGACTGGAATTGGCTATTTCACACACAGAGTTGACAGAACATCTAAATGAAACTTTCCATTAAAGCACAATGCCAGGTGTTATTTACAGTGGGACTTGCAGTGTGTGTACATTTATACAGCACTAGCATCACATACAGCAAAGAAATTAATTTCATTTTGTTTCCTTCACAGTTCCCAGGCTTGATTCTTCCTAAAAGCAGCATTTGCTAATATAAGGGTGAGAAACTGAGGGAAAAACTTAATGCAAAATAAAATGCATAGGGTTTAAATCTACATAAAGCTAAAAATACCATCTCAGGTTTTGTGACTCCTTTGGAAAGCCAAAGGATGTAAGCAGGGAATATAAAAGGACCTAGGGCCTCCTCAAGAGCATCAGAGTATACTCTGAGTTGGAGGTCTTGAAGCAGGACCTGGAAGGGCTCTGGACATCTGCAGAAAGCTCAGCTCCATGCAATCCTGCTCTGTGCCCTTGTGTGAGCCCAGCCTTGGGGCTGGACCACTCCCAGGCTCAGGGAACATCCCTCAGTGCCTCTCCAGTATCACTGAAGGACACCAGGATGCCTGAGCACTTCCCAGTGTGCAGAACCTCTGGATATGGGTTTTCCAAGACTGACCTTCTTCATAATCCAGGAGATCCATACACCAGCATTTGTAAGTCCCGTAGCATTTCTGGGAATATCAAAGGGTGATGTTGATATGGGCAAGGAGGGGGTCACCCCACCCAGCATAAGCTGCAGCACCATCACTAGGATGTAGCAGAGCCAAAGGCAGTAACAGGAGCTGTCCTGCACAACTGGAGTGAATAAATCACAATACCACAACCCATTAAATCATCAGGGAATACAAGGAGGCAGAACTTTTATTGTAATACCACTGGTCTTTAATAATAGTATCAACAGTGCTTGGTGTTCCTATAATAGCCTGTGTCTGCCTGCTCAGAAATTCAGCAATGGACTCCTCCCACTCCAGAGTGAAGCCACAAGGCCACAGCAGGCCAGTTTGTCTTCCCCAGACTCACCTTTCCCATGCCACAATGTCCCTGGCCAAGTGGCTGCCCTGGTGTGCCACATACACGTGAGGAGGTCCAGCTGTCCTCTAGAAAATATCTTTGGGATTTAAGGCAAGGCCTCTGCCTTGGTTCTCTGTGTCCCTGTTGCAGTAAAGTTCATGACTCCATGAGCTGTGCAGAGACCATCAGGGGACCTGTGGTCAGCAGATTTCTCTGTGCATGGTCCAGTGTATCCAAGAGAGAGACTGTTCACTGTCGTGGGCAGGGGAGCTGGGGAAGGAGGTGTGCTGGCCCTTCAACAGCAGATTTTACAGCAGAAATTAAGCTGAGCCATCAGAGGAGGTGCCTGAGGAGCAATCTTCCCTTGCTTGAGGCTCAAGGATCCATGGCTGAGGCTAAGCCTAGCAGGTGGCCAAGGCTTGCAACTGAGCCCAAAACAAGCCCCAGGCAATGCAGAGGGTCTGCAGCCTGCAGCTGCTTTGCTGGAGAGCAGCACTGTGACACCTATGCTGGTTTACACCATGGCAAGGACAGCAAACAAACACACTGGAATATTGCCTAAGCTGTCCTCACTGAACTGGGTGGGAGATGTCAGCCCAGGTGTCACAAATGCCTGAGCTGGAGCTGTTGCCCTGGATCTCTCTGTCCCTGAAGCAGCAGGAATATCCAGGGCAAGTCGTGTCCAGCTGGGCACAGGGCCTGGGCAGGGTCCCATGCACTGCCTCTGCCTTTCAGCTGAGAACAATGGGAATCCCTTCAGTCCAGCCCTAGGTGTCTCAGCTAGGTGATGGGAGCTCTCCTCAGCTCTTCCTTTCTTCCTTCTCTGCTCATTGTCCTTTATCTCAGGCTCTCCTATGCCAGCTGTGCTGTGTGGTTGATCTCTCCTGTTAGAGCCCAAACTTCCTGGTCAAGCCAGGGCTTGGAGCCTTGTCCCAACACATGCAATAAATATCCCTTAGCCCTCAAGTGGCTGACCCATGGATTTTAGGGCTGCAAAGAATTTCCAGGTGACACTGACTATGAGATCCTATACCTTGTCCCAGCTGGTCTGTGAGGTGAGGTTTAGCAGCCTGTAAAAGAGCCATTCTGTAAAGTTTCTAAGGTTGGATTACATTTCCTAATATTACCTTGCCATTTCTATCTCCTCAAGATTTCAGTTTCTTCTTCTTTTTCTCTGAAAATTAACAGGGGAGTTTTGCAAAATAAATGATGTCATTAATGTCACTGCAAAATGTCAATGGAGAACACAAATAGGTTTGCTGTGAGCATTGGGTGACATGTAAATAGGAATGGTACGCAAAATAAATGTTTAGACAAATAGGTTCTGGCTCCTCAGAGCAGCACAAGCAAATAGTCCAGAAAATGAAACAAAATTTCACCCCCCTGCCCTGATGCAGTGTGATAATTGGTAAGCACGGCCCAAAAAAGTGGATGAAACCTAAAGGTCATGGTGATCTTTTGTGTTAAAATACATATTTAAACTGTTTCTCATAGTGCAAAAGGACCAGATATTCTTAGAGAAAAAACCCACGTTCTGGGCTGTGATTCTGAGCAGAAGCTGTGAACTGCTGCCAAAGGACATAATTACATTCACTCCTACCTTAGAGATGGAACCTTGCTGCTTTGAAGACAAATAAATAAAATAAATAATAAAAACAAAGCCCTAAGCTACCCATAAAATGAAGAAATGAGGCATAATATCAGCTCAGTTATTACAGCAGCTTGTGATTTTAACAATTTCATAAACCTCAGAATAAAGGTCAAAAACCTCAAACAGCCCATTGTAGCCTAGCTGATCCATGAGTGTTTATCCCTGATTGACACAATGATGAAAGTGATGCTCATTAGAGGCTTTTGCCTCATTGGCAAGGGTTTGCTGCTTGTGTTCCAAGGCTGCTGAGTGTCCTTCAGCTGCCCCTGCAGCAGCACCAGGCTGACTCCCAGAGCTGCAGCCTTAGAGCAAGGGGCTGTGCCTGTGCAGCCAAAGGCAGGGGTGTGAGACATCACTCCTGCAGGTCTCAGCCTAGCTTTGCTTGGTTTTCTCTAAAAAAAAATAATCAAAAAAGGAAAAACTAACAAAATAACAACTAAGAAGATCCAACAAAAGGTAAATAAGATCATCAGCAAAAGTACAAAATAACTTTTATGTCACAAAATATCCTGGTTTGACAGATTAGCTGCATTATGTGGTGGCTTCAGATCAATTCTGGTCTATTGCTGAGCTTGTTGAAAGGGTATAATTAGTGTTATCTCATCCAATGTGAGCTCTGGTGTGTTATTGACTAGATGCTTTTCATTCTGGTTTCCCAAGAAAACACACCCCAAAATACACAACTCACTTTGCCTCCAGGTGCAACAGGACTGAACTTGTATGGTAAAAAAGGGCACACAAATTTCAGAAATGTTCTCCACAGGATATCAAACTAAACTGTGCCACTTAATGGGGAATTTAATGTTCTGTACAGTGGAAGCTTGCTGTGTGCATTCCCTGTGTAACAAGTTAAATGGCTTTAAGTAACTGTGCTTACAGTGTTTCAATGAGACCCAAGTATATTAGAAAATCAAGCATCATAGTCTTGAAATAATATGGCTAAAATGCTGGTAAATTCACAGTTACCATACTCTAGGTATTAGGCAAAAATCCCCTATTTACACTGGATAATATATACACATTTGGTTTGTGGAATGCTCCAATGTCATATCAACTTCTCCTCTGTGAAAGTTATAGGAAAAAAAACCCCTCTTAATCATTGTAGAAATATATATTCCCAGCCACTAATACATTTCAATATTTGGTATCTGGATGTAAATGATAAAGTATCACTAAATCAGTCATGACTCCTGATAATCTTGAATTACTGGGATGTGTTTTTAGTGTCACTCTTAAAATCCTCTTAAGGGTGCAGAAATTAAAAATCCTAAATTTTAATAGCTGATCACTTCAATGGGTGTATGTATGTTTGCAAGTAGGTGTAAATACATATATATATATATATATATATAATTATTTAGGTATTTCTCTTCCACAGCAAGAAGGTGTCTAGTGATTCCCTGTGCCCAAGTGAAGACAGCAAAGGGCTTTGAAGCTCTGAGTCTTCTGAGACAGCTGAGCACCCACCCTCACATCCTGGAGAAATCAGGACTCTCCCTCTTCCAGGTGGGTGGAGTGGTGATCCCAAAATCAAGACAGCTGGGGTGCCTGGCCACATGTGCAACTCTTAGCCCTGTTGGTGGAGCTCACGCCCAGCAGGTGTGTTTCCTGCCTCCCCCTGGATGCTCTGAGTGTCCCAGTGGGTGGGCAGGCAGGGCAGGGTGTCCCAGCTGGGCAGAGGCAGGAGGGTCGGGTCTGTCCTCCCGTGTCACACCAGGTGGGCTCACAGCGCTGTCTGGTGTCCTTGCAGGGGATGCTCGGGGACAGGGGGCTCCCAGCATAGGCAGGTGGAGCCCAAGCTCTGCAAGGGGTGTGTGGGGGCTGCATGCACCAGTTGTGGCTGTAGTAAGGTCAGAAACGATGGTTTTGTTCATATCCCTGCGGGTTTTCTTCCCCTCTGCCGTCTCGCTTTGAGGTATCGACAGAACAGCATCGAACAAACATTTTGGGTATTCCAGACACAGCTCTTTTTTGTTCTTCTTCTACACCTGCCCTCCCCCCACACCCCCTGGCCTCTCTGCTCACATCAGGACCTGTTCTCGAGTCTCTGGCAGGCGCAAGGCGAGCAGGCCCCCTCCCACCAGGGCGGAGGAGGCCAGCAGGATGGGAACCACCTTGGTTATCCCTACGAAGGAGGAAAAGATGGAGTTCCCCAGGATGGCACCAAACTTGCACAGCCCGTTGAGGATGCCAAAGGCTGTTGCCCTGTGGAGAGGAAAAGCAGAAAGCAATGGTTAGGAGGGAGGTTCTGGCACAGCTACAGAATGTTTAGATGGGTGAATGGGGATGGTCTTATGTTGCACAGGCAGATTCTAGCAAGTAAAACTGGGCAGAATAAATAAGGAGATAAATAGATGCAACTGTTTTGCATGTCTGTGTGAATGAGGAGAATGTCTGTGTGCACTTATTGCTCCTCTCCACCTCACCTTCTCCTTATCCCTAGAGTGGCCCTCTCTGTCAGCCTTTTTCCTCCCCAAAGACAGCAGGACAAAATCTACTCTAGATCTCCTCAAAGCCCTTCCAAGGACTTCCTGGAATGGGTTGTCACCAGAGAAGCAACCACATCTCTCCTCTAAATCCTGTTTCAGCCAGCTAAAAGCACACTACTTTCAATGTAAAGTCCTTCTCCTTCATTTCTAGCTTTCCCCAACATTCTGAAAAAGGCAAAAAGGGGCTTGTAATGTTGTAAGGAAAGATTTAATCTGTAAGACATTGTCCCAAAGTCTCCTGTTCTACCCCATATCCCAAATCACTCTGTGTACATGGTTTTGTCCAGGTTTTGGAGGGGAAGGTTGCCCCAGTGATGAGCCATGATAAGAGGATTGAGGATGAAGTGTGAAAGGCCAGACCATGCACATCCATGGAAATTATAGAGTACATCTTTCATTTGGTGCCCCTGCCTCTGGCTTGGGGTTTAGAACCTGTTGATCTTTATGGTCCCCTCCAACACAAACCATTCTGTGATATCATGAATCTATTATTCTTTATCAGCTCATAATTTCCATATGTCCACGTGATCCCTGTGTTCAACCTGCCACGCATGCAGAATTATTCTTGAAAATATCTATTCTGACCCAGGATTACACAGCCCTGACGGACGGGTGAGAATAAAATAAATAAAAATATGCATCTCCCCCACCCACATGTCTCTAAGACAGCTTTTTCTGTTGGCGATCAGATAGAGGGTGGGGAGTAAAGGAGAAATGTGTGAGCACCTTTTGTTGGTGGGGTAGAGCTCCACGGTGATGACATCCAGGGCGTTCCAGGCGGCGATGCTGGCCCCGCAGAAGAGGCACTGCCAGCCGATCATCGCCGACTCGCTGTTCCCGAAGAACAGGAAGAAGCAGCACACGGCTGAGATCAGCATCGAGCCACCTGCAGGGCCAACCAACAGAACAACTCTGGCACCAGCTCCCCTCACCACGGCTGAGCAAGCACATTTGGCAAAGGTGGCTTTGGAGTGATGATGTTTCATCCCAATAAGAATTAAATCTGTGAGTGTGGACAATGCTGAAGGCTCATGGAAAAATCCAACTCGAATTTTTCCCAGACTGTTGGGACTTTTCTCAGAGGTAAGAGAGGGAAGAATGAATAACATAAATGAACACCTGTTGTGTTCACACAGCCATGTGTGTGTCTAGTGATATTTTGCAGAAAGCATGTTTTCAAAGAGGTGTTGCCTTCTTGAACCAATGAGCTTTTTCTATTTTGTATTACACAAACTACCCTATATATAAGTGTAGTGTTTCTTCAAATAAAAACTCTCTTTTACTTCTCCATTACACGAAAACTATTTTGCATTATCCTTTTCGCTGCTCTTCTATAGCTCAAATCCAACATGTGAGCATCCAGAAACACCTCAGTGCTGCCTATCTGTCATTCTCTGATGCTGGAAACCAGCCTGGAAATGTTCTCAATGTCCACCTGATCTTGCTGATAGTCCTGCTCTACAAAGACTGTGAAGACAGGCTTTTCCAGGCAGGCTTCCAGCATCTCAGACTTCCAGATGGACACAGGAAGAGCAGAGGCAAGTAAACATGAAAGTCAATGAGGAGGAAGCATCATTGTGAAGGTTTTTCAACTTGAGTTTCAAGTGATAAGCTTGTGCATTTCATATCGCATTGAAGTCACTTGACACATTTCTAGTCCCAATTAGGATAATTTACAGTCACTTGTACGAAGCACTTGAGGTCTCTTTTAATTATAAGAACATCATTAGATTTCATGGCACATTTGCACAGGAGCCATAATTTTATGAACATCACCAAGGGAGAAAGTGAGAGCATTCATGCTCAGTTAGGCACAGTTCAGATTCAGAAATATTAATAGCTACATCACTGCTTTCTACCCCATTGGGAATTTTCACCTGAAAGATTAAATTTGTGAAAAATCAAACTATTTTTCACCGGAATATTCTGTTATCACTGAAATATTTCCATTTATTACCAGAAAAGTAAACAATTTTCTCTGTCGTTTGGTGGTTTTGGAGTCAATTTAGCACCATCCAAAATAATTTGGATGCTGAAGTGTAACTAAAATGCTTCAATTTGGACATTATATTGCATCTTGCCACTTCAGTGGCCTGCCTATGAAAAGTCCCGTGCAGGACTCCACTTCTCCTCCATGGTACAAGGCCAAACTACATCCCCAGAGTGTGGTGTGGATCTTCTCCCTGCTGCAAAAGCCCAGCCAGCACTGGTCACCATGAGATCTGCTGTTTTGTACCAGAGAAGGCTTGGCAGGATGTCACAAAAATAAACTGAAGCCTCAGTGAGGCACATAACACAAAGGAAAAATTCAGTTTTCCTGTTAAGCTGACCAGAAATAATATGTTTGACAGAGTGATACAGGTGGGATGCCAGAAGGCTCTTTCACTTGGAAATTCCATAGTGAAACATTTCAGCACGCCGTTGCTAATTTTTGTCCTTTTCTCTTCGTTTTGCAGGAGAAATAAGCATTTAGGGCTCCAGCTGTCATCTCAATTCCAGATGAAAATGCTGAAATGCTGACATGTTTGCAGGATGGACAATCTGATCCTCATTCAGCTTCCTCTAATTTATTTCTCACAGACCCTCTGGTTTGTTTGGGTCTTTTCCAAATTCACCCCATGAATGCTCATTTTCCCTCTGTGTGCATTCCTGAGACATCAGTCATTTTGCTCTACTTTAACCTGTCTGAATGTGAGGCTGAGCTAAACCTTCCCTCTGCTCTCAGAGGAGAGAGAGGAGCTCAAGAGAGAGATTCATCCTTTACCCCTGAGCCACATCCCTGATTTTATTACCTTCCTTTGGCTGTCCCTCAGGGCATGATTCCCACAGTACCTGGAGAGCAAGGTCTAAACCCTGGAGGCTGCAATACCAGCAATTCCCAAAGTATCCATAAAGCTGATAAGATGATAACTCAATAACTCATTCCTATGATGCTAAAGGATGGCTCCTATCTTAGTTGTGGCATGGTCAGTTAATTTACCATATGGTCTCTGAAGCTGCTTGTGCAATCACTTGAAAATCAGATAAAAACCAAAAGAGGGAACTCCTGGCTGTCAAACTGCCACATCAAATAGCCTTTGTGAATATTCATTGCTACAAGCAAAATGTTAATTTATTTATACAGAGGCTTTGACTTCAGCAGCAACACAAGAGGACCAACAGGCCCCTTTTTAGCTCTGACTCTTTTGCTGAACACTGGAAAAACATGCAGGATTTTACAAATAGGCAAAATAATAATAATAAAAGGTATTATAGACAAAGAGAAAAGCAGGGTGAGAAGGTGGGGAGTAGATCACTTTCTCACTGCTATGGAGTAGATCACCTGCCTCACCCTGTAGTGTTTATCCTTCTGCTCCTTTTGTTCTGGGGATGTCTCATTCCCACAGAGCCATGCCCTGTGCAGCCACAGAGCTTTTCAGAGCCCTTCAGAGGGCTCTGCAGGGCTGTGCTCCCCCATGCCCTGCCCCATCACCCCGTCCCCACTCACCGATCATCTTTATCCTCCCGATTTTGTCCATGAGCAGTGCAGAGATGATGTTGCCTGGCAGCACGGACAGGCTGCCCAGGAAGCTGACCAGGTAGATCAGAAAATCATTGTCCTCCTCAAAGTCGATGTGGCAGCCTTCCTTCTCACTCATGAAGGTGGTGTTGATGAGCCTGCAGTTGATGAATTTGTGTTCGTAGAGATCTGAGGGAAAGAGGCAAAGGCTTGAGCCTGCTTGGCTGAACTCCTTCACACAGCTGCAAAGACCAACCAAAGACCCAAGAGAAGTTTCTCATCCAGTGGAAATGGCCAGGGAGTGTTTATTTCAGTGGGAATTTAATAGAGTGGTAAGCTCTGGCTGGGTCCTTGGCTTCTGGTACATGCAAGCTCATACACTCCATTTATTCATGGAGTCACCCGAGAAAGCATCTTCATGCCACAAGGACAAGGTAATGCAGGCTTTGGTTTTCTTAGCATTATAATTTATTCTTTATTAGAGTAGAAATTAAGAGCTTTTTTTGGTATAAATTAGTGACTATTTTAATGTTGACCTTTAAATGCTGGTGGCTTGAAATTATATTTTAAGCCAGTTTTACTCTGAATTGAGCTGTAAAGTGCTGAGAATTTTGCCATTCTTTAACCTGTCAGGGCCTGAGCACAGGATTTTACATTTCCCATGTAACACCCAGAGACACCAGAAGCCATGGGGTTAAAATCACTGATGGAGCAACCTCAGGCCTCCTTCCAAATGCACCCTATTCCAATTGCACCCTTCCAATTACACCCTTTTCCTCCAGCATCACTCTCATCACCCAGCACACACTCAAACACACACATCCCTACCACCCTTTCTCCCAGGAAGCAGCTAAAACAGTCCTAATAAAATAGTTTTCTGATAAAATAGTTCCTAGTTACAGAGATGACACAGCAGCAGGAATCCCATTACCAGTGTTATAAAAGACAGTAGAGATGATGGTGCAGTTTTCAAAGAAGGTCTCACTGGATCTCACATCTTCAAAGTAGCAATCCTCAAATAATGAATCCTCAAATCTCACTTCCTTGAATTTCATGCCAATAAATCTGTGGGGCAGGAAACAGAACTTCACTCTGTGCTTTAAGATATTTTCTACACTGTAGAGTGGGCAGTGGCTGTTTCAAGAGACAGAGCACTAATTCCAATTTCTGGTGTCATTTATAGAAAAGATGTTGCTTGAATGTACAACTCCTTCCAGATCCTTCTGTGTTTTATTAGGAGAGAAGGGTCTGAAGAGGTATTTTCTTTAAAGAGACATGAATCTTTTAGGATTTGGGCAGTTTTTCTATTTCTCAAAATAATCACATCTGAGAAAATGTGCTTTTAAAGCTGAGGAGACACAAATTCTCTCATGTTCAGTCCTAGTCTGCCTGAAGAACACAGAATTTCACTCAATGCAGAGCATTTCTTTCCTGAGCTGACCTTGATGCTTTCCTTAGCCTCCCCCTTCCTCCATCATAAATAAAACCAGACATTATCAGGAGGTTATTGAGCCATTTGGTGAAAGGTTTCTGACAGTTGTTTAAACTCAAAGTGATTTTTTAAGTGAAAATGCAGTAAGGATTCTGGAGAGAGTGGGGAGATTATCTGAGTTCTGCTTGTAACCATCTCTGTTCGAGGTTTATTACTTATCATGTAATGAAAACAGATTTCACTAAAAATAATAAACTGTGTCAGGTGATTGATTTCTCCTCTGGTAGGAAGCATGACATGTCTGACCTGGCTGCCTGGAGGATGACACAATATTGATTTACCTGTGAGATTTTGCAGGAACACTGAGAAGATGTATTAGGTAATGCACAGGCATGTTTAGAGGATGTAAGGAGCTATTAGGAACAAGCATTATTGCTCTAGTTAAAGAGGCTATGACTGTCAGCAGATGAGAAAAACCCTTCTAACATATACTCTGCAGCTTAATTGAATTGGGCACTTTTAACACAGCGTAACGGGATGGTTGTTTACACCTTTAAATGAGCACTGCAGGGCATCTTGACTGAGCCTACTAACAGAAATTATTAATGCACAAAATACCACAAGAAGATTATTCAAGTGTTTTGCTACATGTAGAGGGTCTCACAGGTTACAGCAAAACTTAAGCTGTTCTGCATTTGCTCAGTGGTGTGTTTGCCTGTGATGTATTTACTCCCAAAGGCTGTTAAAACCCTTTTCCCCCCTGCAGTTTGCTTTCCTAGCACTCAAACTTTAGAAGAGTCAGATAGCAATGGCCTGGTGATCCGTGGAATTTTAGCTCACAGCCTAGGGCTGCAGGGAAAACACAGCTGTAAACCATTCTGAGATAACTTCTGGGCATTGCTGCAATTTAGCTTGATGAGGGTTTGAGTATTTGAAATGGAGAGGGCCAAGGCAGGAGAATAGTGATTTACATCACAGTTTTATGTCTTCATCCAGCAAGGTGCTGAGTATCCTCAATTCTCAATGAAGTTAGTAAAGATTCAGCATCTCCTCTGGGCATAGAAAAATTGTCCCCAATCTCTGAATTTAATCAACATCCATTCTCACCACTTTCTTTTGGGAAAAAAAATTCTTTTAGGAGTTGTGGGGCTAGGTTTGCATCAAGCTCAGCTCCTTGCTACAGGGAAGGTGTATGGAAGAACATGGAACACAGGCTGGTGTCCCCCACCAATGCATATCAAATATACAACAAGGAAATGGGGACAAATAGTTCTGAGGAGATTGGAACAACCTGTCTGGGCAATGAGATGTGGTTTCAGCTGTGAAGGTTAAAATAAAGAGTGTTTTGTGTAACATGGGCAGGAACTCCCTCCAGCAAGGCTGGAGCAGCATCCTGTTAGGTCTACCCTGGGCAGTGAGATCACAGAAATTACACCGAGATATTTTTCCTTTTTTTTTTTTTTTTAATTTTGAGAAGTAGTTATGGAAAGACTAGGATTTACATTGCTGTGGAACAGAGTGATTTGGGTCCAAGCTGGACACAGAAGAAAAAACAAGCAGCCCAAACAGGAGGGAAAAAGAAAGGAAAGCTATGATGTTCTGCTGGAGTAAATTCACTGACTTCAAAACACTGAAAGAGAAGGTGACACACTGGTCTGTGGGAGATAGTGACTGCAGTGGGAGAGGCACCCCGGGATGGCCCAGCTTGCACTACTGGGCTGCAGGATGGAGACTGGGGTAGTTAATACAGAGGACTTCAAGAAGAAACAGCTTTATATTTTGGAAATACAGCAGCAACTTCATTACCAGTGGCTGCCAAAGCCCAGTAGATGTCAGTGTGGGCTAAGGAAAAAGAAATCACCCCTGCATTCACTGCCCTGATCCCAGCACAGGGCTGCTGGAAGCAGGACTCCTCACAGGGGTTCTGCAGAAGTCACTGACAGAGGCAAAGTAGGTGCAAAACCAGATTAAAATGGTATTTTGTCTGTCAAAAACTGCCTCTGGGATTTGAGAGATTTAGATTGAGTGTCCAAAAGAACAACAGAGAGGTTCAAGTTGATGGAAAATGGAAAAGAAAGAGCTCTCTAGACATTTATTTCAGTTTGAATACATCAAAGCAAATTCTGTTCACTTACTTGTCATTCCTGTACTCCCCATTTCTGTGGATCTGATTTTCCAGGGTGAAATTAAAGGTGAAATGGGACACTTCCTCCTCATCAAAGATCTTCACTCGGGATTCATATGCCTCATCTTGGAAATAGCGGATCATGTCAGGGAACCAGACAATAAGGCCGTAGTAACTGCAGGATTGGGAGACACGTCAGAGGCACAAGATTCTTCCAAAAATCTACTTGACAGCTTGTCAGCCTGTTAACTCCAAATGTGGATGCATGTCTGACACAAAATCTTGCTCAGTCTTAGGACTGAGCACAGTGTTTCTGCACTCTAAGCACCCTGCTGATCTCAGGAGCATGTTGGTCCATTCCCTCACCCTTGAAGCAGGACAATTCATTTCAATTCTCCTTGGCTGGGGAATAAAGAAATGTGCTAACCTTGCTATTCATTGAATTAGCAGCAGAAACAAATTAGGCTGATTTCTGCAAGTGTGCAGTTCAAGTGGGAATTAGACAAAATTTACCTGTAGTTTAGATTTAGACTACCCTGAGTGGTTTTGATCTAGACTAAGGAAGAGCTGAGAATCTGGCAGGGTTGTGTCTTTTATGTGTGTGGACAAGATCAAATGGAAGATCTAAAGGTGAGAAAGTCAATTTATTACTGTGCTATCAACCACTTCTCAAGTCCTGATTTGCTCAAAGCACCTTGTACTTCATATAAAGCAATCAGATTGATCAATATTTGTTGGAGAGCAAGGCTTAGTTCATAAAGACTCTTTAAAATAAGACCAGGATTAATTCTGTAACAGTTAATTTGCATGTGTAAATAACTATTCAGACTCTGAATAATGCTTTAGGTTCCTGAAAAATACGAAGAAATATCTTCCTTACCTTAAGGCCATTGTAAACCAAACCACAGCCAGCATCAGTGTGTTCATCCTGTACTGGGCTGTTAAACAATATAGCACGTTGTCCCAAACCTACAAATCCACAACAAGGAATTAGCTGCCAGGACACCCCAGCAGACACTTGACAGCTTAATTTCTAAGTGCATCATAAACCTAATGTCAGAAAAATAGGTTCATTAGGGGAAGGTCAGATGTGTGGCTTATATTTACTTTTTTTTTTCAAAATTATATTTATCGAGTAAATGGCTTACAAAAAAATCACTTATTCAGCTCAGTGCAAGAGCACTTGATCTGAGTCCTCTGTAATGAACTGGAGTGCATGATTAGGGCTGGGTATGAGGCAGTGTCTCTCAGGTTATATCAGCAAATGTGGATATGAGATTATTCTCAGACCCTCTGACTTTATCTTCTCAAATATATGTGTGGTGTCAGGAGTACTTTCAAACTGAGATCCAAAGCTCTCTGACGAGCAAAAGCCCAAACACAGCTGGCACTTTAGGAGGTATAAGATGAAATCAGGTAGGGATGAAGCCAAGCAGGAGGCAGACCAAGATCTGTTCTTGACTCATTACAGAAAGTGCTGCCAAGAACATGAGGGGATGTAACTCCTCAAGCTCTTATCTTGCTGTGAAAGTATAGTAATAGTATAGCACCTGCATTGCTATTAATTAAGAAAACTTTCCTTTATTTTCAGCTCATCCTTCAAGACTAGAAGTTCTAGCAAGATTTTCCACATGGGCATTAGGTGAGCAGCACAGCAGGTGTGAAGGGTTAAAGTAGCCTAGGAGACAATACAACATTCTTAGAAACTTGGTCTCAGCAGGAACAAAGAGCAAACACTTTCTGCCTCCACTGCAGGTGGTAATTTCACTTAGGCTTGGGGAGAGAATCAATATTTATCTGCCCAGGAGGAAAGCCAAGCACTTGGGGCTGTGGCTGGTCCAGCTCTGCTCTGCTGGATGACAGTGATGCTCACAGGGGCTTTTTGGGGCTGGCAGCATGGCAGCTTGCAGGGGCACACATCTGAACAGAAAGTGCAGTCAGATTGCAGCTCTTTGCAAAAAACAGAAGGTTTCTGAGGTGAGAGACAGGGTTTCAAGATACGATGACCTGAAGCAAAGAGGTACTGGGGCACTGAGTGAAGTTTTTTTCTTCTCTTTACCTGTTTTAAAGTAGTTGTGATTCTGACCAGCCACCGCTGGTACCAGGTCCCTGTGGAGCTCTGGATTTCAATAAATTCATCTACTTGCTTTGGAGTTTTGATATAGGAAACCTGGATTAAAAAATTTAAAAAAAAAAAGGAAAAAAATAGACTAAAATTTCTAGAATTGATCTTGGGTGGATTTAAATTCCACTGTCTTCTGTGCAATGTTTCCACCTAATAACCCATATTATTTTTTCCTTGAAAGTTAGCATTAGCAATTGAGCTAATTGATTTAATTACAGCAAGAGACTATTAACAGAAATAAGCCTTCCTTCCTTCTTTTAATCCATCCCTTTATCCTCTCTCTCTCTTCTTCCATGAAATATTTTAAGTTCATCATGTCCACTTCAATCTTTCATTTGCTGGCTAATATACCTATATACTACTTCATTTCTCTGTCTTCAGGTTCCCACTACAAATTAGGACTCAGAAAGTATAGTAAAAATTATCTCCAAGATCAGCCACTTGTACCCAAACTGTGTCCTCAGGATTTCATTCCAGCTAGCAGGAATATTCTCATTCAACATCTTTTAAATACCACTGACAGAACTTCTATGACAAATGAATGTGTAGATGGGAATCTTTGCAGCTGAAAATGCATCCTGCCACCAAGTGAGCCCACACAATGCAATCAGTTTGCTTCACCAAAATCTGAATTTTCACTGCTGAATACCTGAACTGGTCTGCTCACAAAAACATACAAATGGATTCCAGTAAATATTTGCCTTTAACTTTAATTAAAGGTCATACTCAAGGAAAAGAGAGTTGTTTGTAAACACATGGAGGAGGCAAAAATCTGCTGAATAAATTTCTGAGCGTGAGCGAGCGCCTTGGCTCAGCTGCGGAGTCTCTGCACTCCTCATCCTGGCACTGAATAAATGTCAGATCTGGGAACTGTCCCGTACCAGCTGACTCACCACAACCTGACAACTTCTGGCCTATCAGAAAAGCACAGAAGCTGAGTTAGTGCCACACCAGGAGCACTGATCAGCCCCTGTGGGTGTCAGTACATCTCGGCTCAGCCGCTGCCTCGGGGTGTGATACCCAGCTCAGCTCCTCCACTGCAGTCACGACTCTTGCATGGAGTAACGAGCACTAGTGGAAGCTGTACAGCTCCTCCTGCATTCTCCTACTCAGCTCAGACTCTCACAGTGCCCTACTTTGTGAGATATATATATATATTGATATGTATTTATATTTGAGCTTCATTTCCCAGCTCATAGTTACAGCAAAGCCAGTGATGGATTTAAAGAAAACATCTTTCTCACCTTTGCTATCAGGGCTTGCATTACTCAAATGGTTGGTAGCCTAAAAATAACACACGCTCATTCAGATCCTACATGAATCTGCACACAATTGTCATGCTCAGATATGAAACTTTAATTTCCTTGAAGGATCACTCTGGAGAGGCACATTTTCCTGACAACCCCTCTGAACATGGAGCATTGCTCTCCCTCTTGATCAAAGATACATTTCACACACAAGTGCACCTACTTTTTTTCCCATCCTTTAAAAGCATGTGTGCTCTCATCTTTAAAATAATAAAACAAAAATTCTTCCCTGGCTGGCTCACCAGGATTTTACAACTGAATTATAGTAATTTGCAGCTAACCCCAGCATAAACCTTTCCTCTGATTTTGCTATTAATGACTCTGCTGGTGTGACCTTTTTCACAACAAGCAGCAGACCAATGAGTAATAGCCACTCATCCCACTTTCCCTTGGAGAGATTAAAGACTGGGTATGAGGCAGGTGGAGTTTGGAAAGCTCATTAGAAAGTATGTGAAGTTTAATCAGACTTTGATTAGAAGCCAGAATGGAGAAAGGAGTGACTCAGGTCTCCCTCGTGGCTAATATCTCTCTTATTTTGTTTTAGTCTCTTAGAGCAGGCCAATTAAGCACGTGCATAATTGAGAAATCACTGGTCTGAAGGATGTAGAGTAACAGCAGGAATGAAGAGTACTCACTGCAACTGACAGACTTGACTAATTATTGGAAAAGCACACTGGCATCTAAGTTTAAACACACAAAATGTTTCTCCCAATCCTTTTTTCTGGTTGCTGGGGGAGAGATTACATTGAAAGACTGCTGAGGAAGAATAAAGTGCTGTGCTGCACTAAGGAGGGCATGTGCAGCTTTTCTTAACCCATGGCTTTGCTCAGCTCACCGTGAACACCCGCTCTGGCTCGCCCTTGGCCCGCATGTTGGTGTCATGAACTTGCTTGAGTATCATCCAAGCTTCATCATGTTTACCAATCTGAAAACAGCAAAGAGAAGGAAAGCAAGTGTTCAGGCTCTGTAATTTATCAATGCACAGAGAGAAAGCAATTCTAGAGGTCTAACATAGTGGAAAAACACACAGCCAGCCTGGGCTGCATGAAACCCAAAGAGCTGAAAGTGTGGTTGGTATGCACAGAGTGCAGCCCCTCTGTGCTGGAGAAAGGAATTGTCCTAAAATTTCCTGAGCCAGAAAAGGGGTCAGGGATAGAGCTTTAAAAACAGATGAAAGAAGAGGAGATGGATGAGGAGAACTGGACTCACATCCCAACTCTGCTAAACACTTGCAGGCTTGGCCTATGTATTGCTACATTTCCCATCTGTGAAGTGGAGATACAGAATACTTGCTTAAGATTGCTGAGGTGTAAGCATTTTACTCAGTGAAATGTACTTTGCCCTTTGCTCTACCACCAGGATTCAGTAGTTCCATGCCCAAACTCTGCAAAATGTTTTTGTTGGCCATATAAAATTGCCATCTCTCACTACCTTCCTTCTGTACCCCATCTGGCAGTGACACACTAATCATCAGTGATTGACCCCACAGTCTGCAATCTTTGGGGTTTAAGCAGTCTGTGGAGTTGGTGTAGACATGTGAGAGTGGCTTTGCCTCTGAGCTTGTGCTCTGTGTGTTTGATGGGAAGAAGAAAGACAGGCAGTGACACATTAGGGACCTGCCATCCTCTGCTGATATCAGACTGCAAGGTTTGAGATGAATCATCTTACCTCCAGCAAAAACCGTGGGCTTTCAGGCATGAACTTCAGTGCCACCAGGGAGGCAACACAGGGCAGAGCACACACCAGCACAAAGACTCTCCAGCTGTGGAAGTGGTACTTGGTTCCCATACTGAACCCCCAGCCTGGAAACAAGGAGCCAACAGTAAAAATACTGACCAGGAATTCTGAGTTTTTCTCTGCTAAAGCAGCTCTGAACGTTGCAGCTGTGTATGATAAGAGGACAGGTTGAAAGTTTGCTATTCTTAGTTCTGGTGGCTCTTGGAAGCTCTACAGCATGCTCAGTAGATAGCACAAGTTCATGTTCATTACAGAAATTGGAACATGCTCAGGTTCTGCCTTTTAAGAACCTTCTTTTATCTTTGAGTTTAGAAATCACCTAGTGACAGGAACAGCTCTGTGCAGCTGTAGGCTGGTGAGGATGGAAAATGGTGCAGAAAAAAGGGCCATAACTGATGGCTTCCCAGTGATGTTACCAAAGGTTTACAAAGGTTAGATCTCTGATCTGAGAGGCACATTAGAGATGGCCTCTTTCCATCTCCTGCATCACATATGTATTTTACATTTCATGGGAACGAGCAAGAAAAGCAAGCTTAATTTTTTTCTAGACCTACAAAAGCTGAGCTGGGGTTTAGATTTAAAAACATCAAAATCCTAATCCTGCGTTTGAGGAACCCCCCTCTCCTGCTCTTTTCCTGGTGTTTGACCAAGTTAGATATTCCCTAAGAACTGGAAAGTCCAGCATCATTTTCTGACATTGCTCCATTCACTCTTCCTAGGCTTAAATCTCATAAGGAGTGCTTGCATAATTTTTTTTCCTATAAAAAAATCTTATTCACATAATAAGGAAATCAACAAGTAATGGGTTTTGCAGAGGTCTCATCTAAGCCAGTCATGGTGCTCTAATGATTTCACAAAGTTCCAAAATAGTAGGTGGAACACTGGAAATCAAACACAAACACACGAACACAACATCAAAAAGTCATCTGAAAAATAATTTTAATGTAAATATCTAAGGGCTTTTAAAAGCAAATGTTGTTGCAGGTAACAGAATTATTTCTATCTGACACCACTGCAATAAGTTTGCCTATTTCTTCCAACAGTCTCTGTCACATCAATCAAAAGCATGACTATTTCTTTATACTGCCTTCAATGTGCTAAAAATGAAATGATAGAGAGGTAAATGTTAGTGGTTTCCTTTGTGGGTTTTGTGAACGGTTCTACTTTCCTCAAACAGGATTTTGCAAACAGCTGGTGTCACTGAATACTGGGGGAATTAATCTTTTCCAGTAGATATCTGCTTCTGGTGTTTTCCTAGGTTATATACACAAGTTACAAGGAATTCCATGTGACATGCAGATTTTGCTTCACAGAGCACAAGAAAATTTCAGTTTGCAGCCTTCTACTTTTCCATTCCCGCTTCCAGCTGAGGGCAGGGATCCCATCCCACTCCTGCATCCATTTAGGTGAAGTCAGAAGTGACCTCAGCCCATCACATGCTGGGCAGAGGTGCCACCAGACACAGCCCTGACAGTGTGGACACTTGGCTAAGGGAAAGCACATGTGCTGTCCTCACTGATATCACTCACAGCATCCAGTAATTTCCCAATTAAAGTTGCTTATTTTTAATAAGTGTATCAATTTTTGGAATATAATCTCAGTCTTTTTTCCCCCAAATGAACTGATATTTATATTAAGAGCTCAGGCTCCAGCAGTGTAATTCAGGGGATGTATTTGAGGCTTTAGATGGAAAACAGCCCCATCCAATCCTATCTGCAGTATCCATCAGTCAATCATGCAGTCAGTTTATGAGATCTATGAGCACTTCAGATATCTGTTATTTTCAGTGATATTTATGCTGGTATCTGTAAGAACTGTCACTGCCTGTGCAAAGGTTTGGAGTGGTGTAGGAATGTGGTGGTGTAGAAAGTCAAAAGCACAAATTACCGTAATGTGGGATGATGCTCCAAGCCATTGCTGAAGCATAAATGCCACCAATCATCCAGAACATGCAAAGCCAGCTCAGGTGTTCCCCCCTCTTCTCACGAGACAGGAATTCAGAGAAATAGGCAAACACGATGGGGAGGGTGCCCCCAATACTGAGGAGAAAAAACAGCACATGGGGAAAATGAGTCTTATTCAATGTCTTTGTGGTTAGGATCGCATGTTTAATGAGGGAAGGTCACACTCACAGATGGGCTGCTCAGAGGTGAGACTTGGAGGAATAATGCAAATCTCTCTTTAGCTGGACTGATCTTAGACATCAGAGATGAGCAAGATTCTTCTCCTGCTCTAAAAGGTGAATTTCCTGTACTGTTTGTATAAACCCAGAGTAATACCCTGTTCTTCACTTAAACATCTTCTCTTGTTATTTCATGATCACTCACTTTAGGGAGGCAAAATACAGGCAGCCAATGAGACTGCTGAGGGTCTCACTGGAGGCTTTGGAGGCAGACATTTTTCAGTCTCACCCACATTTCTGCACAATTTGGGCAATATCAAACTTTCAAATCAAACTTTCCCACCATTACAGCTCTAAGGGTCAAGGGTGAGGTAACCCAGCCACACATCCCAAATGGCAATGCCATCCCAGCTGGGTACCAGGGATGCATCTCCTGAGCAGCCACCCCACAGCCCCACACTGCCCAGCTGTGCTGGGGCTCCTCCAGGACAGGGGCAGCTTCACCTGGTACCCACCCGAGGCCCGAGATAAGGCGGCAGAAGAGGAAGAATCCGTATCCCTGGACGAAGGAGGAGAGGAAGGCAAAGGCAGCATTGATTGCCAGTGATATGATGAGGCATTGCTTTCTTCCCAGTTTATCAGCGAGGCCACCCAGCAAGACAGCCCCCACCATCATTCCTAAGTAGACTATCAAGCCTGGAAGTGAGAGAGACAGTCAGCTTGTTAACAGGGTGGAAATAGCACACAGTGTAGAAGCAGATTTTAAAGTGCCCACGTGGCAGCTGATGTTGTCCTGGCATACTGTGCAATAAAGATACTCTTAACCATCCCAAACCTCAGATGCCAAATCTCTGCCCATTGGCAGGACAGCAATTTTCCCATCTTGTTCCTGAGAGCTTGCATCACTTCAGGCAGTATGGACATACCCTTATTTGAGCAGACCCACCTCTTTCCTTCCCAACCTCGCTGCCCACACATCCCCTGCACGTAAGCAATGGCCAGGCATAAGCAGCTTAGGGTGCACGTGTCCCAGCTATGTGCCACCAACAATACAACACAAGTCTGATGTCTTAACTCCTCTGACCCCCCGAGTGCAGCAGGATGGAGGATGTGTAGGGAGAGGCTCTGTCAGGCTGCTGTTTATGCTCAGAAAGCAGTAAGAGCAGACTGCTGAAGCATGGCTGCATCTCTTTGCAGCCTTTCCTCTCTTTCACTCTCTGCTTTTCCCAGCTGGATCTGAAAGGATCAGTCTGTTACCCAGACTCACCTCGTGTAGCTCAGCTACTTCCTTCATTACTGAGCCAAGATCTGGCATCTAACTAAAGGACAGCTTACTCAAGAGTGCAGTCTTACACTGAAAATTTGAGAAGGGAGAATCTAAGGCTTGTCTAGGCAGTTTGCTCTATAGAGTTCTCTCTCTAGCATTTTTAAGAAAGATGGATTCTTCTTTTTAACCTGACTTCACTAGATCTTCTACTGTGGGGTCCTCAAAAGACAGTCTCAGTGACTCATTTAGTGCCAGGCTGAGTAGGAGAGAATGGGTTTCCACCCTGGGTAGTTTCCCTGTACCCTGCTCAGTTTGTGCTTGCTGCTCTCCTGCAGAACATGGCAGCTGTCCTTTGCTCTTCTACTGCCACTGCTGCAGAAGAGCCACAGATTCCATTGTCTTTTGCTTTATGCAGGTACCAGTGTAAACAGATCTAGTTAATAATGCTCAAAAGTCCAGGAATATATTTTTTCATTTATTTTATCTACTTTCAAGATTCAGTTCAGAAGAAATTGGTTACAGCCATGGCTTTTCCTGGGGAGCACAGAAGTACAAGAGGCTGCCCCAAGAATTTCTCCTGCATCATATCAAACCCCATTGACAGGATTGTAGCCTGTGTCTATAGGCTGCACAATCCTGTGTGGAGATCCTGATGGGGCCTGACCATGGCTGGATGTGATCCAGATGAGCTGAGATATTTCAGGATGGAGAACATCTGCTTGCCAGAAGGCAGAACTTGCAGTGCAGGGAGTTCTTGAAGGAAAAAGTTGATGCTTCAGGATGTTTGGAGACTGGGGACGTGTCAGGTTCAAGACCCAGGTGAGCAGGGGTTGAAGGAAAGCAGCAGTGTATCTCTGAATCTGGCCTCAAGTGAAGGTATCAGATGCTGAGCAAGTAAATGCACTGCCTTAACAGGAAATATTCCTATTCACTGATTGAAGAAACACAGCTAAAAGAAACATTTTTCAGGCATGGTTGGCTCTGGAGTTCATTCCTCACCTTGAACCAAGCTTGGCTTCCCTTGGGAGCCAATGTCTTCCCCAGGTCCTGTTCTGCCAAACACACTTGGAAAACAAGGTGGCAATGAATGTGTTTGTAATTCATTAATGTTTAAACAAAACAATCAGTGTGGTGGCTGAAGGCAGCTCTGTGCTGTCCAGCAAAGCCAGCAAGGGCTAATGCAGAGTTATCTGGCAGCTGATCCTGTCTTCCTTTTGATTGCAAATGCCTGCACTTGATTTAAAATGCATTACTAAATTAAAAGCTATGCAGCAGAGATCCATTGCAGCATTTGAAGGACACTTGTGTCACATTGATCAGATTTGGAAAAGTTTGTATTTCTTAAATCTCCTTATTCCACAGTGGGGTCACCTCTCTGTGAGTGATTATTTTCAATTCATATGATGTCTGGTGGGCAGGATTTGTGTGTCAAAGGCAAAAAATCTGCTCTTGTCTATAAAAAGCCTTTGTGGCTGAACTGTGGAGCAAGATTTGACCAATTGTACCTCCATCATAAGCATGTGGCTCTGTGTAACCTATCCTTGCACCCCCTGCCCTACCCTCCTGATCCAAGCTGTCCTGGTGAGGTGATCTGAAGGTGTGTAAAGGTTTCATGTTCTGATCTGAAGAGAAGATACAGACACATCTCAGAGTCTGGGGTCTCTATTTCTATTTACTTTGACGTCCAGCTTGTTCACTGAGGTGAAAATTACAAGGGTGAGCCAAAGCAAAAACAGTTTCAATCAAAAAACTTCCTGAAGGAAGGATCTTAATGCAGTGCTGGATGGCTTAATGCTTTTACCCTGGCTCCTGAGCCACATTTAATGGAGCAATTCTGATGGCAGCCAGTGGAAGGAAGTGATGATGAGCCCTGGATCTACTCAGTGCTGCATCACAGTCACCCACCTGACTGAGAGCCCTGCCAGCACTGCCAGACCCTGATGAGGAAGAAAAAATGTTCTGCCAAACTCTTTTTTTTTTGAGAAAATCCCTGGATGGCAGATGTTCATCCAAATCCTCTTAGTAACAGAAAACATCCTAGGTCAGCAGGAGGTGGAGGAGGTTGTTACTGTCTTCTAGGTGGTGTTTTACTGCAGTGGCTGGTGAGGGGCAGCCTGTTCTCTGGCCAGGAGGAGAGTGGGCTCAGCATAGAATGTGGCAGTGCTTGAAACTGGACATCAAGAAGTGGAGCTGCTTTTGTAAGCAAACCCCTGCATAGTCTGACTAAGCTCAAACTTGTGATGGAAGGGAAGATTGGGTCTCTGCAACACAGCATCCATCACACAGTGAGCAAAGAAATCACAGCAGAGCTGTTAATGTCACAAACTCATCTGGAGGATTTGCTTTAATTAGTTATTGTATATGATAAATCAATTGATTCATGGTCCCCTAGAAATGTAGAACAATAAAATCTGTAGAAAAGAAAATATCAGGGACAACCAGAGACTGTCTACTTAGCCAGGTTTTGAGAGAAGGATCCTGGTTATGGAAATATGTGCTTCAGGGTTGAAACAAAATCAACAGAACACTTCATTATCATGGAGAGGTCTTTTTTTTGGTGAAGACTGCACGTTCTGGCCAATATAATTAAAACTTTGAGGTAGCTGCTATAGAACACTCTGTCAGCTGATGGATCTCAGGACCCAGGGTGCAGAACAAGATCTGCTTTGCAGATTGCTGTGTCCTGGACTGACAGCAAGGTGACAAGGACCCAGGGAGGAGTGGAATAGTTACTCAAACAGCCTCTTTGTAGGGAGACAATGTCCCAGAGAACACAGTGATTACTGCTACCTAGCTCAGCTCAAGGAAACTAAAATTTTAGGGAGAGTTGGCCCAAGAAAAGTGATCACAGAATGGTATTCCTTATGCTGGGCTAGTTCTGTCCATCACATATCCTACAGTACAGCATTACAATGCTCTGCACCAGAATATTCACTTCTAAACTTGGCTTCAAACCACACAGACAGACTGCTAGGAGGGATCAGCTTCCCAATTGACACATGAGGTGCTCAGATGAAATATTAAGGGCAACTCTGAATAAGCCATTATTTGCAGGCTATTCCACAAGTCCTGGACAATAATGAATGCCTGTGGGAAAGTCTGCAACAGGCTCCCATAAAAGTGGTGGAAAACCAAAGAGCTGAAATTCTATGAATAAATTTTGGGTTATGACTCATCCATTGCTGAAGTTATAAGGAAAATATGTGACCACTGACTGGGCTTATTCCCACTAGGAAAGGGGGTAACATACTTAGCATTTTCACACTAAGAAATTTATTAGCCTTCACTGAAGTTGTGTGATCTATATTAGACAGGAATTTGAAGTTAAAAGCTGAAGTTCTAGGAATAAGGAAAGGAATATACTGCAAATACAGTTTATAGCTCTTGGTGTGCTAAACTGTATTTTTACTACTTCAATATAGTTAAAAGTAAACTTCTAGGTGTTTAAGAAAAAAAAACAGAAAAAATTCAAAGTTTGCCTAAATCTGCATCACAAACATGATTTTTTTCTTGCTGTTAGTTAATGGGATTAAAGTTCTTAAAGAAGAGGCACATCTAAAAATAATCCCTTTTAAGGCAAGACAAAAATTGTGGAATAAATAAAAAAATTGAGCAGAAAAAACCCAAATATCTCACTGAGAAGAATTAGTCCCAGAGTCCTTGGGGCTGTCAGGGAGGTGAGAGGCTGCCTGGGGCCAGGGTTGTCTCTGGTTTGCATGGAGCCAGTAACCACAGGAATGGGAAAGCTCCTACCTGCCTTCCAATCCCAGGCCACTACCAGTACAGCCTACAGTAAAAAAACAGCCTCTTGAAAGGGAAGGCATTTGGACAAGAGAAAATTATTAGGACCTTAGATATCTTATAGTTCAAATTGTAATAATAACAAAATTGGAATACTGGTTACTGTTGTAGAATCTGTTAGGGATGCACCTTATGGACAGAAACATAACTTTGTGAGCCAGGTCTGGACAATTTAGGGGATGGATGTGGCAAGGCAGAGGATCCAATTGTAAGTAACTGAAACAGAGGAATAAAGTAATGATAGTGCTGACTGTTGTACCATAGTGATATCCCAGAACAGAGCAGGGTATTGATAGAGGATGAGCTGAACACTGGTGGCCTTTTCTTTCCATTCTTCCTGCAATTTTCATTCTGCTCTTCCTTGTAGGCTCATTAATGCTTTCCCCATGAATCAACTTGACCTTTAAGTGGAAGTCAAAGGAAAGGCTGGTCCTGTTGCACTCTCCTTGTTGGTTAATCCAAGCACTGAGACTCCTTCCATGGCCAGTGGCTCAGGCACTGAGAAGGGGATCTCCCATGGGAGGGGCAGAGTTCCATTTTGGGAGGTCTGTGTGTGGATATGGGGCAAATCTGGCTGCTGGGATGGAGGGGGTGGGTGGGTGAGCCCATGTGGCTGTGGCACAGCACGGGCCAGGTTTGGAGTGTGAGTGATGTTCATGCTCAGCCAACTTCAAACCTCCCCACAGGGCTTGTCCAGCAGCAGGATATTCATGGGACCATCTGATTCTCACCACCCAACCTCTCTGCTAAAGCAAAGATTTCAACAGAGGTGGCCAAACAAATTCTTTTCTGTCCAACAAAAACCTCCTCAGGCTGGAACCCATCAGGTGAAATCCCCACAGTGTTCACAGATGGAGACACAGCCATTCATCCCCACGTCAGACCTACACAAAATGTGGGGTGTTCTCAAATCACAAAAACACCTTTACTTTTCCCCCTACTGCTCAAGGTGAGGATGCTCCTTGGGCTGCATCTTGGGAGCAGCAAAAGAGGCAGAAAATAACCAAAATAACCACGGCAGAGCAAGGGAACCATGGCTGGGCTTGTCTGTGCTCAGCCAGAGTTAAAAAAATAATGAAGTGGAGAAAAGCCATTGAGCCCTGCAGAGGGGATTAGGATTTACTGTCATATCAGGTGAATTCAGGTCAATGAGAAGCTGTGACCAGATTCTATCTCAGCTGATAATAAAACATCCTCTTCACACAGCTAAAAGCAGGCATGTTGTACACATTCTATTTAACCTGACTCACACAGCCAAGCTTGAATTGCTACATAACAGCATAGTAACTTATAGGATTCTTTTTTCTAGCTTTTTTTTAATCTGGCAGTATGAGGTTAAGAGTCTGTAATATGATATTCTCCTTAAAAAAATTATTATTAAATCATAAAAGGGAGAAAGGAGCCTGAAAAAGCAATTTTATTCTCAGCCTTAGTGTAGCTGTTTTACAGTTACGGGCAAAGCCCTTAAAAATTTCCTTGTCTCAGTTTAGTGAACTGTGAAATGATGATAACACAACTGCAGCTCTGGGATCTGGGAGGGCTGTGCCTCGAGTTTTTATATGCAGGATGTGAAGAAGTTTATAACATTACTATGTCATTATCTTTTATACTTCTATACTTACTGCTCTGTGCTTGCAAACATAATATTTGGTCCTCTAAGAAGTGATTTATAGCATGTAAAGAGTTATATTTTTAAGATATTTCTCCAGATAATTGTACTGTGGACCTTTCAGCAAATACAAAAATACAAATTTTATTACTCTTTTGATTATCCTTAAAATATTAAAAAAATTCTTCCAACAGGCTGTATCATACTGAGAAGGGATATTCTGTTTCAGTAAATTTAAGAATTGAATTATTATTTTGACTATTGATGATGAAAGCTCAGCAAAGCTGATTTATGAAATGAATGTGTAAAAATAATGTTTTTACATGTTACCAAACTTATTCTTAACAATTTGTATTAAGAGTTGAGTAAATCAAACTGCTAAAATATGTACACTGTTGTTTCTTCTTTTGTTGTTGGGTTTTATTTTTGTAACACCCCTGAAATAATCTTTAAAATAGGATTTCTCATAACTGAAAATCTCCAAATATGTGTTTTGTCCCACTTGGGATATTCAGGGCTAAAATAGCTGTTAATTTGCATCTGATGGTAAGATGTTTATTTTCAGAATGAAATGTAAACGTTTTCTAAGATGTGTCATATCCATTTCACACATTTCATGAAACACTGTGGGCATCTGTTTATTTGCAATTTCTGCATAATTTGGCCATAGTTTGCTTGATATTTTCCCATGACTGCTTTCCAAGGGAGACAAAATATGCAATATGCAGAGTGTTTAATGCAAAATGTCCTTTTAACAGAAGCTGAACTTCACTAAATTAGTCTTTAGGAGGCATCTGCTTTATCTCTCTTATTTGTCCCTTCCTATTTCTCCTGGAGTTTGATTACTCACCTGACTTATTTCCCAGTTTTTCCCTCCAGGGCTCTCTTGTTATGGCTGAGACCTTGTGTATTTAAATGTTAGCAGCTGCCTGGAAGTGACCTTAACTGCTCCTGGGAAAACCTGGTTATGTTTCCTTTAGCAAGAGATAATTGGTTCCTTGGGATTAAACACAAGATGTTTATTGGTACATGGGGATAAGGCAAGGGGCAGTAGCTCATGTGTGGATAATATCCCTGCTTCCCTAAAACCATGTGATAACTTGAGGGAAAGCTCTGTTCTCCCTGTTCATCCTGTGCAAGACTGGTGCAAGACTGTCCCTGCACATTAGAAACTGGGGTGAAGGCTCTTTGATGCCACCAAATCAATATCTAGGTGTAACTGAACCCTGATCAAAGTGCACTGCCACTGAGGGAATGGCTTCACAAAGTGACATGGGATTGTCTTGGACTCTGAGCTTTGTGGGAGATACCTCTTCTCCTAACTGCAGGTGAATGGGAGCTGAAGCTGTCCTAAGAAAGATTTTGATTGTTTTGTTCTTGTCTCCATCAATAGCACTTCCTCAGCCTTCCCCTTGAGAAGCTGGTATCTGCTGTCCTTGTGCCCCAGCTGCTCAGAAAAGAGATGAGGCTTTCATGTAGGGCAGTATTTGGGACACGAGGCTGTGCTGGAGGCAGGGCTGCACCCACACCTCGTGTCCCTGCACTGCCCTGTGCCTGTCAAACTCCAACAGCCTCTTCCCTGCTGCTGCCAGCCTTGGCAGAAAGAATCCTTCCCCTCTCCAGACCCAGAGACCTGCACTGTTCCCTTCCTATACCCTCCAGCAGACCCCTACCCACCCCAGGCTTGTCATACTCTCTTCTTGATGCCTTGGGTACTCACTACTCACATCAGAGCACTGCTGTGCCATGTAAGGCTTTCCAAGCCATGCTGAATTCATTCCCACAAAGAGTCATATCACAAACTTCAGATCCAGAGGCAGAGAAATGTCCAGCAGACAAGAAAAGGTGTTTAACAAATAAGATGGACTGAGTCAGAGAACTGCCCCATGTATACCACCAGTCAATAAAAACTGCATGCTACCATAGCCACCTACTCTCCTCCCTGCCCCAAACTAAGATGAAACAGCTTTCATTGTTTTCAGAATTTTTTTTTTCCTTTCATAATGAAATAGTTTGAATACAAGGTTCAACAGCAGATTCCCTAAACAAAAAAGCTAAGGACAGAAGAAGTTGTTCTGCAAAATCAGGTTCTCACAATCTGTGTTTGAAAGTGGGCAGGAAAGGCAGCAAGAAGAGCTCTCTTCCCCTCATTAGCACTCCCAGATTAGCTCTGTTACTGCACAGGAGGCTGGAGCTGGGGTTGGATACGGACCCAAATGTCTCCTTGCTTATTCAGAGCTTATCAGAACACCCTGAACTTTCAGCCTTGCAAATACTGAGCTGGAAAAAGCAGAACACTCTCTCTGGGGAGATTTCGTGTTCATTTTTACCTGTGGTTGGGCCAGAAATACTTCAAAGATAAATTTCCTTCTGACATTTGAAGTTTTCTCATTCAGGAGCCTGCCAGAGCTTGAGCTATACAGAGGTAGATATTTTATGGGGTCAGAGTTTCAGAAAATCTCAGTTTTCATAGAGTCACCAAAATAAATGACCTGCTTTTCAAAAAAAGTCTCATCACTGAAAAGACACCAAGGCTTGTGTCCCACAGGGAGCTGGTGAATTTCAAAGCCTCTTTGAAATCAGGATCTAATTGTGAGGGGTTTGCTTTTAGATATCTGACTGGAGATATTTCGAGCTAGAATTTTTAAGGATTTGTGAAGTAAAAAAAAAAAAAGTTACTAAATTCTTTAAGGTGCAAAAGTCAGTACAAACCTGGCTAATTATAGGAAGAAATGTCTCGAACCTCAAAGAAAAAAGGGAAAAACAGAAAAGTGAATGTGACCTCAGTACACCAAGGAGAGAGGTTTGTACAGGGATGATTATCTATTTCCTTTGTCACATGAAAATTATGTAAATAGAATGAAGTCATTCATTCTATGGGGTCTAGTCCCAAATCTGCATTTACCTTGCAGTGGGCAGAGTTTCTGGGCCAGCATGTATGACCTACAGTCCCTGATGATTCCCTGCAATCCCAGTATGTGTCCATCAAGACACACTCTCTCCCTCCTCAACCAGTTATTCCAAGAGCTGTTTTATTTCCCTTCCAGATGCTCTGTCCTATTGCTTGGCTGGCTTTCACTACAGACCATGCTGGATCCTGTCCTGATTCTTGGAGATCTGGGAAGCTTTGCTGTTTTGGCTGATGGAATTTGGCTTGTCTATTGTTCAAGGGAAAAAATTGTTCATCCAAACCTTTCCACCCAGTCTCACTCCCAATAATTAAGCCTTGTATTTTGACCTCAGGGAGATGTCAGTAGTGATGCAAAAGGGATGTTGCCAGTAGCCTCAGCTTTAATCTGCATGCTGCACTTTAATTGCATTCCACAGACTTTAAAAGAAATCTCCATTGACTACATCTGATCCAGGACATATGAGCAAAGTGAGAAGTTAGCAGGCAGAAGGAACTGACTGCACAGTTGATTTGCCAGTTGGGGCTTTGGGCTGAAGAAAAGGGAAACCTGTAGTTTCTAACAGCTTTGAATTTTGAGTCATTAGATCCACCTTCAACTTTTCACTTATTTATCCCTGAACACCCCTTGGAGTTTTGCCCTGTGGACCTGCAGACTATGAGCTACCTTGTCCAGATCCAGCCCACTGTGACCAGATTGTTACTGGGGCCAGAGCACATTCTGGTAAAATTCTGCTGCTCATTGTATGTGAACTCCTCCTGAGTCAGATCCACCCAGGCATGACATACAAGAAGTCTTTAGAAGAAATCAGCTGGTCACTAGAAAAAAGTGTCCCAGCTGTTTTTCACTGCATTAGAAGAGCTGTTTGCCAGTGGCACTTACCCAGCATCCCTTTGTTGGAACTGGACAAGCACATATCCTTCTCAGCACTGGGAAGAACAAATCCAACCACAAACACCTCCACCCCATCTGCCATCAGTGCCAACCCTAAAACAAAGAAGAGAGTCCACTGGAAGCGTCCGTGGCCACACTCCTCAATGATGTTCTCGTACTGGTGGGCAAGCTGCTCCTCGTCCTCCATCCGCTCGGCCATAAGGTCAGCACGGTCTCTGTACTCATCATCCACGGCAGGGCCTCGCTTCTTCTGCTTCTCTTTAATGTCATCTGGGTGTGGGATCCCTTGGTACTCCCCCTCATAGACCTCATCATCCTCATCGTGGCCCTCTGTGACATCACTCTGGGCATCCTCCTCCTGCGCGGGCTCCTCCCCGCCCCGGTAGTAGCCGTCGTTGGCTCCGTCGTAGCTGCCATCCTGGTACCTGTAGTCATCTGAGACCTGGTTGGTGTTTCTGTACCCATCATCCATCCTGAACGGAGATTCTAAATGCTGCAGGTCGCTCTGTGGATATTCTAAAGTGTGTATGGATTTCTGCAGTTTCTGGTGTTGGTTACTTGAACATATCTTGCTGAGTTCTTTGGAACTGATGGGATGCACAGCTTCCCAGGCTCAGAAGGGGAATTATATATAAAGGTTCTCTTTGACAGAGTCTCACGCAGCTTTTGGTAATGCTTCACTTTTCAGCTGTCATTTGTGACTTGCTGGCTTCTATGCTTTGGGTGAGAAAAGCTGCTGTCTGGGGAACAGCGAGGGAACAGCAAATTGCACAGCCGGGGAGCTAGGAGGATTTGACAGGTTTTTCCTGATTCATTGTGGTACTGAAGGTCATGTCCTGAGAAAAAGGAAACAATAGCAATGAGACAGCAGTAAGCTTGAGAGCTAGTATGCACTGAGTTTAATGGCCAACATTTTGAATACATGCTTTTCCTTTGAAAAAATACGGCAACAGAGGAATGTTTTTGCATCATCAAAACCCAAAGCCTCAGAAAAAAGCAGAGCATTAAAATGTACCAAGTTCAGTGGGAACCCAAAGTAGAATGTAAAGTACCATGTGGTCCCAATTTCTGTCTTTCCTGGAAGTCCTGCCTCCCATATGTGGTTCTGCTTTCCACAGAGAGCAGAACAGCACTGGGCTGGGTTGCTGGAACAAAGCTCTCAGGTTGCTAAATATGTTTCCATCCATCTCCTCAGAGTACACTCATCCCTGGTCCCTACAACTGGCTAGCATCATAATGAGACAAAATATGATCTTGGTTTTCATTTTCATCCAGGTCCCCACATTAATTATATTTATTGGCTTATTTTTTTCCCTAGTGTCTCTCCATGTGTATGCCAGATGCACAACTGGCATGCAGTGTCTGCCAAGATATAATCACCAAAAGTCACACCAAGCTCTGTTCTCCCCATATCTAAACATCAACAGGGGATGATTTTCACAGAGGGCAAAAAAACAAAGCTAATACAGAATCACTGCTGTCTGCAGGGAAAACCAAGGGAAACCAAGACACATCTAAACACATACTCCTTCTGGACACCTGATTTCCATTATTTTCCGGGCAGTTTCCAGCCAGCTGGCTCCCCAGTGCTCCCCTGCCTCACACAGCTGTAGACACAGAGTTTGGAAGGAGAAGCACGTGGGACAGGGAGTGGAGTCACGCCAGAGCAGCCAGCACAGCGTAGGCATGCACAGAACGTGGACTTTGCTTTAAGCTTTGAGCTACTTGCCTAAATAAAGTGTAAATGAGGTATGGATTGACACAGGCAGGCACACTGAGGATGTGTGGGTGTTGTTACCTACACAGTCAGTTGACCTATAGAAGCGCACGCAAACGCACACGCTGTAAATAACAGTGCTATATGCAGCTCAAATGACTGCAGAGGAGAAATTCAGTAGCACTCTCTGTAATGAAATGCTCAGAGGGGCATCACTCCTGCTGCAAATGCTGTGATTTTCTGTCAGCCCAAATGCTCAGGGTAAGGAAGGAGCAGAGGCCTGACTTCTCTGCATGGCTTTATGGCCATGCCTTGCCTGTGCTGCTCATGGAGCTGCTCCAAGGAACTTCATAAAAGCTTCCTCTGCACTTCTGCTTATCCACCTATGTATTTGTGGCCCATAATTACAACACAGCCCCTGCAGAGCCTGCCAGAACCTCTTCCTTGTCTCTGGCCCTCTGCTATTGGTCACTACATTCAACGTGTTTCTTCTTCCCTTTCTTTATGCTGAATCACCCCATACATTTTGCACCAATTGAAGAAGGCAACAGGGAATTCTTCCAGGGCTCAAAATGAGCAATGAATAAAGCAATTAAAACAAAAAAAAAAAAAAAAAGCCAAAGGCATTCTCATCAGATTATCATGACCAGGTGTCTACAGTGCAGGGAGCAGTAAAGAGAAGTAGTTGCATAGGCACCAGAGCTGTTAATGTGCAGGGGAGTTAATACATCTGACAGCCATCAGAAGCACTTAAGTGAGTTCTACAGCTCTTGTTTCGGTGCTTGAGTATTACCTTTAATGGTTAAAAAAAGTACCCAATTACTTTTGAGTCTCAGAACCTCCCAGTCCTGAAGTAACTTTCTTGATTACACAAAGATTTGTGTCATGACTGAACATCGTGTTCTCCAAGGCAGTAAAATGTCATTCCACAGAGACATATTTTCCTTTGAAAAGTAGGAGAAGGAGCCTTCTATTTAGAATGAAAAAACAAAAGAACAATATGTGCAAAAGAACATTAGGCCTTGCCTTGGAAGTCTTTAAGAATCATCTGCTGGCAGGTCATGCTTCAAAGCGACCTCAAATGTTGGAGCAGGAAGCGCAGTGACCTCACTGTGTTTGTCCCTTTCTGGTTGCTACAGAACTGAAAACACGTTTTAGGAAACAAAGCAACAATAACACTAATGATCAATAGCAGAACTGATCAGACTCCAAATCTCCACAGACCTTATCTCTCTTTTCAAAGGGTAAAATCATGTTCTTAAAGACCAAATGCTGGAAGTCTTTTTGTTCTCTGTTTAAAAGCTGCTGAGGTTTAAAGCTGGGCTCTTTGCCTCCCACAACAGGACCAAAGACCACAAAGTTAGAAAAGGCCTCTTGAAGCATCCTTCAGTGACACACAAAGACTGGCATTTACCAGAGGATCACATCTTAGGCAGGCTAAGAAATAATGACATGAACTAATGAGTCTCACAGACGGGTGAGAGTCACCTGTATGGAGAGGAACATACAATTCAGAGAAAAGGGGTCATGGCAAAAAATAGTGACTGTGTTCCCATTCAGTTGGTAGAGATCACCCTAGGAGAAGGGGCAGTGAAGAGAGGCAGGCTATAACTTCAGAATGCTACACTTTTTGTATTTCACACCACTTGTTTCCTTTCCTTGCCACATATGCACAGGCTGATTCACTCCAGACCTGATTCTTTAACACCCTTTCACTCAAGCTGAGCTGCATTCACTCATTAACAGCCCCATTTAGCATTTAGATGCGAAATCATGATGTGTCATAAAGATGGCAGGCTTGGGTTGCTATAATTACCCTTCACAGTGATGCATGAGCCCTTGAGACAAATATACACATCACACCAAGCCTATTGTAGCAGGGTGGGTGTCAGCCTCTTCTCCCAGATAACAAGCAACAGCCCAACAGGAAACGGCCTCAACTTGTGCCAGGGAAGTTTCAGACAGGGTAATAGGAAAACTGCCTCATCAAAAGGGTTGTCAAGCATTGGAACAGTCTGCCCAGGGCAGTGGTGGAGGCTTAGATGACATGTAGATGTGGCACCTGGGGACATGGTTTAGTGGTGGACTTGGCACTGCTGAGTAAATAGTTGGACTTCATTATCTTAGAGTTCTTTTCCAATCTAAATGATTCTAATTACAAGCCTTGGCCCTTTTAAACTGCCAGTTCCCTTTCCAAGACACACAAGTGAGGTTTAAACACACTGTAAACACAACAAACATTGGGCTCCTTAAGGCAGAGTCTGCAGGGGCATTCTGGGTGTCCCCGAAAGAGCCCATTAAACTGAGTGTTGGACACAGAAACCTGGAATACATCGAAATTCAGATCCTTTCCTCATTTCTTTAAAATACAGTATGCATCTTGCAGTTATCTTGTACTCTTTAGCTCTTTATTTAGCTCAGATGTTGCACACTTAGCCAGGAATTCAGTCATTTGAGATTTGCAACTTAAAATAGGGACTTAAAGCCTTGGATATCCTCATAATAGAAACAATGTCTACTGTAGGAAAAGGGATGTTTAAAAAAAGCAGATTAACACCTGCATTTGCTTCTGTGAGAGGGCATATAGGCAAGTCTGGCATGCTGAGGGGATAAACTGGGGGCTGGAGGAGATGCAGAGAAGGGTGGGTTTCTTGTGCCTGATTCTAAATAAAGAGAGCCCAGGGCTTGTCAGAGCTGAGCTCTATTAGAGAACAGAAATCGTGCTGAATTAGTGAGCAGGGCAGATATGAGAAGGGTTTTCTTAGGAAATATTGCACCTTGGGGAATGATGGAGTTTCTGGAAAAGCAAAGAGAGTGAGAATGCTGCTTTGTGGGAGCACAAGCCGTGGGTGCACACACATAAATGCATCATTCATGAAGTGGGTCCAGCAGGGAGAGAGCCAAGGCTGGGAGCTGCCACCCAGGGTTTTTGTCTCTGCAGGCTCAGAAGGGGAGAACACCCAAAATCAACAGCAGGGAGAGGTTATTTGAACACTAAGGAGAAGGAGCAGGACAGGGACACTATAAAAATGCTTTCAAGGGATTTTTAGCATTCAGCAGAATAATCCCTGCAAAACAGATGGCAGAGCAGTTTAATATTCTGCCTGAAGGACGATTCCTCCTGCAGAACATCCTCACCCCCAGAGCTGCTCTCTGCTGACAGCAATGGGAAGGTGCCCAGATCCTACAGTGACCATAAGGACATTCTGCAGTCACAAAGCTGACTGAAAACAAATTTCCTGAGAAGAAATTTTCTTCACTGAAAGGAGAAAGATGATTATGTAGATAGGTTTCTGTGAAGTTCCAACCTCAGATTCATAATGAGGTTGCAATTAAGGGATCAGTTTGTACACACAAAGGGACAGATTTTTGAGGTGCCTAACAAAGCACAGCTCCCAGGGGAGCAGCATCCTGGATTTCAGGCAATGACATCAATATTCTCACAGGCAATGAGTGTGGCAATGAGTGATTCCTGTGCTGCTGGATGGAAGTGCCACAGGCTGAGCACCCTGGGCTCTGTCCCTTGGCTTCTTGGCATCTCTGTGTCCCTCCAGACCCCAGATCAGGACAGCACAGCTTTCCTCTGGTGGGAATTGCAGATCCCTTGCAGCTGTGACTATATGAATATATGAATATATACAGATATGGACAACTTGTGTCCCCAAAACTTTAAGCCTTAAATAAACCAGAATTTGGGGAAAAGATGTCTCTCTGCTCCCAGCTTCACAGCAGAGGAGCTGTCAGGAAAAGTGCTCCCAGGTCTTTGGCAGGTTTTCAATGAAGTCTTGAAGTCTAGCATTTTAATTTTTTTTTAACTAAGAAAAATGGTATTTTACCTCAGGAGAACTTTGAAAAACTCCCCTTTTCCAACTAGTATAAATGGTATTAATAATTTTTAAAATTCTGAAAATTGGACTGCAATCCCATAATTCACAATAAAATTATTTCAGATCGGGTCCATTATAAATTCTTCATCTTATACTGTATGAAGTTGCCCTTTTCATTGGCATAAAAAAAAAAAAAAAAAAAAAAAAGAAAAATAGAAGGAGGTGCATGGAGATTTGTTTCAAACTGAAATAAAGTATTTAATTTCAGAAATGCCATCCTGTCAGCTGCTTGATACATTTTTATTAGAAACATTCATTGAAACTGATTTTTCCCCCTAAATACTTCAGATTTGGAAAAATGGCATGTTTTATCAACAAAAATTTTAAGAGGAACTCTCATTTTGCTCTCATGGATGTAAAATTATCTCAGGTATACTTTTAAGAAGGCAATATAGAGAAATACAATATAGGAAATGTAATCCTGCTATTTATATGCATATGACTAAAAGTATCTGACCTCTGTGAGGCAGAAAAGGGCTTTTCTTCCACAGGGTTCTGATTATTGTTGGGGATTTTTTTTCGGTTTGTTTTGTTGGGGTTTTTTGTTAGCATTAAAATTGCTTCTGCAGCCACACAATTCAACATCCAGAAGAGAGCTGAGCAATATCATCATTCTCCTGGACAGATGGCAAGGCTGGGTTCTTGGCAAGGACCCTGCAGAGGGAAAAGCAGCAGGATCTGAAGAGAATTTATATGTGAGAGGAGGTAGAAAAAGGAAATGAGGGGGCTTCGAATACAAGAAGGTAGAAACCAAGTGAAATTGGAAGTCAAGGAGGAAGAATAGGGATTAATGGTCCAGACTATGCTCAGAATAAAGGAGGAGATGGCCAGGGAAAAATGGAAACCCTGGCATATTATCAATCCACAAACCATGGAAAAAATGCTTTGTAATAACTGTAGCTCTTGCCTTCACCTCCAAGGATTATAAATGCATCTGGTGCCATCTCTGTTAGAGATCAGCCCTAAGCCTTATTAATTCTTGCTTGGCTTTTTGCATCTCTCTTTCACTGCCAAAATAACAGGAGGAAAGTCTCCCAACCCAACCCAACCCCACCCCACCCAACCCCACCCAACCCAATGACTGAACAGTATTTTAGTGGGTGGTTGTATTGAAATAGATCACATTTCTTGCAGGTCTTCAGCAGTCACTTTTCTTCCTGTGCCCTTCCATCAAATATCCTAACCAATGGTGTCCCTGGGGAATTTCCAGGAGGATGTTCTCAGATCTGAGCACTGGCCAGTGAATCTGTGTGATTTGATCAGCTGAAGACCTGGTTGCTTTTTTTCAAAGTACAGATCAGCCCTTGGGATGCAAGTTTCTAGAGGATTTTAGACAGGTAAAGGAACACTTTGTGTATCACTAGGGAAAAAATTCATTCTGATTCCTCTCCAGTCTCACAAGATTGAAGGTATAATTTGTCTTTGCAATAATTGTCCAAAATAAATCATGGTCATCAAGCATTCTTGAAGGAGGACTATACCACAGTCCCAGGCTGAAAGCCCATTGCAACTGGAGCAACATCAGATCCAGTCTAATTTCTGAGGTCTCTTTTCTGCTCTTGCTCTAAAAAAATCAAGGAAGGTGTATGAGTTTAGTTTTCTTACTCAGTGATATGGTAGCTGGAAGCAAAAAGGAGCTACTTTGCCATCAAAGACAATAAAATTACATGGAAGGGCATGTCAGTGTATGTTTTTCAGGTGCAAAATTATGTGTTAATGGCTACAACAATCAACTGTGGCTGCAAACACAGGAGGCTAACTGGGTCTGGGCAGCAAGAGATTTAAAAATCAAAGTCTATAGCAGAGCCTACCTTTAAAAAGAATTTGCTTTGAACTGTGGAAAAAGAGCTGTCCTTTGTTGTAGCTTCAGAGGAGAGCACTGTATTAAGTGAAACTAAGGAAAAAAATTGTTTCTCCTGCAACTTTTTTTATTATTAAGAAATTGTTTGATAGATATGTAACAGGGGTTCAAAAACTCTCCACGGAGCTTGTTAAGCAAGCTATCTGTGCCACAGATTCTGTAAAGATGAGCAAGATATTTGAAAGTGATTGTCTTGAATTTATCTAGTTCAAAGAACTGACTTTCAGCAGTACAGATGGCACCTACTGATTGCTCCCCTACAGCACAGGTTGGACCATGGAGGGTAAAAGTCCTCTGTGCAGTGTAAAAAAAATTTATTTGCTCAAAGATGCTGCCAGGGTCTGTGGGACAGGACTCATTCACTGCTGCCACCCTGTAGGTTGGAAAAGATTGGTGCAAATGCAATCCTGGTACATCAAGAATTGCAGGGAAACCAGAGCTGGAGTATTTAATGTGTTACAAGCAGCCTTGATTAATTATTTAGAGAAAGTGTTTTAGTTCAAAATTCTCTGCCACAGAGTTTATTGACCTGAAGTTCTCCTACAGCTTCTGGATAATCTCTATTGATCTGTGGTGGGTTTTACACATTCCTGAGCAGGTGCACACTGTGTATGTTTGTTCCACCAGGAGAAAATACTTATTGCGTTATTTGATCCTACAGTCCTGCATTACACAATGTTCTGTGAGAAGGAACTATTGTCTTTGAAGCAAAAGTATTTACGTTGGATTTGGAAGCAGAGATGGATGGGGTATGAACACAAAGAGTTCAGTAGTTTGATTGAACTGACCTGATTTATGCTGAGTAAGGATCTGGCTGCACTGCTCCAATGCCTTTACATTTTTTCATTCTTACCCACCCCACTGGGGGAGATTTCTGGTTTCCAGCACATTGCACACTAAAATGCCATTGCCTTATCTGGTGGTGGTGACTCACAGCAAGGTGGCTGTGGGCTGAATTCAGTTTCTAATCCACCATGTTATGATATGAACTAAGGGACAGAAAGTCCCCCAGACTCTTAGAGGGAGATTATACCCCTAAAGTCTGATACTCTGTTGGTGCAGATGCTTTAAAGGTCATATCCAAGACAGTATGTGCTACAGCAAGCTGGCACAGCAAACATGCAGCAGATGAAACAAGGAACAAGCATCAGCCAAGCAGAATAAACAGCTTTTCTGAAGTTAGGGGCACAGACTAACAAGTTGGGTGTTCATGAGATAGATACAGAGAGGAATGTTTAACAGTAGGAGTTGGAAAGCAACAGCTTAGCAACACGTATCTATATAAGGAGGGACAGACTACACATTAGGATTCCAGAGAAAGGCCATAAAAGGTCAATTTGACAAGCTGAATATGGATAATGAGTTGAGACAGATGGTGTAAGAGGATGGGAGCTAATAAATAATGAACAGACTGGCTTCAAGGAGCAAAGACAGAGAGAAGTCACAGTCAAGAGCTTAGTCAGAAGGGAGGTGGTGAAGGGGAAAAGAACAAAACCATGGAGGATGGAGGAGAATCACAGCAGGAGGGCTGGTGGGAGAGGAGTGTCTGCTTTAATGTGCCAGAGTTTTGTGGAAAGCAAAATTTTCCCAAAGGAAACTTAGAAATGCATATGCCTGAGCTGGAACTTGGCCAACAACTTTTTAGCTGAGAAATTGCTCATGGTCTCTAAACTTCTTCTATTCTGTCTATTTCCTGTTCTCCTCCTCTCCCATTACCACAGTACCTAAGCAGCCTGCAGTGCTCCCATCAAAATCTGGGGAAAAGTCTCAGGTTTATTTTACACATCAAGACTTGAGGCAGAGAGAGACTAAAACTGTATCTGAGCATGGAAATGGAAATGCTGCGTGCTGTCCCCCGTATTCCAGGGACCCTGGGGACCAGCAAGGTAAGGATTTATTCCCAGGTTCAAACCCAGCTATCCTCCACATGATGACTGAGATAAAGGAGAGTTTTGCTGCCCCACAAACATTTTCCTTAATGTGGAGCTGAGGCATGAACCCCCACTTGGACACCAAGTAACGCTTAGAGGTGTCCCAATGTGGATGCAAATAAAGGAGTTTTCCCAAGATCACCTGGGGGAGCCATATCAGAGCCAAACAACCAGCACATGTTTCTGCTATTTCCTTGTCTTTTTAAATATCATAACGAGCTAGAATCTTTGAGGGTTTACTGCTTATTAATAAACCAGCCTCTCTATCAGCATTGCACCTGGCAGTGTAAACCAACAGGAAATTAGATGTTTATTCAGAAACAACTGTGCCCTGGTGCCCTTTCATGAATCTGAGCATTTCTACGTGTGTTTGCCCTTGGACAGCTTATTAGGTTTAACCTTCCTGGGCTTGGAGGCCCTGACAAGCTCCCAGAGAGGACTGTAAGCAATAACCTTGGAAATAAACTGCTTGCAATTCAGCAGATTCTGCCTATGTCAGACAGCAAACATCCCTGATTAACTATAAACTGCTTAGCTTATTGGCAAAGATGTGCCTCTGGCTACAATGGGGATTTTTATTTCATCACATTTCCAACCTGAGTTATTAAATAATGAGCTGCTTAATTAACTAATTCATTAATACAAGGCTGTGATGAATAGATTTGCTCCAGTGACAGAGCCACGAAAGCAGAAAAGCCCTGAGTGATTTCTAAGTACTGCTTTCTTTCAGGAGAGATTTTATTTGAGCAAGTATCCTTATTAAATATTCTTTTCCTTCTTTTTCCTGCCTCTACCTAACAGAGCAGACTTGGGATCTGCTGTGCCTGTTTGCCCCAGCACTCCATGCTCTTGTCCTTCCCTCCTTTCTGCTTTGATCCCCCTTTCCTTTGGATCCATGCAGCCGAAGTACTTTCTGAGTGTTGTGCCACAAAATGACCCTTTGCCCAGTGCTCCCACACTGCTGTGGCCAGGATGCCTCATCATCCCCAGTCCCAGAGGGGAGGTGACTGTGGTGTTTCAGGTACTGATAAAAAAACATCAGTTATTGCCCACAATCAGCTTGTCACTGCTGGGGAACCAACCAACCTCCCCACTGACAGAGACAAAATAATTGACTGCACCTCTCAGCAGCCTTTGCAGGGCTGTTATCCCCTGTTTTCTGTGGTACTGGAGTGTTGGGAAAGAGCTCTAGCAGGGACATTTCCACAGGCTGGAAACCACTCCTGCCATCAGGAGCAGCTCTTTCCCAGCCCAGGATGCTCAGGATCAGCCTCGTGACACAGCTGCTTGCCAGCTCCAGTGGAGTGTACAAATGCAGTGGCTGTGCCAGAATTCTCACTCATGCCCAGAAATCCCCTGTAGCCTGTCACAGACACAGCCAGCCTTATGCTTTCCCCATGCCTTTAATAGGCTTGATCCCTGTGTTTCCCTTCAGGGCTGCCCAATGATCAAGGCTAAAGGGGCACAGTTATTATGAGATCAGATAAAAGGGGTGGTTCTCAAAACTGCATCCAGCCTCTTTCTTTTCTGCATAAGACCTCCAAAACAATTGTACTGTGGCCTCAAGGGCTTTGAAAATTGCAAATGCACTGTTCATTATGCACCTTGCCTGTGGAGAAACAGAAGTGCAAGCAGAAGCAAATTTAAAGAGACTCCTTTCAAGGTTAAGTGGCAGGTAAAACACTGGAGCAATTGCTTTTGCTCCATTCATGTTCATGGCATTTTGATTAGTTTAACCTTTTTTTTGTTTTAGTATGAAACATTACTGAGGAGACCTGAGCCTTGTAGCAGCCCTGATCATTCAAAAATTCCATTATCTGGCTATCAAATTCACTAGGTGCCCCACATGTATCACTGCAGCACAAATATGCCCACATAGTGATGTCTTCTTCTGTAAGGAGACAATTTGCAAAGCCTGTCTGAGCTGTACCTTGAATATCTCAGATTCACAGATCTTTGAAGAACTTGCTTTTGAAACCAGCATCTTGAAAAAAAAGTAATAAAAATTGCCATAGGGCCTGGAATATGTTGGCATCAACTTACCAGCAACTCTACATATAGCAACTCTACATTTATACTCATGTTTTTATCCTCATGAAGGATTTTGAGTCAAAAGAGCACCCAGCAGTATTTTTGCACCTGCAGAAGAGGATAATGGACAATTTAAGCAAGTGTTATGAGCCTCTTAACATTTTGGAAGGCTGTGGTGCCTGGCAGAGGTTTTTCCTAAGCCTCCCTCATTCCTTTCCTGTTCCTGCAGGAGCTTTTAGGATAGGTCTTTGCAAGAGGAGCTCATTTACACAGAGCCTTAAGCTTGGCCAATATTCTGACAGCTCCAAGTCATGTGGCTTTCAGCTGTGCCATGGGGCATTTGCTGTCTCACTGTCTTCTGAAATTATGTTGTGCCTCTGTGCAATAGAGAAGGAAAGGATAAAAAAACTGAAACAAGCAGAGAATACTGCAGGAGGCAAAGAATGAGAGAAAGCAGCAGCAGAGCATGAGATATAGGAAAAGAGGCAGGACAGGGCAGGGGATAGTAAAGGTTGTAAAGGCAGGGAGAGAAAAAGGCATCACACAGTATCAGTCTCAGAAACTAATGTTACCTTGAGCTAGTAAAAAGAAGAAAAACAAAAATAAAAACCAATAAGGCTCAGCACTTCATAGCAGTGAGAAGTTTCTGCATTTGCTTCCCAAACACACAGAATAAATTCCTGCATTCGGGTTGGACATTAATGATGAAAAAGCCTCATCTCCCCAAATTAATAGCCACAATACATCATCAGGCTGCAGCACTACACCCCGTGTGTACACAGAGAGAAAATCCTCAGCATCACCTGTGGAGGCAGAAGGAGGATTTAGCTGTTATTTATTGCTCAGTGTGACTCATGCCTGTGGGAAGGGGCGCGACAGTACAGATGGGAGTTAAAATCAGACTGCCAGCAGGGGAATTTATGCCAGGAGAGTTGAATTCAGGCAACTTCTGCTTATGTTTTACCTGGAATTTCTCTACATGAAAAGAGTAAAAAAAAAGATTTGAAAAATATATGCCTGTGCAGACATTTGTTAGGACTCAGAAGGTTTGATTAGAAGAAAGATGGCTTAGTGACTTGGGCGACATCAAGAATTCTGTAGTTTTTTCTAATGCTACAAATGGCACAATTAACCTAAGGCAAGCCATTTAGTTACTCTTATGTTTAGTTCTTTGTCTCCAAAATAGCTATAAGAACTTGTTTTCTCTACCTGTCAGAGATTGTGTAGGGAAAACACAGGCATAACTGAAAAGAGAATCTTGTAACCACTGGTGAAGAGCTCAAAAGTTCACTTTTCTGATTTCAGATTGTCATTGCCAAGATCACTGTGATGTGAAAATTATGTTCACAAGCACAGAGACTCCTGTGAATGACCTTCAATGTGCTGTTTGTGATCAGAATCAAGAATATTTCCGGCACGTTTCATAGCTCTCCTTCTGTTCCTCTCATTTTTGCCCTAGCCAAAGAAGACATGCAAGGACTCTATGAGTCATCAGACTACCTAAAAATGAGAAGGCAACTGGGAGAGAGATCCTGAAACTTGAGAATCCCCATACAAAGGAGATGCTCTGGCTTTTAGAGGTGAGGGACAGGTATCTTTTTGGCCTGTCCCCATTGTCCCTGGTCCAAGTGTGCTCCTTCCTGCAGAAACTGGAGGGGCACTCCTGTAGCTGCTCCCAAAACCCAGACTCTGTGACCCAGCTCAAGGAGCTGTGCTGCAGAAATGCCAGCTGTGGACTCCCTGGAAGTGAGTTTAGTGGAGGAATATGGCTTTCAGCAAAATTGAAGCAGCAAGGACCTTCATCATCTGCCTTCCTGCTGGGAGTCTGAGACCTGCCCATGTACATATTGGCTGGTTTCCACTTGGCCTAAGCCTGCTTGCAAAATGGTGTTTGGTGTCCAGATACCCTCAGCCCTCTCCACAGCTCAGCTGGAGCTCAGCTCTTCATGTAGGAATGTGAGGGACTGAGGTGGACAGCTGCATTTGGCCCCATCTCAGGAGATCATCTGTCACTTTGTTATCACCCAGTCCACATCCTCACACTCTGAGGTCAAACCTCACCAGCTCCTCAGGGATGTTTTGGCTGCCTGTCCTTTTGACAGTCCAGAGCTCCAGGAGAGCCACTCTTGAAAAGCACACCAGGGACAGGCTGCCAGGATCTGGGCTTCAAGTGCCCCCCTCTTGCCAGCCCTCCCCACAGCAGTGTTCCCCCAGCTGGGCTCTGATATTTCAAATCCATGCATGGGATCAGGGATCAGGGCTTTCCTCTAGCCCTGCTTTCCCAGGAGAGCTCCTGGATTTGGCAGCACCTGCAGCCTGAAATGTGCTGTCACACTTTCTCCTACTGCTGATGCAGCTCCTCCCCAGCAAGATCGTGTCCTGTGCCCCAGCACTGAGCTCTGTTTTCACTCCTCCCTGCAGCCCCAAGTTGGCTGGCAGTGCTCCTGCAAGGCTCCTTGTCAGGACTGACTGAAGTCACTCACTGCCAGATGGGTCTGGTGGCCAAGGGGCTGCCAGATTAGCACACAGCCAAGACCTGTGCTGGGTGGAAGGCAAGGCAGCAGCTTCTGAAGGGCATCCATGCAGTATTTGCATTCCTTACCCTCTGTGTGGGCTCTGCTCCCAAGCATTTTTTTGGGACAGGGAAAATATCTATTGCAATGGGGAAGAAAAGAAAAAAAAAATCAGTCTCTTTGTCCTCAAAATGTAAATGAGATGGACTTGCAGTTTCATAATTGGAGACAAAGGGACATTAAAGAAATTTGAAAGGCAAGAGATTAAAATCATGCACAAGGAAATGCCTATTTGCACACTAACCTGTGGGCTCCTGGGAATAAAAGACAAGGTCTTTGCAGCACTAAAAAGCATGGATTGGATGTATTTGAGGGAAAGAAGGTCAGTTTCATCTGAGTTACTTTTTCTACAACATTTTTTTTCTACTGGGAGAAATAAGTTCTTAAAGACATGAGACAAATATCAAGACAACTTCATTCTGGTGTTGGCTGATCTGTAAGTATCCACCAAGAAATTTTCTTGGGTGTATTTGCTGGTGCCAGCTGTCAGAGAGGGCATCCCAAGGCAGATATTTCCCTGGGCTGTCAGTCCTGGGCAGCAGTACCAGGAAAGCTGTGGAATGTTTTTCCCTTCACCTGCTACCCTGGAACTATTGACACAGAAATGACACCAGAAGATAAAGTGATATCTCAGTAAATGGCTTCTGCTCCCCACGGGGAAGAGAGAATTACAGTCTATCACACCTGGAGTAAAGACAAAATAAATGCAAGACTTTTTCTAGAAGCAGGAATCCTGGATGATATATGGGAGAAGGCAGGAAGAAGTGGAGTGTGAGAGCAGGTGTCCTCCAGATGACAAGCCTGGGGGGATTAGCTGGCAAATTTCAAGGGGATAACAAATACTTCAAGGCAGATCATGTTAGTGCCTCTTCAGGGGAAAAAGGATAGAATATCCCAGGTGAAGAAAGTGGCAAGGAGGTGATGATCAGAAGTTATTTATCAAAGTGTAACCTCACACTTCCTTGTCAGGGAGCCAGGGAATAGCTGACAGAAGGCAGGGGGATATCAAGCCTTTCAACTATCCCAGACTGGATAGGCAACAAGCTGCTTTCTGATGGCACTTTAATGATGAATGTAAAGTCTGGTAGCTGCAAAATTTTTCTGATTGCACAGGAATAAGTAGCCACAGCACAGAAACCCACAGTACCAAGCCAGGCAGGAGGGGCAAGAGATGACCAGTCCCCCTCTTGCTTGCATGAGATCCCTGGCAGGGAAGTGATGGTTGGAAACCATCATGGACCCATGATTAACATATGAATTTTGGACATTTTATATAGAAAGTTTTTTTTTTTGAAACAGATTTTTTTTAGGTCTCTGTGTGACTGTCATCTCTATTTCCCTTTCTGGTAATGGGATTGAGTGCTTTCTACCTTCCAAGTGTGCCATGACATGCTTGGGAACAGAGGCAGATAATGTTCTATCTCTGCTGGACAAGGGCATTCAAAATGCTGTAGCTTGGTAAAACTGGGTGTTTGTGCTGCAGACAAGGTTGGTTTCCAGCCCTGTGGAGTTCTGCTTTGCCTGAGCACTGAATTCCCTCGACAGCTTTTCCAGCAAGGTGCAGATATAGGAATCCAGGTAATGAATATGGAATGAGGACAGTGCTGAGTCTCTACAGCCCCTGCACACATGAAAACCTCAAACAGATCTAGAGATGGGCACAGAGCTGGGAGATGAAGGCAAAAGGCCACATGTCACAGCCACATGGATGTGACACATGGATATTCCTTACTCACTGCTTCCCTTGGCCATATGCTGCTGTTCAGGGCTGCTCACGCCTTTGGATCCAGGTAAAGCCTTTTTTTCACACAATTAGAGAGCAATAAAAAGCCACACTATACCTCCAAACTAATCTGAGCCAGGTACAACAGCCTCCAGGTGGAGCATTTGGTACCTCCTGGTTTTTTAATTTTTTTTTTTTTTTATTTTTAGTAAAAACTTATCTCATAAAATTTGGTGTCTAAAAGGTCTGTCTGTCCTCTACAGAGTGTAGGTGACAGCTTTACCTGCTTCCTAAGTGTCCCCTGTCCAGCTGTCCTCATCTGGGCTCTCCTTCCAAGGTTCTGCAGGAGGTCTCTGTTCAACACCAGCTGCACAGAGCCTGATTTTAGTGTTCCAGAGTTTGATGCAGTGTTGAGAAGATTGCAGAGGTTTGCTGTCTACAAGCAGTATACCTAGGGAATTTACTGTGGGATGAGCAGGATTTTCTCTCGGAAATAACTCTCCCTAATTGTTTTGAAATCACTCTCCTCCCTTGCTGAAAACAAAGCAAATGTCTCTCCCTGAGGGCTCCCAATCTCTGAACGTGGCAAATTGTGGGGGAGCACCCCTGTGGTCAGAGCTGGGTGACAGCACAGTGGTGAAACTCACTGCAGTGGGCTGCAAACCAGGCAGGGCTTTGTGACCCCAGATTAATCCCTGGTATTTGCCCATGTAACCCCAAGGCTGCCTCAGTGCTGCTCCTACAAACCAGCAGCCCCTCCTGCTCTGCTCCTGCAGGACATCCAACCCCCAGCCAGACTAAGAGCCAGTCTGAGCTTGCAGAGCTCCTGGTACAGACAGAGAAGTTTTGCCTGACCTTTCTTTCTGCTTCTCCCATTTCTGGCACTTTGCAGGAGGGAAGCACTGCCTGTGGTCTCTGCAGCAAGGGGCTCCCCTGCAGCATGACTCCATGCAGAGAGCTGCCTTGCTCATGGACAGGGCTGATCTCTTCTGGCAGAGTGACCCTGGCTGCCAAGTGAAGGCAGAAATGCTGATCCTCCTGCCCAGCACCTCAGCACCTGCCCCAAGCACATCCCAGCTCCTCTCAGGCTCCTTTCCACCCTTCCCTGACAGATCACCTGCTGTGCTGCCACAGGTGACTGAGGCTCTGCTGACTTTCCCTGCTCAAACATGGCCAAATTCTCCAGCTTTCCTGCCTTCCCTGGCTCCTTTCTAGCTCAGTCATCCTATGGGATTTGTTTTTTTAACACATTCCATATACATTTTAGGATCTTACCAGCCACACTGGCTCATCTGCTGGTCACCCCTGAGCTCTGGGATGCTGATGAGCAGTGTCTATGTTCAAAGGGTTTAAAAACCACCCATGCTTTGCTGCGGGAGACCATGTGAAGAGAAAGCTGGAGAACACAAATCAGCCCCCTGAGCTGTTTGACTCTGAGAAGGGTAAGATCAGAGGATATTTAATTAGGTTCCTAATTACAGCAGGTATTCACTGTCATAAAATCACCTTTGTTGGGATCCTAGAGCAATGTGAGCTGGAGATTTCAGAGATATGCATTGCATAGATACACACGATTATTCCTTTTGGCTTGATCCCAAGAAAAGTGAGCTGCACTATCAGTGACTGAATACTTAACTCTAATGTGTCATTTATTCTTTCCATGACAAAAACAATGTAAAGAAATAACACATGGGCACAGATGGGTTCAAGTACCATCAAGACCCACTGTATTTAAATCCTAAAGTAAAATCAAAATAATAAAAAAATAGGATCACTCTTGGAAAACCCACATGTTACCTGAAGAAAAGCCACCTTATCTCTCTTTTCTGCATCCCTTCTAAAAATACAGCCCTGCTGAGATGAGCAGACATTGTTTCTTCCAAATTATTCTAAAAGCCCAGAAAATGGGGAATCTACTAGAAATGTGGGGAATAATTTTGATGGTTTAAAAAATCAATCTGTTTTCTGCTCCCTGCTTGCTTGTTTCATCAGGCTGATATAGCAGGAAAAAGCATCAAAAATATGTTTTCTATGAAAAATGGGGTGCTAATAATGCTTTTTCTTTACATAAGTAGTATTCTTCTTGAAAATTTGGCTGGTTTTCCCTGATTCAAAGTTCTGCAGTGGGTTCAATAATTTTTCAGTGTAAATGGACAAAGGGAAACATTTGCTTCTCAAACATTTCTAATTTGTCCAGAACAGATCCCTTTTCTTTTGGAAATACAATTTTTGGTTGAACATTCTTTGACCAGAGGGAAGAAACATGTTCTTCCAAGAGAGATGGGGAGTTTCTCTTTTCCATGAACCCATTGGCTTCACTGGGCAGCATAAAGGGCCTCTGCAGCTGGACCCAGCTCTGTTGGGACATTTGCTGCAGATGCAAAAGCCTCAAACTCAAACTGATGCTGAAGTTTAGGCAAAGCTCCCTGACAGCAACATTTCTGGGGCTGAAGGACAGCACATTGAGGGGATAGACAGAAACTTCACAGCAGGGCTGCTGAAAATCAAACTGCTGGCAATAACCTGTAATTGTGAATCTGCACTGACTGTACTGCTGACACAGAAATTTTAAGAGACCTTGCTTTTACTCTTCTGTGAATTAAAGATGGAAAAGGCACCACGGGGTGGCAGGAGGGGGTCAGTGCTGCTGTTGGCTTCCAGCTTGCACAGGGTGTGAGGAGCAGCTTGTTCTCTACATCTACAGTGGCAGGTAGATTAAACATCAGCTGGTACCTGGCTGCTGAAAAGAGCATCCAAATGCCACCCAGCATTAAGGGGATAAGGCCAAGGCTGCCAGGAGATGTTAAATCCAGGGAACTTCATCTGTCTGTGTGTGTCTCTTGAGTCATTGCTGCTTTTGCAGTGGAGGAGCCCTTCACTGCAGGCAGAGCAAAGTGCTGCAAGCCTCAGGGAGGGCTGAGGTTGATGAAATATAGATGGGAGCCTGGCAGGCTCCTCGGGTTGGGTAAATACATGCACAGTAATTGACTCCATCTTCAAGCAAGAAAGGCTCTGCATAAGGATGCAGAACAGGCTGGTTTATAAAGTGTGATATGCACACATTGATTTGACTCAGCAACCACTGAGGAAAAATGAAAGACAACCCCTCCTCTGTGATGAGTAACTGAGTAGTAGCTAACAGGTAACTCCATTTTCAAAATTTCTCCCCTTTTGCTCCACCTATTTTCCATCACCCACTCAGAAGATGCTATCTCTGAGGTCTGATGCAGCATGGGGACAATACCCCAATCCAAACCACTTACAGCCTCCATAACTCCCAAAGAAAACATCTGCCTTCCTGGAACTGGCAGGAAATGGAGCTGCTGGTGCACAGATCATGCCATGGCCACAGGCCAAGGGCAGTGTTACTGTGATAATGAACATTTGGTAACAGCTCTTCTCAAGCTGCAAGGACAGGAATTCTCACTGGGATGCCCTGAGCTAATGGCTGCTCCCTGTGCAATCACTAAAGGCTTTGATTGAGGCTCCTGCCTGTCCTTTCTATGTCAGCTGGATCCTGGGAGATCTCTGCCTTTATGTATTTTAACCACACATGACTGCTCAGAACAAACCATTCCTTTGCAACCACAATAAATGAATTATTTCTAGGCACTTCTCAGGAGCCTCTCATGCTTAATTGTATCTCCCTCACTTGGAGCAAGCAAATTTCCCTTCCTAGTGAGAAGATGAAACCTGGTTGACCATTCCTGTCAAGGGCAAGGCAGAAGTCCAGACATGAGCAAGCAGGGTCAGATGGATGAAATTAAGCCATGTAGTAAGATTTTTAAACTGAAATCTCATGTAGATTGAACCTCATGATGGGATTTCACAGTGAAAACAGCAAAAGCATTTCCTGCTCAAACATTTCAAAACAGATATTGAAAATTATTTTTCCTAACAGCAGGGATGAAATTCACCCCAAACCCACTCAGCTCCAAGCTGCATCTGTGGACAAATTAGTAATGCCTAGTATCCTATATCTGCCCACTAATTAACTCAGCAGCTGCTGCCAGAGTTAATCAGGGAAGCAGCTCCATTATCCCCAGTATCCCACAGGGCAGGGATGCACCAGCTGCCACCTCCCACCTGCTGGAAGGCAGGGCAAGGAGCTGCTGCTTCTGCTGCTGTGGGAAGGGCACTGAAGCCCCTGCCAGCTCCCAGGGGGAAAGTGGGTGTTTGTGGGTGTCCATGGTTGTTTGTGGATATCTGTGGATGCCTCTGGGTGGATCTCCCCAAGCCCTGTACCACCATCCTGCAGCCAAAGAGCTTTTCCCATCCAGGGGAGATCCTTGCACAGAGAGTTCCTCCCACACACTTCACACTGATAGAAAAGAGGGATTAAAGGAAGAAACTGGACAAGAGCTACTCTTATTAATTGGAGAAAGAGGTTGTCTCCTATAATTCAGGTGCCACAGACTCTGATGGAGCCCTGAGCCCCCATCCCACAGCCCTGTGGGGCTGCTGCCTTCCCCAAGCATCTCAGGGGGAAAATCCTCCCATTCAGGAGGATGTACAGGAGATCAGGACCCTGGGGAGGTTCTGTTCTGAGCTGACCTATTTACCTGGGGGATCTAATTCCAGTCTGTTTCCCCTTTGAGGGAAAAGCTGGGTAGCACAGATGTAACAAACTTCATTTGCTTCCTTACTTCTGTGCATTTCTGCCGAGCCACGTGGGCTCAGATGCTGTAAGCCTGCCAAAATCATGGTATTATTTGAGAGCACACATGAGGGAAAAAACCCTCAACAACAGTTAATTAAATAATTACAACGAGGTCCTGCATTTTTCAGTAGACTGTTGGGAGATGGAAATTCTGGATGGTTTTTTAATCAAACTGCTTCTCTAAATCTAGTAGGAATTAAAAACCGTTTCAGAATTTGATTTTTAAATGTCAAAAGAAATATTTTCTTTTGGAAATCTTCCAGATGGAATAGTTCACAATGCAAAAACTTTTCTTATAACTATGAAAAAATAATTGAAATTGAAGAGCTACTTTAGATGCTCTGAAAGAAAGAAAAAGATGCCAAAATGATAGCAAATTATTTTCACCATGAACACACATCCCATTTTAACAGCAGCCTTGATTTTTAATTTGATTTCAATTATGTTATGGACCACAACCTTAGGGCTATAGATTAATCCAGATTTGCTCAGTTCACAATCCATCCATCAGCCCTGCTGTGACTATGTTCTTCTAATCAAATGCAATTAACAACTGTCATGCAACACTAAAAAACCACTTATGAACTGCTTAATGACTCCCATAAACTGAACAGACTCATGTAATTTTTGAAATCAAGTTTCAATTAGGTCCAAAGAATAATGAAAATGTAGATTCTGCTGTGGACATATCACCTCACTCTGAGCAAGGAAGATAAATATGATCTCTTTTTTCCTTACCATTGAGGAAAAAAAATATCTGCTAAATGCCTTATTTTATGTAGCAAACGTTGGCAGGTTCACTCAGGCTGTGAGTAAGCAAAGCTTTGCTTTCATCTCTGCTCACAGGCATTTCTACAGACTTCTCTCCCATAGGATTCAACCATCAAACTCTAGAAATATTTAATAAAATTATGATAAAATTTGGCTTAATTTATAGATAAAACAACCAGACACCAATACTCAGGGATGATGATGTATTAAAATAAATGCAGTCCAATGCAAGGACTAAATTCCCCTTGCAGGAAGGATGAAAATCCTGTCTCTCCTTCCTCTGTCTGAAGTTCTACATGACCCAGAGGGACCAGCAGCTCTTTACCCACCCTGTCCTGCTCCTCCAGGCTGGATGGCCTCCCTGCCTGCTGGGTGGCCTGGTGCTTTCAGGACAGATTATCCTGCATCTCTGCAGATTACAGCAGCATTTTAATCAAGTTGATATCTTTTCTCTGTTTATGCTTACACTAATGAGATCAGAGTCATTTTTCCAAAGTTTTCCTCTGATCACAGGGCAGATTTGCATGCTTGTTTTGGACACTCAGACAATGAAGGGAGCTTTCTTTTCCTGCTCAAATGTGTCTTTTCTGACAGCATGAAGTGACTAAATGTTTCAGGCCAAGTTGTGCTGCTGTGACAGTCACAGCCCACAGATCAACCCTCTCAATTTCTCACATTTTGGCCCCTACCTCTAATCCCAGCTCTCCTCCTTCCTCTGCCTTTATCCTATAACTCATCTCAAATCCTTTCCCCTCCCCTCTCTCTGCCTGCACCTCCATCCATCACTGTCTCTCCCTGGGTTTGGGGGTTTGTGGGAGCTGTGAACACACAGACCTCAGGTGCTGGCTCCCATCACAACCAGCCTGTGAGCACCTGCAGCAGCCTCTGAATGCCACAAGGTCTCTGACAGCTCAGCCTGATCCCATGTGCAATCCCCATCTCCCTGAGCACTCCCACACCTTGCCTCTGAGAATGAGGAACCCAAACCCATGTCCTGATGGTTCCTTTTCTTTGAAACCCACAAAGCTGTTTCGGGTTGTTTGTGTGATATGGCCAGATGTATTCAAACAGAGACTAATTTCACCAGCATAAACTTGTCCTCACATAACTTCATTTTCCTCCAGACAGAAGCTTTTCAAGCAACAGCAACAAAACCCTTTCAATATTTAATCAGCTGCGTGGCCTGGAACAGCAGGGACCAGCAGCAGCTGCCTGGCACAGAGCAGGAGAGGGGGGATGAGGGCTCTCATCCTCACCAAGCCTCTCTCCATCCTCACAACTTGCCTTCTCTACAAATTTGCTCTGGAGAAAGCCAAATGGGAGCCCTGTTTCAGCCTTTTGCTTTAGCTGTGACAGCTTTCAAACAGCATGGCTTTGAAGCACCTTATTTTTCATTCCTCCCTTCCAAATTCCCTGATGCTTCCCAGGTGTAAATCTTACTTCCTTTCCTACTGATGGCTGGGAAATTGCTGTGCTCAGAGCCCTGTACTGTGAGTCAGCAGGACTTGAGCTCTCTCCCATTTCTTTCTGGTTTTAAAGCAGGGAGGGTGTAAGCTTTGGCTACAGACAAGGCTTTGCAGAATTTACAGGGTGGGGGCAAAATTGGGCTATTCCTAATCTTTCCTCATTCCCTTAGTGCCTGTCCTGTGTGTGTCAGGGGGATTACAGGAGTTGAAAGGCCATCATCTGTCATGGGTTGGCTCTGCAGCATTCAGCACAGACTCTGTTGGGAGCTACTGTGCTTAAGGAGGGCAGCTTGGAAATGAATCCTTAAGGAAAGACCCCAAAGTGACCCACTTCAGTCATTGACTTTCCAAAATCACACCAAAGGCTTTCTGGTCAGAAATGGTCTGTGAATGTTTCCTACCAGAGCCCCTGATTTCTGCAACATCCCCAGAACCCAGCAAAGCTCTGGTTTGTCCCTCCCCTGCTGCTGGGCAGGTGGGCTGGAGGTGTCTGTGCTGCCCAGCACCCCCAGGCACTAATCCAGGCACATCCAAGCACAGGCAGCATCTCTGATGCTTTCAGTGTCTTAGTTCCTAAGAACAAAGGATGCTCTGTCACTAGAACTATAAAATAGATACAAATAACCAACCCTAAACACCCTTACCTAAAGGAGGAAGAAAAAAAGCCACCAAAAGCATATCCAATTAGTGATAAATAATAAGTACAAGATTAATTAAAATTACTCTGTTCCCATCCTCTGGCTCTGAGAATGCAAAAGGCATTCCCCATCTTCCCAAGGGTGTCCCAACGTCAGAACATCACCACAGCCCCCCGAGGGCAGTGACTGGCAGTGGTGACAGCAGGGTTTGTCATGCATGTGCTGGCCCCACTGGAGAAGGGCTCCCTGCTTCTCTCATGCTGGTCACAGCCTCCCTTGGCTCACCAGGAAGGCTCAGCCTGCACACTGTAATTTTGGGTCTGAATTGCAAGTGAACACTCCTCATCTTCTCCTCAATGCCAGGAAGTCTGACTTTTTCAGCAGCAGCTACACATCAGGAGAAGAAACCACTGGGATTTTTCAATCTGGGTCTGTATATAAATCATTTAACACCTCATTTACACATGCTTATAATTAATGCACACTAGATTGCTGCAATGAAACAGTCCTAATAAAACATCTGGGATGCACTGGGCTGCAAGTGCATGGGTTTAGGGGTAGAGAAGGACTAATGAACCCTTCCAAGAAATGGCTGATCCCACTGGCTCCCACTCTCACTTTCAGTGGAAGCAGATGAGAGGAATTTGGGTCAGATTTGCTCCTTTGTAGTGCACTGAAAGCACTGAGAACCAGTTGCCATTTTGTAAAAAGCCCATATCCCTGGCCCCAAGCCACAAATTACCTCCTCTTCTACTTTCCATCTATTAGGACTTTGTGTACAGAGCAGAATTATCATTTTTTGTTTCATTGCATTATGAGGGGCCATATCTCTCATAGTGGCCCATCTATCTCTTATTCTGGTACAAGTCCAGAGAAATTTTACTTATTTTACTGGATTTAAAGCCCTGAGAGGAACATCAGGATCCACCCACCCAAGACAGTTTGCAAATCTAAAAGAACTTTTATCAGTAGGAGTGCCCAGGGCAACACACCCTCTGTGCCAAGTACAGCTGGAGAAGAAATTTTGTGCTTCCATTCTTGTCCTTCAAACTCTCAATCATCCCCTTGGAGGCATCAAATCTAATCTGCCTCTAACGTGATTCCCCAGATGTGCTACTCCCCCAGGGAGTGTGACTCAGGAGCTGCAGAACAAGGAGCAGCTGGCCTTGATGGAGGAGCATCACTACTTGAAGGACTGCAGCATAAATGATGATCCTCAAAGAAGCCACCTCCACCTCCTCTGTGGGGTCTTCTCTGAGTGTCAAGGCACAGAGGAGACACCAGGAGAGTCCTGCCTGCCTGAGAAGGGCTGGGATATAAGTTCAGGAGGTCAGGAATCTGTAAGCTGCAATAATTACAGCAGTTAATCTGCAGCAGCCTGGCCACCTGCCACAAAGGGCAAGAGAAGTGTCCCTCTGAGGAGGCAGGAGGAATGTGGTGGGAGCAATCCCCAAGACACTACTTGTGTCCTGGCAGAGGAGCTGTCTTCAGCTCACTGCAGAGCAGGAGGGGTGGGAAGCCTGTCATGTGCACAAACAGATTGGCTCCCAGAGCACTTTCCCCAGGGTCAAAAATATCCTGCAGGGATCTATTCACCCTCTCACATTTTACAGAGCACCCCACAGGGATTATCTCCAGGCCAGGAGTGGGAAAGTCTCTGCAGTGCTGCTCAGAGGACCATGCCTCTTATCCCCAGCCTGGAGGGTGGGAGGCCAAGGAGGGAGCTGCTGTGCTGGGAACCAGGGCTTGAACAAATCCATCCATCACCCAGGCAGGAGCTGCTGAATTCCAGCTTCCTGAAAGCTCATCTTCTGCAAGAGCTGCTGTGAAGCACAGCAAAACACTGAGTGTGGCTGGAAACACTGAGTCAGTGAGAACTGAGCCCTCACAGTCCTGCAGCATCTCCTGGAGGAGCCTGCCCAGCACCAGACCTGACAGTCCTCATGCCAAGAGGCATCTTGGAGCTGTACCTGTCAATTTGATGTCACCTGGCTCTTGGATTTGAGAAGGGAAGTCAGCAGCCTGCTGTCTGTCTCCTCCACATCAGGACTTTGCAGATCTCAGTCACATCCATCTCTATCTGTAGATATCTCCAGGTTTGACACATGAAGGTGAGTAGAAAACATCTCTGAAAACACACAGCCCCTTCAGCTTTAATGAGGGAGATTAGAATACTTGCAATGCTCTCACATTTCAACCACCTCCAAGCAAGAGAAGCTGTAATTTCTTCTCCCTCCCTGGCATTAGGGCAGTCAAGAACATGCCCAGGTGAGCTATGTCACCTTAGATACTGGAGACTCTCTGACATCTATTTGTAAAGATTTCCTGGGACAGTACTAGAAAAAGAGAAGAATTGTCCTCAAAGTGTCCTGAGCTTCCCAACTCCCTTCCTCTGACTAAAGTCTCATTCATAAGAGGCTCTTCCCTCAGTTTTAACCCAGCTCCTCTTTCAGATTCAGCACAGCCAAGGCAATCTGCCAGGTCACCTCAGTCAATCCCACCTTCCTTCTCCCCCCAGAGCAGCGAGTTTCCTCTGCCATAACCCTGATCACCAAGTGGTGACTGCACAGGAAGAGCAAACAGCCTGAGCAGATGGGGTGTGCAGGAGGAAACCTCCTTTTGAAACTCAAATAGCTGGTGGTAATTCAGCAGATGTGGTAAGAAAAATCTGGAGAGACAAGCATGAGGTGACAGGATTCCAATTTCAATCAAATAATGTGGAAGTTTCTCTGGCAAGGAAAGGTTTCATCTTCCATCTTCTTGATTGCCTTGTCTTGAAGAGATGATGACAAGTGCCCTCACAGGAATGATCTGGAGTATTCTTCATTTAAGATCCCATATGTCTCCCTGCCCTCAACAAATGGATTTTTTTTTCACAAGGGAAATCCATCCTTTGTAACCCAAATGTCCATAGGAAAAGACTAAAATTCAATTAAAGTCATAACATTCATTAATTCTGTAGCACATTCAATTCTGCTGCTATCCAGAGACAAAGGTTTTAAGATCAGCCTTTCACTTCCCCATTATCAAATTGGGATGGCTCAGGAAATTTGTGACATTATAAACATCTCTATATCCAGCATATTGTAATATTCATTTGGCCCTAGAATTTCATCTTGGCAGAAGCACCAAAGTTATCACAGATGGGTATGAGGTTTTTCTCTTTATAAATATTACAGAGCCATTAATTAAACAGGGGAAATTAACTGTGCCAGGCAGCACTGCAGAGGGACAGGAAAGCACAGTCACCATTGGCCAGCATCTCAGACTGGATGTGGGACAAGTGCACACAGCATCAAACTGACAGCAGAGATACTCTGGCATCAACATTACTGCAGGTTTTAGAAGATAATTCAACAAGAAAAAAAATTTATGGACATTTCTGGTGCCCAAAAGCAATATCCCAAGAAACGTGGAATGAAGGATTTTCAACCTTTTGAAATAAGCCATGGTGTTTTGGTGAAAGGACACAAAAGCTGTCCTCTCTAAGATGATTTCCTCACATTACCAACCCCCAAAGACATGAAATTGGGCAATTCCTGCACTTGCACTCTCTCATTCTTGCCCCGTGCTGGGATTTAGTCACACAAAGTCCCTTCAAATTCCCTGTGTTCTCTTCATCACATTTACCACACAGATTTTGCCAAAAGGTCCCCCTGAAACATGCTAGAAACAAAATTCCAAGTCAAAACCTGCTGCTGAAGAGAGGAGGATCTTTTTCTTTAGATTTAGTATAACTGGTGTTTGAAATATCTAGGTTTCTCTAAAATAATCACAAACCCCAAAGTGCCCTACTCTGTGTCACAGTATCTAACATCAAAGAGTGGGAAATGTGTGAGTTTTTAGCAAGTGGAGGTTTCTGCATGAATACGTCATGAGAGGAGTATTTTTATAAACAAGTCATCTCTGAAATGTTCTCCAGAACTAGTTTTGATTCTGCTTGTCATGAATAAATCTAGAAAAAAAAAATTATATCCCCAAACCAAATTCTGCACCAATTTTTGGATGAAACACAGGTCTGTCAAGAAGGTAATATATTTGAACCTGTTAGAAAAATTGCCAAAGCTCCCCTACTACATTTCTCCCTTGTTTTTTGTTATGTACAGACCTTTGCAGATTCAATACAGCCAGATTGCAAAGGCTGCTCTTAGGTTTATTATTCCCTGATCCTCTTTAAACAAGAGCCCTAAATTCACCCCTGGTATAAGAGCTCTGCTGTCACTCAGCTGAGATGCAGGACACCTATTTTGAGAATCCTGTGAGACACTGACTTGCAAACCTCTCATTTGGAGTAATCCCATGTCCAGGACATCAGACAGCTCATGGTCCCAACACTGTCTGGTGAGACCCTCTTCCTTCCAAACATCTTTATCTGCATCTCTTTTTACAGCAGCTACTGGCAGAACCTAGGGGACTGGTTTCAGTGAAAAATGCAATTAGACTTTAGGAAGGAGAGTTTATCAGCTAGGAAAGTTGGGAGGCTTCATGCATCAGCTCAGGGGCAGGAATTTATGAATGAATTCCCACAACTCCTGCAGTAACAAGCACTAGGCAGAAAAAGCAGCATTCAGGTAGGAGCTCACATAGGACTACATGGAAAATATCAGACCAAGCTGGAAATCACAAAGGAAAAAAGATAAAGGGCGATTGATCTGTTTGTGAGTGAGAGCTGGTCCGACTGCCCAGGACACACATCGATCTGCTCGATCCCCAGCCTCTCACTTAACAGTAATTAAATTGCTTTGATGAGCACTGACCCCCAGAAAAGCTTCACGAACCAAATGAGCTTCACTGTCTTTTTTTCCCCCTGCCTCTTTTTCAGCTCCCTCCTTTTGCTTTTCTACCCCGTTAAGCCCTATTACTTTTACATCTGGACTGATTGCCCAGAAAGGCACCAAAGAGAAAAGCATCATTGCTTACCAGAACTAGGAAATCTCTCATCACAGCCGCTCACCAGCCATTCCCCCTCTTCCCAGCCCGTGGAGCTGCTCCTGAGAGGGTTGCCCCTTTCTGCTAGGATGTCACAAGGCGGAGATTAGAAGTAAATGCTCTGCAAGCCAAGCCGATCATCCCGCAGCGAGCACAGCCAGGTACTGAAGCAGAGCTATGGAAAAGTCCATCAGGCAGCAGAAAACACCATCACACGCACACACCCCCAGGCACGGAGCAATGGGAGTGCAGGGAGGCTGGAGGCAGCAGGGAGAGCAGATGGGAGGGGGTGGCTTGGGGAAACCAGGCAGCGGGAGATGCTAGCATGACAGATGTGTTGACTATAAGTTAAACAGGAAATTGAGGATGTTCAACGCAGGGAGGAAAGGCATTAGCTCACATTAAAGGCAAAGACTTTCCATGCTCTTTCCCTTCTTCGCTTTCTCTCTTCCAGCCAGGCTTTCTCCAATGATTTCTCTCTCTCTGCCTTCACAGGGAGAAACAAGCCATGACTCTGCCTGTGTGTCTGGGCAAGACAGAAGCTGCAGGGACAGCCACAGAATTCCTCATCCTAGCAGTGACTTGAGAGACTGTTATTTTATTCACTCTTCAACTCAGACTCCCCTGACATCATTTAAACAGCATCCTCTAGATGATATGAGTAAAAGCAGGAGTGTTGAACAGCAAAACAAGGCTTTCAATTTGTCCCAGTTCTGGGCAGGGGAAAACACAGGGTCAAAATCCTGATTTAGCTTATGTAGGATAAGCAGCAGAGAGTAGAATAAATTGATTTAAATGCAGGAGACATAAAGTGTCTTGGTGCACTCAATTCCCCCATGAATAAACCTGATTTTTCCACAGTCCAGACAAGGCTGGCCAGGCTGAGTCTGGGGGATAAGAGCTTTGCTGTGAGGGTCCACAGGTCCAGGGGGATGTAACTCCAGGGCAAGGTGGCTACAGGTCTAGGCAGCAGTAAAATGTGAAGAGATTTGGGGAAATCAAAGCCCTGCATTGATTTCTTAGTTACAGCCTGGAAGACTGAGTGAAGGAAGGCAAACCAAACTGGTTTAGAGCTAGACCCCAGCTTCCAGAGATTAGGGGAGGAAGAGAGTGGTCCCACCAGAAACCCATGGACAGAAAATCAGCTAGGACACAGGGACTCTGTTCCTGTTTCATGAGCTGGTCCTCCCTGCTGGCATTTTCCACTGCCTTTGGCACAAGGAGGAAGAGCCCCCTCGTCATCCTTGCAGAGCTGGGTGTCAGCCACAGCCCAGCATGCACATTGAGCCTTTCTCAATCATCTCCCCACCAAAGCTTTGACACATAGAGGGTCAAGAATATCTCTTCTGTGGCATGAATGGTGAGATTAGTGTCAGGACTTCTTTCTTTCTAGCAGCTGTGCATTAGGTAAAGAACAGAAATCTGCTATGGGCATTTGCTCCATAATGGAGTGAAATACTCAGGTTTTGGTGCAATCTAGCCTGCCTCCCTGCTTGCATCCCATTCTTCCCCACCCCCTCACAGTCCCTGAGCTGTGCTGTTGGCCTCCCTTCAACATTTTAATGGAGTACTGACAGTGATCCTTTTGCACTGCAAACAGATGAACCTGACTTGCATCCCCAGAATCACATTTGCAGAGCCAGCCCAAGCAGGTGGGTTTGCAGCATCTCCTCGCATGGATCAGCTGCAGTTCCAAAAGCATCCCTGTTTCTGCTTAGAGGAACAGCTTGGAAAAGTCTAGCAAGGATATTACACTTTGGAAAACGGCTGCCTCGGGACTCTTGTCCCTCCTCCTACCTGCTGCCACACTCCTCGTCTCTGCAATTATTTATAAAGCTCCGTATTCTTTCCTAATTGGGATGGTCCCTTGCACGTCACTCCTGTGTCACTCTGCGTCTGGGCCCCTGGTGACCTCTTGGAGTGCTTGGCAAGGCTGGCAGCAGCCAAATGAGTCATCAGCAACCTGCTGGCTTCACCCTCCCTCCAACCATTGCCCCCCTGGCTCCCAACCTGCCTGGCTGCAGCCAGGGAGGCCTGGGGGAGTTTAAAGCTGTCTAATCCCCTGGATAATTCATGAAAAGAGGATTACCCATTCTGTGCAGAGCCCTTAACCTAAATATAATGCAGCCTTCCCCTTGCATTGCAGCTCCTGTGGCATGGAGGCATTTTCTCTGCACTGCTTCCCCATCCCATCTCAGGGGTTAACCCTGCTCTTGCTCAAATCTGGGACAAGCTGGTTCCAACCCATGGAGCTACAGTGCAATAAAAACCAGGATTTGTAAAGCAGAGGTGAGACTGTGTTCTGTGAACACCAGCAGGATCCCTGCAGAATCATCCCCAGCAGCACATTCTCTCCCCAATAAATGGCAAACTCCTTGGTGGGGAGTGTCAGGGAATATACTTTCTTACTGTATATTTGGAAACCAGTGTCACGGTGCCATCAGAGCCTGACAGGAATGCATCAGGAGGGCAGAGGGAAGTGCTACACTTGGACAATCCCATGGGAATTACAGCAGCCTGCCCAGGACCTGGGCTCTGCTGCTCACCCTGGGCCCTGGGTCAGCAGGAGCTGGGTTATCCCTGCTGCCAGAGGGTACAGCCAGAGATGGTGGAAAGGGAATAGTTAACATGCTATTCTTCCTGCTTGCATTCAGAGATGGAGGGATAAACTGGGGAGCTGCAGGAGAGATTCCTGATGGATTCAGCAGCTTCCTGGGAGACCACAGCAAGCTTCATCTCTCTCATTTTCTCTCTCCCTATTTTCCTGAGCGTGTCTCCTCACCCTCACTCCTCACTCTCATTTTCTTCCTCTCCTCTTCCCCAGATAGTGAAATGAGGTCTGACACAGTCACCACAGGCTCCCCTTTCCTACAATGCCTTTTTTTTTTTTTTTTGCAGTTAAAGTCCTTATGGGACTTTAGTCACCGTAACATTAAAGTATTCATTAACACAGGAGTAATTCCATAATCTCTTCAGAAGAGAACAATTTCAGAGGTTCAGCTCATGATCTGGAAAATCAATTTGCCAGCTTGACGGTGCAGGAAGAGGATTTTCAAGGCTTGGCTTCCCCAGCAGAACTGTTATCAGCCCTGGGACTTGGTGGCCAGGAAGAGGCCACCCACAACAGCTCTGGGGGAGGTGGCAGGACCCAGGAGCTGTCATTTGGCCCAGGCAAGGAAGGAACTGTGGCAGTTTGAGGATGAGCCTCAAAACCAGCCCTGTCTCACCAGGTTTTGCCCAGCTGTGTGCTGTACAGGTAGGACAGCATCACCACAGGTCATAGGAAATTTTCCTGCCTTTTTCATCTCTCATACTTCATTTCACCAAAGCAGTGCTTGCAGAGCATGAAAGGGATGCATCTTAAGCATCCTGCCTTTTCCCTGCAGTTACAGGCTAAACTAAACTCTTGCACCTCCTGTACCAAGCACCAGCCCATGTGCTCTTCCTCTCCTCATGGAATTTTTCACACTTTGACCATGTTGACAGAAGCTGGGGCCCACACCCTGCCTGCAGGCACACAGCCAGACTGGCAGAAATCCTCTGCAGGTGCAAGGCTGACTTTAGGGAAGCATCCAGCTCTGTTCTTGCAGGTTGGGAGCTGCCTCAGAACCTGAGTGGGCTTCCACCTCCAGCTCAGCTCCTTCAATCAGAAGTTGTCAGGTACCAAAGACTTCCATTTAAAGATGTTCCAGAACATAAATAGGTGCAAAAAGCTGTTTCATGGGACAGACCTCTCAGAATCTGGCATGCTGAAGTAGAGGCTGTCTCCTGTCAGCTGCTTTCTGGGTCTGGCTTTGCTGCTCCCAAAGGGTTCCCCAGCACCCACATTAAACAACTGCAAAGTTGTGTTAGGAAAGCCTAAGGTGTCCTTGCAGATCTCATCTCCAGCTGAGTTCATCTAACAGTGGTGGACATGTTTTTCACAGCAGGGCCATAAGGAGAAGAAGCAGCAGGAGTTAATTAGGATCTCTTGGTACTCTTGAGACCCAGGGCCCCAGTGTAGATGCTGCTACCTGTGGTAGCTCTCTTACAATGAAGGGAGATGTTACCTGCCTGTCTGATGGGAGGAGTCTTTTCTATTGTGATGAAGAATCAGAAGAAGCCATGGATGCTGCCTTTTCTCCCACTTCTTCCTCCAGGTGGTCCTGTAGAGTCAGACCCTAGACATCCCACTGCATGAAGTGTTAGGGTCCCATGTCATTTAGGGCAGAAGCACTAAGGTGTATTCCCAAATGAGCAGCAGACATTGGGCTCAGTGCCTGGGATGAGCAGTGCAGCATTGTTGTATATTCAGTATTTGGCTAAGTACCCCAGAGAATTAACCCTTTTCCTCTCCCTTCCCCCAAGTGATAACACCAGGGACACAGAGGAGACATGAAACAGCATTTTTCATGCCATGTCAGACACATTACTTTCTCTCAGCCTACCAGAAGCTTCTCCTCTGACTCCTCATGGCAGGAGTCCCCTCTAAGCTCTAGTGGGTGCTTGCAAGTGTCCAGCCTGAACACAGTCAGGGATCCTCCTTGGCACACATGGAGGAGCATGCTCCTCCCCTGAACATTATCACCATCAGGCTATTACTCTTTTCCTTTTTTTCTCAACATGAGGTCATCCCTGACAAGTAATATCCTTGCAGGACCACTTTTTACCCATTATTTTTAATGGGATCTTGGTGTCATGGATCATATTGCCGCAATTTGACACGTAATAAAATTTTCCCTTGAACAACACTTGTCCTCCAAAAGAAAAACAATCCCTGCAGAGATGTGTGCCCAGGTGTGTCACAGGATGTGCTGTGGGCATGCACACATGCACGGGAACCTACACAGCACCTGCACCCTGCCACAGCCACCGTCCAGAGAGCCAGCCCTGCCAGCTCCCAGCTCCCTGCTTTCTCCCTGTGGCTTCATTTAACCCTCACTAAGAGAGGAGGCGAGCTGCAGTTTTCATCTGTGGCTGCAGCTGGGCTCCCGTGGAGAGGATGGAGAGGGGAGGAGCGGCAGCGGGTGCCGGACAGGGCTGGTGCCACCGCACAGGCACCGCACAGAGCGCAGCCCTGGGCTGGCCCCGCCACCGCCCCAGCCCCGCACAGCTCCTGCGGGCACCACAGCCCTGTCCCCAGCAAACAGCTCCTTCTCCCTGCCAGCCCGCCCCGGCCGGAGCACGCTCCAGGAGCACTCTGCTCCAAACTGCTCCAGCCCAAGTTACAACTCCACAGCGCGGCAGCTGCGGGCTCCGAGCCGAGAGAGCGAGGGCAGCACACCGGGGCTGCTTCCGATGGCTCACAGTGCCCAGACCCTTCAATGCCACTGCCCAGACCCACTCCCCCAGCTCCCACCGACCCACCCAACTCACCGCCCGCTCCGCGCCCTTGCGCATCTTCTTCTTCAGCCGCATCTTTTGTTTTAGTTTCTCCTCCCCGCCCCGCCCGAGCCCCCCGGGCTGCCAGCTGTCCCCGCGTTCCGCGGGGCGCAGGGAGCGCTGTCTCTTACCTGGGTGTCCCCGGGGCGCTGCGGGCGCTGCGGCGCAGCGCGGCTCTGCGCTCGCATCTCCTCTAGCACTGATGCAGTCCTGCCAGGAGCCGCATGCCAATGATGCGGCCCCGGGGATCCCAGCCCGGGAAGCCCAGCGCTGGGAGGGAGCCCAGCGTGTCCTACCTGCTTCCCTGCCGCCCCCAGCCCGGCTGCGGAGCGAGCGGAGACAGCCCAGGAGCAGCGCAGAGAGCGAGAAGCTGCACAGCAGGCAGGGAGAGAGGCAATGCTTGTGTAATTTCATCACGGTAATAAAATCCAACCCAGAGTCTAAGTGTTGCAGCTCTCTAGCAGAGTTCTTCATTACATGAGGGTTTTTTATCTTTTTTTTTTTTTATTTTTTATTTTTTTTTTTTTTCTTTTGTAATTGCTGACATACAGGAATGTTTCTAGCTGGAAGCAGAGGGGAATCCCAGCATGACTGGGCATCCTTTATCTCTCCACTTCATATATTAGACCACTGCTACATTTGACATCCCTCTCCCCAGGATGGCTAGGGAAGAGGCAGGTTTCAGACAAAATCCTGGGAAAAGCCTGTTCTGTTTAAAATTCCCTTATGTTTATAATTTACGAGTTCACTGCCAAAAGAGTAGCAGGAAATATCCTACTGTCCATGCAATTTGGTGCTGGAAAGAGACCATGTGGACACAGAGTATGGAACAGTCTGCCTTGGAAATCCATCCCCATCGTTCTGTGTTATTAGAAGAGATAAGCAGTAACATGAGGAGGTGTCTTACTGAGGAATAAAGCATGCAGCTCCTAAGAAAGCCTTCCCAGTGCACATGGGAGGCAACACCCCTCCATGCAGAGGTGCCCAAATTACTCCAGATAATGAGAGCAATATTTTCGCTGACAGATTTTCATTGCTGCTTCTGCTGACCTAAAACTAAAGAGCAGCATGGATCCACAGGCTTTTCAGAAACTAAACAAGGGAAGATTTACAGGACAGCATGAATTCCTCGTACTTGAGCAAAGAAGTGGAAGGGAAACTCCAGCCACCCACCCTGCCTCTGTCAGCAAGTGATATCTCGAAAGCCACTTTCCCACTCTGTGCCTCAGTTTCCCCACCTGTGAGCCAGCACAGGCACTACTGGCCCCTCCAGGCTTTATAAGCACTAGAGATTGTCACTCCTTTGGCTGTTCCCAGGGTTCTTCCAGACACATACTGCACCTTTTGTCCCTGGCCTGTTTGTTGCTGCACACCCCCAGCTCACCTGATCTGGTGTGCTTGCACTAATTGACAGCATTCCAAATTGGGTCTGTAAATTCTCTGTTTATCCAATGGCTTGCTGATACAGTTCCTGTGACTGCACTGGTGGCATCACTGCCATTCGGAAAACACAGTAGGTGATTAATTCAGATCTTTTTTGTTTAACACCCACTCACAAAAATTGGAACTCGAATCTGAGGTTCAGCTTTATTCTCTCTTGCACAATACATTAGCTTAATTGCATTTTGTGTTTGGTACAGTGCACTGATCACTTTGATGTGGGAGCACTCCAGAAGTCAAATTATTACCAGAACTCCTGCACATTACAGGCCAAGTATCAAGGTCTTGGCAAAACTAAAAAGACCCAGTCTATAACTGTGCCACTGAGCACTGCTTGCTTGCCTGTCGCTGCTTTTCTCAGTCCTCCAGCTCATTAATAGTCCAAATTCCTCTAATCACTAGCTCTGTTTGCAGGTGCCAGATCCATGTGTGGGTCATGCTCAGGAAGCACAGCACCCCTCATGCTGTGTTCTGGAAAGGACTTGGGGCAGTCCCAGCTCCATCCCAGCAGCTGTTGGAAGGAGGCTGCTCTGCCTAGTGTCACCTTCCACCTGCAGGAGGGTTGGAAGAGAGAAAAGACATGGCAGGCTGGCCAAATGAGCACCCCAGTGTTCCTCCCTGCTGGGCTTGTCTCCATTCCCAAAAAAGTCCCTGCATCTTCTTATTATTTCCCATGCAGCAGAGATCTAATGTAGGTAAACTTGCATTAAACCTCACTGCAGAATGAACAGAGAGGGAGGCAATAAATCTGGGAGGAGTTCTTTGCCAATGCATTGTGATTATCAGAGTTTCTAATTGCCTCTGCACCCTCCTGTGCTCTCTCTGTTAATCACTGCTGCCCGTATCCAGGTACCTCAGCCAGACAGGGACATTTTCCGTGGTGCCATATGGTGCCAGCAGGGAACCTCATGGGCTGCCTGACATCCAAGGCAGCAGGATGGGGATGCCTAACATCTTTCTGTTCAAAAGAGCACATTAATGAAATCTGCAGCAATCCGACTGTCTCAGAGCTGCAAGGAGCAAATGGAAAACAGAGCAGAACTGCTATGAATAAATACCTGGCATGGAGATGGATACAATTATATAAGCTCTTATGTCCCAGGGAAATAGGAGACTATAAAGGCTGATCATGAAGGTGTACTTACCAATACAACTACACAGGCAAAGAGAGCTTGACCTAACCCCATAAGCTTGACCTAACCCCATGAACTCACTGAGCACAGTGGAAAGCTCACAGGTCTACTGTGAAGCAGGGTGGGATAAGAGATCTGGCCAATCCATGTGAATGGAGCAGAGCCCCACAGTCAAAATCAAGCCATTTTCCACTTTTATTCCACCTCAGCAGTTTGTCTTTTGCCTCCTTGCATGACCCAGACACCAGGGACCCTTTCACTAAGGTACAGAGCTGGGCAAAGCAGGGTACCCTCCTTCAGCAGTGCTCAGATGCTGTGGGGAAGATGTACAAAGCAAAACAAGAAATCAAGTGGTGAAGGAGCAGCCTCTGGGATGGCTCACAGGCTTTGGAGTGAAAGGAAAGTAATTAGAGGGAAAGCACAACTCTAAAAATACACAAACAATGCATATTTGATGGCTCTGTCAGAGCCATGGCTTCCATGTCTGGGCACTTGCTGTGAGAGGCACTTGGTACCACAGGGTGCTGTGTGAGCAGGGGAGGGGCAGCTCAGGGCTTCCAGGGTGGTTTTCAGGGCTCTCTCCACACACAGACACCCACATATCACTCACACAGACACCCCCATATCACTCACACAGACAGAGTGTCCCTCTGTCCTGCCTGAGCCCTGCCACACAGTCTGCATGAGCAGCTCCAGCTGACCTGTCCTTGGAGGTGTCCCTGTCCTTACAGGAGGCAGGAGAAGCCAGCTTTAAGGCCTGTCAGGGGTTAAACAAGCCGATGTGGTCAGGATTTGAGGCTGAGGACTGCAGGGTGGCAGCAGGAGGAGCTGAGCATTGCCAGCTCTCCAAGGTGTGTGGTGACAGCAGGCTGGTGGCTGCTGCTCCCCACTGGTGACAGCTGTCCAGCCAGAAACAGCCTCACCTCCCCCTCCCTCCACCACTTCTGCTAATGAAATTTGCTTACAAAAGCCAGAATCTGGCTTAATAAAAGGGAAAGTCACAGGCAATATTTGATTGCACCTTCAATTACTCCTGATAAGCAGGATTAGTAATGCAGATAACAAATACAATGAGCTATACAGGCATTATGTCTAATTATTGGTATTGCTGCCTGATCACTGGCAAATATAGATAAAATGCATATGGAATCAATCTGGGTATCAATAAAACAGCTGTCAGCCCTCTGTGCTGTGGGTTTGCTGTGAAGGGATTATGTTGCCAAGACCTGAAAACAGGAGGAGAGAGCAAGAGCCATGCCATGCCACATTGCCCCCTGCCACAAAGGGACATGGCTACTGCCTGGGCTGGGGGAAAGGCCAGCTTGAAGAGGGGAGAAAAGGGTTTTACACTGACTTCACTGCAATGTGGAATCCTGCAGAAGCCAGGGTTGGGGTCTGTGGAAGGTTTCCATGCCCAGCTCAGATGGGGTGTGTGGATACACACACTGCATGGTCCCTGCTGCTCAGTGCTGCTCAGGAGGGGCTGCAACTCCTGCAGCTTCAGCCTTGCCACCCATATCACCAATGTGCTGCATAAAAGGAGAGATGGATTACTGAATGCAGGAGAAATGGGGGAAAACACCTCAGTGCATTTCATATTTGCCCCCAAAATTCTGAGCTTTTCTGACTAAGGCTCTGTTTCCACAAAGCATAATAATGTTTTTTCCTTTAAATTAGCCTGTTAACTTCTGCTTGACAGGAGCTCTTAATGATCAAGGCAACCAAAAGGGCTGCACAGCTCCTGGAAGACCAGGAAATCCCAGCATCAACTGAATGCTGGCCCCTTGCCTTCTCAGAAGTGGCTCATGAGTGTACAGGCTGCAAAACACCATTTACATTTGTGCCCTCCAAGCCAAAGGGGCTCCTGAGCTCTCTAAAACCCACATGACACCACTGATGCTGAGATTTCAGGGCAAAAGTGCAGTCACTGTGGTGATATCAATTTACCTGAGCTGGAAAGCTGAGCTGGGGAGGCTGTACCACACTAGAAAAATAGGAAATTAACATAGTGGCAAACACTTTGCTGAAAACGATTTGTGGCATAAAAGCTTCAGTTTTCCAAAGAGCCACTGCTCTTAAAAGGTGCCACTGAGGCTGTGAAGGCCGGGGGATGTGATATCAGCTGCCATCCATCAGCAGCAGCATGGCCTGG